>NW_013550585.1:2568025-3163728 GCF_000709125.1 Exophiala aquamarina CBS 119918
TGTGTGTGTGTGTGTGTGTGTGTGTGTGTGTGTGTGTGTGTGTGTGTGTGTGTGTGTGGTTGCTATTGATGATCGATGGATTAACATGGCTTATACCTCATCCCAACCTCTATCCACCCTTTTTCCCTCTCCGACATCTACCCATCCACCCACATCCTCTCAATCAACTAACCAATGTACCACTTAAACAATCAGTGATCGACCTCGCGACACTATACCCGCCGGCCCTGACGCCGGCCGTCTCGACAAGCCTGCGGACCTACTACATCACCAGCTTCGGCGACCGGTTCTTCACCGCCCCACCGGCCTGGTTCCGCGCGTACATGTACCTCGAGGCCCTGTACCACCTGCCCGTGAGTCTGTGGTTCGTTTGGAATATCCCCAGAGGTAGGTTGGTTGTCGTTGCGTGCGTTGCTCCAGGGCCCGGTGGAGACCTACGCGGTTTGATCGGATATGATATGGAATGCAAACTTGCTCGCCATTGGCTAAAACCCCCAATCTCACAGGTCATCCGCTGATCGGGTTAAACCTGCTGGTCTTCGCGCTCGAAACCGCCGTCACGACATTGACCTGCGTCGTTGACACTGCCGAGTGGGCTGCCTACTCGCGGAAACAGCGCAATGATATTTACAGCCTGTACGTGCCGTATTTGGTTCTCGGTGAGTCGTGTTGCTGCTCCTGCCGGGTGTTGCTGAAATTGAGATCAAAGATGCTAATCATCTCTGGACAAATTCGCAGCTGGAGTCATGGGTGTCGATGCCTTCTTCAGGGTCAAGGCACAGCTGTTGAGGGCTGCTGCTTCGGGAGTGGTGGATGGCAAGGCGAAGCGGACTTGATATCACTGTGTTGCAATGTATATACACAAACTATATCTGGCATCGTAGTCGTTGCTCTCTTCTAGGGCTGAACACCACCACTGTGCGGAGCAAAGGCCGTTTGTTTCACGGCTCAAGAACGTTTTCAGTGTGTGCAAGTATCTACTGATGGTCTGTTATTCAACTATGCAAGATCAACTCCTGACGCCATGCGTGATTTGGTGTGCCGCTCGTTCTGTCCATATAGTCCTTCACCCGGCTTCCTTACCATTGATGCCAGTCATACCCTTCGGCTTGTCGTTGGGCTTCTTAGGCTTTCCAAAACCTGTTCGTCAGGACCAGCAAGTCGAAATGGTTTATTCCTCTGCCAGGGTTTGTCCTTCCCTGAGGCCCTCGACTTTGAGTTCTTCTCCCATAGCTCGTCGGTAGATGTCTCTGACATTTTCCGTGACTGTCTCAAAGTGACTTGAAGCGTCAAAACTGTTAGAGATGAATATCTGATCGTTCATTCCACTCTCAAGGGGTTGGTAGAGTGGGATTGGGGGACCTTGGAATTTCTCTTCGATGCGACCGAGACGTTCGATACCAGGCTGAAGTTCCAAATGATGGTTGGCGGATGACTCTGCAATTGTCGATACAATGGCGATGTAGTAGCCTTTGGGGCAGACATTGTGTGCTGATGAAACCACCGCGATATAAATGTCATTCTTGCGGCCGACTTGAGATTGAGGGATAATAAGTTGAAGAGAATCTGCGTCGGGAGCCTTGTCGATTGGATGATTCAGGATGCAGATCGCTTTCAGCAAATGTCCCACCACTTGCACCTTTCCGGGGAAGTAAGATGGATCTCCAAGTATCATCTTGGTCTTGGTAGTGAATTTCAAGCCGTCACCTTCTTCGCCCCTCTCCTTCATTGTAGCCTTGATCCCGCTGATCTTGCTTCCGTCGTACAAAAACTCATCAACGGAAGTGTTGAGCATGTAGGTACCACCGTATATGGCGGAAAGGCGAGCAAAACCTTGCGGGAGCTCACCTAGACCATACAATGGGTAGATATATGGAGATTTCCCGTAGCGTGCCATTGAGTTTGCATAGAGACGAATCCTTTCAACTGTCTCCTTGGCTTGGCCAGGGTTGTTGATATATTCATCAGTGGAATAGAGAGCCATTGAATGTCCAATGAAGTCTCTAGTTGTCGCCTCGAGACCGAATTTGTCATAGACTTCCTTCATGGTGACTTTGTTCAGGTTGAGTCCTAGGTTTCAAGAACGGTGAGTAACTCGACAAGTACCATTGGATAGATGACCTACCATTGTGTGTAGCAGGATCGTTCTCCTCAAAAGCGCCCACAAATTCCAGGAATTTCTTCGCACGCCTCTTTTCGAACAACCCCATCAAAGGTGAACTAAGGGCTTCGGTTGCGGTTGAAGGGACTTTGGCAACTGTAGCCCGGGGACCAGAGCCTTGCTGTACGAAACTGCCTGCAATCTGCTTGAATTCAAGATATCGTGTGACATCGGTTGAAACGAGGATATTCGTGAGCTCTCCGTTGGCCATCAGAAGCTTGGGGACGAGATCAACGTTCCAGTCATTGACTCGACCATATTTCTTCCACGGTTCTTCCCCCTCTTTGAAGTTGCCATATTTCTTGAAGAGCTGTGCAGACACAGATTAGCAGACCGTACCTGTGGGTAGGACAAATGTTTGGTAGCAGGCTGGTGTTGCATACAGCTTCAATGTTTACGGACGCAGCCTCTCTACAAATGTGTGTCAGTACTAAGCCGCACCAGCAGATGTCAATAGGCTTCCTTCCACATACCCGCCATAGTGATCATTTCGGTCGATGTGAAGGACCTTCTTGCCCTTTACGGACAACACACTTTTGAAGAGTGGTTAGCATAGTTTTTCATAACGGGATGAGAGGTGCTGCTATACCCGGACAGTACGCATTCCGTCAAGCCTGCGAAGATGTCAGTTCTGAATGGTGGGGCAGATGAGCGGTTGGGAAGGGTGTACCTGTGCCTAGAACCACAACGTCGTACTCTGGAGCGATTTCATCAGCCATGTCGGAGGATTAATGCGGAACTATGTTAAGGGGGTACGAAAAGTGCTATTGATAACAGGGGACAATGGGATGCAGGGACAGACTTCAGGAATATTCGGTGAAAGATGAGGGCGAGTTGTCGCACCATTTGCCTGCACCTTCCTTGCCCACCGCCCGCTGTTGATTGCTTCCGGAATAGGTGAGGTCATCTGCCAAGCGCTACTTTACGGGGATGAAGAGCACGCCGCTTTATCACGCCTTGAAAGCAGCATGTTATTGTACTCCTGTTCCATGCAGAACTTGAGAGTACGCAGAGTATCTCTCATTACGCACCCTAGGATGTACATTTCCTTGTCAACGATCTATCTGCGATTAGTTCTCGCTCACTTTTGAGAGTCTAGCGGACTGTAACTGCTTTCCTCCTCCCCGCTCATGGGAAGATGGCCGAACGTGGACAAGAAACCACGCGTTTACACAGTCTTCAGACCAATCGTGGCTGTGACTTGGGGCGAGTCTTCTGCTAAAGACAGCATCTATCTTTTCAACGCGATTCTTGATTTCACCGGGGTTTCCTTCCGTTATCAATAATGAGCAACTAGACCCACAATCCCGGTTGGAAGGGCTGGACGATGATGTTCTGGGTATGAAACCCCTGTATGCCGTAGCCAGCGCTCAGGTATCCCCACTCTGCTTGAGACCTTGAATTGCTTCAGCCAGAAATGTGCAGCGTCGAGATCCGATGAGCGAGCGAAGGGGAACGAGCAGCTGGGCACCCCTTTTATCTAAGAACCCCTTGAAGTAGAACTAAGTAGCCAGGCAGCAGAGGTAGCTTTGGTAGATCTAGAGCAAGTGATGCTTTGATCTTATTTCAGACCATTCCGCCGACGCTGCCAAAGACTGAGGTGCTCCACGTCCGCAAAATCTTCTCAAGGACGAGCAGTAGCCGCTTTCGTGGGGCGAGCCTAGGATCGGCATCGAAAGGCAACACACACAGACGACCAGCGTTTCTCTACCTCGAACTGGGGTATTGATTAGGTCCAATCTCATCTCGTTCGTGAGGCCTGCATACTGAGCACTAATGGGGCGTCTTCCATCACGTTTTGTAGGGAGTAGTCTGTTGGCAATTTGTTTCGTACGTGATAGCGATCGAATCCAAGGAAAAGTACCGGCGACGTGAAGCAAACCATGCCGCTATCCGTCATACGGGCACTTGGACTCGTGTTTTATATCTTTTCAAACGTCCATCATCAATGACTCATTATGAAATAACGCGACCCGGTTTCGCAAGAGCCTTAGAGGGTCTCTGATCGTTCAAGGCGCTGGCGCACTGGTCCTTAGTAGAAGTCGACAGCGTGAGTGTAGAAAACCAATCGCTCACACAGCAAGGCGCCAGCATTCGCGAGGTCGGGTCGACGTCAAGTATCTATCGCTGACAGAAAGTTTCAGGACATATAGGTAGACTGATATTGACTTGAGGTCATGGGACTCATTGGAGGGTGTGGCACCTGCTGGTGATTGAGCTCATATTGGTCTTTTGTCCTCTGCCGCAAGTGTCGCATATATGCACGTTGATTTTCTGTTACCGGCAGTGCTAATCTGTCGAATTGGCTTGGATTCATGACCCTGTATATTGCGGCAGCGCCTGCTACAGTGAGTGCTGCTGCCGCAAGACTTATAAAGAGAATCGCAAATGGTCCCAGTGCCATGATGATGAGCGTGCATTTACAGATGTTGAAGGAATGGTTAACGTAGCCCAACGTGATTGCGTACCACTAAAATGAAAGAGGTGAGATGGGCGGGGTGGGATGGGAAAGCCGGATGATATAAGTGAAGGATGGATGGTGATAGGAGGTGCAATATGCCACTCACCTAGCACAGACAGCCATTTTTCACTTCGGTCAATGCGGACAGCCGCTCGCCGTATAGCCGTTGTGTGAGCTGTCCTCGGTACCTGGTAGAACAACTTGCTGCAAAACCCTTGCACTTGGCTGGGGAGAACCACTCACGCGCGTAGGTGATTTGTCTGCAGACTCGTAAGCACGACCCACCGGACATGAAGGTTCCAAGTCTCGCAGAACACTCCCAAGAGTACTAGACATCTCAACGATCCGGGGGAATGCCATGGCGGCATACTGGAGGGACTCTCGTGAAAGGCGAGGCAGACACGACACAAGTGGGTTCTGATGGTTTGCAAGCAATGGTCATTCAATAAGACATTGTAGTTGTCCAAGAGTGTGTTTCGATTTGTGCGGTTTCACCTCGAGAAGGCAGACCACTGGAATGTCAAGACTCAGAATAGGTTTGACTGGGGCTTTCCGAGAAGAGCCGTTGCAAATGGCAATGCCAGCCTTGAAGTGGAAAGAAACCCACCCTGTTCAGGATCGGCGTGCGTCATATGTTGAGCGTTCATTCCAGGTTCGATACGCCGTACGAAGTACATTTGGGAGACATGGGCAACGTGTACGTAGCGAAGGTGGCGGAGCCCAAAAAAATAGGAGAGGCTGCAAGATCTCTCTGAACCTTGACCACATTGGATACCCACCGAACAGATAATTAGTGCTTCGGAACAGCCACACAAAAAGGATCGCGTTTGAGTATTGGGTGGAGTGTGATGTCTCCCCATCTACATGAAATCGGGATTTGTGCATGTCTTCGGCTCAATCACTTCCGCGAACATTTTGGCATCAAACTCAGCCTCGCCATTGAGACCTCACACGTCCGGAGTCCCAAGAACCGAGTCCTATCTGTGATTGACAATTATCGTGGACCTCAAGTGCCTGGCAATTATTTACAAGGCTACTAGTACGCAGTAGCAAGAGCGACTGTGCTTTAATTATACCTGGCTAAAGACAACCGGAGTCTCCTCTTGGATCCCCTTTCCAAGTCATATGTTAATTTTCGCCTAGATTGCCCAGATGTTTCGACTTCGCTACACAGCCTCACTAGGCTGACCTCTGGATGTGGCATGAAAGATGCCCACTCTGTGACGTTATTATCTTTTGTTCCTCTCCACGTGCATGCCAGCCTCTCCTCGGGAGAAAGCAATTCTCCCCAGGCAGTACGGAGTATCCGGTAGTGAGACTCATCAAAGGTTTGTACACTCAATCACAACCACAGAATATGAACGTTGATTTTACAGATTTGGACCAGCTCTTCCACAAGCATTGTCTTGGCCAGTCCCTAGGCTGAGATGTACCGTGCCCACCCTTCACCCAGTCCCCCTTTAGGATTTTGCGTTCTTCCAGCTCGAACTAGATTGTCCGTGTACTACTGCAGCACTCTTTTCTTCAAGTTTAGCGGCCGTTTCCTCGTCTTTGGATTTTTCTTGGCCGGGCTCAGCTCCCTGACTGCCTCCATCTCCCCAAATTTGCTCCCAAGTTGCTGAAGTTCCTCGACTTCCTCTACTGGTTCCTCGGCTTCTCTGGGTTCTGTGTAAAAGGTATCATGGTCAAGTTCCCCTTGGTCGGGTAGTAGCTCTGACAGTGACTTTTCGTAGTATAATGCCATGCCCTCATCGTGTTTAAACTGTCGCTCAGCTAGAACCGTTCGGATCCTTGCCATCGTATCTCGTACCTACGCCACAATGATGATCAGTAAGCGCTTGCCTTGAAATAGAAGTGATCGCGAATGGTAGGCAGATGTTTGTTGTTTCAGATAACTTTCCAGTAAAATATGTTCATAGATACAAGGTTTAAGCAGTCTTGTAGCACTCATATCGGCGAGTGAAAGGATGAGGCTCATCATAGGATAAGAGATATCTTGCACAGGATCTGGCGCGACTTACCACTTTTCTCTTCTCTTCGAGCTCCAGGTCTCCAAAACCTGCACGGACACGTGACATCTCTCTGGAACGAGTAAGGATCTGGTTTTGCTCTTTTATACAGAGCCAGTAGAGTTTGTGTAAATCTTCGAAACTTTTGATAGACAGTTCGCCATAGCTCCATGCACGACCTATACGAGTTAGATCATCCCTGGCCATTGATCGTGGACTATAGTGCAAGCATACCATGTGAGGATTCCTCTTCTGGCGGAACTAGGGCTTTTCTATCTGCATGGAAGAATTGCCAGAGACCATGGTCGGCTGTATCCTCATAGTCCGTTTGTTTAGGCACACGCGAACGGGCGACAGGTTCTGGGAGGGGATATGCCCAAAGCCCTCTGTTGACCAAAGGTCCAGTGCCTCGCATAGCCGATACACCCCGCTTCTTATTGGTTTCACCAGCTTTAGTTTGACGTTTTCCTCGGGGTTCGCTGCTGGAGAAGGATCGAGACGAAGTAACTGGACGGGAAGAACATGGTCGTGAAAATGCAGGGACAAGGAAGACGGGTATCGATGTCGATCTGCCCGAAGCAGAAGAGATGCCTCGAGTCACTGCCGCCATCGTGACTGTCGTTGGCAGATCAAACTGGCGATTGAGGATTGTTCGCGATGTTGCTCGTAGGGAACTTTTTGCTTAAAGCTTTCGAAATTGAGGTGGCCGATCAACGCCAAGGCCGGAGTTTGGTTTCGCCGTACCTTCCATCTTAGGCTTAATTGACATCTTTCCTATTTAGGTAACGTAAACATTTGGTGGGTATGGTAATGGATGAAACATGTTGCCCGCGCGTGCTGCTCGTGAAATTCTGCATGTAGCTGCAGCATACGGCCAACATGAAGATCGTTGAACTTGTAATAGATGGGTAAGTGCCTTTCCCCTGCGCACAGCATTGCGACACGTCTAACACACCACTTCAGTTTCAAGTCCTACAGCCAGAGAACCGTCATCTCTGGCTGGGATCCATCCTTTAACGCTGTCACCGGTCTCAATGGCTCAGGAAAATCCAATATCCTCGATTCAATATGTTTTGTTCTAGGCATTACCAATATGTCTACCGTGCGAGCCCAAAATTTGCAGGATCTCATTTACAAGCGCGGCCAAGCGGGTGTGACCAAGGCCAGCGTTACAATCGTTTTCGACAACAATGACAAGAGCACGAGTCCCATCGGATTCGAAGAATACAGCCAAATTAGTGTTACGAGACAAATTGTCATGGGCGGAACTAGCAAATATCTGATCAACGGACACCGCGCCCAACAAACAACAGTTCAGAATCTATTTCAGAGTGTTGGTTTGAACATCAACAACCCAAATTTCATCATCATGCAGGGACGTATTACAAAAGTACTCAATATGAAGGCCGCTGAGATTCTGGCTATGATTGAAGAAGCAGCCGGAACACGGATGTTCGAAGATCGGAAAGAAAAGGCCACCAAAACCATGGCCAAGAAAGAAATGAAGGTGTTGGAGATCGAGGGCCTGCTCAAGGAAGAGATCGAACCCAAACTTGACAAACTACGAGGCGAGAAGAGAGCCTGGCTCGACTATCAAAAGACACAAAGTGAATTAGAACGTCTGACGAGAGTTGTTACTGCGGCTGACTACGTCCGGGCCGGCGACAAGATGAAGTCAGCCTCTCAGGAGCATGAGATCAAGCGGGCCAAGGTTCAATACTTGGAGGACAATGCACTTAAACTCAAGCGTGAAATCGAAAATCTAGAGGAAGATGCGCACAGAGTAAAGTCAATTCGAGACAAAGAGATGCGAAAGGGAGGTCGTTTTCAGGAACTTGAAAACAAGGTCAAAGACTACAGTCACGAACTTGTTCGCTTAGGGACTGTCCTTGATCTGAAACAGTCCAGCATCGCCGAAGAGGAGCAGAGGAAGAAAGACGTGGCCAAAAATGTAAAGGCGCTCGAAAAACAAGTCAATGACAAAAAGAATGTACTCGAAAACTTGCAGTCGCGATGGGACACTGCAAAATCCGACTCTGACTCTCAGAATGCTGAGGTGGAGAAGAAGGAAGAACTCCTTTCAACACTACAGACTGGAGTCGCTTCCAGAGAAGGTCAAGAAAGTGGCTACCAGGGGCAGCTGCAGGAAGCTCGCAATCGCCTAATGTCTGCGGGCACGGAGCAAGGACAAGCGAAACTGAAAATATCACACCTTGAAAAACGAATCAAGGAGGACGAACCTAGAGCGAAGAAAGCCCGAGAACAAAACGCTGGATTGTTGAACGGGCTCGAAACTCTTCGCAAACAGGCCGAGAAGCTTGAGACTGACCTCCAAAAACTGGGCTTTGAACCTGGTCGTGAGGAAAGTATGCGTGAACGAGAAGTTATGCTACAGAAAGACATCCGTCGATTAACACAACAAGCTGACGAACTAAAACGTAAGGTCGCGAACGTGGATTTCCATTTCAGCGATCCATCGCCCAATTTTGACCGCTCGAGAGTTAAAGGGTTGGTCGCTCAGCTGTTCACCCTGGACAAAAATAAATCGATGGCAGGAACAGCGCTTGAAATTTGTGCTGGTGGCAGGCTTTATAATGTTGTTGTGGACACAGCGGATACTGGTACACAGCTGCTACAGAAAGGCAAGCTCAAGAAACGAGTGACAATTATTCCCCTCAACAAGATATCAGCGTTCAAGGCTTCTGCAGAGAAAGTTGGAGCGGCACAAAAGATCGCTCCTGGTAAGGTTGACCTGGCTCTGTCCTTAATTGGGTATGATCATGAGGTGTCCAAGGCGATGGACTATGTCTTCGGAACAACATTAATTTGCCAAGATGCTGAGACTGCGAAAAGAGTTACATTTGATCCATCGGTTCGGTTGAAGAGTGTCACCCTCGAAGGCGATGTCTATGATCCTTCTGGAACTCTCTCTGGCGGCAGTTCGCCAAACTCCAGTGGCGTTCTCGTCATTCTACAGCAGCTGAATGAGGTGACGCAAGAATTAAAGAGGCATCAGAGTGAGCTCCAGCAGCTCCAGCAGACTATGAAAAGCGAAACTGCTAAGCTTGCAAACATCAAGTCTGTCAAGCAGGAGCTCGATCTGAAGACCCACGAAATCAAGCTTACCGAAGAGCAAATCTCAGGAAACTCGTCATCATCAATCATTCAGGCGATCGAAGAGATGAAAACGTCGATTACCCAACTCAAGGAAGACATGTCCAATGCAAAGACCAGAGAAAGTCAAGCCGCCAAGGATGTCAAGAGAATAGAAACGGACATGGAAGACTTCAGCAAGAACAAGGACAGCAAACTCAAGGAGCTTGAAAAGTCATTGATAGAATTGAAAAAGACACTCACCAAAACGTCAGCAGCTATCAAATCACTTCAAAAGGAACTGCAAGATGCCCGAATAGACAGCGAACAGGCTATACTTGACCTCAGTGCTGCGGAGGAACAATTGGTCGAAGTTGGCAGTGCGATCGATGCTCAGAAAGAGGAAATGCAAACGCTGAGGCAAGAAGAAACCGAAGTCAAAAACAACCACGACATCACGCAGGCTGAACTCGCAGATGAGCAGGCCAAACTAACAGGATTCGACGATGAGCTTCGAGAGCTTGAGAAAGCCAAGTCGAAGAAGACCAAACAGATCCAGGAGGAAGGACTCGAAGCGCAGAAGCTGGGGCACGCGGTCGAGAAGGCACAGAAAGATGCGCAAGCGGCCGCGGCACTGGTGGCGGAGCTGGAAGCAGAACACGACTGGATTGAAGACAACAAGAACCAATTCGGACGCGCCGGCACACCGTATGACTTCCAGGGCAAGAACATGGCAGAGTCGCGGGCAACGCTCAAAAACGTCCGGGAGCGCTTCCAGGGCATGAAGAAGAAGATCAACCCGAAAGTGATGCCGATGATCGATAGCGTCGAGAAGAAAGAGGCATCGCTGAAAAACATGCTGCGGACCGTGGTGCGCGACAAGAAGAAGATCGAGGAGACCATCACCACGCTGGACGAGTACAAGAAAGAAGCGCTCCTCAAAACCTGGCGCCAGGTCACCGATGACTTTGGAAACATCTTCTCCGACCTCCTTCCGGGCAACAACACGGCCAAGCTGATACCTCTAGACGACAACATCGACCGGATCCAGGAGGGCCTCGAGGTCAAGGTCTGTCTGGGCAAGGTCTGGAAACAGAGTCTCAACGAGCTAAGTGGTGGTCAGAGGTATGTTCAGTTGTCCTTCTGATTGCTCAAAGAGACTCGAAAAGCTAACACTGACCCCCCAAAACAGATCCCTAATCGCACTCTCGCTGATCCTGGCGCTGCTGCAATTCAAGCCGGCACCAATGTACATCCTGGACGAGGTGGACGCGGCGTTGGACCTGAGCCACACGCAGAACATCGGGCGCATCATCAAGACGCGCTTCAAGGGCTCGCAATTCATCGTCGTGTCGCTGAAGGACGGCATGTTCCAGAACGCCAATCGTGTGTTCCGGACGCGCTTTTCCGAGGGCACCAGTGTCGTGTCGGTCATGACGCCTGGAGAAATCAAGGGTTGACTCGGTTAGCTTTACCTTTGGTTCGATTGGATATACATCTCTTTCTGCTTGCTTGCTTGCTTGCTTGCTTGGTCTGCGGGCTTGGCTGATTGATTGTCAGGTCGCGGAGCATGCTATATACCCCTGTTGTCAAACTCTTCGGTGGGCGGGAAGAAGGTACATGCATACAGTGCGTGGCAGCTGTACATGCGCTCATTACACAGCGTCTTGTCTTCGTGTTTGACTTTGGCCTTGGGATCTGTTTCACAATCACGCTCTGTAGAAGGAACACCGGGGGGCCACGACAGGTAGCTTGATGTGATGCATGTGACGAGTCCTATGAATAGCGTTGATGGTTATCAACTGACTGGATCTGTTCTTGTTTTCTGTGTCATGCCCATCTGTTCTTGATTTGGTGTTTCAATGCTGATGGTTAGTTCGCTGTTGATCACGTTGAAGAGAAATCAGTACTGTCTGATCGATATCGCCGACTCTGCCAGGGTGACACCCGGGATGACGGGATGACGAACATTATCACGACCGGTAAAGGGAATGGGGTCGTTGGGAGCGATATGCTCAGTTGATTCATTTGTAACATAACCCGAAGTTTTATCTACCATTGCGAAATATGCAATGCCGCTCAAGGAGGAACCCTCTATATTCATCCCGACCACGGTTCTTTGTAGAAGGTGTTGAGCGTGGGTAGAGGCTGAAATTGTTTGTGTACACGTTGGCTCTCTTCATCATCCATGCTATGTCCTCATCTTCGTCACGGTCATCATCGAGAGAAGGGAAATGTATCCGGCTTGGAGCTTTTGGGCACGGAACCACTTAATTCACATTCCTGACAACATCGTCCAAGGCTTCTGCAAAGTACTTGACGTTACCCGTGTTTAGACCAGCCATACTGATACGACCATTTTTGGTCATGTAGACGTGCCACTTCTCTCTGATAGCGAGGACTTGCTTCTCACTGATTCCAGTGAAAGAGAACATGCCAATCTGGCTCGTGATATGCTCCCAATTACCAGGTGTACTAAGTCTGTCAAGCTCTCCCTTCAGTGACTTCCGCATCTCAATGATCCGTCCAGACATGGTTCTCAGATCACCTTCCCACTCAGCGAAGAGTTTGGGGTCATTCAGAACAGTACTTGCAATACGAGCACCATATGCAGGAGGATTTGAGATCTCGGAGCGCTGAAGAATGGCAAGTTGGGAGGCAACACGTTTGGTGATGTCCTGAGCTTGGGATCCCGGTGCAGCAACGAAGTGGAAAGCACCTGCTCTTTCACCGTACAAACCAAAGTTCTTGGCGAATGATTGTGCGATGATCAACTCGAAGCCCTGCTCAACAAAGTATCGGATGGCGAAGTTATCGGTGGCTAAGTCTCCAGAAGCAAAACCTTGGTATGCACAGTCGAAAAAGGGAAAGAGCTTGCGATCTCGGACGATTTGGGCGATTTGTTTCCATTGATCTTGCGTTGGGTCGACACCTGTGGGATTATGAGCACAAGCATGCAGGAGAACAACGGAGCCTTCCTTGGCAGATGACAATGTGCTGAGCAGACCATCGCAATCGAGACCTTTCGTCTTTGCGGAGAAGTAGGGGTAGTTGGCGATGGGGAGATGAACGTTGGTGAAGATTTGGTTATGGTTCGCCCATGTCGGGCTCGAGAGATAGATAGTAGGTGTGGGTTTCGAGAGGAACTTGGAAAGGAACAGGCCACCGAGATGGACGGCGCCAGTTCCAGAGATTGTCTGGAGGGAGGCCGCCTAGACAGGAGAGAAGGAATCAGTCAGCATACAGAAATGCATGAGGAGGAGGACTGGGAGGCCAGAGTGAGGTGGGACATACACGGCCTTCTTTTATGGCGGGGGATTCGGGACCAAGGATGAGCTTCTGGGCGGCGGAGGTGAATTCAGCAAGACCGGCGATGGGCAGATATTCGTGATTCAGATTTGGATCCTGGCGGATGATGTCGTCGGCCTGGAGGGGGCGAGTCAGTAAGAGCATGTAACTAGTGTGAGAAGGGAGGAGAGCAGACTTTCTTCACAACGGGGAGAACCCATGGCTTTGCATTATTGTCTCGGTAAGCACCAATGCCTAGATCAACCTTCTTCTCAAAGGAATCTTTCCTATAAGCAGCCATCAGGCCGAAGAGAGGGTCTTCTGGAGCTTGAGGAACGACATTCTCAGAGAAGAGAGTCTCGATAGGGAGAGAACCCATAGCTGGAGACTGAGTGGTATGGTTTGAGAGTTGGGATAGACGTGCAGTTGCTGTAGTAGAGGTGGGAGAAGATGAGTGTAACTGTGAGGAAGTAATACAAGAAGAATGAGTTGGCGGTGAGGGCATCTCAAGCAGGGCTGGCGGGATGGTGGAATGGTAGTGAGGACCAGGTAGTCGTAGTAGTGCTGTAGGTAAGAATAATTAAATTTCTCAGACGTGTGACAGCTGCTGCTGGAGAGTCCAACTGCATGAGCAGCTGCGGACGGGCGCAGGAACGAACAGTAACCGCGGGGTGGCCGAGGGCTCGAGGGGCTGTTGCAAGCTGCCCAAGGCACGGGGACACGGAGCAGATACGCACCTGCCACGCTGCCGATTGGTACAGCATCCTAGGGGACCACGTCAAAGGGCGGGCGGATGCACCCGGAAGAACTAATATCCGTACCTGGTTACGAAGTCCAGTTTCCCGGCCTGTCGGAGTATTGTAAGAACACCTGCACCCGTACCTGAATAATTTGTACGAGCATCTACTCCGTAGTTCATCCCAAACGCCCGGATTACGGTACGAGATGAGGTTCATTACATACCATTACTTCTGCATCAGTACCTGCGTAGGTAGGTAATTCACCATCCACCGCTGATACATACATCCTCAATTGTTCTGCACACTATCAAGCACGCGGTTGTACTACTATCTATCCCCCAACCGTTTCTTCAAAATCCACTTCGAGGATCAATGATAACGTGTTTCATCTCAAAGCACACCACTCTCCCTCCTCCTCCACTCTTTAATCTGCCATTGTTCGTGCTCTTCCCCGCCACAACTCCACCCACCAAGCCGAATCGGCTGATACCGGAACAACCTGAAATCCGGGGCAATTCCCAATGCTCTCAACTCAGCATATCAAATATCAAAATATCAAATCCCAAGCCACCAAAAACGAACAGAACCCTGCTGTTGCATAAAACACCAGTCTTGCCGTGCTGCTCCGCTCACTGGCCTTCTTCAATTCCTTGTTCCCCTTGCGCACATTCTCATCCGTACTCGCTGCGTCTTGGACCAGCTGCCCGATCATTTCCCCTTGCACACTCAGGTGCCCTACCAGCGTCTGCTGTAGACTGCCAATCTCCATGAGGCTCTTCTCCACTTGGGTCACTTTGGCCAGCTGATCGTTGAAATGCTCAAACATTCCCTTGTTCTCTTCTTCGAACAATTGTAGCTGCTCAGGCGTCAATTCCTGCTCGCCGCTCTGAGACGGGTCAAGTGCCGGGTTGTATTTGTCGTGTCCACGTAGATCCCGTCCTGCTTGGGTCTCCGTGCCATTCAGAAGACTCTCGACGTCTCGGCTAGCTTTCACTCCCTTGTTTCTCGGGTCGTAGAGCATACTCATCTGCTTTTCTCTCTCACGGTCCAGGCGTTTCTCCACCATCTCTTGCTGCGCCGCAAGTGCATCCTTAAGCCTGTTCTCCAAGTACCACAGAACTCCATCTCGCACCGACTTGACTATCTTCACTTTCCCCTCCTCCTGCACCTGTTCCTCTGACTTTCCTGCATCCGGCGTATCCCCATCCCCTGCTGCCCACCGCCAGATCGCAGAGCTCGGCTGCCCATATTTCTTCTCAAGAACCTTCGTAGCCGTCTCGTATTGCAGATTCGCCGCGGATGAAATGTTGCCAATATTTTTGTTGATATCCCGCAGCACCGATGAGGTTTGGCTGTCGATCGCTTCGCGCTGCGAGTCTGTCAAATGCTCGGGGATGTCAGGTATATTTAACGAGGATAGGGTAGCACGCGAGCCCCCGGATTGCGGGCGCTTTGATTGTCGTGCTGGGGGTGCCGTCGAGAGGTAATGAGTTCGCACTGCGCGCAGATAGGAAAGTAGAGATGAGATAGATCGGTTCTGCAAGAGATGCTGTTAGCAATGATTGGCACGTTCGAAATTCTCGATGAGAGCTGAAGCCGTACAACTTGATATGCCTCCCTTAAAAACAGGTCAAGGCTGGCGGTGTCATATTGTGTGTGACTAGGAATGGGTTTCGCCGAATGCGCGTTGACCAAGATGGAGGACAATGACGGCGCGAGGTCGCTCATATTGGATCACAGCTTTACTATCCCTCCTCAATACAAGAGTCTGGAAACTTGCATGTTGGGGTTTAAAAGTGTAAAGGGAGAACGTCTGGTACCACGCTGGCCCTTCGACGTAGACACGGATCGCCATTTTTCTCCGCATGCGCAGCCTCGTAGCCTTGCAGCCTCGTCCCTTCTCCAAACGCGAACCCAAAGGCAATGCGATTACTCTCTATCCTAGGTTAATCCTGCAATACATGATGACGGAAGCTGGTGATCATTTTACTAAACTTCTGTGATTTTCCGGCACGAATGAGAAATGACAGACTATCGGAAAACGACAAGCCAGAATTCGGCCTATCAACAGATTTACCGAACTGCCTCCTAATACCCGTACCTGGGAGTTGGAAATGCAAGCACCTCCGTTGAAATCTGTTACCTGCTCGATTCCATTTCCGTAGGTGATTACAGAACCCTTACGAGTAGACACTAAATCTCGGGACCTAGAGATGACACTTGGGGAATTGGGAGGGATTGATGGACCTCGGTATGTACTTGCCATTAGTGATGGCTAAATATCGGCAACCCGTTCCACAAGCAACTTCATGGAACGAGCATCAACATCAGCACACACCGTGGCTCTGTTTGTTTTACAGCCTCCATTCAGGAATATCTAGTTTGACATAGCCCGACTCCTTTGACCGCCTGGAAAGCGTCCTTACTGGCTACAATACCCACAATGGCGAAAAAGACAGAACTCCGGGACTTGAACAAACCATACACCGAGCCCGACCCAGATGCTCCCTCGAGTTACCAGCGTGAGATCTATTCGTCCCTCCGCGCCCCGATATTCTCCACCAAACCAGCAGAATGGGAAAACCTGGCACGCACAAAGGTCCCTGCTGCAAACTTCGGCTACGTACATGGGTCAGCCAGCACGGCGACGACCAATGCAGCCAATCTATCTGCTTTCGACCGATACCGCCTGAGGCCATCCATGTTGGTCAACGCGACACGCCGAGACCTGAGTGTTGACCTGTTTGGAACCAAGTATCCCAGTCCGTTGCTGATTGCCCCGGTTGGCGTGCAGAAGATCATGCACAAGGACGCCGAGGACGCAACGGCTCGGGCAGCCAATAAGGTGAAAGTCCCTTACATTCTGTCGTCCGCTGCGACCCGGACCATCGAGGAGGTCGCACAGTCCAACGGCGACGGTGAGCGCTGGTACCAGCTGTACTGGCCGCGCCCCCAGTGGGAGGAAGTAACGGCCAGTCTGCTCAATCGAGCCAAGTCGAACGGATATAAAGTGCTAGTCGTGACACTCGACACATTCAACCTGGCATGGCGACCCACGGATCTCGACACAAGCTATCTCCCTTTCATTTGGGGCGACGGATGTCAGATCGGCCACTCCGACCCGGTCTTCAATGCTCGGTACGAGCAAGAGATGAAGAACGACATGAGAACGACAGGCGAGAAATTGCGCGAGTTGTACAACCTCCTCCGTCGACCCGGCTCCATATATGGCGCAACAAAAGTCCTAGCGAATGTCGCAAAGCTACAGAAGTCGAGGGTCTTGTTAGACGTATTGAACAGCGGAACCTACCGTGAATGGCAACACCTTGAAACCCTCAAGAAGCTATGGGACGGCCCGATCGTGCTGAAAGGCATTCAGACGGTCGAGGACGCGCACCGCGCAATCGACAACGGCATTGACGGCATCATCATCTCGAACCACGGCGGCCGCCAGTGCGACGGAGCGATCGCGTCTCTCGACGCACTCGCCGAAATCGCCGCTGACGAGAGAGTCCAGAAGTCCAAGATCACCCTGCTCTTCGACAGCGGCATTCGCTGTGGAAGTGATGTTCTGAAGGCGCTGGCATTGGGTGCCCAAGCCGTGCTCATTGGCAGACCTTACATGTATGGATTGGCCATCGCGGGCCAGGCTGGTGTCGAGCACGTACTCAGGTGTTTGTTGGCGGACACGGATAATATGCTGGGAAATATGGGGAAGAAGAGCATCAAGGATCTGAGTCGGCATGATCTGCAGATTAGGTCGAGTTCTAAGCTGTGAGTTTGGAGTATATGCAGTTGGTATCATCGAGTTATAAATCACCAAGTGCAAGTTGATTCTCTTTCACAATGCTCAACGTGGCCAGAACCCCGGATACGTGACTTCTCAGGTATTAGGGTACTCGTAAGCATGGATGGAACGGGCCGAGTCCGCCCCGAAGCTCAGCCTCGCCAAGTATCAATAGACCTGAATGAGCACCACCACCGAACACTACCGTCAACCCCTTCCTATCACCCATCACATGACCTTAAAATCAAAAGGTATAAATACGTGAATCACCGAGATTCTGTCACCCGAATGGGAATCTGACGGTCTCAGAGAACCCTCACTGCTCCAATGGCCAAGTGGTAAAACTCCTCCTCTCAAAATCTCTCCCTTCCAATCACAATCTCCCGCCCTACCCACTGGGACATCATTGGAGCCAGTGAGGGTTGCTCTGAGATCGTCCCACCGAACCCCCTCCCCGTGTTACTAACTTAAAAAAAACCCCTCTCCGGAGGGGCTTTTCTCACTCACTTCGAACCTGTTCGGTGGCGGGCTCGAATGGGTTGAGTTTTTGCTTTGGCGGGAAGGAGATACGTTTGTTTTTTGGTTGTATGAGAGCGAGAACGTATACACACTCCCACAGTATAGTTATGTCCTTGGCGGCATCAAGGACAGGCAATGGTCACATGAGATAAGGCTGACAATGAGTCGTGGAGGCGAACGAAAATCCGTTACTTTAAAGCTGATTGATGATGGGTCGGTGGGCACTTCGACTCTATACATCTCGCCATTTCCTGCTCAGGCTGTCTGGCTGGCAGAAGCTGGGCCACTTGATAAACGCGCTCTACCACTCAGCTTGAGACTTCTCCCTTTTTCTCTTTGCCCTGCCCAGCACCGCCAGTGCCTTCCTGCTGCTGTCCTCACAGTACGACCAGGCCTTTGTGCATACTCGTTGCCAGTTTGGAGGCCCTGAGGAGAGATAATCATCGTTTCTTTGTTTCAATCCACCATCGACACAACCATGCTTAGACTCACAATGGCAGAATTACGACAAGACAAAACCTGCCTTTCCTCTTTGTCAGCCACGCACAAGCAAATTCTTGTCAACAACAATGATACCACGCAAGCTGCTTTCTGCCTTTTCATCTCTGCCCCCTCCGGCTGTTTGCTTCAAGCTTTAAGAATAGCCCCCAACCGGGTCGGCCACCGCCCCATTAGTGTTTTAATACCTCGCCTAAATAATTAGCAACCATGATGGAGAACGT
Organism: Exophiala aquamarina CBS 119918; assembly: GCF_000709125.1. Taxonomy (NCBI): domain Eukaryota; kingdom Fungi; phylum Ascomycota; class Eurotiomycetes; order Chaetothyriales; family Herpotrichiellaceae; genus Exophiala; species Exophiala aquamarina. Next base: position 2,586,806 of record NW_013550585.1, read on the forward strand.
TTTGTGGTCTGGAATCTTCGCACTAGAAGTACTCATACTTTTTCAGCATTGGCACGTATTGAATCATCGCAAAAGCAACAACCACAACGATAGATACTTAACATCAACTGTCGGGAAACGGGATAGTTTTGGCAGAGCGAGGAGGAGCTCTGATGTTGAGACGTCGTTGGAACGAGATGCCTAGCTACGAACAAATCACGGTCAAATCAATGGGGAGGAGATAGATTTCGCGTTTGGAAAGTGCATTGATGGGCCTGGCTGGTCGTCGGGCTTGTCGAAAGTTTACGACGTTGGCATCCCAAGGTGCAGAAAGAGAGCTGGAAGTTGTCCAGTGTTTGATGTTGATGGAGGGGGTCAATGAAGGAAGTGTACCATCTGAACAAAGCGAGTCTGAAATCACTTTAGCGCCTTGCTCTGCTGCGGCGCCTGGTCCAGCGGCAAGAGAAGTGGCTAAAATCCCTGAGTCCAAGGTGTGCGACGACCGCGAAGAAGAGTTGTTGCGATTTCTCCCGGATCGCTCGAAGTCCGAAACAGTGGACCAGACGGAATAGTGTTAACCACCGGGGAAGGATCTGCCTCGCCGGAGTTCGTCGCCTACTTACAACGAACGTTTCGAAGCCGAACAGAGGCGAGAGGAGGAAGAGATGCAGAAAGGTCCTGCACTTGACGGCCCTGCTTTCGTGTCTCCATTTCCAGAAACCACATATATGCGAGAGAAGGCGAAAGTCTTTCTCAGAGAGCTGCAGGAGAACCCGCGCTTGGATCCGGAAGACTTGTGGATTGCCTTTACCAGATCTGGCGATAATAACTCCCAGCAACCTCAGCAGAAAGCTTAAGTTGGGCCAGAAGTGGTGAATCGAGGTTGTGGTGAAGCAGCTATTATCTCACAACAGGCACGGCTGGAGAAAGGTTCTTCTCGCGAGAGAGTCTCGGGATGGGAGAGGTCTATTGCACTCTGACCTAGGGGCTCATCGAAGCGAGTTCGACAACGATCAATTGACATCACCACAGTTCAAATAATAATCCTTCCCCTCGAAGGAGCGTGCAGAATCCAAATCCAGGGAGAATGTTTGAACTTATCCCTGTCTGCGTTTGGTACGTTGGTAGCAGTAGTCAAACTGTATCTGTTGCTTGCTATTTCTCGCACTTCTGCGCAGCCCCCTATGATGGTGTGTTGTAATAGCTATTGTAGCAAAGCCAACTTGCAAATGTTTTACACCAGCTGTAGTCTGTCGATCTCTGGTACATATTACGCATAGAGATCAGGTCGAGGGCCGTGGTTGACGTGGGCGTGCAAACAATAGAGGAAATTACGGTTGTGGTTACCAGAAGTCACAACCAGGTCCACCGTTTGTCTATTGCGACCGCCCGGGGCAGCTTAGTTGACGGCGGAATTGGCATCAGCATGAGACCTTTGCTCGGTTCAGCACCCAAATGGATCGAGACTGTTATGGAAGGGGTGCGGACTCCTGATTCTCGATCTGTGGCTCCAGTCATCCCTCTCAGCTCTCCTTTGGATACAGTAGAGAGACAACCCAAACGCTTAGTCCGTGGACGTGTCCTTTGGCATACTAGATGTGACATGGGAAGAAAGACAAGCCCTCTAGCCATACCAACTTGCTCTACTGTCTGTGCCCTCACCTAAGAGCACCCACCTACACCTCTCACCAAAGGAGGCGACATGACTGGTCCAAGCACGGTGTGAGCTACCACTGCAGCTTATTGCAACCACATCCCCCGACAAAATCATGAAGGATTATCGGACGAAAACAATCAACATCAGGCAGCGTGCGCCAGGCCACACAGAAGAGAGAATTTGTTCTCGTCGACCGCGGTCCAGACCCTTCTAGCATTGGCTTGATCTAGAATCCGATCATCAATCGTTAAACGACTCGAGCACAAAAGAAAGCAAGGCCACGTCCGTGACGGACACCTTGGTTCTTTTGCTCTGCACAGCATGAGAGGGTCAAGTCAAGAGCATCCTCCGTACTTTGTGTTTGGCAATGCTCTCATGCTGACCCAAGTTGGCCTTGACCGCATTTTGATAGTACATTCCTCTCCTAGTAATTGAAAGCAAGGTTGGGCTATAGACATGGCGCTAGTAGATATGAGCTGAAGGAACCCACATATTCGTATGCAACGTTCCTGATCCGAACTTTTCACAAGAACAGTACTCCGTACGCCGTACGAGTAGGGCCAGAGATCAGGTATAAGGACTCGATTGCAACGAGTGAAGTCAAGGCGATGCATGGGCCCGACCCGCGTACGAGTAGTTTCACACCCCACGCCAAACCTTATCCCTATCGTTCGCCGTCGATGTTGTGGAGGATTCCGATGGTCATCCCTTAAACTAGCCATTTAGGGTTCTTTAGCTTCCAAGTTCCAACTCATGTCACAGACTCACAGATGGAGCACTCTGACAGTATTTGCTCAACACAAGTGGAGAAGACGTTGCTTACCTCCAAAAGGCACGGAGGACGAAGCACGCCGGCTTCAAGCTCAAGCGACAAAATGAGGTCGAGATTGTTTCAGACTTCCGCGTGTAGCGAGGTCCCAAGCGAGCGGCCATGCAGTTTCCGAGCCGGTGAGATTGTGCGTCCTTTGGGCGCACTACAGTATGCTAGTGAGGACAAGACACAGCAATCCAGGCCATTCTGAGCAGATTCAGTAATTAGTAGTGGTCAAAGTCGCTCCCTCCGGATGCTCGGTTAAGTGTTTCCTGTACTCCGTACCTCGAAACGCTCGCCGCTTACCATCCGGAGCGAACGGGAATCCTAACCTGGAGACAGCCTCAGGGCGTCCAGAATCTCCAATTGGTCACCCTCCACCCAAACTAAGGGCCGAATTTCTGATTGGCGTGGCGTCGGAATTAGAATCGCTTCATAGTTGCCCTAATGTGGAGGTGTTTTGCACCTGTAGTGCGCAATTGAGAAAACTTTGAAGATTCTGAGCGGTACTATGTAGTTGGGAGGATTGACTCCTGTAGTGATCAAACTGTTGAGACCAGCAATCTTCTGGTTGGGTCTCGTTGGTTTCAACTGCCTCCCTTGAGCTTGATCTTGATGCCCAAGGCAATCTCCACTTCGTCCCTTGATGGGGCGCATGGCCATACCTTACCGGCAAATCTGCCACCTGGTCAACATTATAGCCTGGCAGTGTGAGCCGACCGTGGAAACCAACCCGTTTTGTTCGTACTTCTCCATCAGTAAGGTCTAAACGAGAAGCCTTTCCTTATCCCAGACTGTCCGATTAGCAGGAATCTTGACGTTATCAGGAACGTGCTTGGAGTACACCGCGGTGCCTGCAGGTTTGCGTTGGGGCTCCGATATTAGAAATGCCGTCAGGGCAAAATACTCAATTGCAATTGTGGCAATTCCATCGACGAAGTCCGTCGTACTCTTTCCACAAGGGCCCGCTCAGCTTGCCAGCTAAGCGTATTGCCACCTATCAAGACGTGGTGCCTGAACTCGAACGTCAGGATGCTCAAGCCCTCCAATGATGATTGTGAAGTAATCTCTGGTGGTGTTTCTAGCACCCCCTTATCAGGTATGTGGTGCAAACATCTTGTGAAGCTCTGTTTTCACAGAGGCAAAGACCTGCCCTGCCATTAACAAGATGAAATCTCCAGCACAGAAACTGTACAGCCAGACACCGGTCTCCAAAAAGAGTAGTTGGCAGTTGAGAAGGTATGGCGATCACACCTGGTACTGCTTTGGATTGCTGTTAAGATGACTCTACTAGGACCAAGAAAACGAAGCCTGCCTTCCTGAGCGACAGCCTCCCATCGAGAGATCGCTAGAAACTCCTGTATTCTTGCTTTTTCTGGAAGTTAGCGGCGAAGTCGGGAGTGGAACATTTAGCACAGCTGGCCAAAGGACTGCTGAAACCTCCATGGGCTCGGTGTGTCGCCAGCCCAAATCGAAAGATGAAACGACGTGAACGACAGCAGGCCGATCAGCGTCAAACCTAGGCTAGCTTTCATTGTTGAGTCACTCTTACGGGCGCTATTGGCCTGTTGTTCTTTCTGATTCACACATTGGCAATTTTGTATGTATGATCCGAAGTCACCAGACTACTAGTGGGTGATGCGGACTTGGGCAACCCACAGGCTTCAGGTCAGTCCGCCGGAATCATAAATCGGGCTGGTCCAAGCACGTTAGCAGAGCTTGGGACTCCCCTTATTCGTAAGCTCCACCCGCGTGATACGCGTGTTGTCTACTCCGTATCCGTATGGAGTCTGACACTCATAGAGCGGCCCACGGAATGTGAAGTGCCTCAACTGGCCATTTCGTTATTGGTGAGAGCCAGGAGCAAGGTATTTAATATTGTCGTTCAATCGGTGGCTGAGAGACTCGGATGTAACACCGGTCTCGGAAACAATGGATGTGGGTGGAGACTTCATGTCTAGAACGTCGACAAAAAAATGCCTCGAAGCAGCCTCTTCAAGAACAGTACAGTAGGAGGTACCTGCAGGTAATTCAGCATTTGACAGGTTGACTTGTGCACGTCTGGATTTCACAGCACGACCAGGGCGAAGTTGTGGAGTCGCCTAAACCCGAGGTGGCGCTTGATTGGTGATACATATTCAGCCTTGTGACCTATCTAGAGCCCGTCACCGAAAGATTTATCTATTGGATAAAACCAAGTGTGCTGTTGAGTATCTGCGAGCAGAGTGCAATGGATCATGCTGACGATCAGGCCCGAAGACGACCAACTTGCATACCAGGCGCAAGGGTTACATTAAACGGAGATAATCTTAGCACACATGGGATCCAGATCCTAGTAAGGGACGGTTGAGCAAATCAATGATTGGTGGACAGAGATCGAGATACGGATAGTGCTGTGGCACACGAAGTCGAGATGTTGATGTCGATGTCGACGTCAACATTGGATAAAGTTGAAACTTGAGATCGATGCGGCACATCTGCTTGAAATGTGGCTTAATGGTGGAAGGCAAGTGAGAAGCGGCCCGACGATCCGGAGAGTCGCGGTAGTCCAGTTACTGACTATTTAATTAGTGCGAACAGTTAGTTAAGTTAGTCGGTGTCTGATATCCGTACAAAGTACGGGCTACCATCTGTAGTACTCCGTACTCGGTATGTAGTACCGGCCTTGAGATGTGCTCCGAACCTCAAGCTGATCGGGGTCAATGGCAGCTTTTGTTCGCTCAAGGCTGTGCACTGTTGAGTTTGACTGGCAAGCTACCGGCCCTCAGGTACGGCTTCTCAGTGAGAACGAGCTTCAATTCGAGCGGCGACGCGTTCAGTCCGAGGTTCCCATGCGACTCGTCATATTTGCGGGAGTCGTCCTGAGATCGGGAGGCCGCTCGTATGGACTTAAGCACTGACTGCAGTGACGGTTTGATCCATGGAAGTCTGCAGCCGGGCCTTTCTGACAGTTTCCGAAGTGAACTTTAGTTCATAACCAATCATGCCAGAGAAGATTTGCGCCTCCCAGGTCGGGCAAAGGTTCAGTGGATGTTGACATTTTGCATGATCGACCAGGTCTGGGCCTGCTGGTCACCATTTTCGAGACCACCATCTCCGCCTCGACAGGTGTGGACGATTGGATGGGAAAGGCCTGGGGGGCATTCGGTGGAATTAGAGGGTCACAGGCCTGGGGCGTCCCCCGCAATCCTCCTATCAACTAGTACTCCGTGCTCCGTACATGTACATAGTTACGCGATTTAACTACGGGTAGTTGCTAGTGACTAACTTGTTGTATTTGCCATCCTTGGTCCTGGCTACCCCACCCACTGGGGCAGACGCTGAGTGGGGATGGTGTGGGTTAGGAAGAAAAGTGCGAAGGGTTTCCCTCGTTGCCAGCACCAGAGAGACGAGGTTACCACCCGGCGCCAGCAATCCGAGGTTGCTCGCTGACGTCTCTAGCTGGCCCATGACATTCCCAGTGCCAGTGTCTAGGCCATCATTGCATTGTCTAAGTGGGAAGTTGATTTGAAGAACGCGACGACGTCTCTGACAAGGATGCAAATGCAGCGGCATCAGCCGTGCCCACTTCTAGATCGAAGCCTTTGATTGATACTACTAGTCTTCGGCGCCTTGGTGACGGTGCAGGTCAGGACTCAGGTCGCCAATGATGTGCTCCGCCCCGAAGAGCCTGATGGACTCCATCGAGGGTGTGTCAGGGTTCAAAGGTTCAATTGAGTTAGAAGCATCACACAGTGTTAGGCCGAGACTGATAGATGGATCGTGTTCTACCTGTGCCTGGAATCCCTGGGCTTGGTTGTTCGCCTGGAGAAGCGCGGAATAGAGGGCATTCCCTACCTTGAGGCACCCATTAGGGGGGGTACGAGTCGGGGTCCTAACTAGGGGTCCAGGTGAAAAGCTCAAGGCGCCGCCCCGGTCCCAACCATGCCTGTCTCGATTTTAGCCCAGAGCTTTCCTGATAGGAAGTTGCAAGGGGCGCCCTGATGTTGCTGCCCGGCGTCTGGTGTACGAGTACCGGGCGCAAAGGTGGACTCCCAAGCCCCATGCCCTCCATCCTCCAGGGCCCAGGCAGGGTACGCAGGGTGTGCAGTGCTCGTATCCTCCCAGGCCCTCACTCTGGGGTCTGCACGGAGCCCTGGTCGCTTGGAACTACTCGTATTATGTAGGACCGAGTATGTGTACTCGTGCAGCAGGGGTGGCGCTGGCGCTGGCGCTCACGCTGACGCTGGCACTCTCCCTATCCGAAGAAAAGGGCCTCTCACTCGTCGCTCCCTCGCTCGGCCTCATGGTGCCATTCGCCCTTCTTCAACACATTAATGTTAATGTTAGAAGTGGAATGGCCCAGGCGCTATCGCCGACTATATACCACTAAACCGAGGAGAGGGAGCATCCGCCCTGTTATTCTGCAACCCCTCCCAACTTGACACCAGTCACAAACTCAGCATCACCAGTCGAACTCACCACTCTCGATCTTGCACCACCGCCTGTCCACTGCCAGGGGCTCGTTGTTTGAGCGACTGACCTCATGTTGACCGACTCTTAGCTGGACGCTACCGCCACTGCAGCTGCTCTAATTCCTCGTTCTTCGCTCGACTCGTCCTCAACACACTCCTCCACACCTCCACAACTCTTATTACTGTATACTTCTTAGCCTCCCTCCCATCCGACGTCGCTAGGGCCACTTTTCACTGCTTCACGGCTGGCGATTCTGTTTCTCTGTTTCTGTTTCCCGGTGTTCCGCTCCTTCTCCTGTACTGGTATCCTGATATGTTGTCGACCTCCCAGAGGAGCTTCTCATGGCTACCTCCATCTCTGACCAACCTTCTCAGCTTGAAACAGCCGGATCCGGCTATTCCAAGACTTCTCGGCGACAATATCAGAGTTGTGATCAATGCCGCAAGAGCAGAAGAGCCTGTGATGCCGCCACTTTGCGTGTAGTCAATTTTCCTCTTGGAGACGATGAATCTTCGCAGCTGCAGGACTACTTGGTTGATGCCTGTTCCAACTGTGCGAGGACAAGCAAGAAGTGCACTTTCGAATGGCTCCGAACGCTTCCCAAACAGTCTCTTCCCAAGGGCATCAAGCGGAAGCTCGGACTCAACGAGTCGCCTCCTCCTCCCACCGCGCATTCAACTTCCACCGTCTCAGAGCCTGGTTACCATTCACATTATCAGAACCCGGCGTCCAACACAATTCCCCGCCCTGAGCTCAACGTGCCACCTCGGTCCCGGTTCTCTTCATCCACGCCTGCATCTGACCTGCAACACACTCCTTTAGAGTCCAAAGCCAGCAACTTTCCAGGCCATGCTACAAATCATAATGGATCTGTACGAGCATTCGGCGTTCAATATTCACTGTCTCAGCCTGATGATGATCGCAATTCACAGTATTCTTCGGTCAGACCTCCAGAGAAGACGCTGAACGGCCTTGGTGGCGCAGAACAGCGGTTCAATGGAAATGTCGACCCTCCTGTTCTAACTCGTTATGACACCTCCTCCTCCTCTTCATCAGCAAGCTCCGACTCGATCAGATTTGGAAATGCGGGTGCAAAACCGCATAGTCATCCAAGTCAAATCTCGGTCACTTCGGATTCGGAGCAAGAACGCCAACGGCAACAGCCTCCATCAAAACTTGCCAGACTTACATCTAGAGGCGTTCAGGAGACCAAGTCTACTTCCCCTAGCATTTCTCATTTACGCCGTGCTTCTGGCAATCGTCAATTCCCATCTAATAAACGGCAAATTCAAGCCCCTCTTTCGCCTCGACAAGTCCGCTTCGCCGACAACGCGATGAAGTCAATGATAGCCACTGGTTTACTGCGCATCTATCATGATTCATTCGAAAACTCCTTGTCATGTTGGGTCACTGAGAAAAACTGTCCCTACGAGACCGAACTTTCCGACCTCCTCCAGCAAGCCAGTCCCTCATCGACGGCCGAAGAGGCTGCATACCGCCTTGGTGACAACCGAATTTTCTCACGTGTGTCTCGTCTTGACTCGGAATTTTCGCCTCTTCGGGGTCGTCCATTGACTGCCTATGAAAATCGAGCTGCCTCACAGGCTCTCAATGCCGCTATTATGGCTTTTGCAAGTCAGTGGTCTCATAGCTCGCATAATGCATTTTGGAGGAGCAAAGAAGGCAAATCTCAGATCGACGCATGGCAAGCAAAATCCAAAGATGGTCGGCCATCGGGTCGTGTCGAAGATCCAATCATGTCCGGAGAATGCGAGAGGATGATACAACGGACCCTGTGGAACGAAGCTAAAACCGCCATCCAGGCGAGTGGTGAGATAGACTCTTTCAAGGTTATTCTTGCATATATGATCTTTGCTCTCACCCAACGACCTGTGGATCCAAAACCTAACTGGGGATCCGCCCAGCAAAAGTCGAGGAAAGATAGCATTTCGACCCCCAACAGCGGTCGCGGTGGTTGGAATGAATCCAACTTGACTGACGCTACCCCGGAGCAGGCTTCAGACCCAGCAATGGATGCAGCTCTGAATGAGGAATGGAATCCTTTCTATGCAAGCGATCTCGAGGCTCTGGCCTCGCCTCCAATCTATCTCGAAACTGCCGTACGCAACTTGTTCTCCTGGAGACGCAAAGTCGAGAGATATCGGAGGATGCGCTCAAAAGCACAGGCATCAGATTCATCAACCCCCGCAATTGGCTCTCTCGCTCTCAAAGATCAACAGACGTTCAACATCTTATTCTGGCTTGGCGTCATGTGTGATACCACGTCATCAGCTATCAGCAAGCGACCACTGGTTATACCTGATGAAGATTGTGCGATGATCCACGAGAGTATGGACCGCTTGAGTATCAGTGATGCTGAAGCCCGATTCGGTTGGCAGCTTGGCCGCTGCAAGGATGATGCGGATGAAACACAAGACGGCGCCCTCTGGGGCTCATATTTACTTGGCTTCAAATATGCAGGACCACGGTCGACACCACCTCGATGGCCTTGCAGTTTTGAAGATGCAGCTTTGATCCTCCAAGAGGCAATTCCAGTCAAGGTACTCATGTTCCGAAAAGTCGGTCAGCTTCAAACGCTCGCCTATCGGAGAACCGCACCCCGAAGCCTGGAGAAATGTATTGAGGAGGCTCTTGCTGTTTACCAACAATGGAACTCGACTTACGGGCTATTTATGATTGACTGCATCAATGCGCACAACAGCCTCCCTCCCCATGTACAATCATGGTATGTCATTCTCGACGGCCATTGGCACTATGGCTGTCTTCTGTTGGCCGATGCGATTGCTTCTATTGACAGGGAGGAAAAGACCATGAAGCCACAGCGTGACTTACGTTTCTCCTGTGGTATTATTGTAGAGCTACGACATGCTAACGCACTCGCCATCGCAAAAATTGCAGCTGCATCCTTGTCCGAGCATGCACCTTCTTTCCGTGACAACGCCGAATTCCATTTTGCATGCAACGGCAGTGCGATCCTCACTGAGCCATGGACGGACATCCTCGTGCGAGCCATGGGTTCCGCTTGCAAGATCTTCATCAACTGGCTTGCAACATGGGATAATCCAAATGATCCTGCCCATGACTGGGTCACGATCCACTTTACCTACGATGATCTCCGTGTTCACGCCGACACGTGTATACAAGGAATGAGGTTGTTGGGCCGCAAGTCGGATGCCGCCAACTTCACAGCTTCGGTCTTTATGGACCGTCTAAATCGTGTGTCTTCCGGCCGACGAGATACATCAGCCGACCGAGATGGCAGATCTTGCTCCACCGATTCTGTAGCAGCGTGCTAAAAGACGGATCCATTCCACCAACAACCTTGGACGAAGACGGCCATTTCCAGATATATGAAGCATACCATTTATGCCATTCCTCAAGAAAAGCGACATACTGAGGTGGCTTTCAACTTTCGAAAACACCGACCCAAAAACATCGTCGAGATGATAAGAGAGTCAACCAGACAAGGAAGGACTGACTGACTATACGCTCTTGTGGGACAGCTCCCGACAAGATTCACGAATGCAAGGATAGTTCAACGGCCGAGAATCATATATATAATAATCCACTTTTAAGTAGCCGGAGGGGGGGGGGGGCGGTTTCGCCGGGCATGAGAAATTGGGGTGGGAGGGGTGGAAACACGGCATTGGAGGTATGAACGGAGAGGCTCCTCTGCATTCTCCATTCCCCTTCGCTATTTTCTATACATATTAGCCACTATTTCTTTTAATTACCTCCATTTTCACAGCAAACAGCAGACACACCTTGGTTCCAAAGCCTGGCGTGCTTTTCTTGGTCATCTGTCGTATGAATGCGATTTCAGGATCGATCATTGCATGCGCGAGGATATTGTTTCAACGTCCTGCACGCGTCCCAAAATTATTCACAGAGGATCACAAGACCGAGCGTGCTTCTAGTCCACTTGGGGTAGCGCGTAGCCAGCGCAAGCCGGATTTGGGATGAAGATCAGGAGTAATTCCTGTTTCATTTTCGTGGCTGCTAGCCAGGCGAACTACTGCAGGTCCAGATCTGAGGTCGCGTTGCTGGTACTGTGGCGCATCACGATACCTAGCCTTACCACCTGTTCGCGATGCATCCACCGATACCTGAAGATATGGTTCATACAGTACAAGAACGGCACATATGCATGAAGTAGATCCCTAGTGCAACCAGCCCCCGTTCCTCCGCCCCGCGCGGTCTTCACACAGTCGCTCCCTCAGCGCAACCACTTGGCATAGGCCCACTCAATTCTGCGGAGGGCATTGACCTGCTTCGTCACCGCGCCCTTAACGTCGAGGAGATCGTCGAGGTCCTCGAGGAACTCTCGCTGGAAGTTCTTCGGCAGGACCTGCGTGACACGCTGCCGCAGCAGGTGCGATTCGCAGAGCAGCAGGCCGTGGTTTTCTTCGGAAATGATGTTGTCACCGTCGAGGTCCGAGTTGGTCAATGTACGATCGATGTTTCTGAAGATGACGACGCATGGGGATGTCAGTGATGGCCAGACAAGATGGTTTGGAAGGAGAGGGGAGAAAGAATCTTACCTGATGAGACGAATAGCTTCACCCTTTCTCCGGCCCTGCTGCAGGCCCTTTCGACCTCCAAACGTACCTCGGAGCCATTGAAAGAGCGCCCAGGATATGAGTACCCCGGGCGCGATGCCGACAAAGCCGAAGAGCAATTCTTGGCTCTTGAGGATGGAGTCAATGCCGCCGATGGCGACTTCCACGTCGACCTTTGTTTTCTGGACTTGGATGAGCAGCGTGCGGATGAGGTCGCCTGCGATCGCATTTTTGATAGGGCTTTGCATTTCACGCTCGTACGCTTTCAAGACGGACGTCAGATCGCCCTGTTTGACTTTGCTTCTGATGTCGGCGATTTGGCTCTCGGTGAACGACGTCCCATTTTCAGGGTGTTGGATTGCAAAGTCGACGACCATGCGCTCCAGGCTGTCTCTGTCGGCTTGAAGGCTGTCTCGGCTTTGAATAGCGATTTCGCTGTTTTCGTCGTGGCGGATGGTGCCAATCAGTTTCTTCGTAGGCTCCAGGACCCAATTGATCCAGAAGTCGATCGCCGTCTGGCCGAGGTCGCGGAACCACTGTGCGATCTCTGCACGTCGATTTGAGACGATTCTGAGCAAGGTACTGCCGGAAAGCACAATCCCAACGGCTGGGATCCAGTACCGTATCAGTCGAGACGGTTTGCCGTATGCCGACCTCAAGGCATCGGCTTGGGTTTCCTGCTGGGGGAGGTGCTCGTCTAGGATCTTGATTAATGCATGAGCCACCTCAGTGCTCGAGGCAGTCGCTGGGTCGATTGAGTCGTCGTCGTTCTCCTCCTCGTCGTCTTCTTGTTGCTGAGACCGTACAGCTCCTCCGAGTAAATTGACGGCCCTGGCAACAGTAGTTTGCCAGTCTTCCTCTTCTTGTGCCTCCATCAGCATAGGAAGCGCACCATGTTTTCGATCCTCTGAAGCACCATCAAACACGAGACACTCTCGAACAAGTCGTCCGATAGTTGTTGCACTCGTCCGCCGCAAATTTGTGATGTGTGTGAGATTTCGGCGGACTTCTATCCGAGCTATGGAAAAGGGCGAGAGGATCTTGCTTTGTGCTTGGGCCAAGGATCTCTCCTTAATACTGTTTTGGACGAGGCCGTAAAATTCTCGCCAGCCCGCCGAAAGCGTAGATGTAGCTTCTTGTGCCGAGGCTCTTATATGTGTGCCTGATCTGAATTTCTGCCGAGCGTCCGCGTAGACTTCTTTGGCCTGCTTCCAAAACTTGACGGGCGACATCTGCACCGTGTACAGGGCGGTGTTTGCATATGACCCGAGTACGTCGTCCCAGTACCAAATCGACTCACTCAAGGGGATGGTCCTGTTTAACAGCGAGTCAAGGATCAAGCCGTATACTTGAGCGGTGGCTTTCCCCACAGCCACCCATTCTAGATTGGATACCTCTTGCGAGGTTGTTTGTGTCGCCGTGTATTCAGACCTCTTGTGTGAAATCTGCGCCAACAAGCTCCTCACTCTTGAGCGCCGCAACAGTGGATTGGACCTTGATGTCGTTGACAGAGCTCTTACAATCGCCTTCAGCTGCAGGCTGTGGGGGTCTTCGTCGGTGGAAACGGTCGCCTGCAGTCTTTCGGCGGCGGCGAGCGCGGATCTCTCTTCGGCATCTCTGAGCTGGAATTTATCGAGGGTGGCATCGACTCGACGGAGGTCACTGTGATCGATAGTTCAGCTTCTTTTTGTTGGAGAAAATAGATCGTGAGAACTTACTCGTGGATGAATGACATCCTCCTTGCGGTCTCGAGGCTGACGGACAGCCTTGGTTCAATGAGGCGATGCTGAGCTTCTCTCAAAGATACATGATGCGGTCAAACTAGTGGAGTGCCCTCGGATCAATGTTACAAGAGAAGAGGTCGAGTTGGAAGCGGGCCAGTCGAGGGCATTACTATTGGCACCCAGCTATCAGAGATTGCATAGACCAAGAGACGTGAGTGAATGTCGTGCGCCGTGCGGACAAGACCCTGAAGCCCAGAGACAGAAAGCACATAAAAATGGATTTTGGAAGCCGCCAGATGGGTGCCAGAGCGGGAGGAATTGAATGACGTAACGGTCAAAACATGCGTAACTACTCGTGGCACAAGAACTCCGGTGGAGTTTGACTCCCCCTAGTGCAACTGGATATAATATCCGCCGTAATGGCCTTCTTGCTCGTGGCACTTCCTGCGCCCGCTCCCCGTGCACGCCTCCTCATTCCATTTCCTCACAGGCTGATTAGGCTTTCGCCAGGCAAGCGCAGGCACCCAGTAGGCCACCATTAACCACGTTCAGGTAACAATCAATCCAGCCTCCTGCCTCCTACTGTACCTCCCCCGTCCCGTCCAGTTCCAAGAACAAGTTCACAGCCCAACGTCCACCGTCCGGTGCGCATCATCCAGAGGCCGTTGGCAGGATTGCAAGTCTCCAGTCCAGTTACTCTCGTCCCGTCGACATCATTCGACCTCCATCCCTCTACATCTCATCTTTCGATCTGCCTGTCACAAACTCGCAGCCACAGGCCATTCTTTTGCCTCCTGGATTATTTTTCCCACTCTCAATTTCTGTACCGAGTACTCTGTACACTCTTCTGTTCTCATCACCTTCAAATCTTAAACTCTTCCCTGCATATCCGGATTCCTCTCTGGCCACCGACCTTTGTCCACACATACTCCCGCCACAGACCAACATAAGCAGCCCCCCACTGACACACTTCCACCACTTCTCGATCACCACAGCGCCTATCTTTTCCTCCCACCTTTTCTCCTCTATCCCTCTCACAACAGTTTCAACATGGCAGGCACGAGGAATTATGACTTCTTAGTAAGAAAGCCCAAACCCCCCCACACGTCATCTCTCCCTCCTGGCTGTTCCCTCTATGTTCCTCCAAGGCACGAACGTCAGACCCTGACTGATTGTACATCGTTGTTGAAATAGATAAAACTCCTACTGATCGGCGATTCGGGCGTTGGCAAATCCTGCTGTCTGCTACGGTTCAGCGAAGACAGCTTCACGCCCAGTTTCATCACCACCATCGGGATAGATTTCAAAATCCGCACCATCGACCTAGATGGCAAGCGCGTGAAACTACAGATATGGGACACCGCAGGCCAGGAGCGCTTCCGAACCATCACCACCGCCTACTATCGCGGCGCTATGGGTATCCTGCTAGTCTACGATGTTACGGACGAGAAGAGCTTTAACAGTATGGCAAAACCGCAAACAAGGAGAAGAATAGACATGGGACATCTTGGCTAACTCTTTGGCAAAACAGACATAAGAACATGGTTCTCCAACGTCGAGCAGCACGCCAGCGAAGGCGTCAACAAGATCCTGATCGGCAACAAATGCGACTGGGAGGAGAAGCGCGCCGTCTCCACGGAGCAGGGCCAAGCCCTCGCTGACGAACTCGGCATCCCGTTCCTCGAAGTCTCCGCCAAATCCAACATCAACATAGAAAAGGCCTTTTACTCATTAGCCGGCGACATCAAGAAGCGCCTAATCGACAGTTCGAAAGAAACCGGTGCCGCGGGCGGTGCGGGCTCTGGCCCCGGAGGCGTTAACGTCACACCGAATCAGGCAGGCGGTAGTGTCGGTGGGAAGTGCTGTTAGGGGAGTGTTTGGTTCGACTGACTGGGCGGGTATCTGGCGTTTTGATTTTAATCGGTTTGCCATTTCACCTGGCTGATTCGTGCGGTCGATTTCCACCTTCTGCGGAGAGGAGGAGGAAACGAAGATGCAGAGCGAAAGTGAAGGTCGACACAGGTCGGCTCGACCAGGGCTTTGCTAATTGGTGAGAAAGGCCGGGGTAGGGGAACCAGAAGAAAAGGGGAGAACGGCACCGTCACTCTACGCCTACGCCTACACAACACACAGGAACGGTCCCATCGTTTGGGAGAGGATGATCACCTTGCGCACAATCGACCATCTGGACCACCAGAACTTCTCCCCATCGTCACTTGTGGAGAACATTGCAAATCGGAGTATAAGACGCATTCGTATGACATCATAATCGGTTGCTTCCTGGAAGGAGATTCAGATGCAGATGCAGATGCAGATTCTGGGGCGTGGAGGAAGAACTTCGAGAAGGTAGATAGACATCTACCTCCGCAACCCAAGGAACGAAGATGGCATGAACAAGCCTTTTGGAGAATGAAAACGGACCGCGGGAAGGCTTTCTTTACAACATTGTTTCGTTCACTTCCACTCGAGGCTCGTTGTTGCTCTCAATAGACGCTCATGCTGAAAGACTAGGGTGAACTGGACGGGAGGACCTTCAGATACATGTTTCCGCAATACCTTTTTTAATCACGCTTTCTGCATGTTTCCTCGTTTTGAACGGGCACAGACGGAAGGGCTTTTTCTTTTGTGCGCGCAGCATGTATAGTGTGTATTGGCCAGTGAACATCAAGCGACACTCTGGGATGGAGGGAAAGAAAATGAACCGCTTGTTGAATAGAGCAGTAGCATTGGGGGTAAGTAGCGGAAGCATAGCAATATCGAGCCTGTGTAGAAGCCTTCCAACCCACATGTGCACTTGGGTTTGCAGCCACACTATGTTCCAGCCAAGAAGACAGGCTAAACAGGCCAAGTTCAATGCGCCGTAAAATGCTGGCTTTCGTGGAGCAATTTCAAGCTCAATATCATTGCCATGTGATCATCTAGTTGTATCTCGTCGTCATCGTTCGATTTCCCCTTGCATCATACTCGCAGGCCATGTTCGGTCCTGGGAAAATCGGGCTTTAGATCATCCCGTTGTTGGCTGATGCTCAGTAGCCCACTGAAACAAGATAGTCGCCGAGTTTCTCGACTGTGTTTGCGGCCGTGCCCGGCTGTACTGTCTGGGGGTAGTGTGCTACGAGAAGAGCCTGCTTCGTCTTGACGATGATGATGCCTTCTCGTCCCTATGTCGGGTTGAGAACCCATTTGTCAGTTGTTGCTGTCCGCAATAACTTTCGGCCCTCGCGAACTCGCTGACACTATGAAAACGCGGACGAACCTTCTTGCCATAGATGCTCTGATCCTCAGCCTTAATGACGAAGTATTTGACGCCTGCGACGTGCACGCCTGCGGCTTGAACCTTCTTGGGTACTTGAGTGTCTTTGAAGGCGCCAACAATCTCTTGTAGTTCAGCCGGGTTGACGCTAAAACCTGGGGATGTAGCCCAGACGGATGTGCCCTCGGAGTTGAAAATGGCAGCCTGGTCAACGGCACCAGTTCCAATGAGGCTGAAGGACAGTTAGCGCTCCGATCTCCCGGGCGATCGATACGGTTGAAGCCAGTGGACAGAAGTGAAGGCCGGCATACCTAGAATCGACGTATGCTAAACGGCAGAGTTGTCAGCCGAAGTTCAGGTATCCTCATGGATGCCACTCAGGTGAAATTGAGAAGCCATACCTTGCCACGACATGGTTGTAGATGCGTAGAGATGTGATCGACGTTGAAGCAATCAGTTGTCGGGATAAGTTGGAGAAAAGCAGGATGTTGGGTGAAGCGGCTCGGTCTGACTGAAGAGGCAGGCGCAACCGAAAGCAAAAAGCAAGAGTTGCTAGGGACGATGGAGGAAGTAGGCAAAGGATGAGAGCTTGGTTATGATGAATAGGTCTGTAGGAGTTCAATTCAAGTTTGTTGTCCGTTGGATGGATGGCGATAACTTACTCGGGAGTTAGTGTCATGGTGGGGTGGACACTGGACCCTAATAATAATATATCGGCATGACAACATCAGGAAACTGCCATTGCCAGTTACAGTACTTACGAGTAGTACGGGGCCCCTTCGGTCTTTCACACTGCCTACAAATTGGGGCTCCTAGGTACCACTCCTAGCTCCCTGGGGATCAGAGGTGCCCCCTAAACGCGTACGTAGCAGGTCCCCACGCCCGGATTGTTCTGAATTTTATCGCCCGGCACCTGGTGCCTGTCTAGAGGGTGTTTCGGTTCCAGTCGAGTGCGAGTCATCCCTTGGGTGCCCTTCCCCCTCTCTGTACACCGTATTTTGCGTGGTTGCTCCTTTATTCCCGCCAGGCCTCCATTTGCCCCGCGATTCCCTTGGCATTTTCTTCGCCCCAACGCCGGAAACAAGGCACATGCTGCTTCAAGTTTTCTGCTCCTCTCATAATTACGAGTAGCAATCTCCCAGGCATCAATTCAATTATTCTCCAATTACTATCTTGCAAACCATCAGGATTCATCAACAGGAGCTTTTCCACCTCACCAGTTTTCGCTTAAAAGGTTTATCTATCCATTCGATAGTCTAGATCTATTGGTCATTAATTACCGCTTAGTGCATCCCAGTTGATCGAGGAAATATACCCATCCATGTGAAAGCAGAGGCTTGAGGACATGACAAAGACCTTTCCCTTCCTTTCGTCATACAGCTTTGATACCGGGACTGATCCATCGCCTTCTGAAATACAACATTCGAAATTTCCCATATACAATCAAATCACTTCTATCCTTGCCTCTTGTTGTTGACTGGCTCGTATTTTGTCTTCTTTCCCCCCTTCTTTCCATCGCCATGTTTTGTATGCGCCCACTTGTGCAACTTAGGCTTGCTGGATCCCGCTCACATCTTCCATTGAACCTTCCCGGGATGTCTTTCCCGGGGTTGAGCTGGGTACCCAGCCACCGAGGCGAGGAAAGCAGAATCCAGGATGAAATACGGTTTGGCAAATAGCTGCGATCAAGACCATCCTGTTCACAGTCAATATACATTCCCATAAAGATGGTGCTGCCACTTACACTCCCTCTAGCGCGATGAATGATGCCTCGTCTCGCATGATGCTGTTACCCCAGCCACCAGCCATCTCAATGATACGATAAACGCATCGGGTGAAAATGGTGAACCAAGCTGTAACCACCCCGATGATGAACAAGCGGAATTTGATGTCACCCAGGGCGGAAGCTGCCTCGGACGACAGTGGGTACTGTGCGAGAGCCTTCCATCTTCTCCAGACGTATACTCCTGCAGTAGCAGCAAAGATCGATAATGCCCCGACTTGCCAGCTGATACCGGCCATCATCAGATTGTCCCCAACCTTTTGTTGGTCGTCATCGTCGGCAGCTGATGCAATACCACCACCAGCAGCTTGCAGAATGAGGGAAAGCAAGTCGAACATGATGAAGATGTAAGTATAGAAACGTGGCTTGACGAATGACCATTGTTCACCGAAGCAGAGTGCGATATGCTTCAGAGTGAGATAGATGGCGGCCGAGTTGAAGGCTGGAGCAATGATCAAGCAGCAAATTTGTGTCTACAGTCCCACAAGTTTCTATGGTCAGCCCAGTTCGGTCGAATGTCGGACACGGCATGGGCAACAGCAGGGAGACTTACAATGAATCCATTGTCAGAAAACGGATTGTCCCGCATCAGAAGTCGACCAACATATCCGATGGTTTCCGTCAAACATCCAAGCCCGACTGCAGCCATCCAGCTCCAGGTTTTGTATCGGATCCCGAGTCCAATATTGGCAATGCACAAGATGCCGAAGAGGGCGCAAAAGAAAGCATTTGCAGCGAGGTTGGGCTCATATCCGTAGACTGACACTTCAAATGTGCAGACATCAGTGAGCTCGGTGCAGTTATGGCGGTCACTCATTTTGAATGTGTGTAGGGGATGGGAAAGGCTGTCGAGTCCGAGAAATAGGAGAAGATGTGACGATGTACAGGAAAGAGGCCGAATGTATACTAATACAATGACTGGAACACTTTGTTGTGCCTGAATGGAACCTGATGGGAGAAGGAAGAGACGAAATCACTCGAGGCTTTGCCCCCATTTAATAGTTTCAACGCTCGAGATAATGATAAGAGCACAACAGAGCTTTCGTCCGTACCCCAGTGCAGGTGGGCGCAGGATCGACCAATAGGTCCGCTTCAAACGCTGGTATGATTACTGCGCCTTCAGAGCATACAGAGTCAATGTGCTACTGAGCTTTAGTCAAGCCTCGAGAAAGAGTTGCCAAGTATTGGAGGGACGTCCCCGTCGCATGTCGACCCGAATTGGGCAAAGTCCCAGGCAGACGGATTCCTGAGAAGCCGCTGACATGATTTGCTGCTTGATGGGGCACGGATAATAAAGTGGGTGCGCAGCAAAGGGTTGTGCCCGTACCTGGGTGCACATGATGATGTAATTGAGATTGGCGGATAGCATCTACAGTTACACTACGGATCCAATTACCTCGTACCGGGGCACGTTGTTAGGAGGAACTGTGTCAGCAGGCGTAGAGGTATTCGTTGCCAGCTTGCCACTCAGATGCACATCAAACACATGGTGACGGGGCACAGGGACCAGGTGTGGATAGATGGGTGGACTGAATGGATAAAGATAGAACTATCTTCAGAACAAGCTTTTATATCGTGGTCTGATGAGGCTAAGCGCCTCGCAAATGTCCCCTTGAAATCCGGGTGCGCCCTCCTCAACCTCTGCTTCGGCTCAATAGACACTCCATGCCTTTTCAGGGTTTGTTTCATGTCCATGGTACAAAGTACGAGACACTGTCCTTGATAGATGAGCACGGCTCAGAGGCCTTTCATGCCTTGATTTCACCGAATCTCTCCTCCTCCCTCTGATAACTCCTCACACACAGCTGAATGTTAGCTCAGGTGATGCTCACGACATGGTTCGTGTTTGGACGAAAATTCTCTCCTGGAAGAGAGAAAGTCAATAGCAAATTCTGTCTGCCTGTTGTCATGCAGGAACTAGAAACACGGGGGGCTTCGATGCATTATCACACTGTGGCGCAGTGCGCAAAACCTACGAAACCGCATTTCGAGGTTGTGTGAGGTCCCACACTGGCTAAACCGCATTCGGGGCAACCTTGCGATGCACTCCGATTGGTGCAGTTCGGAAATGCCCCACAGCTGTGGTGGACCATCGGCTTTAGCCCACCTCGTACCTCGCATTTATCGGAATCTGAGCGACAACCGCTACGCGCAGCAAGGCTGAACCAACCCTTTCTCCTCCAGCCTGTCGTAGCGATAGCCGCAACGTCCCCTAGAAATGCGATGATCGGCCGCTCAGCCTTACATTTTAGTGACTGCCTTTTCGGTAGATACAAACTGTGATTGGCTCCCGCTGGATCTCCGCCCCCGAGAACGCCGCGACAGACCCTCAGAGGCTGATGCTTGGGTCAACAATCCCTGGCTTCTGGAATGATGTTTGCCTGAAGCACTGAAATCCTATATATCATAAATGTACAGGGCAGCGCTTGTGATAGGCGCAAACATATTCCATTTGGGCAGGTCCGTCAACAAGCCCACTCTAACCAACCGTTCAGAAAAATGGTGTACAACGGTCCCAGCGGGGGTTGTAGGGCTTGTCGCACTCGTCGAGTTAAAGTCTGTTTGCTTCCATATCCCACAATGTATTCTACCACTAACAATCTTCCAGTGCGACCAGACTAAGCCTACTTGCAACAACTGCCTTCGGCGCAAACAGCCTTGCCCAGGTTATGCCGATGTTTTCGATGGTGCGCATCGATCTCAAAATAGTATCGTGGTGCGGCGCGTTGAGAAGCAAAAGAATGCAGGAAATGATGGCAAAGGACACGCTGCCTCCAGATCGAGCAGCCCTATAAGTGAAGCTTCCACGGAGATCGCCTCTTCCTCGACCAACACCACCCTCGCGACATCCAGCAGGGGACCACTACAATGGATTGTCTACTCGGCAGGCGTCGCACCGTCTACCCCAGCATCGGCAGAACCATCAGCAGTGCCTTCACCCACCAGTTCTGAGGAGCCAGATTCAGAGGAAGCTGCTCGCCGATCAGAATTTCCCAAAGACTTTGATCTTCTGGTAACTACGGTCCCGGGTTCAGTGAAGACAGATCCCCAGATGGCTGCCGTGGGCTTCTTTTTCCGGCACTATGGCGGGAGTATGAATGAACCAGAGACGCACTGTGGATTCCATTCAATTTGGCAGCCAATGTATCTGGAATCAGCAGTTGATATGCCTCTTCGTACGGCAACTGCTGCTGTCGCGGTCAATGTCGCAATGATGTGGTGTTTCAAAGGGTGCGATACACGCCTGCCACGAAGTCTGTTCACCAAAGCGATCGCTGCAACACGGAGAGCAATGTTCAATCCGGCCGAGAGCACAACTGATCAGCTTTTGTTGACTATTCTGATATTCGACCTGTACGATGCTCTAGTCTTGCATTATACCCCCGGAGTACCCAACTACGGCAAGCACAAGGAGGGGGCGCTAGCTCTGATAAAACATCGGGGAGCCGCGAATCATCTCACAAGGAGAAGCCGCGGTTTGCTCGAGGCAACACGCCATTCACTTCTACACTATTTCCTTGCAGAGCGCAAAACATTTCCTGAGGAATTGGTTGATTTGTTCCAGCAGGGTCCTGCGGCTACGCCGGTCACAAGTCTCGATTTGATTTCCATGCAAGTGACGGCTCTCCAAGAAAAACTGTTCAGCCTTCGTCGCGAAGACCCTGAATGTATGAATGAGTGGGAGCGACGATCACGCTACGAAGAAATTATTGAACAGGCTATCCGCGTTGAAACTCTGCTAGTGAACTGGAAATTCCGGACCTTGACTACGTTGTGGAAGCCCTATTACGTCAGCCGGGTTTCGGTATCACAATCGATTGCATCAGCTGGGTTTTACGGACCTCACTGTATCATATGGCAGGACCTGGCATACGGTGACTTGTGGACATCGCATGCTAGCCGTTGCATATACACCTTGCAGATTATCCGGCAGGCTTTAGCGGACGAGCCAAGTCTGCTGCTCGAGCAAAAGTACCAAACTCTTCTCACGCAAACCGACCTTCAGATGCAGGAATTCGCCGACTTTATATGCTTCTCGATTCCTTTTCATATTGGCGATACCATGGTGCCGACGAACCCCTTGCACGCCGAGTCAATCAACTTCCCATACACGATTGTTCGTGATGACGACACCGGGAAGAACAAGCGCATTCCCAATCCGCTGACGAACTATCAAGCTCGTACTGCAGCATCAGGCGGCTGGATCATCTATCCACAACTAGTCACGCTCTACCGCTTCGCAGAGCCCGAGGACGACGCCGTTCCGATCGTCTTGCGCGATGGTCAGCTAGATTGGATCAAAGACCAAGTCAAGAGACTGCAGAAAATATTCCTATTCGTGGACCCGCCTTGGTTTAAAAGGCTGGCACCACCTGTTTTGAAGAGCAATGCCTAACGAGAAACGAAATGGAATCATTTCGTTCAAGATACCCAGCTTTTGTGCATGTTAGCCTTTGGAAATTTTAGAGTTGTCTATGTTATATATTATTGTGGAGTTCAACACTGGATCTGTGACGCTGTGATCTTCCATGCAGGTCGTTGGAAATGCTACATCACGCCATATCATATCGTACAACCTATAATCCTACATGAATAAAACTCCATCACTTTTACGAATCTGTCCCATGAAAATAATTTCCAGATTTCCAGAGGCCTTGTAGTGACATCCGTCATACATGGAATCTTGCGCCACTAAATTAGTCCCGCCACCTGATCAAGTTAAGCGATTCGCAGGCGCCAGGCATAACGCCAGTGAGCCTTGCAAGATCTGCACAGTCTAAGCGCAGTCTGAACCCACATGACCAGGGCGTCCTCAGCCTCGTCGTACTTCGTAAGAAGGAAAATCGATTTACGCGGCGCCAAGCCCGCCCGTTCTTCCTATTTCGCTGGCGCTCCACTCCTCCCACCTTCTGGAACAAGTTCAGCAAGGGGACTTGCGACCAGGCCTAATTAGCAACAAACCTCTCAAAGATGAAATCGTCAGCGCGTGCTGACGCCTGAGGCGCTGACCGTAGCTCCGCACAAGCAAAGCGCGAAGGACACGTGCTTCAATATGGCCATGAATGATGTTCTGCCCGGCACCTGGCGGAGGCCCGTTGTGAGCCGCTGCCGCACATTCTGCCGACTTCGGTTGGCCGTTACATAGTGCCAAGTTGGCCCCTGGTTTATCTCCGTTGGGATCGGATGACATGTAGGCTTTGTCACTCCAGCACTCCATACGGGGTAATGGCTGCCTACTACTTACTGACCCGTGCTGATGTTGCTAGTTCCAGGTATGCAGGTCTGCGCGGATGTGGTCTCGAGGGGGAGGGGGTTTCCAACTACTGTGTCTGCCCGTCTGCCTGCCTGTCTCTACCTTCTCCATTGCACGGGTGATGTTTGACACCTAAGGCCTGCGTTATTAGGCCCCCCCATGGGCAGGACTCGTGTCTCCACGAGGCGTGGTGCATGCATGGATGCCCAGCGCCAAGCTTGTGCTTACCTGCGTATTTTACGCGGACAAGAAGGTCCCTCACTGGCAGTTTCGTAGGGTTTCTCGCCAAAATACTACGTCACAACCGAGGAAACATGGCCTGAACCAGTTGTGTTGTGTTATCTTGACCTTGCTTGCAACTTGCAATGCCTCAGATGATATGAATTCATTGGCAGAACGATGGTGAATGATTGTGGTTTGCAAGTCTGCGGATAGCTCCTGGGTGCTAACTTTAGCCACTCCGTGATGAACAAGCGTTTTCCATTGAGGCACTTTTACGCTTCCAGACTCCGACGTATGCTCTTCTAATCCGCGGAAGGCATACAGCAGCCATCTCGTCATTTTGCGGTTCAGCACTAGTCCTCTGGACATCTCGTTGGCGACATCGTCTCCCCCGGGAGCCCTGGTGCCACGCCTAATCATGGCAACAATGTGTTTCCAATTGTCCAGTCTGCAATCACCGGCCTTCTGCAGACCCAGGTGACCATCTACTTCATCCCAAGATTGAAAGGACGGCAACCACTGAGGCGAGCCTATGCGTTGAGGCAGAGTACCAATGCTTGCCCCCCGGCGATTCTTTTCATCACCCTTCCATGCTCGTGAGCTCATGAGTCTAGAAGCACGACGATCGCGAGGACACTTCGTTCGGCCGCTCGCCCACATGCTTCAGCCGATCCCCAAATTCTAGGACTATGTGGAGCCCCTGGTCCATTCTTGGAATTGCAAAGTCTGGAGCGGATGAGCCACAATTTAGTGTGCGATGGTTTCGTGTGGGTGGACAGATATGCATATATGCAAAGCGAAGATGTTTTAGATGTGTGAGTACAGCTTCAAATATAGCAGAATTGTGTTAGCCAGCGGCATACACGAAAGTTATCTGGCACTCCTTAAGAATTCCACCACGCCTCTAGTATAACCCACCAACTGGCCTAGTCTCTTCTCCTCAGACTCCATTGCTGTCCGCCATGCCGACACTGCCACAACCAAGTCCTCGACTTCGCTGACAAAGTCACCGTGCAATCTGAGGAAAACACTCATCCAAGTGTTGACCAATTCGAAGTATTTCCTCAGTCGGAGTTGCTGCGTCAAAGCGCGAACGAACAGTGGCATTTCATCTAGTGTTAGAGAACGTATCTCGAGGTCAGCGGCGGACGGCGGTAGAGAGGCTAGATGCTGAGAAATTCGCGCTGGATCTTGCCCTTCTCCGGAGTCAAAGTCTTCCAGTAGACTGGACATCTGAGATTGGTTGCCGCTTCGCGAATCGGCAGCTAGCCGAGAGATGCGGGACCGTTCGGTGTCTCCAACCAGCTTAACTGTCTCTCCTGAGTTTGTGGGAATGCTATTGCCATTGCTGAGGCTAGACCCGAGAAAAAATGGAGCAGCTTTCGGTTTTTCAGGAGGTTGTATGGGTTTGTTCCGTTGTCGAACCTGGTCAAGATTGAGCAGCGTCTGCCACCTTGAATGAGGTACAATGGAGAGCGTTAACAGATGCTCGTGGATTTGGTCGAGGTCTTTTGTGTCGGCCAATTCTTCCGCAAGCTCGTCCTGAGACTCTGCTTCATCATCAAGGCCGAGCTGACTCGCTGCCTGGAATTGAGCGGTTTCGCTGAGGTCGATAATACCGGTAGTCTCATCAACCTGTCTGGTAGGAATATGGCTGAAAAGTGCTTTGTTGGTCCAGATGTTGATTCCAGTGCTACCGGCATGTGTGGTTGCGAGAAATTCACCGGTATTTGAAAATGCCACATTCGTACAAGTGGGAGTCTTAAAGCCGTCTATCAGATGGCCAGTTGCGAGGTCGAATACCCGAACAACGGAATCCATGGAACATGCCACGACCCATCTGCCATCATGCGAGAAACAGAAGTCATATATTTGTCCCACACAACCCCAGAGTTCCCGAACGGTCTTGCGGGTTTCGATGTCCATAATACGGATGCACAGGTCATCACAGGAGAGTGCAAGGAGACCCGAAACAGGATTGTACCGCAAGGCCGTGACCACCGCCGAGTCTAGGTACTTTCTGTACACGAGGTTTCCAGTTGAGAACTCCCAGAAAATGATAGAGTTGTCCAGGCTCGTGGTGATCATCATGCGGTTGAGATTGTCCACGATGATACCAGTGATTGCATCCTTATGCCCTCGTGGTACACTGGCTATGTGCTCGGAGCTCTGTCGTTGTAACTTGGCTTGCTTTGCTTGAGCCGGTGTTAGACGAGGAGGATATCGTTGGCGGTGAGCCCCTGACTGTAGGTTGAACATGTCAAGGCAACCTCCAGCAGAGCCAACAATGGCGAAAGTGCCACAAGCTGTCATTGCCACACTCGTGACATTTTTGCGATCACCCGTTTCAAAGGCCCACCGTCCAGCCTTTTTCCTTCCCCAAGACCAGGTTCTGGCGAACTGATCCTCCGCATGAGCGGTGATTACGCTTTCCCAACCGGTCATGCTAACCTCTTCTGCATTCGCGGTTTTGGCATTCGTCCATACAGGACCATTCACCGTACCCATACCACCGTCTCGATTTATCGAGCACGCAATGTCGATGATGGGACTTGCTTTGAATTCTTCCACTGCCGAAGCACCGTCGGTAGCCAATCCAGTTCTTCGGGCTTTCGACTTTATTGCCCCTTGGCTGATCTCCGTACTTTGCCCATCTTTTCTCAAACTAAAACCCCAGAGGCTGCGGTCTTGGGCAGCAGACAGCAACCATTTCCCAGCTGCATCGGAGCCATCAGAAGCCGCTGGAAGGAACTGCAATTTGGTGATCGAGGAGGCATGGCCACTTCGCGAATGAAGTGGTCGCGGAATTGGAGAGAATGGTGTTTGATCAAAGACCCATGAGCGCAGGGCATTGTCCTTCCCGGAGGAGATCAAAACAGCCTGACCCGGGAGGAATTCGATCTTGGTGATACCAGTTCCACTGGTAAGATTTGAGGTCTCATGTGCGCCTCGTAGTACTCCGACCACCTTTCCGCCACGATTGAGATCCCAAAAAGTGACGTCCCCACTTTCCTCACTTGCAGTAGCCATGACCCCCTCTTTGCGGCCATCCTCGCCAGCTCCTAAACCGTCACTGCGAAAACTAATCGAAGTGACGGGCTTGGTAGTACTCCGTTGGTGTAGGACTAGGACTGACTGATCAGCCTCGACATCGAAGACGACGATTGAGCCATCAGCATAGGCTATTGCGAGTAGACCAAGCGCCAGAGTTGAGCTGAGCGCGGTGACCGAGCCCGAGTCTCCTGTAGGTGCCAGAATTGTGTGAACTAATTTGCCTGTGCTCACGTTGTAGACCTCAACTAGGCCATCTCGTCTTCCTACAAAGACCTTGTTCAAAAGCGTCGGTAGTGTACAGACCAACCCTGTGAAGGTAGATCGTGAGAGAGAACTGTTGTTCTGATTAGAGGGAAGAATGGTGGTATAATGCTCTGAGGAATCGAGTTTCCAAACTTCGATAGCCTCGGGACCGCAACCAACAATCCAGGCGCCGAAGACTACTATGTGGCCTATCTCTTGAAAATGGGTATCTCTGACGTCTAGTTCGCCAACAAGTCTACCTCTCTTGAGAATCCAAACGCCATGGGGCTCACCGGGTTGCAACCCGCCCCATGCCACAAATACCCGATCGCGATAAGCTACAGTAGCAGTTATCGGCCTCGGGCAGTGAGGGCGGCTTAGGAAGACTAGATTGAGCCCTCTTCGCAGGTCGTAAGTCTGAAGACTAGTCCCTATGGATGTAGTGATTTGAAAGGTTGTTTTTCCCAGTGGGACAGTGGTAAAGGGCACGCTTGTGGGCGACACTAGGCCGATTGTCTGAAGGTGAAATCCGTCAATATCATTCAATAACCCGTCGTCAATGAGAAACATACCCGGAATGGCGCAAAAAGACGTGAGGAAGAAGGCGGTGGTGTGCTCTGGGTTTCCGTCTCAGCTCGCCGCAGTCTTTTTGCAGCGGGGTATTCAACGACACCGTCCATCTTGTTAGGAGAGGTATCGCCTCATGCACAGGTACACACTGTCATCATCGTGGTGGGAAAATAGCAAGGAGCATTTGTTCTGTTTTGCCTAGTCCGGCTTGGACCAGTACTTTTTTTTCCCCCGGCTGTTTACGGTTGACAATGTTGCTGCTTTAAAGACGGCGAGAATGACGTCGTTACACGTGATCTATCATTTTAAGCAAGAGGCACATGCATTCAACACCACGGCAGGTGGTCGGCTCTCTTATTCTGGCGAAAATTCAATAGCAATGTGCCCCTCATCTTTCATCACATTCCGTATATTAGGTGACAAAGACCAACTTGTCTTTCATTCATTCACATTTTATGCTGTGAATACTGCATACGTCCAGATGGTCGCAATGATAGACTGGTATCCCCCATTCTTTCCTTCCTCCTTGTAGTTTTTTCCTATCGTCATTCGCTTCTTCCTCGATTCCGCCTTGGATGCTCATCGCATCCAAAGCGGCTTCCCCACATAATCCTGCCGCTTAACCGGAGCTTCTGGCCGACCGTCGACCCGGGAGAAATTTATCCTGACTTCTAGCTATCATCCAAGAGGAGAGATCTTCAAGCAGCATGGATTCTTATCCTCACTCTCCTCTTCGTCGCACTCCTACGAGTACTTCCGACAATGACTTGGACGACAGTGCTTCATTGACTGCTGTCTATTCTGCGAGCTCCTCCACAACCTCTACGCGCCAGCAACAGCAACGGACAGCAGGTCGAGCTCCATCTGCGCATTCGTTACTAGCCTCAGGTTCAATCAAGAATTCTGATATAAGAAAGGGTGCTCATGCCGAAACGACCAAGGCATCCGCAGATCGTTCCAGCATAAGCATGCCGCCGCCCTCCACCAAACCATCAGTGGATCGGAGGTTGTCCACCTCGTTAAACTCGACTAAATTTCAGCGCAAGTCAGAAGAGGTCCCCAGAAGTCCTCCTGCTTCGGTAAAAAGCTTTGATGACAGGATCCCATTTGGCGGCTCGCCTACTGCTCAGACTTCTACCGCCTTTGATTCAACAGTGGTCACCACCGCTTCATCACCACATGCTCCAGGTCTGCCCGTGCTCTCGCCTCCAGCTCTTGATCCATGCATTCCTAATTCTGTGGATACAGTTTCGACTGCCTCTTCTCAGGTCAGCACCTCGTCCCAGCCGCCAAAGAGTGAACCATCTGTTCCAGCCGGTCAATCTTTAGCCACATCGGTGAAGACTGATGCTACGGAGCTGGCTTTACCAGCGAGAACCTCCAGGTCTACGAATCCTCGATCTGTGTCCTCCAGCAGGCGTTTAAGTACCACAGGCTCTTCCAAGAACGATAGCGCTGGATCCGAGAACAAGATGTCCCTTGGCCGGATTGGTGTTTGTGCCCTTGATGTCAAAGCAAGAAGCCGCCCTAGCCGCCAAATTTTGACCCGACTGCAAGGAGACAACGATTTCGAAGTCATCGTTTTTGGAGATAAGGCAATCCTCGACGAAGGTATGTCTGAATCTTTAATCTCTTCTCCGGAATGTAGCTGATGACGTGCTCTTAGATGTTGCCAATTGGCCAATCTGGTAAGTTTCAGGCAATCCATTCTCAAGGACTATGAGGTTCTAAACTGGAATAGTGAATTCCTAATATCATTCTTCTCTGATGGATTCCCACTCGAGAAAGCTATAGCTTATGTCAAATTGCGGAAGCCATTTGTTGTCAATGATCTCTCGATGCAAAAGGTCTTGTGGGATCGAAGACTATGCTTGAAAATCCTTGACCAGATGCAAATTCCTACCCCAAAAAGAATAGAAGTGAATCGAGATGGCGGACCAAGGCTAGAATCCCCGGATCTGGCACAGCATGTCAAAGCTTTGACAGGCGTGGTTTTGGAAGGCCCCTCCGATGGGACTGGTGGAGGCACTCCTCCAACCCGCAGCATATCTTTGGTTGATGACGGGGATACTCTTATCGTTGATGGAAAGACATTCAAAAAACCGTTTGTTGAGAAGCCTGTGAACGGCGAAGATCACAACGTTATTATATATTTCCCTCGAAGCCAAGAAGGTGGTGCTCGGCGACTGTTTCGAAAAATTGGAAACAAATCGTCGGAATTCGACCCTAATTTGATCACCCCAAGGTGCATCACCGAAGCTAACAGCAGCTACATCTACGAGCAATTCCTTAAGACGGAAAACGCTGAAGACGTCAAGGCATACACTGTGGGTTTCAATTATTGCCACGCAGAAACTCGAAAGTCTCCTGTTGTAGATGGGTTGGTGCGACGAAATACACATGGTAAAGAGCTGAGATATGTCACCAAGCTTACCGACGTTGAGAAAGACATGGCGTCCAAAGTCGCTCGTGCGTTCGGACAACGAATATGTGGCTTTGATCTGCTGAGAACAGCAACAGCCAGCTACATCATTGATGTTAATGGGTGGAGCTTTGTCAAAGACAATGAAGACTACTATAATGACTGCGCAAAAATCCTGAAAGGAATCTTCATTTCTGAAAGATTCAAACAAGAAACGTCAAGTATGGATGAGCCGTCCCCAAGTCCTGTCAGTACCCAGTACCATACCCGACAGGGCACCAGCCACCCACATCGCTCTGCATTGAAAACAATTCTCAAATCGCCAAGTATGACGAAGCTCTCACAGCACATTCCACATTCCTCAAGACATCAAAGTTCGAATGCAGGATCACCAAAGACAAGTTATATGACTACACCATTGAGTTCTCCACCGACAATTGAGAAAGCAGCAATTTCTGCATTGCCATCTCCGGTGCTAGAACAGCCATCACCAATAGTTACGAATGCTGATGTGGCAGCTAAAGATATGCGCTTGGACACGGCGGTAGAGGATCAAGTGGTCGAAGCTCCAATGCCTATGTCGAAACATTCATGGAAGTTGAAAGGTGTCGTTACTGTTGTCAGACACGCGGATCGAACGCCCAAGCAGAAGATCAAATTTACTGCTCATTCTCAAGTCTTCGTGGATCTTCTTAAGGGTCATCATGAGGAAGTTTTGCTCAAGGGCGAAGCAGCTCTGGCGAGCGTTGAAGCAGCTGTGAGAACCGCACAAAGAGAGAAACTTGAAGATCCGGTCAAATTGAAAACCCTGCGCAATGCTCTCGCTAAAAAGGGTGGTCAACTGGGAACCAAGGTTCAAATTAAACCCATGTTTCGCAAAAGACGACCTAATGAGATGCTTCCTAGTACGAAAGAAGACTCAGAGGCTACTACTGACCCGCGTGAAACATCTTTACCACAGAGATCACACCTGGACCCGCTGGAATCACCAGGTCTTGATTCTCCGCCTCTAACGGACTCGAAAGAAGTTCAACGGGTTCAGACAAGAAGCGATTCGATTTCAGGTGTGACTTTTTCGCGGTTCTCGGCAGCGGAGAACGACCTCATACTTGATAAGCTGCAATTAGTCATGAAATGGGGAGGCGAACCCACTCATTCGGCGAGGTACCAATCTCAAGATCTCGGTAGCAATATGCGGGATGATTTCAAATTACTTAACAAGGAGGTCCTAGAAGATGTTCGAATTTTCACCAGTTCAGAAAAGCGCGTCAGGACAAGCGCACAGATCTGGGCATCTGCTTTCTTGGACCGCCAGGACATTCCCGAAGATTTCATCACCGTCAGGAAAGACCTCCTGGATGACTCAAATGCCGCAAAG
This sequence comes from Exophiala aquamarina CBS 119918, assembly GCF_000709125.1. Classification (NCBI taxonomy): domain Eukaryota; kingdom Fungi; phylum Ascomycota; class Eurotiomycetes; order Chaetothyriales; family Herpotrichiellaceae; genus Exophiala; species Exophiala aquamarina. The sequence goes on from NW_013550585.1 coordinate 2,618,191, forward strand.
GATCTAATGGACAAAGTCAAGAAGAAGCTTAAGCATCTTCTTCGAGAGGGCAGTGTTCCTGAAGAATTCGCTTGGCCGAAGGATGTCGCCGAGCCCGTTGTTGTCATGCAATCCGTTATTGATCTGCTCAAATTTCATCGTCGTGTCATGCGACACAACTTCAAGAAACTCGCGGGGGGGGCGGCAGCATCGCTAGCTGCTATCAATGGATCGGCAGAACCAAAGGAGGCAGGCAACCAGAATAAGGAACTTGTCACTGTTGCCTCTATTCAATCTCGGTGGTGTACAGGTGAGGACGCTGAGCTCTTCAAGGAACGATGGGAGAAATTGTTCTCCGAGTTCTGTGATACTGAGAAAGCCGACCCTAGTAAGATCTCGGAACTTTACGACACCATGAAGTATGACGCTCTGCACAACAAACAGTTTTTGGAGTGGGTGTTCACCCCCAGCCAATCACTACTAGATGGGATCACAAAGGAGGAAGGAGCCTTCTCGTCGAACACATCTCCAGAGCCTGAAAGAGCAGACGACTCTAATGGTGCAGTACAGAATGGCCGCCATGAAAGTGTGACTTCAGTTACAGGCAATTCCGGGGATCGTCACCGCTTTGCGCAGAAAATCAAGATGAGAAGACAGTCAGTTTTCAAACAACCACCGGTGACTTCTCCCCTAGCAGCTTATGAGCAAGGGGCGTCTTACTTCAAACTCTTTAGCGGTTCGGGAGACAGCAAATCCAAGCAAGACCAACGCCTTGGTCGCTTGAGAGAGCTGTATCGGTACAGCAAGATTCTCTTCGACTACATCGGACCGCAAGAGTATGGTATCAGTGATCACGAAAAACTTGAGATTGGTCTACTTACATCACTCCCGCTCCTACGCGAGATTGTAGATGACCTTGAGGAGCTCCAGGCGGCGGGCGAAGCCAAGTCCTTTGTCTACTTCACCAAAGAATCGCACATCTACACGCTTCTAAACTGCATTATGGAGGGTGGAATTCATACCAAAATCAAGCGCTCTACAATTCCAGAGCTAGACTACCTTTCTCAAATATGTTTCGAACTCTACGAGGCCAAAGATGTCGAGAAGTCCGAGTCTACTTACTCTATCCGGATCTCAATATCTCCAGGCTGTCACACAGTGGACCCACTTGACGTGTCTCTGGATTCCAAACACGCCATCGGCAGTGCTCCTAGGCGTTCCCTGACGGACCATCAAGATTGGAAAGAAGTCATTTCGACGTTGAAAGCCAAGTTCAATACCGTCCAATTGCCCAAGAGCTTCCTAGCAGTCAACGTCAGTGAAAAACACGAGCAAGAGGCGGAACGAAGAGCAAGTATGCTGCAAAGCGAACAAGCGAAAACGAACCATGACAATGGGACACAGGGCCAAATGAACGGTGAGCTTGCCGACAACGACGTCGTCGATGCTACAGCCGTGCTTGGGAATCCTGTGTCCCAGATCGTCTCTGGAGAAAAAGTATCTGCACCTGTGTCGGGCTCGGTAGACACCACAGATTTGGAGGCCACAGAAATGCAGGATTGATTGGATTATATGAGCATATTTTGGAAAACGGTAAACAGAAGGACTTGCACTGGAGGGAAATGTAGCGAACAGCAGCAGCAGAGGCTGCAAGATCACCGGTTAAGACCTGAAGCACGAATTCCACATTCTTTCTTTACTGGCATGTTCATCTGACGTACGGGTTGGCGAGAACAATTAACTTGCATGAATAGGATACATACACAGTCTATGAAACTAGACCAGTTGCGGTGGGAGGGCATGTTTTGATTATTCGATTTTACTAGACTTGCTGGCTCTAGAACTTTGCAATAGAACTTGTCCATTTAGAATCTTGACTTTCCTAGGTATATCATGTGTCCAGTATCAGGGTCATCCAAGCCATCAGCGTTCAGCTGAGAGGTAGGATCCAAACGTGGGGTAGTCTGTTAGAACTTGGAATCTGAGATTCGATTCTAGAAAATAGTCAAATGGGCTGTCTAACTGGGGGCTTTCTATGATAAATCTATGTCTTGTGTCCTCTAACCGTCTACAATGCGCCTCAACTCGTATGCGTAATGGATGTCCTTCTCCAGCTAATGCATTAGTCGCCGCAACGTCCCACCCCTTGCTTAACGTACTCGTACAGGCGAAAATCACTCATCTCCACTGTGCGGTGAGAGAAATTAGTGTCACGTGCGTTGTGGGATTCAGTCGTGCTGGATGGATTTATTGCAGTCTTCTCGGAGACGTCAGTAAGGCCGTGTGCAATGTTGTCAACGTGGGCTATGACCACTGTGTGAACTAGTCAGGGTGTGTATTTGATGCTGACACATAAGTACATCTAGCATTAGTGTACTGGTAGTGGCACGTTGAGAAGAAGCACACGTCCAATATTCCGAGTGACCACGAGACTTAACTTCAAGACTTTGAGCGTCGTTGTAATCTGTCACATCGAAAGATGGTGGAAGCTTCCTACCCATAGGTTTTGGTTGAATGATGTAGAACCCAAGATTCGTCTCACGGACCAGTCGGAAAATGAGATAGGTGACTTGTTTCCTGTCGACGCGCTTGGGAGCAGCGCAGGAATGCGACTCTCGGGCGTTTATGAGGCTTCGCTTTGCGTAAGATGGCGGTGGGAAAATAGTTCGGTTGGTCGTGTGAAGTATAGATATGTGGGATTTGCTCCATCGCGGGAATGGCAGATGGCGTAGGTGTTGGGGTTTGCTCTTCGGGAAGGACAGCGCGAGACTGTCAAGGATGTCTGACAGTGGCTCGATGGGCACCTTCGTTCCTCGTACCAGGCTGTGTTCCTTCTGATTCTTTTTCCTGCTAACATTTGCTGAGCATGTTTTTCACTGGGCAAGCCTCAGCCGAGTAAATGCCTCCTTGATTTCCTGGAGATCGGCGGCCCTGTGCTTCTCGACTTCTTGCATTAACCTTAGATTCTCCTGCTTCAGATCCTTAAAATCCTCATCGAGTTTGTTGTGCCATGGGTACAGGACAAATACTTGGAAACCAAGAGCCGAGGTGGCGATTGCGAAATTAGTGATGGAAAATCTGCGAGCGATAATCATGTTGCTGGTGGAGGTGAGAAATTAGCTGGAATGGGAGGAAGGAATGATCTTGTAGATGTAAGTTGGCAAAGCGAAAGAACCACGCAGTCTAGCCACTCTGTTAAGGCTCAAGGGGAAAATACCACAAAGGGGAGAAAAGCAGAAAAACACGGAGGGGAAGAGTCACAACGCAGACTTGAGCCGGTCATATAGGGCGTTGGCCATTACAGCGATACCGGCGGCACCGACGACAAGGCGCCTTCCAACGCTGACCATCATGGGGTCTGGGTCGTGGTGTAGTGGAGCGTTGATACAAAACTTCGGCTTCATTGGATACAAATTGTCTCCCAAGTACCTCGCTTAACTTCGAGAATGGTACAATGGTACCAAAAGTGACATTAGTGCCACCATGTCTCCAAGAATTGCACCGGTCGGGGGGACCCGGAGGCCAAAGGCGAGTAAACTTCCATTATTGCACAGACTGCGCCATATTTTGGTAGCCATTAATTGTGGGGAGAAATCCGTACTGTCAAGAAGCACTATTCGAAGCGCCAAAAGGTGAACTTTCAATGCTTCGGGATATTTGAGATGGCTCAGGAAAAAGCCATAAGTCAACAGTGAGAGAAGAGAGGGACAATCCAAGAACGGTACACGGCCAAGCCGCACAGGCTGGAAGGAACAGCAAAAGGGCTGAAGGGCAGGAGCGTCCCTGCACAGGCACAGTGGGCGTCACATGCCGAGGGAAGTAACATTGACGGAGAAATCAATTTTCCTTTCCGATCCCATTCCGGACTAGTAGAAGCCTGTTCTATTCCGAGCTTAGCGCGCCTGTTACTCGTACTCGTACTGTACATAGAATAGGAAGCAAGGAAAGAGATAAGGGGACTCCCCGGCCTCGGCCTTGTCGGCAGATAAGAAGACGGTGTTTCTAGCCTGGGCTTCCTCCCTTACTTTTCCAGATCATTTAATTCAAATTCAAATTCATGGAACAAGGCTCGCCTCCGACGTCGAGGAACTAGCATTCGACATCACACCCCCAGTCTTGAGCTGCCATCCTCGGTGAAGGTGAACCTCCTGCCAAGCAGAGCTCATGCAAAGTCAACATGTCTGTAACCCCTTGAGTTTCATTATCGAGCTATCCTCTCCGCTTGGCATCCACTCCGCCAATTCAAGGAATCATGCCTGTCGATCGTCTTCATGCTGTCATCCGCGACGTTTCAACCTCGCTTCTGGCGTCTATCGATAGGATTGATCGCCATACTTGAAACCGCATCTGTCTGGACCACTCAGAGGCGGGCTCCTCGGAATGCGTGGAGTCTTGCGGCTGAGTGCTCAACCTGAGCCTCTAGATGTCAGGGAGGCTAGCATCAATAGTAGGTACTGTTGAAACCTCATAGACGAGTGCGCATCGCCAATGTTTCTCGATCTCTTTCTTTTCTCCCCACGCTGGCCGACCCCTTTCACGGCAACATCTCGTGTGCCTTGTTTTGCCCATTCTGAGGCTGGTCCTCCATAATTTTCTTTGCTTTCCTGCCTGTCTTTCGGAGTTATGCTGCAGCCTATCTTCGCCTGAGCAGATTACATATTCGGCCGTTGAGAGTTGTTGTTGCACGGTGCCAACATGACAGAGAACAAATTGAACAGTCGGTTGCACAACCCGAGTCGATCGAAAAGGTCGATAACCATGCCAGAACGACAAATTCGACCGTACGCGTACAGGCCATCAAGACTACGACCCAGACAGGCACCTCAACGACCTAACGAACCCGAACTAGCATTTGACGGTGACGAGACTTCGAGTGATGAAAGTAGCTTGGATGGCGAAAGTGATTCAGAAGGCGAAGACGATTCCAGTGATGAGGAAGAAGAAAGTGAGGACGCAAATCCATTCGCGGCTAGCCGTGTGAGTGGCACAGGGGCACGAACAACTATCTCTGCAACCACCACCACCACCATGAGTGACAATCCTTTTGCAACGGCTGCTGTGACAGCTACTCTATCCTACGAACCTGGAACCTCAACGCTCACATCGAGCCCAACATCACAGAAGCTAGTACAGGCTACAGCAACCGGAGTAGCGGCTGATTCCGATGCTCCTGCGGCCTCTTCATCAGGTGGCCAATCGAAGCACACTACTGCCGTCGCCCTGGGATCAGTCCTTGGTGTCCTTTCGGTTGCTGTTGCGGCATATCTTTTGTTCCGCTACTGTGCTCCAATAAGAAACAGAGTTGCACGGTATCGCGGACGGAAAGGCTCGAAGCTTCCAAGGGAAGAGGATGGGGTGCCTCCGCAAAATCTGGGTAGAGGAGTGGCTCAATCTGGGGACTTTGCTGCAACGAACGCACATCGCTACTCGAAGGCAGTATCGTCAATAGCAACCCCAGCACCATCATACACCCACGACACGGCCATCGCTGTGCCAATCACTTCAACACGTGTACCTGCACCAGTGTCAATTCATCCGGGTTCGCGAGATGATGATCCTGAGAACCCTTTCTCGGACTACGCACGAACCTTGTCACGAAACAACACCAACAAGTCTAGTCGGAGTAAACAGCCTTACGTGCAGAACAGTGGTGCCAGCGACTATGAAACCTCCAGGCCCACTACCGACATGCTCGACGAACCGGGCACTTATGCATTCAATTTCAATTTTGATGATTATCGATTGTCGGGAACAGATCTCAGGCAATCAGCATTGACCAATAACCCACTTTTCGCGACGTCTGGTTCTGGTGCGACCAATAACTCGCTCAGCAACAGTGTTAAAGGGTCTGCCGACCCATATTCTTCAGGGATCGGCTCTGGTCTAGGGATCGATGTACCGACATCGCCAGGGACACCAAAGCCTGCTACCTTCTCTATTCCATATGCTCCACCTTCCGAGGTGGCTACGCCTCGCACTCAATACATGCCCCGACAACGCCAATCAATCACTCCCTCGGAAAGTGTATCAAATGCACCATACTCCCCACTGCCGTTCCCGGCCGGTCTCATGCCTGCATTGCCTGCTGCCATGAACTCGCGTTGGAGCAAAAACTCCAGTAGCGTCTGGGCTAGGACTGTCGACGACAAAGGAGTAGACCTGCCAGAATCGCCTGCAAAGGCGGTGACCAGGCCTCCTCCTTTACCTCTGACAGTCAGGACGTCAACTTCGTCCTTTTCATCCCGTTCGTCGAATGGAAGTAAGCGCAGCTCCTCGCGGTCTTCTGTTACAGGACCTGGTCAAGATCCTATCGAGAAGCGAAGTACTTTACAGCCCGCCCCCACACAACGATTGAAGACAGGGTCAACCATTATTGGGCTACCAACAAGTGTACGGCCAGTCTCCAATACTGGCAGTGGCGTAACATTGAAACCTGTGGCGTATCGGCCATAAGGTGTACGAAGGAGAGATGAGGAGCCAGGAACAAGTGTTCATATTCCGGAGAAGACGACTTACGAGGCTGGGGGAAGTGTGGACTTTGGTGAAGCAATACCCCTGTCAACTCCTTCATTCCTTATTGAGATACGATGAAGACTGACCTAGAGTTCAAGGGCACCAAATCGTCCCTTTGGTGCCACATTTCGTGTCTCTGGTTCGTGGCGATCCCCAAGAGAACACGTGCACCTGTTTGTAAAATTACATATGATACTACTAGAAAAAATTCTTGGCTTAGAAAGAAAAGAACATGGTTCATCATAACACCTATACAGAGTACCCCAATCCCTCGGTAGCTTTCGCAAGCTTGCATTGACCAAGCCGACGATGCTCGGTGAATAGTTTCCCTGATCCGTGGGCTTCGGGTCTTGTGTGGCGTAGAGGGTCAGAAGTACGATCAAGAGAACTGCTCCAATCCTTTCAAGCCCATAATGGAGTGGAGTCAGCAGCAGTCTTGAATTTGGAAAGCCGAGAACAACCATCGCCCGTTGCCCACAGAAGGCGGTCGGGCAACGAACTTAAACCCGCTGCGTACTATCAGCTTTCACCTGCTTTCCTGAGTCGTCATCCTGCCGGGACCGCGCCGACCATGGTCGACAGCACCGTCGACCCGCCCGTCACGATAGCTGAATCCGGGGCAATCGTCGACTACATAATCCACATCCACGGAAAGGGGCACTTCAGCGTCGGGCCTCAGCGGGCCCAAACGCGTACGCTCAATATCTATACTGGTTCAACTTCGCGGCCGGAAGTTTCCAATCGCTTCTCGACGCCAATATCCTCGGCAAGGCACTGACGCAGAAGGGCGAGCCAAAGCAGGAGGACGATTTCATGACGTTCATCGTATTCACTGCCTTTAAGAAGAACACGGCCAAGCACCTCAAACAGGTTGACGCTCGCCTCTCGCAATCGAAGTACCTGGCCGGCGACGATATCACAGCCGCCGATTTCATGAACATATTCGCTGTCACCACTTTCCGTGTCATCTCCCCTTACGATCTATCCGAGTACCCACACATCTTATCTTGGCTCAAGGATGTCACTAGTCGTCCGGCATATAGGCGTACGATGGAGAAAGCCGAGAGGGGTGTGCCTCCGCTCATACAACCAGTCGTGCCTCAGTTTCCTTGGGAGGTCCTTGGTGGGTTGGCCGGTTGGGAAACTGTACCTGGTCTTGTGAAAAGGTAGTAGAAGCAGTGTTTCGATGCTCGGATTAGTCCCTATGTAGGATCTCTTTCTTGAGACCACTGGTACCTGAAAAAGTCGCCGCCATGCTGAACCGAAACCATACGCAATATTAATTTACCCCCCTCCCAAGTTCTCTTACCATGATACATCTTACAGGTAAGCTTTCTGCAAGAGAGGGGGGGAAGGAAACTTCATAATTGATTGTATTTTCCCAGAAGCGGCTGAGACGGAGTAAGGTTGAGCTGGGAGCGGGTTTTAACTTCGAGCGTCCCTATTCGGCTCTCGTTCTTACTCACTGCATACATTCTGGATAGTCAATTGGTTGTGTAAGTGGTGAGGTCCTCCGTACTTGGTACGAGTACCAATCAATCGAGATGGCTCATGTCATACGGAGTACTCGGATTTGGGTCCTGGTTCAGGTAATTCCATGCCAAGCAAGCCCCTTAACGCAGGTAGCCTTTCAACCTCCAGAAGATTTTGCAATCGTTTATATCCAAAACCTAACCTAACTCCCGTTATCTTCTACTTTAACATCCAGCTTTCGAAGAATGAGACGCCTCGGCAGCCAAAATATAGACCCTTTTCTCCTCCGCGCCATATATCACACTGCCGAGTCTCCCTCCGAAGCAACCCATCTTCTTTGGAGATGGAGATCTTTTAGCTCTGAGCATAGCCTAGGTAAGCATCCAATGGGCACGAATACTTTCAACCACGTGGAAGCGATCAGCATAAGGTCGTCGCTCCAAAGGGTCGCTTTTTACATACCATCTATGATGGTATCCATCTAGCAGTCCGCTCCACGATGTGAGTGTCTCTTCGAGAGATGCCCTCTTATAAAGACGCCAATGAACCCAGAGACATGGTAGCAGCGATCGGTGCTTTCCCTAGCATTTTATTGTCGCGTTTCCCACGATCTATATGATGTGTAGGTCAAATTTGCTCCTGGCAGTCGCTGCCTCAGGGCTTCTCGCCTTTTCGTCGTTTGGTTGCTCTGCACTATCAAGTCCTTCTCAATGCAGTGCAAGCGCTCAAGAGTTGACGTTGACGGGCCACATTGATCCAGCTGAGGTGTTTTCCTTTGTCTACGTCCCATTTGACGTCCCACCAGGAGTTACCAACATCACCGTCGTGCAGAATTACTCTTCTAAAGGAGCAGGCAACTCACTGGACCTAGGAGTTTTCGACCCCTTGGGAACGGAGCCAATTTCCAGCCTCACGGGTTATACAGGCTCCAGGGGTTGGTCAGGTGGCTTTCGTAGTAATTTCACCATTTCCGCCGACGGCGCGACTCCTGGATACAACGCCGGCCCAATTCTCCCAGGAACTTGGAATGTGGTCCTGGGACCGTACACTTCTCTTCCCAGCGGCATAGACTGGCAGCTGAACATCACGCTCTCCTACAACACGGCGGCCTTCTCCCTACCCTGGTCTCCCAACCACGCAGCCACCAACCTGATCCCGTCCTCCCAGCTCCAGCACCGTCTATCTCCCTCCTTACCATCACCACAATGGCTCCGTGGTGATCTGCACATGCACAGCGTCTACTCCGACGGACGGTATCTCCCATCGCAACAAATCGCTAACGCACTCGCGCAGAACCTCTCATTCGTATTCTTCTCCGAGCACAACACCGCGAGCGGGAACCAGAACATCGGGTCGTGGATCCCCGCGGACGCGGACCTCCTCGTCCTTCGCGCCATAGAAGTCACGACGCGGCACGGGCACTGGAACGCATTCGGGCTTGACCCGGCGCAGCAGGTCGAATGGCGATACACGAACGCGTCCGGGGATGCCGGATACGAGACCGCCACGAAGCAGGTGCACGCGGCCGGCGGGCTCGTGAGCGTAAACCACCCGTTCCAGAATTGTAGCCGGTGCGATTGGACGTTGTCGTGGGAATGGAACGATGCGATTGAGGTATGGAACGGGAGGTTCGACCCACTCGACGAGCAGGCCGTCCAGTGGTGGCACAGCGAGCTGGTGAAGGGTAAGAACATCGTCGCTGTGGGAGGAAGCGACGCCCACCATCCAGGCGATATGAACGGTATACCGACTACGGTGGTGAGTGTGTCGGAGAGGAGCCAGGTTGGTGTTGTCAGGGGGATCAGGGAGGGCGCCGTTTACCTCATCGAAGGGCCAGGAAAGGATCTCGAATTCTACATGGAATCCCGACAATCCGAAGTCGAACGAGAGCAAGCGCGTGGCTCACACCGTCGACCAAATCAAAGGTGGGAGATCGGCCAGACGGTCAACAAACAAGACCGCTTGGAAATAACATCACCTCTCACAGCAGTATTCTCCGCCACGGGATTCGACCCTGCAGCTGCAAAGGCATGCTTCATCAGCGACGCCGGCTATTTCCACAACGAGTCCGTCGTGCCTGGCGAGAAAATCGTGCAGGTGGTTGATGACGGTCTGAGATTCGTGCGCGTCGAGGTCAGGAATGCTTCGGATGTCTTGCTTGCCTTGACGAATCCGATCTTCCTGGGGGCTTGAGGATGTATGTAGGTGTCAGACAGCCTTGGAACGCCGTCGCGCTGTGCAATGTCACTATTAAAAGTATCAGAGGCGGCACTACACTCTGTGCTCCCATCCCCCGCGTCATGAGCATAGCATATGTCTTTGGAGCATGCGCAACAGGATAAACAAAATCAGGATTTCTTCTTCAATCGGCATTCGCGAATATATACACACACACAAGTGAGATGGCACATCACATCCTGGGCCCTCGGGCGGTCATATCATCCCACCAGTTCCGCAAGAAAGCATAGACAGTTCTCCTCTTCCATTTTCTTTTCCTCATGTCATGGCCGCATCCACATCCCTAGATCAAAACCTCGCTACCCCACTCTCCTTCCGCTCAGTCAGCGACTCTCCCAGCAACAATCGCCATCCTCGATGGGCGTGTCACGATCCCTATCCTCAACATACCTCGCGGCGTTGGCGGCAGCGATGCGGCCAAAGACGACGCACTCGAGCAACGAGCTGCCGCCGAGGCGGTTCGCACCGTGCAGACCGCCAGTGATTTCGCCGGCGGCCCAGAGGCCTGCGATAGGCCGATTGCGTGCGTTGAGGACCTCTGCCTCCGGGTTGAACACCACCCCGCCCATAGTGTAGTGCACGACGGGTGTCACGGTGCCGACGTAGATCGTTGACTCTGGCGTGGGGTTCTGGAGGCTCCAGTGTCCGAACGACGTGCGATCGTACAGGTCAGGGGACGTTGTTGAGGATTGCGCGGTGGCGGCGTATCGCTTGATTGTTTCCAAGGCCGTGGCACTGGCGTCGCCGAGGTCGCCGATCGTGGTCTTCTTGATCAGGCCTTTCCAAATGTAGAAATCGACGTGGCTCTTTGCTGCTTCGTAGACGCCCTCGTCCAACACGAGCGAGATGTCCCACTGCTTCAACGGCTCATTGTTGCTCGGTGAAATGGTCTGGGTGATCGTGTCTGTTACGACCTTCCTTGTCTGGAGCTCGTTGATGAATCGCTTTCCCTCGCTGTTCAACATGATCCCACCTTCACCCCTGAGCACCTCTGCCGCAAGGAATTTTGTCGCTTTGAATCGGTCGTTGGGATCTATGAATCCTGTCGGATGCACCTGTACTTCGCCCATATCAAGCAGCTGTGCACCGACATCCACTAGCAAGCCCTGACTGCCAGGCAAGGCCTCATTCGTGCTCGGGAATCCCGCAAGATCCGGCCGGAACTCCTTCAGATAACCCTTTGAATCACCGGCGAAGCCACCAGATGCGAAGATCACAGGCCCATCAATCGTCGCCGTCTCTTCTGGGTCCGCCTCGCCCGCCGCTCTTTTCACTTTAACACCTACCACCCTCTCCTCTCGCTTCAGCACCTGCGTGACAGTCACGCCTGTCTCGAGCGTCACAAGAGGACTCTCCTTCAGCTTCTTCAGCAACGTCAGCACGATACTCGCACCTGGAGGCGTGTTACCAGCTCCACGGTGAGTTCTGGCTTTGGAATGGCCACCCAGTAGGGCGACCTTCTCAAGATCGATGCCCTGCTCGTCGACCAGCCAATTGATGGCGGCTTGCGAGGAATATGTCAATGTAGAGATGAGTTTCTCACGTGCCTCGCCGGTGTCAGGCCTCTCACCCGCGGATTTCAAGGTGTCGCCGTAGAACTCCTCGATGGAGTCGGATCCTGGGATCTGAAAGCGTGTGGGGACCCCATTGATGCCGCTGGAGGCTTTGATGCTGTTGCCACCGGGCTTGGTCTGTCGCTCGAGGATGTGTACAGGGATATCTCGCGAGATGAGCTCCGTAGAGGCGGACAGGCCCGCGAGCCCGGAACCGACGATGATGACTTTATGTGATGATGTCGAGGCGTGGTTGTGATAATGGTCGTGGCGGTGTGAGGAGGTCTCAGATACGGGATTGGTGTGTAATGAGGCCACCGAAGAAGAAGACATGTTGCGTAGAAGTTGTTTAGATATTTGAAAGGGAATTCGGAGGGGACGGGAGAACATGGAGTAAAATAGTATGAGGAGAGGGAAGAGGAGTGTGACCAGGAAGCGGTGGCTCAGCATATATACGGATCATCCACCTTTTAATCTAGGGAGGGGGTTAACGTCTCAACCCAAGAACTCGGGCTCGCTGACATTCGTACATCCAAAGTCGCCTGCTGTTACCGTGGAAAAGTGTGCATGTGTGGGGGTCCTAAAGAGAAGGGAACGAACCCGAAGTCTTCTAACGAGAAACATATGCATTCTAGGTATGATCTGGAAAAGATCACACGAACAGTTGACATTTTCGAGAGCAAGACACGCCGCGACTCGAGCTGTCTTTGTTGCCAATTGCGGCTTTGCGGTCGGGTAGGTACAGTCCTCGTTGCTGAGCGTTTGGCAATTGTGCAACAAGCATCACGCCACCTTTTTCGGGACAAGTTTTACGTTGTTGGATATCACTCCACCGACCGTGGAACTCGGTCATGTCGGTTATGGTCCCACGGGGGATGATCGAAGATTCAGGAATGTCATACTCGGTAAACTTTCGAACATCCTTTTCGAGCCGTAGGAAATGTTTCACAGACGTTAAATGTAAGAGGAGGCCATCTCGGGCTAGATGACAAGGCTAGCCAATAAACGCGAATCACCCACAGAAACATGATATAGACAAGGCTGAAACTGATCGCCGAGTCATCCCAAATCCTCGGGGAAAGGTGGCCGACCTTGACACAGTCGAAATATCTTTGCCAGTATTCAGTGTCTTCTCGAACTGCACGGCGCAATGTTCAATTTGAAGCTGTTGAGATGTCGTGACAAAGGTTCAACGCGTCATATCGTTCCGCCATGCCATCAAGTGTTCATATCAACCGCCAACCCATCACGTTTTTATTGGGTGCACTAGATATCTACGTGCCGTGATCTGTACCTTCGCTCCTATTAGGGTTCGAATATGATTTTGTTCAGCACGGGTACCCTCCCCATACGTTGGATGTACTGGGACCGTCGAGAAGCGAGTCAAGAGCCACATCAAAGCCCAACTACAACAAAGAATTCAAAAGCTTTATCTGAGAAAAAGAACCAGGCAAATCTATCCATGTTGCCTGGAAAGCGAAACTCAATTTGTTCTTTTGGCGGTCGCCAAGGTCATCATACTCATTTAGAGTGGCAGTCCAGCAAAGCAAAGGAATTTGACTTTCTGGTAACAAACATCGAATTTCTATGTGACACATTCGCCGTCATGCTTGAATGTCCATTTCAAAGAATGATCTCTTTTGGCCGCAAAGCTGCAAAATATTCGTCATCGCATCGTCATCAAAGAAAACCCTCGGATTTCATGGTTGCTCATCCACGTGTAGTTCTGTGCCTGACACAACAGTGGACTCGGACAAGAGAACAATGATCAAGAGGCATAACAGCGCCATCAGTGGGCAGTCCAGTGGGCCAACTTCGCCCTCCGCAAGATGGTGGGACACAGGAAAAGGATACTTCATCAATCCGGCCCATCCCCGCCATGGTTTCATGTATTCTGTATGTGACACGGTATCCTGCCTTTCTTTGATCCCACAGCATATTTCTCAGAACGGAAAGAACCCACGGTGCAAACATGAATGTTGATGCATGGCAGAGATAGTACGCAGTCAAAATCCCCAGACAAAACCCCCGGGATCATCTCTTCTTGATTTCCGTAGCCCAACCTTCGATCCCATCCCCTTTGCTTCCAACGGCAATATCAAGATTGACATTATCCATTCCCTTGGTCCCCTTCGTAAACTCCGAGTTACTCATTCCACCAGCGTTGGCGCGTGCCTCGGGTGGAAGTTCTAACATGGGGATCAAGAAATCGGCTATTCTCTTGGCTTCCTCGGGCGAAAAATGGTACTTCTCTCGCAGAACATCGGGTAAGGCCCAGTGTCGCAAACGGTGGATATTTCGAAGTTCGCCCTTCCGGTTGAAGATCTCTTGGGACCATTTGCCGGATAGACATAAAGATTTGGGAAATGGTCCAAGAAGCTCGATTATTTGTGCAATATGATCATCGTCTTTGCCATACTTTGTGCCAGATTGAGGATCGAAAAGATAGTCCCCGGTGATAAGCTCGAATACCTATTGGCCCGAATGTCAGTACCTTGTGACTATGGCAGAAAACACGGCTTCAATACTTACCATGCACGCCATACTCCATACATCAGTACTGGCGCCCCATTTAGATCCAAGGATGACTTCGGGCGACCTGTACTGTCGAGTTTGAATGTCGTTTGTGAAGTGATGACCAACCCAGCAGGCGTTACCGAGATCTGCAATTTTGACCGAGATGATTTCTCCCAAGGGCTCATCTTCATGTTTGGCCGCTTTAAGAACCTTTTCTGCCTCGGTTGGTTTCTTGCTGTCGAGAGAAACACCGGCCAAATCCTTCTCGAGCGGGTCTGTCGTAGCTTCCCTTGCCTTCCCGGATGCGGAACTCTCGTCACTGTGCGATTTTGTCTTCAGTTTCAGTTGCTCGAGCATTGACAAGCCTTCCAATTGCTTATTTGCCGATCCTGTCAAGACTTGGTTCAAACTACTAGGTTGATGTTGATGAGTACTGGCGACTTTGTCTAGATTGGTGAAGCTGGCATTGAGCGGGCTGGGTAAAGGTTGACTTCCTGTGATGAGGGTTCGTCTTCTCCGGCGACCATTTCGATTGTCGTCTTTATTCGAATCCTTCTCGTCCTTGACAAAAGCCTTGACAATCTGCTCGACATCGCCAATCTCGATCAAGACGTTTTCGGGTTTGAGATCGGTATGGATGATACCACATTCGCGATGTAGATAGTCCAAGCCGAGAAGGACTTGTTTGGTAATTTGTTTGACTAGAGGCATCGGAATGCCTCGATGATTCCACCTTTTGATCAAGCCTAGAAGATTTTCGCCCAAAACTTCAAAGACCATACACACATGGACACCATTGGGTCCTTTGTGCTCGAAGGAATCGAGGAGGCTGACGACGTATCTCCTGCCAGGGTGATTCGGATTGGCTTGGACGACTTTGTTCAGCAATTTGATTTCATCAATGGCGGTTTCGGTGTAATGCGCAGCTGATCGGACGACTTTGAGGGCGACATGTTTACCGGTGGAGGTATCTCTGGAGAGCCAGACAGTGGAAAAATGACCCCAACCGAGTTTTCTCACGACAATGTACTTTCCGTTGTTATAGGTTTCGCCGACGTGCACAGGGTGGTAACCACCCTTGCAGTAGTCTTCGGAGTCTTCCTCGTCAGCCGTGGTTTCGGCGGGGTCTTCGTCGGATGTGGAGGAGGAGGGAGATCTGTCAAGACGTGAGTTATGAGAAGGGAGTTTGCTGTGAGGTAAAGGAGAATCCATGGCTCTGAGGTGGGAGGCTGATCAGTTTTTGAGGTAGCTTGCGATCACAGATGCTCATCGAGCGCGTACGCATGTTGCATTTGGAGGGGGGAGTGGGATGAAGATAAGTGAAGACAAGAACGAGGATGGCAGTGACTTACTCGGGATCTGCTTGAGTCGGAGAATCGTGAAGGCTGGATGAGGCATTGTCGGTGGTGATGATGGGTTTGAGGTTATCGCCTTTCCTCCTCTTCTTCTGGCCGTTGCTGTTGGCAGCGAGGGCGGCCGTGGTCGCAACCTTCTTTGCTTGATTTATGGCGGCCTTCTTGAGATCGGAGCCATTCATCATGGCGAAGACGGCAGCGTTGGCGGCCAACAATGTGGGCGTTGGAGGTGCGACTGGTCCCTTTGCAGGGCCAGCTTCCGATCTGGGAGGAATTGTGGAAGGTGGTGGTGGGATGGGTTTGGGAGGGTACGAGTAGTGTAGATCAGGAAGAGGAAGGCCGGTGGATAGACCTGACCTGACCTGACCTGAACTGGGCGTCGCTAGCCTGCGCCTGAACGCGAGCCTGAAAGTGAACCCTGGGGCGTGAACTGGGTGATTATGGGTAGGTCGCAGGTAGAGGGTAGTAGGATGTAGTCTTGGGCCGGCTCTTACTCCTGCTGCGGCTAGAGGAGAGAGCAATAGGCCTGGTCAGATCGGCAGCGATTAGGGCCTGGGGAAGTCATTGATTAGGGATGGTTCCCAGCAATAATAATAGCGGTGGGGGGAGGACAAGGGAGCAACGGCGGACCTTGTTAGGTAGGGGCTTGGGCCTGGCGCCTGGCGCCTGGGAGGAATTGGGCTTAGGCTTGCTATTATGAGTAGACAATAATATTCCCCAAGGCAAAATGGATGGACTGTCGGTATCCTTCTTTTTGATGGTCACGGAGAACCGTCTATTACACTGCATTAACAGGAGAATGATACAGTACGGAGTGGCATTTGTGGCTCCGGCAGAGCAGGGAGGAAACAGAGGCACACGAGGCGAGGCCTAGTTAGAGACTTAGTCAGGGCTCTGGTTCTGAATCCTGATGAGTCGATGAACTGGCAGTGCGAATTTCAAGGGTACTCCGTAATGTGATGAGGGCAGACCGTGGTGTTGATCAACCGCCGTGATTCGTGGGGACAGTGGCCCAATTTACCCAACCAGCGTTTAAAGATAAGTTCGGTAGTCGCACGAGGTACAGGATTTTGGTGTTCGAAGGACAGAGGTGGATGGATTGGCAGTGGTGGCTCAAGAGTCAATACACACGAACACAGCCGGGCGGAGGAAGATATGATAATATAGCAAACACCCTGCTACCAGGTACCTTATGTAACTTGAGTCTTCAAAGGCAAAACAGTGACCCGTTCATCCAGTCATTACCAGCACCAGCAATCGGGGAGAAGTGACAAAAAGTGTGATGATCAATCCGGATGGCGGCTGTTTTGGTGTGTTTTGGTGGGGTGGTAGTTCTGTCTTGTGGAAGTGGGTTGTAGATAGAGAAATCGAGACATCAATATCGCCTCAGTGATCGTTGTTTCTCCCTCTCGACGTATCTATAGCCCGTCCGCATTAACCTCAGTACTGCCAGTGGTTCAGTTGACCGCTCATTCCATCAAAACAGTCGTGTACATCTGAGTATTCATCCAGATGATTCCGTGCACTGACCCTCCGACGTCGCCTCTGCACGGATAATAAAGTTGGTCTCTATGACGCCACCTGCGCAATCACTGTCGATTACCTTTGGGTGTTTCCATCACCAAAACATGGTGAGCACTCCCATTGCCCGGAGGCCATTGGGCATCAGGACCCCAGGCCGCTCTCGCGTCGCTTCGGCTACAGGGAAAGGGATTAACTATCAACCGAGTCAAACAAAACACCGCGTTCATGTACTGGCGAGTCGTACCCCCTTCCTATTCAACATATTTAAATAACACACTATTTTAATATATTCTCAAGTGCTGCATGCCTATCTGCATGCTGCAACAATATTTGTATTGTCCTGCATTTTATGTTGTTCTGTGCGGATTGTGCGAGCCCTAGCCGACCACAATGACGTCCTTCCTGCAACGCTTTTTATTGTTTCGGTGACACTGCATGAACAGACAGCTCACGCATCTCAACATCTCGTGCAGGGATACCTGGATTGAGCAAGTTCTCGGGTGTGGGTTGAAACATCATCGGCAACACTCCGTGTTCTGGCTGAAGCTCAGCCGCCAAAATGGCCTTCCTCTCTCCGCCAGACTCCCCGTTCGCTCCGCCGTCATTCCTCTTCACCCTCATCTACCACCCCGTCACCTCGCTATTCACCTTTATCCATTACCTCTCGCTCACCCTACGCGGCGCACCCTACAAACCACCCAAGAACAAAATCCCCATCCGCGTTGTCTGCCTGTCCGACAGCCACAGCAAGATCCCTTCCACACCGATCCCGCGCGGCGATCTACTCATCCACGCGGGCGACCTGACCAACAACGGCAGCTTAGCGTCCATCCAGCAGAGCATTGACTGGCTCAAGACGCTGCAAAAGCCCTGGCCAGGCTCCGCCGACGGCTTCCGACACATCGTGGTCGTCGCTGGCAACCATGACAGCTACTTCGACGAGCGCAGCCGTACTCCCCACGACCTACGCTATCCGAAGCGCAAGCTTGACTGGGGCCGCATCCACTACCTCCAACACTCATCCATCTCTCTGCCCTTCCCCGACGACCGAGTTCTCAAAGTCTACGGCGCACCACAGATCCCCAAGGTCGGTGGCAAGGAACACGCATTCCAGTACCCGCGCGGGCAAGATGCCTGGTCTAACACCATCCCGGACGACGTCGATGTTCTCGTCACCCACAACCCACCCAAATGGCACCTTGATCTCGCACAGAACGGCGGCATGGGTGACGAGCACGAGCTGAAAGAGGTCTGGCGCGTGAAACCAACCGTACACGCCTTTGGCCACGTCCATTCCGGCCACGGCTCGGAATCCGTCTGGTGGGACGACGGCCAGCGCCTGTTCGAGGACTTTCTCGCAAAGGCATACAGCAAGCCCGCCGCGACCGTCGAGAGCCACAGGCTCCCCCTGAGCGAACTCTTTGACATACCCCTCTGGCTACTCGGCTTTAGATCCCTGACCGCAGACGCGAGAGGCCTCCTGTGGACCTACCTCTGGGGCGGCGCCAGGCAAGGCGGATACATGGTCAACGGTGCCTTGACATACCAGACCACAGAATACCTACGGAACAAGCCCCGTGTCGTGGTTCTGTAGTCAGTCCGCCAAGCCACGAAAAAGATTCAGATTCAGAAACGCCCCAGTGTTCAGCTAAACCAGTTGTAGAGACATGACAGGCCCCTATAGCAGCAGAGCATTCCTCACGAGACCAGAAAAGGGCAACGTCACCATGCCCACGGCCACCCAAAAGGACTAACGTATGTAAACATCAAGAACTTCAAGCTTTAGCATAAATGGTAGTACAGAATCACTCTATAATGCGAGAAGGGATATATGCCCCCAGCAGCGCCAACGACTCAAGCCATATACCGACTAGATACGATATAGCAGATCTCTTTTTGAAAAGTGGGCAAGGAGACCATTTTGTAGGCTTGTGCGGCTCCAGTCGCACAACAAACGCCGAGCAACAAAGGATTGAAAAGGGAATGGTAACATCGGGATATGATTACTAGACCAAAACGAAAAGCAAAACGCCGTTGTTTTTATGTCCGCCTCCCTTGCTCCAGTACAGTACGTCGTCGTAGTAGCAGTTTCCAGAACTTCTCGGGCTTGATGGGGAGTAAACACAGAGAAATACACGTTCAATTCCAACTTTTTCACTGCTCCCCTGAGACTGAACCTCCTCCTACATTGTTTCAACCCGGCGCTTCTTTCGCTGTCTAGACAGCTCAAAGTGCAATCAATTCATCTCATTTCTGTGTTTGGTGATTTATCCAAGCATGTTTGAAGCGTATCCCCATTCCAATCGTTGTACCAGCCTTGCCTTGGCGAAGAAGGGGTTTTCAGGAGGTATCGTGGTTCAAAAGGAAATTCCGGGTTTAGTATGCTGGAACATTATTCAAAATGACATATCAAGTCTCCCAGTCTAGAGGGATCGACGAGATTGATACCCTTGGTAATACCCCATCCTGCCCTCCCAAGGCCTGCACCGTACATCAAAATCCAAAGCAAGGATCATATGCCTTCTCTAAATACACTCTTTCGTGTACTGATAGGGCTTGTATTCCCGTCTCCACTTCCAGTTGTATCGAGACTATCGTTTCCCTTGGTATGGCCGCCTTCGTGGGGTCTAGGGCTCACGCTCCTCAGACTTGGTGCTTCATTTTGATCGCCGAATGGATCGGATCCAAGGGTGCCTCTGGAGCGGCCTCGCTCGTTGTACCCGCTGGCGCCAAGGTAGTCGCTGCCCCCGCCAGCCTTACCTCCGCCATATGGCTCGTTGTGTACACCGGGGGTAGGCGCGAGGCCCAATTCCTGCTCCTCGTAGCCACTATAGCCAGCTCGATCGCCATAGGGGTCGTCATTGCCGACTCTGGTATCCCAAGCATCGTCCTCGAGACGTCTGCCCGTCCGACCACCACTGGCATACCCGCCCGCACTGTCAGCACCAGCTTCCTCATACGCACCCCGCGCAGTGCGCTTGTTGCCGAATTTGGCGAACTGTTCGCGGAACCATTCAATTGGGCCTGCGCGACGGGGTGCCGGGTAGTTCGAGGATCCCTGCGGTCGGAAGAATGGGATGTATGTCTTCCAGGACTTGAGGGATGGCGGGGTTATACCCTCGCGTCGAGCGCTTATTTGTGTGTAGGCCACCCATCCACCAACAGCAAATATGACAAGGAGAAAGAGGAGAAAGAAGAAAAGACCTAGAAAGCACAGTAAATGTTAGTTGGAGGTCTCAAGGGGTGATGTATTGTTGGCGCATCGGATCGTGGGAGAAGAACGTACCCCAGCCACGCATAATTGCGACGATGTGGTAGACAGACTATGCACAATTGCCCAGGAGAGCGTCGTCAATGGAATATCGATGCTTTAAAAGCAGAGTGACGGGAGCGAATTTCGTGGTAGGCCGTATTATGTGAAGCTTCAGCTGAAAAGTGCAAGTGCCAGAGCAATCTAGGTTCGCATGGTTGCCGCTTTCTAAAAAGGGCCTATGCTTTGTCTCAAAGCGGATATTCCGGGAGCCTTAGCTGGAAACTCCTAGGGTTGTAGCGCTTGGCCTGATTCAGATGAAGTAATGGCCGGTTGAGACGGAGTACTTAAGGTGAGGACGTATTTGCAAAGCAGGCAGGCAGAATGTAGTGCGCACTGGCGTGGGCAATGTCAATGACCGGCTTACAAGTGGAGGATGGGTTAAACGGTGGGTGGTGAGAGGGACGACATCATAGGTGAGACGTGGAACGCTTGGAAGAACCTCAAATACCCACTAGGAGTGACTAAGTTGCTGACGGCATTTCATCGACTCTCCCCGCCGTGTCCAAAAAGGGCATAGCCTAGGTTCTACGGAGGCCGGATAAAATCACGTGATTGACCGGCTCATTCGTACACGTGACGGCGGTCCTTCCAGTCACGTGTAGGAGAAATCCATCTCACCTTCTCCGTGGGGCGGCCCTCTACAGTGTCTGTCATTCTTGCACCACTGCTCAGCACACAAGTTCGACCACTCGTCTTCCATCAATCCCACTCCCCGCTAACCACTTGACTTCAACCCACCCTCCCTTTTCCACTGCGACAATCTTGCCATCAATGCAGATCAGTCTCCACAGCTCGTCTTCTTCGTCGAGTTCTATCCTCAAAGCGTCGATTTCCTTGTAGGTGACCTTCGGATCAGTGACGTGCTTTCCAGCCTGGTATGCAAGACCCAGTATACGCAAAATATCTTGGACGGGCTCAGGGCCAATGTGAAGAAGACGCAAAGACCCGTCTAAGGGCTTGGTGTCTGGAGATATCTGGAAATGTTCTTCCAGGTTTGAGACCAATGTCGTCAAGATGTAGGCGTGTTTGGAGCCCGGCAACTCTTCCCACTCATCACTCGTGTTTCTCCATTTGATCTTTCCAGTGTAAACGTGCACATTCTTGAGCAACTCTTCAGCCGCCATCCTAAATCTCTCTAGTCCGTGCTTTCGATATTCTGCAGTATCGCTCATAGCCACGAGACTGGCATGGAGTCCCCAACTGGCCACGACTGCACCATACATCACACTCTCAACGTCATCAGACTCGGCGAGCGATTCCCTACCTCGCCCTTCGTCGGTGACCAATTTTGAGCCAGGACTAAAGGTGGCCTGAAAGGACGGTAACGGTTTGGGCGTACCTGCGAATAGGACTTGAAGAGCATCTTGTGCCACTTTTGAACTCCATGCCAAAGCATTCGCAGTACCCATGGGGATCACCGCAATGACGGGCTTCATGAACACTGAAGGTCGTCTAACATCGTCGCTACTCCGGTTCAGATCTGTGGTGAGAGTATTGACAATGTCCACGACTCCTCCGTCTCCCGAAAGTAGGATGATGGTCTGTTTGACTCCCTGTGTAGCATTGGGAATGATTAATGATCGGCATAGCTCAATAACTGTCTGAGCAGAAGTTGTGGTGTGCGTTGAGTATTCAATGTGATGGTCGTCGAGAAGCGGTTTCAAGGTCTCGTCATAATACTCCTGAGCCTTGTGACGACCAGAGAGAACGGATACGATGACATGTATCTCTCGATCAGGCAGGAGGTGGGGTGGTAAACCGCCATATGATTTTAGAATCATGGCGGTCGAGATACTTTCTATGATCTGGGACAAGTAATAGTGGGGTTCACGGGATAGCCAGTGAGAAGGTGTCCTGTGGCGTTCGATCTAGAAATTGATGAGGAGAAAATCCAGAATCGACCTGAATGCCTAGTGCCAAAAGAATGAAGCACCCAAGTCCAAAGAAGCATCGGTTGTGGGAGGAGCAAGCTGGATTGTCGTTTGATATCACCACAACCTCCTACGGCAAGAAGTGTTGAACTTGATTTTACAAATCAGGATTGAGCATCCAACTATTTATGTCATCAATGGATGCCTTATCAACAGTGCACAATCATCGCAAAATTGTCGTGAGCTCGGATGGATCATGGCCTTGTTCCTCATTCATGATCGTGAGTACGCTGTATGACTGAACACTGACTATTGGACTCCACCAACCTAAGGCTGCACCAGCTTTTAGAACGGCATGCAGTCTTCCTGAGGCTAGCGGCAAGTCCTTTTTGCTTAGCAACGAAGCGAGAGCGTTACAGTAGTCGTTAGGTCATCTCGATCCTTGGGAAAACCTACCCAGATTTAAGTCACCTGATGACTTCTGTTGGTGACTCGACTCTGGAGAACTCGTACGGAGTGTAGTCGTAGGAGCACGAGTACAATGTATAGACGCAATGTCTACTTAGGCTCGGGACGATTCGTGCATCTTAACCACATCAATTGGCCCGTTCCTGTGATTAACTCCGGGCTAATTAGAGGGTTATTTCCAGCATACTAATTGCTATCTAAGGTAGGGAAAGTTCGACCTGTCCACGCTTTTGGCTGGGCTACCATGCTTCTCGCCGTCGGTCTATGCAGCGCTCTTGATCTACATTCTTCAACAACGTCTCCAAGCATCAATTGATGGCCAGCGAATCTGCGTTGGTCGGAAACCAAACTTTGGCCGCATGCCTTGCCGGCGGTCAGCCCTACCAGCTCGCCACTAAAGCTTTTCTAGACTCCTTGGAGCTATCGGACAGTGTGCTCCGAGAAAAACTTAGGTTCGTCTTCGAATACGCCATTCATGTCGTCTTCTATGTCTTGGTAGCCTTTGCCGGCCCTGGCCCACAATCTCGTCCAGGCTGTGCTGAAAGCACTGTGCCCACGGAAGCGCAGCGTCAGAAGCAGTGAACTCCTCGAAAACCAACGTGAGCCTCGTCTATCCGTCTTGAGACATTGCCAGGGGAGGCACTGTTATGGAAACCTCGGAACCGGGCATGAAACGACAGTTGATAGAGGTCCAAGGGGCTAGACAAGGGGAGTTGATGGATCATCAGGACTTAGGGCACATACAATTTGATATGCCGCTTCGGCGCCAAGGCCTTGGCACTGAGTGCATCATGATGGCTGCAGCTTACGCAAAGCACGCCCCTTCTACCAAGTATCGAACACTGCCATACCGAGAGCATCGCCGTACGGCTACTACTGGAGCAGCTGACGCGATAATTTTCATGAAAGAAAGCGAGGCGGGCATCCAAGCAATGTGTGAGATTGCTTTAATCGCTCGTCGAATTTGAATTTCGCAGTCAGATCTCGCCTCCAACTCGGCGATCGGGCTCCAAGCCAGATCTTGCCCGATCCAGCGTGTTGCATGCATTTCGTGTAGCCTCATGCTGTACTATGAATTCCCAATCGTAAAAGTCAAGGAAATTCGGTTGTCTGTGCCACTCTATTACTGTCCTCAGACCCTTACCGGGGTTTGTTCGTGGATTTGTCCGGATCCCCATAATTACTTTTGACTCAATAATTAGTGTTTCCAAGATGCGGGGTCAGCGCCTGGACACCGAGTACCCTTACGAAGGCCGACTCGTTTGGTGCCTCCTTACGAAGAGCATCCCTCTATCCACATCCATCTTACGAACAGCTCTATGGGCCCAAGAGACCCAACTGTGGGTAAGTTGTTATTACGAACAATCCATGTCTGTCTATGTAAATGACATGTATTTTTGATCCTCTCATTACCGCTTCAGGCCTCCATCTGCCCCATCTGCTATTTGATATCACGAAAAATGTCACGCTGATCAAGCAGTATGTCCGATCAGGCAGTATGTCTGATCAATCCTCCAGAATCCGGCCGATCAACAGGGGTCATCCAGATTCCTTGAGCGGCCACATCGACTGGTCTGGAAATTTCTGTTGAACCCGTGTTACTGTATCCGCTTCGAGTTTACGCAAACATTTTCCAACCTGCACGTTGGCTGATGGGCCGAGGGTTAACCTACCTAAGCAGACCCCGCTCCCCTGGGCGAAGGCATGGCCACGTCTAAACCAAATGCTGGTACCTTCACGTCAGGCTCAGGCCATGTCCTCCCTTTTTGCGTATCGGAAACTTATAAGAGGGCCCAGCGTTCCATGTTCTGAGCCTGAGCCCTTGTCCCATTGACCTTTCCACGCCTTGATTTTCGGGTGTACTATTTCTTAACAGGTTTTCAAAATGGCTGCTACCAATGGTGTGAACGGCACTCATAAGACAGCTCATGTGTCGGTAGACGAGTTCTTACAACAGAGCTACGACTACGTCATCTGTGG
Organism: Exophiala aquamarina CBS 119918; assembly: GCF_000709125.1. Classification (NCBI taxonomy): domain Eukaryota; kingdom Fungi; phylum Ascomycota; class Eurotiomycetes; order Chaetothyriales; family Herpotrichiellaceae; genus Exophiala; species Exophiala aquamarina. The sequence continues at coordinate 2,642,975 of NW_013550585.1, forward strand.
TGGAGGTACAGCAGGTTTAACGATTGCTGCCCGCTTGACGGAAAACCCTGATATTACCGTCGGTGTGATCGAAGCGGGCAAGAACCGTCTTGGTGACCCGTTGGTTGATACGCCAGCTGCCTTTATCCACATGCTCGGCAACAAAGAGTATGACTGGGCCTACGACACGGTGCCTCAGGTATGAATCACAGAGACACCTGTCTCAAAGAAAGACAGATCTAACGTAGCGGCAGGTGGGCAACAAGAACAAAGTCCATCAGGTCCCTCGTGGAAAACTTCTCGGTAAGTGCTTTGCAAATTGCAACCCCAATAATCCCGATGTTCATGATGGGGTAAGGTTTACGTTGAACAATTACTTACATAAAACTTCTCAGGAGGTTCTAGTGGCATCAACTATATGATGTAAGTAAAACCTGGCCAATTCCCGTAAGCGTCCCTCGATTTGACACATGTACGTACAGGTATGTACGCGGATCCGACCAAGACTACGATGACTGGGCAGAACTGGCAAATGACAAAGGATGGTCTGCCGCGGAAATGAAGCAATACATGCGTAAACACCAGACATTGGAACCCATTGATCCGAAGGTTACAGATCGAACGGCTATGCCATTTGTCGGTGAAAACCATGGCACGAGTGGCCCAGTCAGAACCAGCTTCAATGACTCAAAGTTGCCTATCGAGGATGACATTATCAAGGCCGCTGATCAGGCCACGGGCTTTAGCAAGAAGCCAATCGACCCTTGGAGCGGAGATCACATCGGCTTCTACAACACACTTGGTGCAGTCATCCGTACAGGCCCTGACAAGGGCAAACGAAGTTATGCTGGACGAGGATATTTTCAAGCTAACCAAGACCGACCCAACCTGAGAGTCATTACCGAGTCATTAGTATCGCGTGTGGTGCTCGAGAATGCAACCGCTACGGGTGTCGAGTTCATCCACAATGGCCAGAAGCACACCGTCAAGGCCAAACGTGAAGTCATCGTCAGCGGTGGCACGATTAATTCACCACAGATCCTCGAGCTCTCTGGAATTGGTGACCCAGAAGTTCTCAAAGCAGCCGGCGTTGATGTCAAGGTCGACCTCCCCACAGTGGGGACAAACTACCAAGACCATGTCGTCGGTGGTACGATCTACCATCTGGCCCCAGGGCAGATCTCCGGGGACATCATCCACACTCCGGACGTGATGGCCGCCGCACAGAAACAACTGGCCGAGGAACAAGGAGGGCCGCTAACAGGAATCCAAGGCGTGCAGGGCTTCTTCCCCGTGTCCATGTTCTTGGAAGAGGGCGAGCTGGAGGAGATCGTGCAGAGCATCGAATCGACCAAGCCGGCGAGCGACTTCCAAAAGAAACAATGGGACCAAGTCATCGCGCACCTGCGGAGCCCGAAATCGGCCAACCTGCAACTGGTCTTCATCGGCGTGACAGGAGACTTCGAGAACGGCACGGCAGACCAGTCCAAACTGTGGCCTGCGCCAGCGAGCCCCGACCAACCCAACGGCATCACCTTCGCCATCTGCATGCAATACCCCGTCGCGCGCGGCACCATCCACATCAAGTCCGCCGACCCAGCGGAGCACCCAACCATCGACCCGAACTACCTCAACCACCCGGCCGACGTGGCCGTGATGGCCGCGGGCCTGAAATTCTGCGAGAAGCTCGTCAACGCGCCCGCCATGGAGGGCAAGACGAGCAAGCGCGTGCACCCACCGCCCGAGCGCTTCCCGCTGACCACCGTCCAGGAGCGCCGCGCCGCCGCGCAGGAGTACTGCATCGGCGAGTACCACTCGTGCGGCTCGTGCGCCATCGGCAGCACGGTCGACTCTAGACTGAAGGTCTACGGCGTGCAAGGGCTGAGAGTTGCTGATGCGAGTGTCTTTGCGAACAACGTCAGTGGCAACATCGTCAGCAGTGTCTATGCGGTAGCGGAGAAGGCGGCCGACCTCATCAAGCAGGATTGGGACTATGCCGCGCTGAATAAGGCCGCCAAGTGAGAGTGCCATAATTATGATCAGGTTCGGGACAGAGTCGGAAGAGGATTTCGAGATTTGATGAGCGAGCCAGCCTGCTTAAAGTTGAGCCTTATGTGTCGTGCGTTGGGTGTTTTGGGCGGAGGATATGTACGGACTACATTCATAAGAATGCTAGATGAGAGGCCGTGGTGTAGAGAATGTAACTAGTTTCGCTGTCTGCTCTCTGCTCTCTGCTCTCTGCTCTCTGCTCTCTGCTCTCTGCTCTCTGCTCTCTGCTCTCTGCCCACTTCTTTCCCTACTGCCGTGGCTTCATTCCCTCAACAGCGCTCGTGTTTGCGTTTTGTACCCCCAGAGCGTCTGGGAGCAGGAAAAGTGAGCGTTCACTGTACTTGGCCTGCGGAAGCATGCCAGAAATTTTTTCTCTGGGCCGCGTGCGAACCGAGAAGAGGAAGGCAGCGACTAGAGTTTCTATCATCTACCTTTTTGTCCGCGTTTTCCAGATACAGAATCTCTTGATTGGGTTTTATTTCCTTTTGCGTTGCGCCTATTCCCTAGGTAATGAATGCTTAGTCCCCTTGTGCAAGATGTGACCTTCCAATACCATGCTTAAATTTTTGTTGGTGTCAAGATCCTCGCGCTATATGGGCTAAAACAGAGAGAAAAAAGCAATTTGATTCAAGATTTAGTGTTGCGTTTGCGAATCTTCTCAATGCACCTTAACGGTTGTATTTCCGTCATTCCGGGCTTGAGCAGTGAGACAAGAGTGATATAAATGATGGTGATGGCCTGACAGGCGCCCCTGGGCCACGGCTCGATCGCCCGATTCCCCCCATCCCCCCTCTGTCGCGTGTCATCCGAGTAAGCGATTTGGTGAGTCTGGGATGACGAAATGGGCTCTCAGGGAGTTCATTATTAATGCTCCTGACATGGCGTAAACCCTTGTCTTGCTGTTCGTTTCGCAAGCAAACATCGGATTGACTTTGCAGCCCGACTAGTCAGATTACCGGGCTGTTAGCTTTATTCTGACCACACCCGATGGTCTAGATCACATGTGATGAGATGTGGTGTCGATTTGTCATAATTTTCTGGTGAAACCACTCTAGCTCCATCAGGGACGTGCGGTATCCTCGGAGAACGGTCTTGCTGCTGGACGAATGAAACAGGACTCTGCCTGCAGCTCGGTCTGTTAACGCTCTTCTGGATCTTGAAGTGGCCCTCGGAAATGGTACCTGTAGGTCGGACGTGGTGCGCGCCTATGTATCGAGGAGAAGTTGTCGGTCGCTTCCGCAAGCTCTGCAGTCGATGGTTGTGTTGATTAATGACTTGTCCTACAAGATGGATAAAGCGTTGTCCAGTGCACTTGTCCTCGCAAGAAGGTATCTGAACCCTAACCCTAAAGGCATGTCCAAGTGCCATTTGTACCACACAACAGGATATCGATTTTCTTCTTCAGACATCATCATCCCTCGTTGCTGCCTCTGGTGATGGGCTTAGGGCTAGCTGGTGGGAGGACGCCTTTTCTTTGTGTGCGTGGCGGATACATTCTCTTGATGCAGCCTTTCAAATCTGAACGCAACAAACAAGGACAGCTTTCACTGACTGTTTGACCACTTCTGCCTTTGGCATCTGCGATTACACTCTTCTTGCACATGCATTTTCCAGTGCGTAATCATGATATCTTGGTAAGAGGTCCGTCTTCTCGACTTTGCCCTGTGTACCAAATGTGAAATGCACTGCAAGCGCATCTGTTTCTACAGCCACGCTCTTCCCGAGCCTCTTGGGTAAATTAACGGTGAGCCACTCCTCGTCCACAGTATCCATGGGTAGATTGTCAAGGACATCATCTGCCATGATCGCAATAAAATTGATGCTCAACCGTCGATAATCTGTGATCCAAGCTTTGCCCATCTTGTACACATCAAGACGGTTATTGGCCAGATTCTCCAAGAAGGAGTAATGTTCCTGGGCGGCGATGGCCCATGATTTAAGACCTGTTCCCCATGTCTTGTATTCGATGTCAACGACCGGTGTGCGATGGAGGGCGGTGTTGTTTGGAATGCGTAGCCAACGATGACCGTCATATGGTGGATCTTGAAAAGGGTCAAAGAAGTAATCATCAGGTCCAGTCCAGGTCGGATATTGGTCGTATTGCCATGGCTTTCGAGCACTGGGATTGGGCAGCGAGTCAAGTAGCGGTGGCTCATACACGTCGAACTCTGGAAGATATGGATGCATTGCGCCCATATGATAATGCACCCAGCCCATTAATGGTGAGTTGATCACATTGGCGCTAACAGTGAGATACTCCGGGTGAGCAAGCTTCATACTAACGACGCGAGGAATGGCGTCATCGGCGAACCAGACAACATCATCGTCGATCTTGACATAGAGATTCCCACGCTCAAGCTTACCCCAAGCGTGACCATAGCCCTCAAAGCCAACGCCCTTGAGTTCAATGACCTTGTAGCGCGGAGACGAGTCAACAATCTCCTTGAGATAGGCCAGGTCGTCTTTCTTGCCCGTGTTCTTGACCCAGTGGATTTCGTCGAGCCAGCCTCCATTGTCAACTAAATTCCGCTAGATGGGAGTCAGACAATCAGTGCCTCAGAGATCTAGACTGGTAGCTTACTTCGAGAAAGCATCGCAAAATCTCCACGCGACTCTTCCTGCCAAAAAAGACGAAACCAATGATCTTGACCCCTTGGGGCTTGATGAATTCCTTCACCTGTAGGTCTTTAGAAAACCCGCTGTGGCCATCCGGAACTGGAAAAGCAAGCTCGCCGGAGTAATTTTGTCGATAGTGAGCAGCCGTCGCGATGATAGTAGCGAGAACAGCAAAACCAAGTACAGCCACCAACCAACGACGACGTGAAGAGCTGGGGTCAGAATGCAGGAGCGGGCCTGCCATGGCCAAACACGAGGTCGAAGGAGGACAAGGCGGAGAAGAAGGGAAGGAAGAGGCGACAAAGGCGTTGTCTTAGCACATGGCGCACTCAATAAGACTGGCTCAAGATCCCAATATTAAATGCTACAGGGAACCCATATTGCCTCCCCGAGGCTTCGCGATGTGAGGTGAATGTTGTGACTCTGGACTAATAGAAATGAAGAGAAAATGAGCGACGATTTCAAGAACAAACACAAGATTGGGGGGAGATCTCTCGACTCCACGAGCTAGTCAAGTCAAAAGGACGGACATAGCTTAGATGGGCAAAGGGCGCACGGGGGATGGAGAACGGACGAGGTGCGTACCTCTAAGGATCCCAAGGAGGGGGAAAGTCCCCTTTGCACGGCGTCTCTCCTCCAGATGGTACGGAGTGTCTTCAACTTCATGCTCTCTGTACTACTGTACTCGTAGTTGGGCACTTGGAGGGGCGTATCTCGCATCAGTTGCCTCATATGGGCGCTCGTCCAATGCCTGATGTTTGAGGGGGCATTTTGCACGCTCAACCTCACAACCGATCGTACTAGAGGTAACACCTAATTTTGAAAGAGGTGTTTAGAATGCCCGCCATTGGACGGTTGAAAGGCGATCTAAGCCTGATGTCTATCTAGACCCCTCGTGGGGCCGCTGACGGGTGCATCGGTCAGAAAGCTAGAGAGAAAGAGGAAATGCTAGGGGCGAGCGCGGGCGAGACGAGTTGGATGCGGCTCGGCGAATTAATTGCCAGGCGCCTAGATAAAGGTGGCAAATCACTGCAGGCATTGGCCAAGTAGAAGCAAGGCCAGGGGGAGTCCGAAACAGGGACCGAGTCTTCGAAATGCACATCACTGGCTCAATGAGACAGATAGAGAATTGTCTGTTCTTTCGGTCTGTAGTCTGCCTCGCGGGAGGCTGTGATTCTAGAAAGTCTGCGGCCATCTTCGGATGATGCGGAGTCATTCGTGCTTCTGGGAGACCTGTCACGTTTTTGTCGACGTTGCTTGGCAGTCTTGGCATATTTATCCCGTTCTCTGGGTCTGGGCATGTTTGCTTGCCACAGCTGAACTCCATGTTCCACTCAAAGTCAATACTCAACTTTCCTCAGTTGCATTTGAATGCAGACTGGACTATCCGCAAACGACCGAGTCTGTTCTGAGATATTTGATGTACATGGGTATTCATGTACTTATGTATTCTTTATCCACGCACCAAACAATTCCCACCCATCTAGCATTGGATAAATCATGCTCAGAACTGGAATCGATGGTGACAATAATGCCCGAGAAGCTCGCCATCGTCATGATGCAGCATTCTGGCTTCTTTCATGCTCCAATTACCAGCCCAGATACTCACCTGTAAGCATAGCGGGCGGGCTCAAAGCGAAGAGGCTTTGTATATTTTCTCTCATCGTCTGTTAAGATCTTGACTGTTTGTGCGAGATTATTCCACTGCACTGCCACCTCTCCAACAAGATTCCCTTTGTCTGTCCTACCATCTGTAATTTCCACTCCCATGAACACGGCTTATCCAGTTCAGCGCGAAATCGGTCCTTTGTGTCTACAACCAATTCTAGCACAATGAATCTACACAGTGCCAATATTAATATCCCAGTCAGGGCCATGGATCTCCAGGCTCTCCAGGTTCATCATCTACACCGAGCGATTGGCCGAGACACTCGTTTCTCTATCTGCTCTACTTGCAATTCCACCACAAGGCTACCCCAGAGTCTCAAACATGCGTTCGCTTACCGTCTTTCTCTATGCCCTGGTCCTTCTGGCCCTTGGCGCTCACTCGACCCCTGATCGTGCGAACCACCAGGGAGGACAAGACAGCAGCTGCGATGAGAGCAGCAAGGTCCAGGGCGTAACCGGAGGGGTTGGCTCCAGCAGCTCGCATTCATCTATCGCCACCACTACCACCACCGCACCACCCAAGACTGCTTCTTCAAAGGCGTCCAGCGCCACATCATCTGTGTCTAAGTCCAGAACTTACACGACTACTGTCACGTCGACCAAAACCAACACGGTGACAGTCAGAGCCACAGCTGGGTCATGTGGCTTGAGCAGTGCTACCACGGGTCTTCCACTTACCACGTCTGCTGTCGTCCCTACCTACAACAACACGACGGTGGCGTTGAACACGACTACCTCGACTATGCATCTCACCAACGTGACCTATTCCAGACACTCAGCCACCTCTGCCCCCAATGCTACAGTCCCCAAGCCGACCATTAGCCCCACGATCTCGGGCTTCCAGGGCGTGGCAGCCGGCCTTTCCAGTCAATCTCCTGCGTCAGTATTTTCTTTGGGGTGCTTGGTATTTATGGCGGCCTTGTTGGTCTAGTCACAAAGATCGGATGATGGGGGGTTGACATTGGAAGTGGTTCATGGTCTCCAATGGCAAAGCGGACTTGTGGGCCGTTGGAAGGGTGTGTGAAGCTTAGACGGGTTTCCTATGTTGGTAATGGATATTGATCAGGTATTGTTGGTGGTGGGGCGAGGGTTTCAGCTGTGGAAAACAATAGACAGGTTATGCTCAGAAGAATAGCCTATTTTCCCATGCCTTTCCGGACGTGTGTACGTGATGTCTGGAGCAACATTGATGAATCATCCGTACGCTGATGACTGAAGCAGAGCGTCTGGAGTAAGCGGCCATAATCAGACGTTGGCGTCTTGTGCAGCGCAGCGGGGCAATCCATCCCAATCCCGATCCTGAGGACCCTGAGCCCGTCGAGCTTGTCTCATTCTCAACAGCGTGCCACACAGTACTCCGTACTACAGTACAGTGTACACACACTCCCACTCCACCCAAGCGAATTATCGCACCAGAACCTCCGCGGCCCAGACGGCAACCCCTGCAAGACAACGTGAATCCAATTCTGCATCATCTCATACGTAATTCTTGCTCGTCACTTCTGCCCCTCCATCCACCACCGCTTTCACAACAAACCTTTGACGGAGAAAAAAGAAGCTGTCCACCACTGCTTTTCTCAGCTTCAAACACAACCCACTCCATCCTTGGGCCCTACACTTGGTCCTCAATCTCTTTTCTTCAGAAAAAAAAATATATATATATTGAGATTCTTTAGATTGTAAGTTGTTAGGAAAAATCTTGGTCTGGGCTTGTCGAGTCCGACTGTGCCGTGACTTCCTGCGTTTCACCACCTCTCGCCCACTTCAGGTCACTGTCCTTCATTTCCATTTCCATTTCCATTTCCATTATATACCTACTCGCAGAATCTCTCTGTCTCTGTTGCATTTCCTCACTTTTCATCTTTGTCTTCCCCCACAGCTGATTGAAGATACAGAACCAGGTCCCTTTTACCCTCCAACAGAACCTGCGCACTTCCACACAAGATGCCTGATTTCGGACAAGCTACCGATCTCAAAGCATGGTCGGCCCTTGTTGACCATCACAACGCCGTCGGCCGCAATATTGTTCTCAAGGAAGCATTCGAGAAGGACCCACAGAGATTTGAGAAGTTCAAAAGAGTCTTCAAAAATCCTGTCGACAATTCAGAGATCCTCTTCGACTTCTCCAAGAACTTCGTCACCGAGGAGACTATTGATCTCCTTGTCAACCTTGCAACAGAGGCTGAGCTCGAGAAGAAGCGAGATGCCCTCTTCGCTGGCGAGAAAGTTAACTTCACTGAGCACCGAGCTGTCTTCCACCCTGCTCTCCGAAATGTGACAAATGAGCCCATGGCCGTTGAAGGCAAGAGTGTTGTGGAGGAGACCAACTCTGTCCTAGATCATATCAAAGAATTCACAGAGCAAGTCCGCAGTGGAACATGGAAGGGCTACACTGGCAAGAAGATCGCCACCATTGTCAACATCGGCATTGGTGGATCTGATCTGTAAGTTGTTATCCCAGCCCCGCCTCTTTCATATCCTGACCTCTCTAGTGGCCCTGTCATGGTCTCCGAAGCTCTCAAGTATTATGGAGACAGAAGTTTGAAGCTTCATTTTGTCTCCAACATTGATGGCACCCATATCGCCGAGGCCCTCCGAGATTCTGACCCCGAGACAACCCTGTTCCTCATCGCCTCCAAGACCTTTACCACAGCCGAAACCGTAACCAATGCCAACACTGCCAAGTCGTGGTTCCTCAAATCAGCAAAAGAGCAGGACATTGCCAAACACTTTGTTGCGCTCTCGACAAATGCTGAAGAGGTGGCCAAGTTTGGCATTGACACCAAGAACATGTTCGGCTTCGAGAGCTGGGTTGGTGGAAGATACTCAGTCTGGTCCGCCATTGGATTGTCAGTGGCTCTCTATATTGGCTATGACAACTTCCACCAGTTCTTGTCCGGTGCCCACGCTGTTGATGAGCACTTCCGAAAAACCCCTCTCAAGGAGAACATCCCCGTCATTGGTGGTCTCCTGAGTGTCTGGTACTCCGACTTCTTTGGTGCCCAAACCCACCTTGTCGCTCCATTTGACCAATATCTCCACCGCTTCCCAGCCTACCTGCAACAATTGACCATGGAGTCCAACGGGAAGGCAGTCACCCGCACCGGCGAATATGTCAAATACACCACCGGTGCCATCTTCTTCGGCGAGCCCGCCACGAATGCTCAGCACTCATTCTTCCAGCTGTTGCATCAAGGCACCAAGCTCATCCCAACCGATTTCATCCTCGCGGCCAACTCTCACAACCCCGTTGAGGGAGGAGTGCACCAGAGAATGCTGGCTTCCAACTTCCTCGCCCAAGCTGAAGCCCTTGCCATCGGCAAGTCTCCCGAAGAGGTCAAAGCCGAAGGTACCCCTGAAGAGCTCGTCCCCCACAAGACCTTCCTCGGAAACCGACCTACCACCAACATCTTGGCCGACAAGATCACCCCTGCCACACTGGGTGCCCTTATTGCTTACTACGAATGGCTGGTCTTTACCGAAGGTATTGTCTGGAACATCAACAGCTTCGACCAGTGGGGCGTGGAACTCGGCAAGGTCCTGGCCAAGAAGATCCAGAAAGAACTCGAGACCGAAGGTGCAGGCGCAGGCCACGATTCCTCAACTTCCGGATTGATCGCCGCTTTCAAGGCCAAGGGCGGCTTGAAGTGAAAGGTTCCCCCTAGAGGAGCTGTGATACATATGCCGCAAGCACTGTTTTCCTCGCAAACACCAAATACCATGCATGATTTGCAGAGTCGTGGCGTGAGCGCGTGGTAGATATCAACACAGTAAAACAATGATGGAGGAGCCCTTTAGCTACCTTTTGCCCAGCCAGCAACGATCACTGTACGTGCTATTCTTAGCCCCCAGGTCCAACTATGACTTCGACATGATATGAAGGACAAAAAGCAATACAAATTTTCAGCCACTTTTGTGATTCCCTGTTACCTCTTCGCCGAGACGCATTCTTAAACTAGAAAGAATGCCGCTTTGATCTGCACCAGCCCAGGCGCCCGTTGCTAGAGGATACTCCCACATGCCGATCGCTGCGCCCTCCCCAACGACGAGAGGGATTAGATATATCAGTTCTTGTAGCCCTATCCGAAACGCCTCGTTTACGCTCCTGTCAAGACGGGTTTCAACGGAAGCAAACATGGTGCTGTGCTGGTGCTCTCTACCACGGGTGGTTTGGGACAGTAACACTGGGTCGCACCTGGGTTGCCCCCAGGGGACCTCGAACGGTATAGAACTCTAGATAGCTTGTAGCAAAATAAACCCAGCCTTTTCTTTCATAAGAGACATTCTGGCTTGTATATGTATACAAGCGAGGCAAAGAGAGGGTGGGTTGAACTTTTCAAATTGGTATTTCATTGTCTAATAGTATCCACCCTCATATACATGGCTACCCATGTCGAGTGTTTGCGAAACCAAACAAGGTCATGGACCGGGGAGGATGGGGACTGGAGCAAAAAGAAGGCGAGTGACGTTCCCGCATGCCCGCGACCCTTTTTGGGGCACCCGAGGGCAAACTTACTGTATGGATGTTGAGAAACTGCGTTGGTCTTGGGATCGTCATCATAACCACATGGGCAGTCACAGCCACAATCATGCCTTGATCGCACCGCCCAAAGCGCCACCACTGAATTGTTGGTTGCCAGGCCTTCTCCCGCCGGCTTGTCCGCGAGGAATGCCGCCCGGAATGCCACCTCCTCGGCCGCCTCGTCCACCTCTACCTCCACGTTGTCCCTGGTCTCGCTGGAAGGCATTTGCCATACCTGCCGTCCGGGTCTCGAGGACCTTCTCATTCGACTCGAGGATGCCCATGGCCTTCTCGGACACGGTGATGGCTTGGCTTTGCAGGCGAGATAGTTCGACGCCCTTGCGGAACACTATTGCGTCGTTAACCTGGTCCAGCGCCGCGGCGAGCTCCTCGTGTGAGATCATTTTCGACACTACAGCTGCAATCTGCTTGGCGTCGAGCTCGAACATGCCAGAGAGCGTCGTGAGGGAGAGTGTGTCGTAGTATGGGGCGTAGGTGAAAAGGTATGTCCGCAGCCCTTCTTCTTGGATTTGCGCTGAGAGCATCTCCTTGACCTTGTCCTTATCACTGCCTAGTAGATCCCAGATGGCAATCTTGCTGATTAGTTCCTGGCATTTCTTCCAGTCACCCTGGGCAAGTGCTTTAGCTGCCTGCATCACATGATCCCGGGTGTTCTCAGGTGGGCCTTGGAACACTTGTCGCTCAGTGTATTCGAGCATCCTCCGGAAGGTTTTGGAAATGACCCTCTTGCGGACGTCGGGAGACGAGCCAGTCTGTGCCAACAGAGGAATTTCGAGCAGCATACTGCAAGTGAGATAGACACATTCGAGGAGTTCGAGATTGATGTGCATGTGGAAAGGCAATTGTCGTTGACGCTCGAGACGCTCTTGCTCGGGGGTCACCGTTGCGTATCTCTGAAGAATCACGCCTTGGGCGAGAAGCTCCTTTTGGCGACCAGAGCCGCAGATCTCTTGCAGGACGCCCTGAGCTTCGTAACAGAGACCAGCTCTGAAAGCGCACAAGCCGATTTGAACCAGAGTTCGATTGAAAAGGATTTGAGTGCTGACATCGAAAGAAGAGATGTTCTCCGTCAAGTGACTCATCAGTGCCAAATCGCGAGACTTGTAGTAGTCGTCTTGTAATGCGAGGAAGTAGATCTGGCAAAGCATGGCACGGGCTCGGATAATACCTTCGCTCATCTCAAACAGGTGGTTGCAGAGTTTCTGCACAAGTGATGCAACCTCCGTATATTCGCCTCGAGGAGTGAGCTCGGAATTAAGGTTGGATGGTAGCGCCGCCCAGGCCCTCTCCTCAAGGATTTTGACGACCTGCGTAGGCTTGAAGTACAGATGTTCCAATCGCCTGATGGTGGTTCGGTTGATATTATCTTGCCGGGTTTCCGACTTCTCAAGCTTCTTGTTGACGTTTTCGATGTAGATGAGGGTTCGGACGATATCAGTGTAGAGAAGCTGTTCATCACCAAGTCTCTCAATGTACTCGGCTGTATGGGGGTCAGTCTGCTGGAGGGAGCGTGTCAACTCATCATCGAGACGTTCTGCAAGCGAAACAACACTGCCGGGAATCTTGAAGGTCTCAGTCGGGCCGGGATTGGGCGATTTCTCATCATCTTCCCATTCATCCGCGGCCTCTGTGACGATGTAGGTAGGCTCGTCTTCCAAAGTCTGCAGAAGAGAGGAAAATTCCCGCTCGGCAGCACGCCACGACTCTTGAGACATGTAGTTCTGGACAGAAGTAGTGGTGACATCAAATCTGGTCGAAATAAGCGTTAAGAGGACACGGATTCTTTGGTAGGGAGTATTGGCCACCTCCAAGAGTCGCTCCATGATTCGAATTTGTTCGGTACGGTCAGTGTTCTTCTTGCCACGAGATTCGATGATCGTTCGAAGATGCTTAAGAATGCTCTCAGGGGTGTAGACAAGTGTTTTGCCTCCACGCCCGACGGTAGCAAAGCCTTCTTCGTCGATCGCGGCCTCCAGATCATCTAGGCGCTGCACTCTACTTTTTCTGACTCTCTGTTCAACCTCTTGCGGCTCATCGTCCTCGTCCGATTCCATGTACTCATCTTTGTTTTCTCGATACTTCTCAACCTCGACTGTGTAGTCCTTGTTGTTCTTTCGGATCTTTTGCTTCATGGCATTAAAACCTTTTGCATTGATTGGGTTCATCTTCTTGCCACCTGTCTTTTGTTTCTCACTGGTTTCGTTGATTAAATCCTCAAGGTCGGCAATCATTTTGATGTAGACTTTAGGAGCAGTGCCCTGCTGGAGAACTTTCACGACTTGTCGATTCATTTTGTCAAATTCTGAACACCGGTTAGATGGGTTTTTTTTTTAGTTTCCCAATGTTTGGAACACCAACCTGTAGAGATAACAGCCCAGTCATTAATCTTCTCAGCATTTTCGATCAACTTAACAGTGCCTTCCAATTCCTCGAATCGTTTGTCCTTTGCACTCTTGACGACTCGATCTCGGTCTTCATCCTCGCTGTCGTCGCTGTCCTCAGCGCCACCGCCGCCAGAGGGCTTTAAGAATCGGCTCGCACCAACTCCGTGGCCTTCATCTTCAGAAGATTCTTCATCAGAGTCCTCCTCTTCTTCCTCCTCCTCCTCAGATTCTTCGGATTCTGCTTCACGGTCGCCGTAGAGTTCCTCCTCGTCAGAGGAACTAGACTCGCTGTCGCTGTCTCCGCCGTGAAAGAAACGAGAAGACATTTTGGCTAACTAGTCTATGATGGGTGTGTAGCCGTGCCGCACAGTGGGATGTGGTTGTGTGTCGAGACAGCGGCATCAAAACTCTGTGTGATTTCGCCGCCTGGCCGCAGCTTGGTGGGTCTCTGTCAAAGGTTGCCAAGACTTGAAATTGTCACGTGAGTATTTCATCACATGACATTCCATTCGATACTGTCTTGGTTGAAGGTCACCAATTCTGCTACTCCGGGTCGTTCCCAACCATCACTACTTATAGTTCTTCGTAGATCTACTGCACTACTGTACGCCGTGCTCAGAGAGAGTTACTACGAAACAACAGCTTCCCGTGCATTATACAAATGACGCATTCGGGACTGGAGAGGCCATCATTGACGATTGCTGGTGGCATCATCCATTCATTCCGAAGTCATGCCCAGCTGCCTGTCACGCTTAGTTTCCTGCCACCTTGATCGTTGAGAACATAGTCCCTTTGTGAAGTTTTCAGTTCCTGATCGGCATCATGCATCAATCTTGCTCATAGCACTTAGAATTCGACTCCGAGCATTCAGGTCAATCTTCCGAACTCCACAATCAAAGTAGTTCCAGACTTCCTTTCGCCAACCGGAGATTCGTGAGATCCTCTAGAGTCATTTCCTATCGGCGGGCAGCCGGGGGTTTCCCTTGCAGCGTTGAATCAATTTACACCATGGGAGAACTGCGAGCACTGTTTTCAAGTCTGATCGGTGGCAGGTAAATTTTCGAGCGAGCCCCACAACGTAGCAACGCTCTGGATTGGCATTGCTTCGCTGCCTTGATAGCTTGTCTGCTGTATTTTCAAAGCCATGCTCCCTGAGCGAGATGTGGCCACTTCCCAGGCTCCAACAAAAAAATGGCTATTCGTAGCAGACGAAGTTCATCTCTTCGCGTTTGGTCAGAATGCTCCGCCCGTAATTGTGTTAATTCAAACTGTTCAATGCCATTGTGTCTTCGTCATAAAAGTATCACCCATGGCTCCATCCTCCAACGTTCGGATGAAGTCACGATTCCTTTGATTTCTGCTGCCACGTCGCCGTGCTGTGGAGGGAGAATCAACATAGCCATCTGCGGGAGGAGGATAGTACGCAGGGCTTGGCTGGAGCCTGATTGGAGCATTAGGATCAAGATGACTAGCAACACGCTGTATAGCCGCAGGAATCCCGGCCTGCTGTTGATCCATGGTTGAGGCACGTTGCCGTCCTGCTCTTTGAGTGGCTTGAGCATATAGACTTTGTTGGTGAGAATAGTGGGCGGGGTTGATCTGAGAATTTTGCTGAGCTATCATTCCCATCGGAGGAGCATAATTGTTTGCGTGCGTTGGATAGGGTGGAGGAGCTCCTTGCTGGTGGGCAGGATACATAGTATTGTACATTGGCGGAGCTTGCGACTGGGGGTAGGGACTCATTTGCATTGCGTACGCATTCTGAACGGCAGTTTGAGCTTGGGCTTGGGCCTGAGCCTGGGCAGCTTGGGCCTGAGCATGGGCGGCTTGTGCAGCACGTTGCTTGCTCAGAGCTTCTGCCTGCTGTTGTTGCTGCACACCGGGTGCAGGAGTCTTACTTGACGAAGGCGATTTGAGGTTCATTGGTGGAACAAATGGTTGTGTAAACTTTTGCTGCGTGATAAAAGGATGTAACTTCGCCTGTTGCGGAGACCATCGTTCCAAGGGGTTAATCATGAGGAGGCCCCGAACAAAATCAATGAAAGCAACGCGATTGTTCATTTCTGTCAACTGTCAGCATAGGCTCCAAAGAATGAGAATGATGCCATACCCCTTTCCACCTCTGCTTGCTTCATATTCTTTCGAGGCATGGAATAACTTCGAATGATTTCTGGTAGTGTCGTGGCCTGAAAATACTTTTTGCTTGGCTGCTCCTTCACGTTATGCTCGCGTGCGTACTGCTCCATGGTTTTCAAGCGATACGTTCGGCGGCCGAACTCGTCAGTGGTCTTCTCGAAAAACTCGCCCGATTGTTTTCCCATTTCCAACATCCATACGGGTGGCATTCCCAACATCTCAACAATGCGTGAAACTTGGTTGTATTCTGAAGAGCCTGGGAAAAGAGGGAGCCCAAGAAAGAGCTCCACCACGATGCAGCCAAGGGACCACATGTCGATCGCAGAAGAATAGGGCAACCCCAATAACACTTCTGGGGACCGATAGAAACGTGATTGGATGTAGGTGTACACGGTTTGCCGTTCATCACAGGCAGAACCGAAGTCAATGATCTTGATGATGGGACTTTCCAGGTTTTTCAGGAGAATATTTTCGGGTTTCAGATCACAATGAATCAGGCGTGCTTTGTTCAGCAGAGTGAGGCCATTGAGTAATTGCTGGGCGAAGACACGGACCAGGGTGGTGCTGAGGCCTCGGAACTGGTTCTGTTTGATCAACTCATACAGATTGACGCTTAGGAGCTCGAAAACGAGGCACAGATGCTGTCGATGAATAAAGGTGTCCTTCAGCCGTAGAAGATGATGATCGTCATTCTTGTCGAGTTTCTGGTTTAGGAGGTCGAGGACAGAGACTTCCATCATGCTTTGATTGAAATACGCAGTTCTGTTTTTGATCACTTTCACCGCTACGACCTCTTGGGTTCTTAGATTTTGGCATTTCACAACCTGACCAAAAGTACCTTGACCTAGAACATCAAGAATGAGATACCGATTTTTATGGCCAGCTTCCTCGCTTCCTAAAATATCGTTGACGTAGAGGATATAGTCGCTATCGTCGTTATCGTAGCCATCATTTTTTGTCCCTTTACTGGGCTTGGTGAGGACCCGCCTGGGGTTCCTGGATGACTCGTACTTAAAGTTGGGATTGCAAATCCTGTATGTGGCTGGTAGATAGGTTGTCAACGATTGTAACGGACTGATAAATCCACCTTCTGGATTGGCCCTGCGATAGAGTGGTTGTGCATTGACTCTGGGATTTAGTTCCTGCATGTTTTTGACCTTCTTGAATCTTGGAACCGGACCGAGCCCTTGCATTTGCGAATGTTGTCTTGACATTGGGGCTGGCCTCCCGTTTCCAGCACTCGGTGGATAGAAGGACTCGGGACTGAGCTCAGAATTCTGCGTCCCTGCTCCATAGTTGGAGGGGTATCTCGTTGGAGTCGGCGGTTCGCCATAACGGTCTGCTTGGTAACTGCTCTGTCGAGTGGGAGATTGTCGCGAAGAAGGCGCTTGGCTTAGATACGTGAAATTACTAGGATTCTGCGCTTTGGGACTCGTAGCATAGGCGGGGCCCGTGGGCTGAGTATTCATAGGAGAGTAGCGCTGTGCTGCCGAAGAGGCCTCGGGGAGGTACTGAGTGGAGAGACGGTGCTGATGGGCAGGGCGAGGAGGGTATTTTGTACGATTGTACGGGTCGGCATCTTCCATGGGCACATCCATTTCCCCGTTATGCTCATAGCCGTGCGGTTGGCTGGCTGAAGTCGAGTTCAAAGACATATTTTTTAGTCTGGTGATCCAGCGAAGGGGTTTTTGAAAAGGCAAGTCGCCGAGATGCAAACGAAACGAAAAGGTATTTCTCTCTTGGCGGGTGTTGTTGGTTGACTCGAGGCGAGTGAAGTGAGTTACGCGGATGCGCCCATCAAGTTAGGAACCACACCACTAACGCACAGCGATATTCGTAGTCCGATAACTCTGTTTCGTCGGAGTCCTGAAAACGGAGGAGCGTAACGTGGCTGGTGCTTGCCTTCAGAGGTGCTGGAAGGGTGGGTAGGAGGCTTCCGTAAGCGCAGTCGAGAAGGACTGAGAGAATAAGGGTGGAATTGCAGGCATGATAGGAGCAATCTAGAAGCTCAACATTGAGCCATGATGTGCAAACGCGAGGGTAATGTCGAAATAGATGCAAGTCGATCAACGGAGAGTAAAGGTCCAGAGGTTGGACGAAGTGAGCTTGCGTGGAACCTGGATATGATTGATCGCGGATCCGAAGGTCAGGCGGTGGAAGTAGTCGAAAAGGAACGAGATAACAAAAGTCGAAACGAACCAGAGAAGCCTCCAGGGGGTGGAAGCAGGCAGCAGAAAGATATGTGGTGAAGGCTGCTGTCGAGAAATAAAGGTGTTGTAGTGAAGATGAGAGGTCCCTTGGCTCAGGATGTGGGAGTGAGTAGTGAGTTGTAAGTTGTAACACCTGTGACTTGTTCACTCAATCCTCGTCAGTTAGAGATCCTACAGGCTACTAGTCAAGTTAGTGGAAGTTGGGCATTGAAGCGGCTACGGGAAAGCAGCCTGAGCCTGAGGCCTGAGGGTGGGCGTGCCTGGGTTCGCCAACAAAGAGAGGACTCGTACGATCAATTCGCTAGCGGATACTTCCAAACCCTGGGCGCCACTTTGGAAGGTGTCTTGTCCCCAGCACGCTTGGACTCTTTCCCCCGTGAGGTTCCTTCCAGGGGCCGAAAGCCAAAACATGCCCGAAAGACTCAGCTCTCACCAACACAGCCCACACCTACCTAAAGGTAGGTACGTAGGCTTGGTGCAAGGTCTGACTGTGGACGAGCCGGCATGTTCGCGGCTGTTTTAAGAGTAAGGGCCTTCTGTCAGACGATAACTTGGTGTTGTGCGGCTTTGTTCTCGATACGGCGGAGTAAATCACGGCTGAGCGTTGGTTGATAAGCCACTGCTACGGAGGAGTACTACTTTGTTTTAATACCAGGCGGGAGCCTGTTTCCTCACCAGCGGGCTTGCCAATCATGGCCTCGCGTTCAGATGACTACTAACTCTACTCGGTAGTTGTCACAAGTATTTCAGTTGTTTCCGAGCAAGTGTGAACGACACTTCTTGAACACTACGAGTACGTGGATGGCTCAGGCAGTCTTTCCTCATAACTCGTTCGTGGTTGTCGATGTGTGACAACTTCTCAACCTTCCCTCTACTGTACGCAGGTAACCTCAAGTCTGTTCCAGTCTGATCATTGCTTCCTCACACCAATTGTTCGCCACCAGTTCTAGTTCTACTCATTTACTACTCACCACGCGCCACTTGAGTTGTTACTCTTTTCACTTCCAAACTCACCCACTTTTATGAATGGAATTGTGGACTTTTGGGAATCAGAAGTGAACCCTGGACAGAGACAGACAACGACACTGCCTCGGTCATTGATGACGACATCGGCCTATTGGAGAAGTTCTCCTACTATCATCTGTTCTTCTGATTCGAGACACAATGGCTCAGCAACATGAACACGGTCACAGTGGACCATCTCTAGACATGGACATGGACAGCGCTGCGCCACAACCTGGGCCTTCCCATGATGGGTCTGCTGAAACGGTGCGACTTCGAAACCTCGACGCACTAGTCCGAGATCAGGATGACCTCGAACGAGATATTGGGCGTGAGGCGGACAAGCTTCTATTGCAACAGGCCACCCAAAGAGACCAGCACAGATTAGAGAAAACTCGCGGTCAAAAGGAAAAGTTGCAGCACCAGGTCCGCAAGACTCGAGACGAGTTATCTCGTCCAATTGGCACCACTCAGCGATCAAAGCTGCGTCTTGAGATTGACCGCATGCAAGGTCAGATTCAAGATCTCGATAACGACATTTCTGAGATCGAGAAGCGAATGACTGACCGTGAAACCAACGCCTCACAAGCAGTAAACGATGCATCCTCCACTGGACGACTTCCGAACGAGACTCAGCGAGATTTCTTGATCAGAACCGGGAAAATTACCCCGTTTTCAAAATTTGGTCTCTCCACTCATGGAGAGTCTTCTGCAACCTTGCAAGGGGCATTATTAGATGCCGAAGAAGAGCCTGACTTAGCCGAAAGTGGACCTGCTGTCAATGGTGATAGAATCATGTCCCATCGGAATCTGAGACAGCCCGGATTTGCTTCTAGTCTTGCTGATTCTAGTCCTGATGAAGATTTTGAGTCTGATCGACCAGCAAAGAGGCGACGTCTTCAACCAAGGAATAAGAAGACACCTACTAGAGATGAGGACTCCTCGTATGATGAAGGAGCCATCGATGATGAGGTTACGTCGGGTCTGGAGGACGATGAGGATGATGAGTTGCCATCTACTACTGGGAAGCAAAAAAGATCCAGCAGAAGAGCCACGACCGCGGTTGATGACGAAATTGAAGACTTTCGCGGCATGGACGACGGCAATGAATCAGTTTATCAATCTAGAGTACAAAGATGGGCAACGAGACGACGTCGAGTGAGAAATGCTTCCCTCGGACAGTCTCAAGACGAGCAAGCCAAAGGACAGGTGACAGGAGAAGAATTGGAGGTTTCCTGGGAGGACGAGGCATATCTGCCTCATCCTGAAATCGACGATACATTGTTCGACAATGGCTATAAGCTTCCCGGAGATATCTACCCTAGCCTTTTCGACTACCAGAAAACTGGTGTTCAATGGCTACACGAATTATACACACAACAAGTCGGTGGCATTGTGGGAGATGAGATGGGTTTAGGCAAGACCATTCAGATGATTTCATTCCTTGCAGGGCTGCAGTACAGTAGAAAGCTCGACAAGCCCATCATTGTTGTTTGCCCTGCAACGGTTATGAAACAGTGGGTCAATGAATTCCACCGATGGTGGCCACCTTTTCGAGTCACCATCTTGCACTCATCTGGGAGCGGCATGGTCAATCTGCGCAACGAAAGCACTAAAGAGGACAAGCTTCTTGACGTTATGTGGGATTCAGCTCGGAAAACTCAGCCACTCACGTCTTCTCAAAAAGCTGCAAAGAAAGTATTGAAGCCTATTCTAGAAGACGGTGGTGTGCTTGTCACAACCTATTCAGGGCTTCAAACCTATGCTCCGCTGCTAATTCCTGTTGATTGGCAGTACGCAATTCTTGACGAAGGCCACAAGATACGTAATCCGAATACTGCCATCACTATCTACTGCAAAGAACTGCGAACGCCGAATAGAATCATCTTGTCAGGTACACCTATGCAGAACAACCTTATCGAGCTATGGTCTTTATTTGACTTCGTCTTTCCGATGCGCCTTGGTACGTTGGTCAATTTCAGAAATCAATTTGAAATACCTATTCGCCAAGGTGGTTATGCAAATGCCTCAAACTTGCAGGTGCAAACAGCATTCAAATGTGCTGAGACTCTTAAAGATGCTATCAGCCCATATCTCTTGCAGCGATTTAAAGTTGATGTGGCCTCAGATCTGCCCAAGAAAAGCGAACAAGTGTTGTTCTGCAAACTGTCAAAGTTGCAGCGTGCAGAATACAATCACTTTATCAGCTCCGGAGAGATGGACGCTATTATGAATGGCAAACGACAAGTCTTGTATGGAGTTGATATCTTGCGAAAGATATGTAACCACCCTGATCTCACAGATCATAAACGGCTGTCCATCAAGCCCGGATACGATTATGGCAATCCTGTCAAATCCGGGAAAATGCAAGTTGTGGGATCCTTGCTGGAATTGTGGAAGGACACGGGACATAAAACACTTCTATTTGCGCAACACCGCATCATGCTTGATATCTTGGAGAAATTCGTGAGATCGCTCTCGGGCTTCAAGTACAGGCGAATGGATGGAAATACTCCAATTCCAACTCGACAGAGTATGGTGGACGAATTTAATACCGACCCAGATTTGCATGTCTTTCTTTTGACAACCAAAGTTGGTGGTCTGGGAATCAACTTGACAGGTGCCGACAGAGTTATCATCTACGACCCAGACTGGAACCCATCGACTGATCTGCAAGCTCGTGAAAGAGCCTGGCGTCTCGGCCAGAAGCGAGAGGTTACAATCTACCGTCTGATGACGGCTGGGACAATCGAGGAAAAAATCTATCATCGACAGATTTTCAAGCAGTTCTTGACGAACAAGATTCTGAAAGATCCGAAGCAGCGCCAAACATTCCATCTGAACGACCTGCATGATCTTTTCAGTCTCACCAACGAAGGCGACCCCACAGAGACAAGCACACTTTTCAAGGATGCTCAGGTGAACTGCTCTGCAACGGGAGCTGCGGATGGTGCCCATCCAACCGAGTCCAAGGTTGGAAAAGATGCCACTGCATCTGATGGCCAAGTAGACATCAAAAAACTACCTGGAATTTCTTCTATGGAACAGTATGCTGGTGAGGTTGAGGAGGAGAAGCAGGCCAATGAAGAAGGAGCAACCAACTCGGAAGCCAGGATGATGGAAGGTATTTTTGCTCGTTCAGGGATTCATTCTGCTGTTGAGCATGATGCTATCATTGATGGAAAGAGCGCAAGGAAGGTGGCAGCTGATCCAGTTATGATCGAGAAGGAGGCAAAGAAAGTGGCCGCGGAGGCAGCAAACGAGCTAAGGCGAGCTGGTGAGGTCGCTCGAACTGTTCCGATAGGCACACCGACGTGGACTGGACAAGTTGGAGTATCAGGGCGACCACAAGAGACTACAGCCCAACGAGCTTTCAGCACGAATTCTCGAAGCCGAGGTGGAGGACTTCAGTCTTCGAGTTTGTTGTCAACTCTGCAGCAGCGGCAGGCGAATGTACCTCAAAGCAATGGTACAACGCCCAGGACCTCAAGCCCTGTACGATCCTCGGGGTCCGCGGCATCAGCCTCCAGGTCGGGGACTCCAAGCCTGCCGCAGGGCAAGGACTTCGGTAAGCTGATTAGGGACTATCTCACAGCGCATGGAGGTTCCGTGCACACACAGATGCTTATTGACCACTTCAACCGCTTCTGTACAACGCCGCAAGCAACCATGGATTTTAAAGAAACTTTGAAGGTCCTGGCCAACCTGGATAAAGGAGGTCGCGGTCGTGGTCGATGGGTGCTCAAGGACGAGTACAAGCGATAGGTCGCTCAAACGTCCGAGGAGATCGGCACCTACATGCAGAGTCTGGATCGCTCTCAATTGTTGCGACTGCTCTTGTTCTTGAGCTCAATCGTTCTCGTCAATCAGTCCCTGTGGCGACCAATACTCCGGTTCCCGACATTGATAATCTACCCATACTAGAGAGTCAGCTAGTAGGTCCTGTAGAACAGTTTCTGCCCTTGCTGTTTCCCAATTCAGATTCAAATGTAATAGCGAGACTGTCACGCTTCCTAGTAATTGCAAAACTTCGAGGACGGTAGACTGATCTGTATTAAGTTCTTTCGGCACAGAACGAATGAACCGTTTGTTGGCGATAGAGATAATCGCAAACCCTGAACCGAGTGGCTCCAAAGACTTGACCGCCTGCTCGATGTCGTCTTCCGAGACTTGCAGACCGCCACCAATGGCTTTGCCTCGAGTGATACTCTCGCAGCATTCTTTCAGGCCGAGCAGACCACCATTTTCAGCACGAGTGGACTGACACAGCTCAACCACACGGACAGCGACAGAGAAGTAGAAATCATTGACATCGTGGCCCAGGACTTTCGCCCATAGAGAGTCTGTCTTCTTACCCTTGATGTTGCTTCCCGCAAGTGGATCAACTCCGATAGCATTACACATGCGTGCAAATTCGGCCCGGAACGTAGGATTGGACTTGATAGTCGCTGCATGTTCGAGAGCGAAGTTGTGGAGCAGGGATTGGAAGACTTCTAGTTGTGCTTGGAGAGATGCTGAATTGGCAGATTTGAGATTCGAGCCATGTGCAGCATATGATTGAGCGGTGGCGTTGCGTTGCGTGAAAGCTCCCAGGCCAACACCTCGTCGAGTCGACATCTTGCTTGGACACTATAAAATCTGTACTTCTTGTGGTATATATACAGTTTCCTTTGTAGTTGACTACGCTGAGATGATGTCCTTTGATCTGTACCTCACTAGGGGTGAAGTTAGGATGATTCGTTCGCCTTCAAACTGCTGGCTCGGGTGCCCAAGATGCCAAGCTCCCGTCACCTCTGGTATAGATAACTATACTGCTTTAGGCTTAGACCATCTGCCTCCCACAACGGCCCACGGCACTTCGCAGTTTTTGCTAATTTTCGACTTTCACTTTGGGAATTTGTTCGACTTCATCTGCACCTTACTCCGTCCACTCTTTAATCCTCCCAACACACCACATCATTCAAGATGACAAAGCCCGTTGTTAAGTCGTAAGTAAAACTACTCTTGCAGCTGATACTTGGAGTCTACAGATATGGTTCGTTCTATCGCTGGTCCGCGTGCAGAGCGCCAGCTCGATTATCCCAATGGCCTGCAACCTGGAATTTGAGAAATCTTACTACGGTGAAAGGAGCTGGGGCATTGAGGACAGAGAATCAAATCTCTTCCTTGAAATATATTGAGCTCGTGCAGACATACTTCTCGGATCTACGATCAAGAACTTGTCGCAGAGTGCAAAACTATCTCGACCTTTGTCGTGGCGTTGTCAGATGAGATCACATTGACTGAATATCATTCGAGTATCCACTCATGTCTGCTCAATATCTCACTGATCAAATACATTTCGTCGAGTTACGCCAGTCACCAGTCTGAGAATGCCGCACCATAGCTGCAGTTCCAACTCGGCGATTCAATATCCCTTTGGACCATACTGATGGCTTCCCCTTAAACAGATCTGTGCCAACACAGGACCAGATTCTGGTTCCTGAGACCTTGTTGAAGAAGAGAAAGAGTCAGGAGAAGGCCAGAGCCGAGCGCAATGCCAACCTTGAGAAGAGAAAGAAGGTTAGTTACACTTGACACATCCACCCATAATCCATTCGGTGATGATAAATACCATTACGCGGCTAGACCATTGGTCGATGTTGTCGCTTTTGTTAACCATCTTTCGGGGCTGAGCATGTTATTCTGGAAACACATATCTACTTCGCGAAATTTTCTAGTGATTCGAAAAGCTAACTTCTCGATCACAGGCCAACAAGGAGAAGCGAGGCGTCATCTTCAAGCGTGCTGAGACGTACGTCAAGGAATACCGCGATGCTGAGCGTGAGAAGATCAGACTTGCTCGTTTGAGCAAGCAGCAAGGTAGCTTCTTCGTTGATGAGCAACCAAAGCTTGTATTTGTGATCAGAATCAAGGGGTGAGTTCACAGTGGCCGAAGTAGCAAATTTTTTCTAACATGAAAAAGTATCAACAAGATTGCTCCCAAGCCTCGCAAGATTCTCCAACTTCTTCGTCTCCTCCAGATCAACAATGGTGTCTTCATCAAGTTGACCAAGGCAACCCAAGAGATGCTTACCATTGTTAACCCATACATCGCTTATGGCTATCCAAACCTTAAGTCTGTTCGTGAGCTCATCTACAAGCGTGGATACGGCAAGATCGACAAGCAGCGCATTCCTCTGACTGACAACCAACTTATCGAGGACTCCCTTGGCAAGTACGGCATTGTCTGCGTTGAGGATTTGATCCACGAGATCATAACTGTCGGACCCAACTTCAAGCAGGCAAACAACTTCCTGTGGCCCTTCAAGCTATCCAACCCCAATGGTGGCTTCCGCACTCGCAAGTTCAAGCACTACATCGAGGGTGGTGATCTTGGTAACCGTGAGGAGAACATCAATGCTCTGATCAAGCAGATGAACTAGAAGAATTTGGTGCATGGTGAATATGATCTTTGTGTATGCTCTGGATGGCGACATGTTCACATGCAACCAGACTGAGTTCAATATCAAAAAGCTAGCTTGCTTACTCGGAGTCAATGATGGGTGGTTCAGATACCTAGTTTGCAGAGTGGTCGAAATGAACTTATGAGTCTGACCAATGAACATGAAATTCAGTTGATCTCATTCTGTTGCCATTATACTAACTGGAAATTGAATGACCTGAAGCCGGCCAAAGTCTTTTCAACGTCGCTCCTAAAACACTGAGAAGAAAATCCAAAGCCTATGTTCCTATGCTGTTCATTCACTAAGACCATACCACGAAGCGGAGAAACTAGGCCTATCCTACACTAACCATCCATCCACTGACTGCTGCACCCACACATGCATACACACAAATGGCAAAATGAGCAAAAACCTAACCCCAGGGACCCCTGTATCATATGAAGAGCAGGAGGTTCACGATCCAAGCGTCTTCCCACTGTCCCACAGGTTGGTCCTGAGTTGATTAATTGTGAGCAACTTGACTAACTTCAATTGAAATATTAGTGGCTTCTAACCGTCACTCTATGGATGGTGTGGTTCCCAACGGCTCTCTACGAGCCGATCGAAATGCTCCTTGCGAGCTTGTTTTCTCCAAGGCATTTCAGATACCTCTCAGTCATACCTCAGAAAGTTCTCATACCTCACGGGTCAGCCTTGATTCCGACAATCTTCAACGAGTCGTCCCACAACCGACCTTCAGTCTCCGGGTCATAAGTTTGTTTGACATATCCGATCCCAAACACGTCATTGTCATCCACACCTCGCTTTGCTTCTTCACAATCCTCTAGATACTTTCCTCCTCTACCCTCCCATGACTTGCCGATCGCAGCTAAGACCGTAGTGGCAGCGCCCTGCTCCAGCGACTTTATGATCTTGAGCAGTTCTTCGTTGCTCATGATCCGCTCTACAAATTCGGGACCTAAGTGTCTTGAAAGGTCCGTGTTGATTGCACCAGGGTGGAGGC
This sequence comes from Exophiala aquamarina CBS 119918, assembly GCF_000709125.1. Taxonomy (NCBI): domain Eukaryota; kingdom Fungi; phylum Ascomycota; class Eurotiomycetes; order Chaetothyriales; family Herpotrichiellaceae; genus Exophiala; species Exophiala aquamarina. The sequence continues at coordinate 2,669,011 of NW_013550585.1, forward strand.
TTGTTGCATGAAGCCCAATCTGACCATAACGACGATCTAGCTCATTAGCCATATAAATATTGGCAAGCTTTGACTTCGCATACGCTGTCCCGAAATTATATCCTCCCTTTTGGAAGTTATAATTGTCGCTTTCGCTCATTGTGCTGGACCGATGGGCTGATGATGCTACCATGACAACCCTGGACTGAAATTCAGGAGTCGAACTACCCAGCAATGCTGCCTTCAGAAGTTGGAACAGCAGGAAATGGCTCAGGTGATTGGTGGCGAAGTGTATTTCGTGGCCATCTGCCGTGAGCGTGAGCTCCTCAATCCCCATAACCCCAGCATTGTTCACAAGTATATTGATTTGACCGCTCGATTTTTCCAGGATGGTTGCTGCTGCTGCTCGGACGCTGTCGAAAGACGTATTATCCATCTCTACTAACGAGATCCGAGTAGGATTCGATTCCAGGAGACCAGCTAGGTTAGCTTTAGCTCTCGCCATGTCCCTAGCAGTGAGAAACAAGGTGGCACCTGTCGCAGACAACGCCCACGCAGTCTCAACGCCAATTCCGGAGGTCGCACCAGTAATGACGATTACTTTATTCCTATGTTTGCCCTCGAGATCTTCATCACGAACGATCTGAGCAGCAGTTGGCCGGGCATCCCCTGCACCCTCAGGGTTGGCATGGGACACAGCGTATCGACTCATGGCCACAAGGCAATTGTGGAATAACGAATAATGAGACCTTTGTCAAGATAGTAGTTGCTGTCTTAGAACACTGGTGAAGAGACTGACAACGAACCTTGAGCCGAACATTAGGCATGCCACAAAATCAGGTGTTTATATACACGAGATCCTGCGTGAGGGAGTAAATTAGATCCTGTCCATCACAACGCATACTTCGAAGACCAGGGTTGCGAGCACATACATAGCTTTAACCGGCTGGCTCCCGCCAGCGTCCAAAAGGGCCCCTCTTGTGAAAATCATCACTGACACGTCGTACTCTCATAGTTTGAGTGTGGTTTTCGAATACACAGCTTGTTTTTGACTACTGCTTCATATTGGAGAAACGACTTGAGAGACCCCCTTTTCTTCCGCCTTGCCGCCTAAAGTTCGCTTCCGACGCTGCGGTGGGCTAGCGGCCGCGGTTCGGCCGCCGTACAAGGCTTTAATCTTGGACGGCTGACACCCACCTTGACTATCAATCCTTTCCATTTCACAGATGGCTTGAATCTTATTGCACAATGCAGACCCCTGCCAGCGAGCCCAATGTCGAGCAAACGAGGCAAGTATGCACGTCATGCAAGGCACGAAAAAGAAAATGTGACAAAGCACTGCCTAAATGTGGATCGTGCACAAAGTAGGTCCTCCATGGGATGCTATTGCAGCACCAATACCGTCAAGCTCACCGTTCTGGAAACAGAAGGGGGCTACCTTGCGAATACTCGGCTCCACAGCAAATCCTCACGCCACCGCCCATGTTGGAACTGCCGTGGTATGGGTTCCTCACCCATAACGATAGAGTGAATACTCACAGCATCGACTTCCCGACCATCCTCTTCTTGGATCCTGGCATTCTACGACATGGACAGCTCGAATTACGGTATACCGTTGGCCAGGTTCCAGAACATTTTCTCCATCTACTTGGGGACATGAATGCCATTAACTCCACCGCAGCCAAGTTTTTTAGGCACATCCATCGGTGGATGCCCTTTATATCCAAAAAGCGGTTTTACGAGCACGGTGAAGAGTCGTCGTTTTACTCGCAGCCGGATACTGTGCTTCTTCTGCTTTGCATCCAACTAATTACGGCATTTCCTCCCATCCAGCCTCGAAATGCTCGAACTCCGCTATACCATGCTGCAAAACACCTCTATCTTGAGGTCGAAGGGTCGAGTATATTTGCACTTCCAGTCTTGCAGGCAGGAGTGCTCTTAGCTCTTTACGAATTGGGGCATGCAATATATCCCGCCGCTTACCTGACCATCGGAGCATGTGCTCGCTATGCCTATGCTCTTGGCATCAACATTGGTGCAACGGTCAACACGAGAAAGGTCCTTAGCTTGGTCGAGTTAGAGGAGAGGAGGAGAGTCTGGTGGGCATTAGTGATTTTGGACCGGTGCGTTACTTCTAACTGTTTTATTAGCTTCAATTTCGTCTTCGCAGGCAAAAGAAACACTGTTTTATTGACAATCAATAAAGATTCGCTTCCATTGGCTGCCCCGGGAGACCTTTTGCAACAGCAGATCCAGGAGTAGACGACCTCTTACCAACGAATGACGCTGCATGGGATCAAGGTGTAGGTGACAATGCTCACCAAGGTCTAAAATGTGCCTAAACCTCTCTCAGATTGTCAGACCCGAAGATCGGTTCACCTTATCTGAGCCCATGACTATTCATATGAGTAGATTTGCATTGCTCTGCCAGGCAGCACGATTACTAGGCCAAGTCGTGCACTATATTTCGAATGATGCGCGAGATCGCAACGACAGCTGGATTCAACTAGACCGGACGCTCGATTCAATGATAACGGCCTCGCTAAACATCGAAAATCCCGATTACGATCAGATTACATTTATTTATAGGTACTTGTCTTTGACCATTAGAAGATCCTCTTTTGAACTTTAGCTGACGATGAGGATTAATATGTAGCACTCTGGTTGCCCTACATACTCCGAGCCTACACGGTGAAGCCTCGGTCTCAACAAACGCAGAGCAGTCGCAGCGTTCAAGAGATGTTGTTCGTCAGCTTACGGACAGAATTGAGAAATACGTGATCCGCAACAAATGCTTCCTTGGCCGCGATCCCGAGGATATGACACCATGGGGGCTCTTCTTCGGATACCAGGTTTGCTGGGCATACATGCATCCGGACGGTGTTGCCCCGACTTCTTTTGAGATCGTAAAAGTATTAAAGGAAACATTCCTTACAGTAGATCGTAGGTGGAATGCTGCAGGTATCATCGATCCCGCATATCGCTGTTTCATGATCTTATTTATTACTGACATAACACAGGTGTATACCTCCAGCTTCTTGAGGCACGAGAAGTTATCAGCGGCCTGAAGAGTTGATCAAGGCCGGCTCGAAAGCCAGGTAAAAGAGAATACAGTGGAGTACAGGAGATCTTGCTCTGATCATGCTTGGACGGAGTGGTTCATGGAACCCCGGGTAAAATGGAAAATAGTTCCCCCGAAGATGGCTTGGCACCAGGACCCCGCCATCGTCATGCCCGCCGAAGCGACGTTGGTCGACCGCAGGCTGCCGAAACCACCATTTTCGTCTATCAAAGCCCATCTAGAGTTAACCTCCATGAAGTGTACGCTCACTACCCATTTTCGCTTTCTGCAAAAATCAAGATCTGAACATTCCGATAGTTTCGTCCCCCCAGAATACCGGACTTTCAACTCACACCTGGTATCCCATTTTAAGCCACTGCCTAGCGTATCCAGCCAAGTGCCTATTAAACGCAGGACAAAGAATCTGTGATTATAGAAGGCGACCAGATACATAGATTGCAGGCAAGCACAAGCCAATATGTCCGGTCTCGAAAAGGCACTCTTCAACCTCAAGGTACGAAACCAATACACTTTCTCTGTTCGCCACTCTTGGTCCGTGGGCGCTTACTTTCGCTGCGACCCGTCTCCATCTACTACTATACACGGGTGTAAACAGCCAGCTAACTCCTACCGCAGTTTACCTCCAAGCAATTAAACAGACAAGCCGCTAAAGCGGACAAAGACTCACGCACCGAGCAGGCGAAGCTCAAGAAAGCCTTGACCCAAACACCACCACAGCCACAAATCGCCCGCCTATATGCAAGCAACTCGATCCGCAACTCCCAACAACGAATCCAACTCCTCACACTGGCCGCCCGCATCGATGCCGTCGCCGCCCGCGTACAAACCGCCATCACGATGCGGACGGTGACGCAATCGATGGCGCAGACAGTCAAGGGCATGGACGCGGCCCTAAAAAACATGGATCTGGAGAAGATCGGCGCCGTGATGGAGAAGTTCGAGTCGCAGTTTGAAGACCTCGATGTTGTGACTGGATACTACGAGGGTGTTGCCGGTGGGGTCGAGAGCCAGCAGATCGGCGTCGAGGGCCAGGGTGAGGTGGAGGCGCTGATGAACCGCGTTGCTGACGAGGCTGGTGTCGAGCTGTCGCAGGAGATGCAGCAAAAGGTGCCAGAGAATGAGCCGCCTCAGGCTGAGTCCGCCGAGAGGGCAAAACTTGAGGAGGGCCTTGGGGATAGGCTGAGAGCGCTGAGGAATTGATCTCTGCTTACATGCGAAGTGCATGCATGCCTATTTTCCCCCTTTGCAAATGCGGCCTGGCCTCACCGCGTCTCATTTTTTCCCCTGCGAATTGATTCAAGGATAGGGCAGTCTAGGGGCAAGGACAAGTCTTACCGGCGTTTGTGTTCTAGACACCCCTTTGGTTTCCAAGAATGAAATGGTTCTACTGATATAGTACTACTTAAGCATCTCCCCAATAAGACTGAGCCCGGCTGAATGTTAAGCGATGCATTACATAGTTATCCTTCTCGCAAGCAGCGTCATCGCATGTGCACGAGATCTTGAAATACAGGATACAAATCAACCAGATTTTCTCGCTCTCCGAGGACGCCGGCTGGGAGAGTTGCGAGGCTGTAATTGGTGGCTAGCCGACTTCTGATCTCGGGATTCCACATCCCGAGTCACCTGCTTCCAATACTGTGGACTTTATCAACGTTCACAGTCCAGAAAATCTTGGGCTGAGGCGCTGGTAATAAGCCTTCGTTGTCTATGTTGAGAAGTTGAAGTTCACTTCAACAGACTCACTCATCTGCCCTTTTAACACAGTTACTGCTAGGCGGGCTTGAGAGACTGCCACTACTATCATAGGTCCCAACGAGTAAGATCTTCAAGGAACGACAGGTACACAATATGGGGTCATCGACCCAAGCCAAGAAAAGGTCCGCTCCTTGGAGGTTAATGGTCAGTCTCCTTAGTCTGGGCTTCTTGAGCGGTTTGTATACGTGGGCCGATTCGGTTAAGGTGTGCTTTCCCAACCATTTGAACAAGGGCTCCAGTCTGACCAGTGTACAAGGCGAGATGGTACATATTTGACCCTGCTAGGATGCAGGACTTGGTCGATGAGAGCCTGATATTGAACCCAAACTCTACAGCAGGGGTGGTGAATCACATCGTGCAAACACTACGTCTGCAACATGGCCCCGATCTGATAGACGAGAGCCCGTTCCCAGCGATCGGCGTTGATGGGAACCCTATCTCACCCGTCTCACCTTACGCATCCAAATGGGTCTTCAATAACGCTGGTGGTGCCATGGGCAGCATGTACATCATTCACGCCAGTATTACTGAGTACCTGATCATCTTCGGCACACCCTTAGGGACCGAGGGGGCCACAGGACGACACACCGCGGACGACTTCTTCTACATCCTCGAAGGCGAGCAGTGGGCGTACAATGCACATTCCCTAGTTCGAGAGCAGTACCCCAAGGGGAGTATGCATCATCTCTCGCGTGGCGATGTCCAGCAGTACAAGATGCACGAAGGTTGCTGGGCACTCGAGCTAGCGCAAGGCTGGATACCCCCTATGCTGCCGTTCGGGTTTGCAGACACACTCTTTTCCACATTGGACTTTCCTACATTCTCCAACACGGTGTGGTTGACCGCGAAACTCATGGTCCGCTGTTTGCTTGTGGGGAAGATATAGTTGTGCACACTTCCATTGAGATCAAGCCCTCTCGACTGCTCGATACCACCGCATCAGCTGTCCTTTGGGATTCTAAAGCATTCAGTAGCTTGGTGCAAATTCGGATGCCTAGGGAACGGTCAAGTGCTGAGCCAGGGGTCAATCTGCAGTGCTATCGAAACCATAGATAGTATTTTAAATGGTTGAGAGTTGATTCAATCTGAGAGAATAATCACATGCCATCTGCTGAAGGTGGCTAAAGGTGGCCGTTAGTCCAGAATTCTCTGGGCATTGTCAGGGTTGATACATCCGGCAGTGTCGAGAAATCAAGCAAATCGAATGAAAGGGATGGATCATCCCAAAGGTCCGTCATTGAAACTTCCATGCCAGTCTGCTCCTGTGATGCTGACACCTCCACAGGCCGTGGCGTATTCCCCTGTGGGGACGAAAGAAACTGTGTGTTGACATTCAACTCTACAGCTGAGGAAGAATCTGTGTTCTCGGAGGGCGTTGAGGAAGCTGCGTAGTCTAAGAGATCCCACAGCAATGATGTTTCAACTTTTGGTGGCTGCACAAGTTGAGTCGTGGACTGTGCCAGCTTTGTGAGCTTAGATCTCTACCAATAATTAGCAATAGAATTCTCGAAGCCTCAAGTCTGACTCTTACAGTATGTTGAAGATGCGGGTTCTCTCCCGCCATATTATCTACAAAGCGTCGACACACCTCAAAGTCCTTGGCCGCCTTAGTGGCTAGGGACCCATCTCTTGAAAATCGAAGGAAGAAGAGCACAGAAGCAGTCATTGCAGCAAGGTGGCCCACGAAAGGATCGTAGACGGGAAAATTGTGGTCCATACATAGATCGAGAATCCGAATTACCCATGCCGAATGCAAGATCGCCTGATCAGTTGCATGTTGGAGGAAAGATGGTGACCGTAGCTTCTGCTTGCGATGAATCTCTGCAAGATGGAGGAAAGGGTGATGCAAGATGCACTGGATAACATGATAGACCATCTGCATCGAAATCCAGGCCGCCCAATAACTTCGTTCCCTGGCCCTTTCAGATTCTGTCTTTTCAAGAAATCTTGCATTGCGAAAGCGATGATCTTCCGGTAGCACGGTTTCAAACCGGAAGACCAGCGACTTTATTTGGTGATAGGTGGAGTTTGGTTCCCATGCGTCCTCGAGTTGTCCTTGTCGAATGTTCTTCAGGTAGACCATCAAATGTCCCCAGGTCGATAAAAGCTGCAAGGAGTAAGAAGTGACACCATCGTCAACCTGGCCGGCATTCTGTTGCAATCGCCGGACTTCTGAGCTTTCCTCTGATACAGTATGGGGTGTCAGGGGCGAGGGTGGTTTTTCAGGCAGTACAGCCTCTTCAGGGATAGCAGGGAGAGTTTGAAAGCTGCTATTGTAAATTTTATCCAGAACAAACAAACTCCAGCAACACCTCTGAAGTGCTTCGGGCTTTTTGGATGGGGTTCGGCCTGAACCACATGTCAAAACATTGGTACTTATCGCGAGACGTACAGCAATTCCTGTAGTCAGCCAGGCTCTGATCTTCTTACTATCTGTCGAGGTTAGTATAGTCCTATTGTTCCGTTGTCACATCAGGTTCACCTGCAATGTCGCAGAGGTTCAGCAGACAGAACGCCTGAAGCAGCTCTACTGAGCCACTGGCAGTCGGTTCCCCTATCCGAGCGAACAGCAAATCCCGCGACGACTGCATGTAGAACTCTACTGCGGCAGCTTTGGAATCTTTGAAGAAATCGTCATCAGAGTATTTGCTTGTCAATGCTAGGAAACTTCTTAACAGCACAGTCGAAAAGCTCCCAACCTCGGATCGAAGACTCTCGATGTCAAAAAGTTGAATAGGCTGACAATGTACTCTTTCTTGGTAGACATTGACCAGCTTATCGAGTACCGCACTCGGTGGATGAGGTCTGGACACAATTTAGTCCACGTCCACGTCCTTTGCAGCCTGAACCACCTTTGTAATGGGTCGAAATGTAACACTCTCGAAGCAACATCGTCGTCATCGGCTGGTTGTGATAGCAACCTAGTGCTAGGACTTCCAGTACTGGAACTTGGAAAAGGGTGTGTCCTGCTGTCGAATGAACGTTCGGACTGCCTTTCAACCAGGAGACTGAATGGTCAATATCGTGCGAACGACAAAGCGAGGGCTTCTTAACTCACTTGACAGCACCCATGATTTGATCCACTCGATCCTCTAATCTCTGAACGCGGTCTTTCGAGTCGCCCCGCTCCTGGAACATCCGTGTAAGTTCCTTTGTGAAGCGTCAAGCCGGGTCCACCGAGGGCCCTTTGGGGGTTCAATCGGAACTCACGTTTCGCCTATCATGGCGGTATTCTTTATGGACTCGTCGTGTTTCCTCAGATCTTCCATAAGAACACCTCTGATTCAACCTAGTGCAGAAGGAGCACGCTGGCTTCTCACCGGGGCATTTTGTCTTCTTCCTCCTGTACTTTGTTGGTGTCAAAATGTCATCTGTGCTTGATGGGCAAGAGCTACCTGCACGGGTCGCATGCCTGCCGCGCTCGACCCAAAGGACTCGCGGAGTCGCCCATCTTTATGTGAATGAATGCATGAGGTATGTGTTCCTCTTTGATCGTGGCGGGCCAGTCTAGAACCGAGATCTGGCAAGCTAGGATGTCAGCAAAGTGTGATGAGCGGGCAGATGCCTTGCTAAGTAATCCGAGGAACGCCGAGGCCGTGGATTTGGGGAGCACCCAGACAAAAGCTTGGCAGCCTCTGACTTCTTTATGGAACATGACAGCTCGCTCTCCTTCTTCTCATATCTTGCTCTTGAAATCATACATCGTGCTACCATTTTCCAAACTACCTACTAGTGCATGACTACTTAGTAGCGTATCGCTAATAGCACACTTTGCATACCAGAGCATTTTCAGTGAATGACCCTTGAGAGGACTGTTTCCGAAATTATCTGGGACTCAGGATTGTCCGAGGAGCCAAGTATAGATTATTGGTTATATATGCTGATCATAGGTTGCCCCTGGCCATCTGCTCTCGCTCGATCGCCTCAAACAAGGCTTTGAAGTTACCAGCTCCAAATCCCGAGAAATTATTCCTTTGAATAATCTCGATGAACACTGTTGGTCTGTCCATAAGGTGTTTTGTGAACAGTTGCAACAAGTACCCTCCCTCGTCAAAGTCGATGAGAATGCCCAACTTCTGTAGCGCAGAAAAATCCTCATCCAGAGTCATGCCCGCGCTCTGCAACCTTTTTGTCATCGACTCATAGTAGGTGTCTGGTACGGAGATAAACTCAATACCTCGTTCCTTCAGGTTCGTGACAGCCGTTATAATATCATCCGTCCGTAAGGCGATATGTTGAACTCCAGCTCCGTTGTAGAAGTCAACATACTCTTCTATTTGGGACTTCCTGATTCCTTTTGCAGGTTCGTTAATGGGCATCTTGATCTTCTCGTCAGGGCTAGCCATGACGACCGATTTCAGGGCGGAGTAATCCGTGCAGATATCTTTATCATCGACCGACCAGAATCTGTGAAAGCCTAGTGTTTTCTCATAGTAGTCACAGGCGGCCTCCATTTCATTCCAGTCTTGGTTCCCTAGGTTCGAGTGAGCAACAGTGGCTCGCTGTCAAGCCTCGGACACACTTACCAACACAATGGTCGATAGCCATCAAGTTCACTTCAGGGAGATATTTGGCGGTTCTTTCAGGCTCGGTCACGGCGCGGTATCCAGGGAGAAAAGCGCCTGAATATTGCCCACGCGCAATGAGTGTATGCGTGGTATCTCCATACGTTCGAAGTTTAGCGTACGTTGTGGTACCATAATCATCGCTCGTTGTCGTGGGTCCGAAAACCTTTACGGCCCCCTTCGCTACCGCGGCATCATAAACTGCACCAACATCGTCGACCTCGAACGCCACATCAACCACTGCATCTCCATGAGTCCTGAGGTGGTCATGAATCTCTTTTAGGAGTCGTCTGTCTTCTTGGGAAAGTGCAGCCTTGCTGTCGGGGCTCTGAAGCGGCGAAGTGAGAACAAAGGTTACATCTCCGTTTCGAACAACGTGAGAGGCGATCACCCTTGAACCTGTCTCCAGACCTCGGTATGCTACTCTTTGGAACCCCATTCTGGAAACATAGAAGGCTGCAGCTTGCTTCGCATTGCCAACATACCAATGGACGTGATCATAGCCTCTGTAGCTTGCTACTTTATGTGCATCACGTGGAAGCTGTGATATTTGCGTGACATCTTGGTAAGCTGATTTTCCTAGAGGTACTGTGGGGGTTTCCACGTCATCAAGGGCTATTGGCGCCATAGTTTGCACCTGTTGTTCGTTGAAAAGCTCAAAATAGTGGTCTCGAAGGCTTGCTAAGGGATCGATTTCCTGTCTTTGATATGGTAACGACTTGAACGACTCAAACTCAATTATGGCACGAAGACGAAGACTACAAAGAGCTGAAGTAGCACTTATATCGTTACTACTCCGTCAGAGTCGTTGGAAGTTGTGAATGGCGTTGAATGGGCGGTCTTTGTTCGCCGGTAATAAGCGGACGGTCCGTGTCCTGCCGTCCTCCGTCCACCTGAACTATCCGATGACCAACACTAAGAATCTCTTGAAAAATCCGGAAAACCAAGGGATAATGAGATCGGAGACGCAGATTCATCGAAAGTAGTACCTTATATCGATTTCCTTTCGATATTGAAAAGATTTCTGTTACTCTTGCATTCTATTAACTGTTTAATGCGCGGACTGGCAATAGCCAAGATGTCCCCTCCTGATCTCAGCAACAACGACTCTAGTGTTCTGTCTGCACTCTTTGATCCGGAGGCATCCCTTTCGAGGAATGCCTCTATAGAAGACACTCTCCCATCCGGAGTCACTCTGGAAAATTTAAAATACCTGCAACTCTGCGAACGTGATGCTTTGCATCCAATCAACGGCGAAAGTCCAAGCGTAGAGGAGATTGAGACGTCCATATCGAAGCTAACTGGGATTATCGACAAAAACCCATGCTATGCTTCAGCATATGCGAATCGAGCACAAGCTCGCCGGATGCTTTTCCGCGATGAACAACTACCTTCACAGCCTGCAGCCGTACAACAAATTCTCCAAGACCTCTCTCGAGCCATCAAAATCGGCACACCTGAAGATTCTACCCAGCCACTATCATCTTCACACGCCAAAGTTTTAGCATCCGCACATACACATCGAGGCTACCTACTACTTCTCGCTAGTAAAAGCGATGCGAATCGACAAATGCTGAACTGCACTCCTGGGCTGGAGACGCTATGTCCCAACCAACTGGAGGAAGCAGCAAGCCGGGAGTTCGCGCTCGGTGGACGATATGGAAACGACGCGGCTAAACAGATAGCCGTGAGGACTAATCCATATGCGAAACTATGTGGCTCTATTGTCAAAGAAGCCTTGAGGAAGGAAATCTCGGACTATTATCAACCTCAAGTTTCAACAATATGACGGAGTACATGGGGAACATTTGAGGGGAAGAATTTGGGCGGAAGTATCTCATGCATTAGCCTTGGATAGGCAATGACTCTTTGCATTGTTGTTATCACAGGTATTTAGCCAGATCGACCAGAGAAAATAATTAGATACTTTCCCGTACTGAGACTGCTGATACGCATACGCGTCTCTAGAGTCAAACAACAGAATAGTTGACAGAACTTCCAGGTGCTCTTTCATTGACACCCCCGCGAGTCAGGTTTTGCTGTGCGGCCATAGCTGAGCACATCCACGATGGAGAACGGCGGCATCCAACAATCTTCCCTTTGACATGAACCGCTGCATACCGTAGTTTCAAGGCGGAACTAAGAGCCCCAGACCGCCTAGAACTGCTTACATCCGATTCGAGGATGAAGCGGAAGATAAACTAGCATGAGGCGGAAATCACGTGCACGGCCCGTCCCCACATCGGCAGGACGAAGGACGGATTACCACTTGAGGTAAGGACGGTCATCTGCCCGGCTGACACGTCGTACGACAAGGCTTTCCCTATTCCAACAAGCGCCTTTGGATCTCAAATATCCCAACGTATCCCAACGTATTCCGAGTACGGAGACGAGAGAAAGAAAATCCCCCAAGTTGTCTGGATGGGAATGCAGGCAGAGGGCCATCACCCGTTCGGCTTTGCAAGGCTGTCCGGAAGCGGCTCGGGACTCGTCTTGGTGCAGCTAGTTAGTGCGATGTTAACGCCGATGTGTATACCCCTTGGAAATGCTTATGAAAGGTAGGTAGTAAGGGGGCCTCGCGCCCCTTGGCCGTGGACGGACAATTGGATTATGCGACGGCCATGGCTTTCCCGACGGCCACCTTCTGTGCCGAAAAGACTGCTGAAAATTAGATCCATTGGTGTGCGAGTCGCACAAGGCTGGATGTAAGTTCGGCCCTTTTAGCGGCGGTCACAGCAAAAGGAATCTGTGCTTTGGATTCGGCCAACTAGTCTTATTTATTTCCACCAGGATTTCAAAGTGAACTGGCACTCACATTTGCACAACCGGAGCTGTAGGTAGTTGCGATGCTAGAAATAAATGCTTACGGATGTCCTTGCAATGGTGCTGTGATCTAGTCACGGTGAATTGCTCACCAAGGGATTCAAACGTAGTTTGCACACTCTTGTCTCGGTCTTAACATGTTGACCATACAATCGCCCCATCTCTGCTTTCGACTATAGATGGTCATTTCTATCAGAGATCGGAGCAGCTAGGCATTCCAGCCTCACTTGTTTACATCATAGTACCGCTTTCGAAGGTGAGCAACCATTAAGCAATTCATTGGACCTGTCTGATGATTGTACTCATCACCTGGCGCACCTCGTCAAGCTGTCGTGTACAATAGAACACAAGCCTTGTCAATTTCTAACAATTTCATAGTTTTTCGATTTCAAAGTTTTGCACGCAACTACTGTCTTCATCGAAATTAGCAGACTCTCATCCTTCCATCCTAAATTCATCAGAGGAGTTCCTGAGCTAAGTGGCGGACAATGCGTGACTTGACACGTTTGTGTACAGGGTGTTCTTTGACCAATGCAGCTACATGCCTTGAGCTAACTGGCAATTCAGAAGTGTCCTTTGCAGACGGGATCTCGTAAATCTTTTGTTGAAACCTGTCGTCCAACTCAATCAAGCTTCCTTCATCTCCCTTCTCAGGATAATATGGAGCAGGAGCTTTTCGTCAAAATTCTGAAATGGAGCTGAATGCTCCGTGAGAATTCTCAGCTGAGCCCTTTGCAGATGTGGTGGCTCGCTGTTTGCGCAACCGCCAATAAAGGAACCCAATCGCAATACTTAGTAGCACAACAACAACGATGAGTATGATAATGGCGGTTAACACACTTCCACTAAGTGAGTTATTTGTTCTCGAGTCGGTTGAATGTTGCTGTTGATTGTGGAGCCGCACTAGCCAGGACTGTGGGAGCAGGAGTAGCGATGATCACTAGAGTTGATGGGACGGTGATAGTTTCTATGTTGGAACCCTGCACATTGTCAGGGATGTACCAGGTACACCGGTAGAGAGTCTCACAAGCTCCATCTAGAACCTCACAAGCTTTGGTGCTTATATTTCTTGGTGCTTTTGTATCTGCATTGGCTCGCTGGACACCACTCGGTATGGAGAAGGGTGAAAGCCCTGGGCGGATAAGTGGGTACCTTGTCTGCACTGTGCAGAAAGCAAATCTCGCTTCTGGTAGATGCGGCCCGAGAATGTACCACGATACAGCTCATACCAGAGAACAGGGCTCGAGCGACGCCTTCTCTTCTGGCCCCGGATTAGGCCTGAATGGCTTGCAGAAACTGACCTAGAAACCCCGCAACGATTGAGGCTTCTCGACTATTCAAAACTAAGCAAGGAGTCAACCTGAAAGAGATAGATTTGGACACAACTACTCGACAGGTCGGCTTATAATTTGGATCAGATCTTGGATGCAGCAAACCAGGATCGGCAATCTTACCGAGTATTTACCTAGCAAAAAAAGCAAGTTATACGGAGTAGTTATGTTTTGATATCCAACAGTATTCCATAGTCGATGACGCATGCAGTGCTGGCTCGCATAGCGGCGTTTGGGGTCTGGCGTAGAAAGGGTGACAATGGACTCAAGAGTCAGGACCGAGTTGGGAATTCCCAAAGATAGGAGAATGGACGAAACGACCTAATGCGTCTAGCAGGCACCAGGGCACACATCATTTGCCAGTTACAGCATAGACTGGCATGAGTGCAACACTCAGCCAGGCCCTGTCTCACCGGTCAGTACGAGCGGCAGAGTAATGCTACCTTGCCACCTTGCAATTGTAATTCCACCAGTCATTGTTAGCCTTGGCAACTAAAAGGCCAGGATTAGGAAGTATTCTAGGGCCGGGGCGGTTTGGTCTAGGCTAGCTCATCCATGATGCCGTTGAGAGGCGATAGTTGAGATACGTTACAACTTACAGTATAGTAGATGGTGAAGTTCGGATTGGGTTCAGATGGGAAGGACCAGGCGAGGCTTGAGCCTGATGGATTAGGTCATCGCGTCTTGGCTGGAGAAGAGCTCTTCCGATTCGGTAGCATCATCACGTGCCGCTCTCCAACTTCTCCTCGGTCAATGAATTTCGGCGAGATACCATTTGGGCATCCCAGTATTAACAAGTGTTGCCTCTTGGATAGATCCCAACAACAGCTTGACTCGAACATCTTGCGCGATAAGTAGTCCGCCTCGTCTCCGACATGAGACATGGCGGATCTCGAGGGATACGAGTTCTTTTGTCGCAGGAAGTCGCTACTATTTGGCCACGAGTCCAATTGATGAGCAGTGGGACCGTCTGTCCTGTTAATCATGGACAAGGCTCTCCATTCCGGACACGGATGCGGTGGTCCAGCTCTGTTCCAGAATCTCCACTTCCAAAACTCTTCCAGCAAAAAGATACCGAACCACAGTCGACGTCCATGATACCAACTTTGCCATCCAGGAAATGGTCCACTCCTCTAGCAAAGACCATTGCTCAAGCAATCGAGGTATGATCTGCTTAGCCCACCGTACTAGACAGTTGACCATCTGAGCTATCGCTGACATCGTTCTTTCGCGCCAGGTAACTGGACCCATCTCCATTGCTTCCTACATGCGGCAATGCCTCACGAATCCTGACGGCGGGTATTATACTACGAATCGACCATTCAAGGAGTCCGCGGACCAATTTGGCACAGCTGGTGACTTCGTTACTTCACCTGAAATATCACAGGTATTTGGAGAACTAGTAGGCATATGGTTCATGACAGAATGGATGGCGCAGGGTCGGTCAAAAGACGGTGTCCAGTTCATCGAGATGGGACCTGGAAGAGGAACCCTAATGAGTGATGTCCTTAGGACAATCGGGCAGTTCCGCAGTTTCGCAAATGCCATACAAGCTGTCTGGCTTGTAGAAGCTGGTTCGGGATTGAGAATGAAGCAAAAGGATCTACTCTGTGGTGAAGAAGCCCAAATCAAAGAAATTACAGACGACACTGGAAAGAATAAGTGGTGGGAGGCAACCAGCAAGCAGGGAATCCCTGTAAGATGGGTTGAGGACATTGTGCTATTGCCCAAAAGACGGGGTGAAGCCAGCACGCCATTCATCATTGCCCATGAGTTCTTCGATGCGCTCCCGATCCATGCGTTCGAATCTGTTCCGCCTAAAGCAGAAGAGCAACAGCAGCAAGATGGAGACTTGCAAACTGTGAACAATGATGGTCAGCCCATCTCAAAGCCCTCTGCGACTAGTAAAATCCCGCAATGGAGAGAGTTACTAGTGGCACCAACGAATCCAAAGTTCAGTATTCCTCTTTCCCCCGAAACCACAAAGCCAGATCAAAATAAGGAACCTGAACCTGACTTCCAGCTCATGCTTGCCAAGGCGAGCACACCGAGCTCTTTGGTGATTCCTGAGCGACCCCGATACCGCACTCTCAAGAGCCAAGCGTCCTCGCGCGTTGAGATCTCTCCGGAAAGTTCGAGATACGTGCACGCTTTTGCCCGAATGATTGGCGGTGGTGATGGGAAGACAACATCCAAGCCTGCCGGCGCCGCACTGATTATCGACTACGGACCATTGGATACCGTACCGGTCAACTCTTTGCGTGGCATTCGAAAGCACAAGATCATCTCGCCTTTTGTGCATGCCGGGGACGCGGATATCAGCGCCGATGTCGATTTCGAAGCTCTTGCTGACACCGCCCTCGAAGCTAGCTCTGGAGTGGAAGTCCACGGACCCGTCGAGCAGGGAATGTGGTTATCGCAGCTTGGCATTCAGGAACGGGTACAGCGATTGATCGAGGCAGTAGAGAAGGAGAACTCCGCCAAAGAGCTTGAAAAGAAAAGGAGAGACTTGGAAGCTGGGTGGAAGCGGCTAGTTGAGGGAGGGCCAATAGGGATGGGCAAGGCATACAAAGTCATGACCATAGTGCCTGAGAACGGGGGGAAAAGGAGACCCGTTGGGTTTGGAGGTGCCGTCGTTGGCTGATTATGAGCCTTTAATGGAAATGAATTAACGTGTACATCACTGTAGAATCAGAACCAGATTTATAGAATGTGTCTACAAGTATCTATTGGGCTCCGCTGGTTGCAGTGGCTGGACAGGGATAAGAGAGGGGTCGTCCGTTCTGCCGGTCCGCCTCTGTCGAGCACTGAATCTATATCCCCCCCAGCCACTCTGACAAAGAGAGCACCATCCCCGCTCATCACAGCTCTAGATGAGCATCAAAATCCCAGAAGCGGACCTCCATCTCGGTGGCCCTGACGAAGATCCGGATCAACTCCTCAATGCGGGAGGGGCTCTGCTTGAGAATATTCTTCTCGATCAACATGCTGCCGACTCGCACGGCCTCCTGGTAATCGTCTGCGACGTAGTTCTCGACCCAGCGCCAGTAGCGATTCCCCTGCTGGCTGGTGACACTTTCCTTTTCGCGGTACAGCCGTTGTGCCGTCTCGCCGTAGCCGAGCAGACACGGTGCCAAGGCCATTTGCAGGGCAAGCCAGTCTTCGGACTGGCCGACGTCGAGGACGTAGCGCGAGTATGCGATACACGCGAGAGACTCCCTACGCGAGGGGAACTCAATGTCGGCTTTCGAGATGCCGAATTCTCGGCAGTAGCTGAGGTGCAGCTCCATCTCACGCTCGATATGTAGAATGATTCTTGCGGAGGCGGTGATGGCGTCCATGGTCTTGGATTTGTACGCGGCTAGGGCGTGTGTACGCGCAAAGTGCGTGAGGTACAAGTAGTCCTGGATGAGATAGTTCTTGAAGAGATCTTCCGACAGCGTGCCGCGTGCCATCTGTGTGGCGAAGTCGTGGTGGGTGTATTGCTGCCAGACGGGAGCAACTGCAGGATAGGAGAGGAGGAATTCGATGAAGTGGCCTGCGGAGAAGGGCAGAATCTGCATGCTGTGGAAATGGTTGATTGGGCCGGATCCTTTGCCTAAGGACGTGGGAGCAGTCAATATGCCCGCGGACACATATCGGACAGCGAGCCGAACAGCAGTAGCTAGGTCTAAAGGTTGGGACTTGGATTTCTGGAGCGCGAGGTTAGAGGCGATTGCGCTGGCTAGGGAGCAACCAGTCCCGTGGGTATTTTTGGACGTCAGATATTGAGACTCGATGATGGTGTAATCATTGCCGTCATAGAGGATATCAACAGTGATGGACTTTTCTTCGTCAAAGTTGCTCTTAACATAGTCCTTGGTTAACGGCATGTGGCCTCCCTTGAGGAGAATAGCTTTTGGACCAAGGTCGTGGACCAACTTCGCTAGCATTTTCAGATCCTCGAGTCCTGACGGGGACTTGTACTGGATATCTACATCCCGGAGGAGAAGGGTTGCTTCCGGTATGTTTGGCGTTAGTAAGCTAGTCATCGGTAGCAAAAGGTCACGCAAATTGCGCACAGCATCTCCGGGCAACAGCTGGGCGCCGCTGGTCGCTACCATAACCTAGGCCGTATTAATTGAGGTATGTAACAAAATAATCCCGCAGGTGAGGCACACTGCAGGGTTCACCTACGGGATCAACGATGATGGTCGAGGCGCTGTGCCGCTGTAGAGCGTCTGCGACGAGTCGGATCGTCTCAGCGGAGGCGAGCATTCCTTTTCATATCAGTTTGCATCATTCAAAGTTGGGAAAGCGATGTCGTCCGACACTTACCGGTTTTCACAACATCACACCCAATATCCGTGAGACAAGCATCGATTTGCTTGCCGACAAATGCCGGTGGGGTGATATGGACATCTTCAACACCCAAGGTGTTTTGGGCGGTCAAAGCAGTCGTGGCAATCATGCCATAGCACCCATGAGCTGCAAGAACCTTTTGATCTGCCTCAAGCCCACTATGGCCAACCGTGAGGATTCAGCATTTGAGCGATCGCAGTAGTTGTTGGGAAGGGGAGGTGGGGAAGAACTTACGCTCCGCCAGAGCTGTCAGAGCCAGCGATGACGAGGACTCGAGGAACTTTCATCTTAACAGTCGGCTGAAGGCAGATAAGAAAGGAGCGGTATCACGGAACTCTGCTGCCGCCATGATGAGAAAGATAGCAGCACCATCAAGGTCTTGTGCTGCATGGCTGGAGATGGATTCAGATCCTAGCCAATCAGATGCCACCCAAGAGCTCTAATCAAATTTTCCACGGATGTTAAAATTTGGAAGTTGTTTCGTGTCATTAGTGAAAGAGGCACGACTGTAGTGATGTTAGAGGCGGTAAAGGCACTCCTCATGACCGAGTACATGGGTTATTCCCAACCAGTCGCCAGCTAACTGGAGATTCATATCAACTCGACTACTTCAATGCGAATCCGAACAAGGTATCCATCTCTACCCATTGGCGACCGCACTTCTTCAAGTATGCGTCAACTAAAGCCTTGACATTCTCAAATCTCTCCTTGTTCGCCTCTGCAAGGACGACGATCCGGTCCTTCGAATTCGTGTACTCCTTGTCCGATCTCGCCTTGCTCTTCGCCTTCTCCACGTCAAAAATTGTGGCAAAGTACAAGAGCTGGTTGTACAGCTTCTTCTCGGAGTATTCGAAAGACATTCGCCCTAGGCACCCCTCTGCTCTTCCATTTGGTCCCAGGCATCTGTGACCATACACTGACATCTGGCGAGTGCGGTTCCCACACGATGAATCGTCACAAACCAGCCAGCCTTCGTAGTATGCGCAAGTTTGGGCTCGAATTTGTGCATCAAGCTGCATGATGACGGACATATTTGTGAATGACTTTTGGCATTCACTATTGCTGCACACAATTCCATCTGGCGTGGCGATTGCTGTGGATTCACAGAGTCCTTCAAATAATGAGATGTCCTTGCAATGCCCACAACGAAGGCTCAAGCGAGCAGCATCTTGGAATCGAACACTGTCAGGAATCTGGGACTCGAGAGGAAAGATTTCCGAATTCTGTCGTTCGTTTCCAGTATTGGTGCTAATCTGATATTTGCGTACATCAAGACCCAGGCACTCCGCGAGTCGAACAGAGTCAGTGCCGGGAATTGGGGCACATAGTCGTTCAATTGGAGGGAAAATCTGCTTGTACAAGTAGTATTCAAAATCGGGAACCAGATTGGAGTCCGCTTTCAAGACATCTTGAGGTGTGTACGATCGTTTCGGTGCCGGTAAGCTCTTCGTTTCATCATCTCCCATGGTAACAATATACGACATGACATCGTTGACTCGAACATTTTTGCCACGAGATATCTCACGAAGCGCTACTTGCACTTGTGGCATGGAGTCTTTGTTGGGGTAGTCTGTGGGATTTTTACCCAATTTCTGAGTTGGTCAGTCCAGGATCAACGTTGTGCATGTGGTTGTACTCACGGTGTATATCACATATTTCTGAACCGGAATACTATTTTCTCTCATTTTGGTTGCCAATTCTCGGAGATATTCATGGATCTTCTCCAAGACAACTTCCGAATCTTCGCCAGATAAGATTTCGTTTAACAGCTTTTGAGAGGCCTCCTTGGAAAGAGCACAGTATTCTCTGCGCTTCATGTCGAGGCCCTTGACTTCAAGTTTCTCAACGTACTTGCCGTCGATTTCAGCCATGTTGATGGCTGCGTACTTCTTCTTAGCATGAAGCAGCAATCGTCGGAAGACATTGTCAATATCTATCTCCAAAAGCTTGTATCGTTCGTTGACTGAGTTCTTGAACTCTTTGCCAACAGCTAGAGCTTGGGCAATCGTGTCTGCATTGGTGTTGATCATGACCGAGTCTGTGTCCCCGTATATGACCTGTAGTTGATTGCTCTCCGCAAGCTCTTTGGTACTCCTTAGAATCTCTCTTCCTTTGAAGGTAGTGAGCATCGCAAGTGGACGTGCGTAGAATCGAGACTGAGTATAACCCAGACAGCCATACATCGAGTTGGCTGTGAGCTTCAAGGCCATCTGCTTGGTATCCCACAGTGCCATTTGCTCTGCTGTGGCGCGCTTATCTCTCATCAGCTTCTTCACCTCTCGACGACGCATAACAAGCGTTGAAATAAGTTTGGGAAGAATGCCTTGTGCCTGATCCACTGGCACTTCCGGGACCTTCTCTTCATTCTCGTTCTCAGATGTAGCCGAACGGTCCACAGTGGTGAAGCAGATGTTGTACTCCTGAATGATGCTGGGATACAAGCTGTTGAAGTCCATCACGAGAATGAACTTGTCATAAAGCCCCTTCTCAGGCTCGAAGACCAGTCCTCCCTTGTACTTGTCTTTTTTCTTAGTATCAGCACCATCTTCCCCTTCCTGATGTTCCTCTATGGCTTTCGCTCGTCCTTTACCATACTCCTTGTCTGGGCAGATATACTTGTTACGATGGAACTCGTGTAGCAAGATATATTCGTTGCGTTCCGCACGAGTTCCACTCAAAGTTCGTGCCCATGAATTACCTGCGAGTTCAGTGAGGACTTTCGTGAGTGGTAAAAGCTGTAGTTTTATGGCGAGAGCAGCAATAAAGAAGGTGTCAGCCAGGCAGTGATTAACGTAATTCATCAACCCATCACGTGTCGTAGCCCATGTCTTCAGTGCAGCCTCATTATCAAGCTCCCGCCGAGGATTGTCAGGCCCGAGGTAGAGTTCGCACATCTCTGTCAAACTCCATTGCTGGCATTTCATCATGAGGGACTTGCCCATGTCGTTGGCAAGATCACACATCAAGCGTCCAGCCAACAGTTGACGTTCAGCGAAGAACGATGATCCACCTTTTCCAAACGTCTTCGGCCACTCGCCACGCTTCATCCTTCCGATTCGGTGCCAGCCAGGCGTTTTCTTTTCCTTTAGACGACTGAGAAGAATGCTATAATCGACTTCTTGGAGTTGGTGGCCCATGAGACAATCTGGATCGACCTTCTCAAATAGTGCGAGAAATTTACTCAGAAGGAATTGTTCACTCTTTTCGAGAAAGAAGGTTCCCTTCTGCTTCTTGGTCTCAGTCTCAAAGCCTAGTGGGTAAGAAGATCCCGATGGTCGCATCACAGTGAATGTCCTCGACGGCATCTTTTCTGGCTGAGTAGTATCTGTCAGGGATACGTTTTCGTAAACTCGAGCAGAGGCAATCATAATTTCCTGCTTATTTTCCTTCACGTTGAGCTGCGTGCGGAATGACAGAGACATTAGGGTGAGTCGGGGAGTCTCTAATGTGTCAGTATTGCTGAGTACTGTGATGTTGGCAGGCTTTGTAACAGCGCACTCAAGTTTGCACCAAGAGGCATTGTTCACAGCAGTAAAGTCAGCACCCTCGATGTTCAACCAACAGGGACCCATGATGTTCTTCCATAGCACAAATTGTTCGAACAAGGCTGTGTTTGTGCCGAACACTTTAGAAAAGGTGTCTCCTTGAAGATCCATCGGTAAAGTCGGCTTATCATAGGGGTATAAGAGTTTCAAGTATTCGGACTCTTTCGGAACATCTGGAAGCTCAAAGGCGTACTTTCTGTTGCAAGGCTTTACCTTCCTTGTATTGATTTTCATCTTTGACATGAGTGCATCTACTTCTTCGAAAACGTTTTCCATCTCAACTTCCTCGGTAGTCTGTCGCCCGTTGGAGTATTTGCACTTCCTTGGAAGGAAGAATAGTTTTCGAAGAATATTGTCGACCTTCACAAAAGCACTGAGATACTGTCCTGTCGACTTATGCTTGACTTTTCCAAACAGGCAAAGACTGCCATTTACTTCGGTGTAGTCAAGCCAGAACATTCGCAAGCTGCCATCCTCTTCCACAGCATCTTGCGGTTTCATCTTGCCGAAGACGTGAGTCTCGGATGCAGGGCTACTCTGGACGCTGAGTCTGTTGGTAATGTTGTTCCACGCCGTAGCATCGACTTCAGAAACGGCTGGCAATGGAGGAGAAGAATTTACAGGTGTTGGTAACAGGGCCGGTTTGATCTTGGGCGGCGGTTTACTACCTGTCATGTTGACACTGGTGGTTGTCGAGCCCTCGTGCGCGACAGCCTGCGCGACAGCCATCATATCTCCATCCTCATCCTCCTCTTTGATCAGAATCTTGGCTCTCCGCTCAACAGCTTTCACAACAGGCGACGAGGGAAGAGGATCACTCATGATGGCGTCATCATCCCCCATGATAGGCAGATTATCGTCTTCTTCCACCATTGCTTGAGGTAGAGGTGGATCGGCCAAGTTCACCTGGTATTTCTGTCGAGGTTGATCTCGGGTGGGAGGAGGAGAGAGAATTCTGACTTTGCGACGAGATTCTGATTTGATGGTTTTTTTGGTAAAACTGCGCGCCGGAACGATGTTGGCGTCGACCTCGCCGAGCAAATTGGCCATGAAGGCTTCATCTTCAGCGGTGGTTTGTATCTAAAATAGTTAGAGTTGGATGGTTCGTGGAAGTAGTGCAAACACACCTTAGGTTTCGGTGCAACCACAGGGCCGTTGTTGAAATAATTCAAAATCTTGTTGTTGGATTTGTCTTCCTTCTCACGATCTTCCTCTCGTTTTCGTTTAGCAGCTTTTGATCGAGGCTTAAGCTCTTCGCCTTCATCACTACTGTAGGAGACTCGTTCGTTTTGCCACTCCTCGCGTCCATCGTCGGCGTAACCTTCTCCGTTGTCATCGACAACAAAGTCATCTTTGTCAAGCCGACTTCGCACGACCTTTTTGTAGCCGTCCTCGTCTACCTCATCGTAGATGGCACCCAAGTCCTCAACTTGGTAGGTGTCGAGACGTGTTTTGCCAGAGGCACGTTGTGCCCGAAGCTGAGCAAGTGCAGACCGATGCGACATGCTGACGCCTGGAACCCTCAATATAGGATCATATAAGATACTATCACAGAAAGATGAATGGTAGTGGGAAAGAGAGGTCAAGAAGAGAGAGCAACCATACAATAGAATGCAGATCGTGGGACGCGAAGGAACGCGTACTTTGGCCCAACGCGCTAAAACTAATTGGTGCCCCACCCGCGCGTCACGGCCTTGCCCACTCCGCCTGAACAGGGTTAAGGTACCAACCACCACATCAAGTCCAAATTTGTCTGATAGGTATCAGTGCGAAGGACCCGATCTACCCACATATACGAGCCTGTGATTCAGCCAACGCGTATTCATAACATCGTACCTGGCCGGAGCCCCTTGATTCTCTCTCCTCTTCTGCAAGTGACGACTTAGCACCAAGACTCGTACAGCATCCGGCAGGAAGCTCTGATAAAGCCTGCCATTTTGATCTATACGGAGATGCAAATGGCATAAAATAATTCGGGACATGGGAAGTATTTCAAGGGGGGATTTTGAGAACCACTCGTCCACCTATTTCGAACCTAGCCAGCCTTTCCATGATGTTGTTGATCTCGTGAAATTCAAAGACGGAGATCTGAGGCACAACCTCGCCCTTGACCGCCATCTCAAGAAGCTCATCCAACTCTGAAGTCGTGCCTACAGAGGATCCAACAACATGCAGACCTGTAGATCCACCATTAGCTTTTCCAAGCCCACGAAGCTCTCCAGAGAAGCTCCCCAGATGAAGTGTGAGACATACCACGGACAATCATCATAAATGGTGATATGGGGAGGTTGAAGTCAAGCCTTGGGATGCCAACGCAGACTAGTGTCCCTAGGTTGCGAACGTGTTTGAAGCCTTGACCATATGCCGCTTCGGAGCCAGCTGAGACAATGCAAGCATGGACACCGAATCCATTCGTTAATTTATTGACTTCTGCATCAACCTTTATTTATTGCGATTATTAGCCACATTGTACTGTCAAACGCAGTAATCACTAATAACTCGAATGTCACTCACATCATCGGTTTTGAAATCGAGAAAAGCCGTTGCTCCGAGGTCCATACACATCTTTCGCTTCGCATCTCCCGTGTCAATGGCAATCACCTTATAGCCTCGTCTTGCTGCAACTTGCAGGCCCCTGTGTTTATCAGCCTCGTATGTCAAATTTGTAAATATTTAATATGGGGTTGACAGACAGGTGGCCAAGTCCTCCTCCGGCTCCCGGGAGCAGCAACCATTCCCCGGCATTCAGCCTTGTCTTTAAGACGGCGGAATACATGGTAAGTCCAGCACAAAGGAGAGGTGCGGCGACTTCCGACTTGAGCCCATGAGGAATCTTCGTAGTATCTTTCGCTGGAGCAACCATAAATTGTTGAAACGTCCCCCTCCTATCCCGGCCCGAATTGTGCTGGTATGGACATGCAGTCGGGTTTACCTGGCATATTTCGCAATTTCCACAAGTGCTATATTGCCATTTGATCCCGACTCGTGTGTTGAGCCAGTCTTCCGACACGTTTGAACCCAATTGGATGACCTGTCCAATACCCTCATGCCCTGCAATATCTGTTTCCATAGGAGTTTCGCCATATATACTGTGGACATCGGAATGGCAGAACCCGGTATACTCTAGCTTCACGAGGAATTCACCCTCTCCAGGCATAGGAATTTCGATATCATTCCTGATCTTGAGCCGTGCTCCATGCTCCGGCTTTTCTAGCCAGGCGGCGATTTGAGTCTTTGTCTCCAACGAAGCCATGCTTCTTTTAGGTGCAGCTCACATAGACTCCCTAATGGCACAATCGCAGTGCAAGTTCTATGGGGCCGATTAAGTAATTTAAACAGCGGATACGAAAGAGTACTTGAGGGGTCTATGCCACCCTCAGCCTTGCCAAGACTCGCATCCGCCCGTTGGGTCAGCCGACTTATCCGACATCTCCCCGGTGTCAGTGATTGAGCGCCTTTCGTTTTCGTCCCCGTATTGCTTACACTTATCATCGACTGAAATCCGGGAATATTCCTAAGTCTACCGAGACTGCGCTTTCATGGCCGACATGAAGAACAAACGGCCATATCTCCGGTTGATGGACGCAGGTAATCTAGTGAACGCCGTCAACGCCACAGAATAGGCAAAAGGTAGTCTAGGTTCCCGTCAAGACTTTCAAAATTGCTTGTCTCGAGGATCCTCATTGTCGCCTGAAGAACTTCTGTTTTCGTATGTGATTGATTACCGTAGGTTGGAGAGAGTCTGAGTGATTCAGGTTGCTTGCATTCCGTTCGAAGGAAGTGAAACTCAACAACGTTCAATACCGCACAAACACGATTCGTACTAATTTTCTACCTGTCTCGAATAAATGGTACTTATCACCCGCAAAAACGGCTTCAATTTCACTTTTTTATAGCGTCGTGCATGTCTTCAAAAAGCGTCACCATGGTGGGTTGCTCGAGCAGTCTCAAACCGTTCGGCAGCCCACTTTCTAAGAGCCTCCCCCTTAAAATAATTGACCAACATCAAAACGTGCGCGACGAATAGAACGACAGCCAAACCACCAAAAGGTACGGAATATCCGGCGCTTGTGTTCCAGGGAACAATGGCATAGCTGATCCCAAACGCCGCGCAGTTTTTCATGCCATTGAAGATGACCATAACGGTGTCCATACGAGCTTCATAGACATCAAGCAAATATGCAAACGATATGCTCAGAGAGCAGATGAAGCAAAAGCTGACTGTTCATATATTGACGTTAGAGAACCTAGACATGCCTATTCTAGGTATTAGACTTACCGAATGCTGAGCCAAACAATGGGCCAATCCAGTGGCATTGCTCTTGAGTGCAAACACCGAACAATATAAGACCAGCTATGCCAATGAACCCAGTGATGGCAAGGAGTGGTAAACGCTGTTCTGGTCTTGGCTTTTCTCCTCTTCTCTTCACCCATCGGATGCAAAGTCGATCAGCCAAAATGCCACAGAATACCATGGCCAACCATGTTCCGATTAGAGGTGCGATAAATGTCAGACCGGACTCTCCGATCGAGAAAGGGTACACAACCAAATAGGTGATGGATTGGGTGGTCTGTTTTCGACTTCAGCTTTATTTGGTTGGCTACCAGAGGCCCGCAAATAACTTACCAAAAGATAGCTATTGACAACCAGACAGAGCGAAAAGAATGCCATGTTGAGGAGGATGACTGGATGGCAAAAGTAGGGAAAGATCATCAGGAACCCATAGCCCAGACTGCGAGGATCATATTAGCAACTTTTGTTTCCACCACCAAAGAATTCCACTCACCTGTGAACTTTTGGTCTCCCTCCACCGCTTACAGGCCAGAACTTGTAATTATCTTTCCAGGTGCGCTGTGGGTTCATTCCGAGATGATCCCCGGTGTATTGTGTTTCAGGAAATAATAAGGCCAGGCCGATGGCCGTGCCGAAGGTGAGAATGGCCAGAACCCATTCAGTCCATCTCCAACCGAGATTCCTTGGACGTAGGTCAGTATTCTGTCCATTTGTCTGGGGTAGGTACGCATACTCATTTTGTATGATGAAAGACCCGACCAATGGACCACCAGCAAACCCAGAGGCTTGCAAAATTCCTATCCAGCTCATTGCCTTGGCTCGGTCCTTGAGATGAAAAACATCTCCAACCATTTGCGGAGCAAGTGTCTCTGGAGGTGCATAAAATGTGGAAGCTAAAGTTCGCGCGGCGACAAGACTTCCAAAACTCGTTGCTTTTGCCGCCCAGCAGTTCATGCAGCCTGCAATCAACGCACAGACAACGAATACAAGTCGGACGCCATAGCGGTTACCAAGCGGAACCCAGATAAAGGAGGCGATCCCGTAAGCTAGAAGAGGGCCACCGATGAGGTATGTTGATGATGCGAAGGAGGCATTGAACTCGACAGGGACAATTTGAAGTGCTGGTCCAATGATGATCATATTCGTGGTCCCGAGCAGGATCCAAATTCCCACGATCAATAGAATGGTGAGTTTTCGACCACGGCTCCATGTAAGAGGGTCATGAGGATCGGTTGCGTGGTTTTGCTGCACTGCATCCCCTTTGTCCTCTATCTCTGCGATGTCATTCTCAGTAATCATTTCTGGAGCTTTCTCAGGGTTGAGCATTTTAGGCAGAAAGAACATTGTGTGAGAGCCAAAAAGATTGGGGACGAGTTGCTGTTTGATTAGCGAAACCCGGAGTCTGGGGAATGCAGGAGGATTCCAAGTTTTATGTTCTTGAGAACACGGCCCAAGAAGATTCACGTTGGCCACTATCGTTATTGGAATGGCGAGAGCACTGAGTGGAACCTTCCAAAGAAACTAGAATAGCCATCGGTTCGTATATCGGGGAAATCCCGCCATACTCCCGCTAAATTACTGGGGCATCACCAGAAAGAGACGGTCTTGCCTAAAGCCTTCGGGGGATATCCGAGCCAAAGACAATTTGAACCAGGGATGGTCGGGTAAGAAAGCTGAAGACTTAGAACTTAGCCAGAATCTCTTACAACTAATCAAGGATGCTTCAACGGCGACATCACATCAATTACAATCTAGACGGGAAATCTTAGGGTTATTAATTTATTCATCTAACCCTGGGGGTGATTGATGTTTCTGTCCAACCCCCTTCACAGATTGAGCAGTCGTTTTGCATTTCCCGAATAGATATTGCTGACAGCATATTCATCAAACAAATCTGCCAAACCATGGTCCATGCGTACTGCCATTGCGGGAAGTGCAGAAGCAGGGGTATACGGGAAGTCGCTCCCGTACAACAGCCGGGAAGAGTCCGTGGTCCTGATCAAACCATGAATCTGGTCAGGGAATGGAAATCCTGCCAGATCAAAGTAGAATCTCGACTTGAACAGCCTTTTCACATCTTGTGAATTCACACCCTTCTGTCCGTTCAAAATGACAGATGAGAATGAGGAGAATCGCTCAATCAAAGGTGGCAAAGCTCCACCACAGTGTGACACAAGGTACGTGATGTTGGGATATCGCTCGACAGTGCCTGATAGTATAAGATTGACAACCGCCCTTGTGCTGTCGAAGAAGAATTCTAGGACCGGGGCAGGATATTGTGACAGAGGCCTGTCGGCATCTGGCATACTATGAGCATGGCATGAAGTCGGGTGCATGAAAACAATCGCATTCTTTTCATTAAGTCTTGCAAAGACTTTATCGAGCTTCTGGTCACCGAGATAATAGCCGTGAGCATTAGTCATGAGGGCGAACCCGTAAGCGCCTAGAGAGTCCAGAGCATAATCGATCTCGGCGAGGGACCCTTCGGCATCAGGCAGTGGCAAAGATGCAAAGAACCCAAATCTATCAGGATGCTGTCGACAGATAGCAGCGATCTCCTCATTCGTTTCACGTGTGACCCGACAAGCTAGCTCGTCATCGCCAGGCTTTAGGTGGGTTCCCGGAGATGTGATGCTCAAGATAGACTTTGAGATGTTCAGTTGATTCATTAAGTCAATGTGTGCTTCGGGAGTCCATTCCTACGAACAGTCAGCTGTGGAAACAATGTCTTGTACTCAACGTACTGGAATAGCCGGCATGCCGTCCGGGTTTTTGAAACCGTGTTCGCAACAGTGTCGGCGCCAGGCCTTAGGAACAACGTGTGTATGGGTATCAATTCTAGACATTTTAGACCAGGCGAACTGTAGTCACAATTTCACAAATACACTTCGGGTCTCAGCCAGGGTCCAAAGGTCTTTTACCTCATAAAGGTGTTTCTCTGGCCACCACTAGTTAATGTTAGCCAATTGGGATCTTCTTGGACCGTCTCTTGCTTTCTGGAGATAACGAATCGTTAGCCGTCGGATAACCCGTCAAGAGTGTGAAGCATCCAAACACCGAAAGGGGAGGTTCGGGATAGTGTCCCGACATGTTCGACTACATCTCCATTGCCTGTGTCAAGTCAATGGCTTTAATCTTAAAATGATCCTGCTGATCCGATACTGTGGGTGACTAAGGAGCACTACAGCTAGTAAAAATGGTGGCTGTCAAAACTGTTGAGGTTTCGGTTTTACCTACTGGCTATCTTTGGCTGCCAGACCGATGGATATTCGCAGATGGAGATCCATCAGTACACCACTTATCTCCAGATTACAGCTTTCTCATTCGTCACCCTTCGGGCATCAATGTTGTTTTCGATTTGGGCATGCGCAAGGTTAGTCCTCGACAATTTACACGGCTTAATAAGAGATTGACTTTGAAACCAGGATCTAGACAAGAATCCAGCAGTCATACGCGCGGACTATGCCGCTATCGACCCCTATGTACCCAAGAGTGCATTTGACCTTCTTGAGGAAGGACCTATAAAAGCAAATGACATCGATATCGTGGTACTTAGTCATCTGCATTTCGACCATTCTGGAGATGTTGCCGAGTTCCCCCGGGCACAAATTCTCGTTGGGCCTGGATCAATCAATTGCATAAGTCCCGGATATCCTATAGATGAGGCTTCGCCATTCGACGGAACCGTCCTCAAACACGCAGGTCTCACGGAATTGAAGAAATCGCAATATCAAATTGTCGACGCGGGAACTGTGCCAACAGAATTTCCCTTTGAAGAGGGAATTAACCTGTTCGGTGACGGGTCTTTCTGGATTCTGGACGCGCCAGGACATATGACAGGGCATCAGATGGCGCTGGCAAGGACTGGTCAAGATGAGTGGGTATCAATGGGAGGAGACTGCTGCCACCATCGAGATTTACTTGATAACCCTCGTCGCGATATTAGCATAGATGTGGGGCCAAACGGTCAGCCTGGTTTCCACAAGGACCCAAAAAGGGCGAAAGAATCGATCAGGAAGTTAGAGCTGTTACACTCTAATGTGTCTGTGTTCGTTGCCCTTGCACATGACGCACAGATCGATGGCATAGTACCTGTCTACCCGGAATCCTTGAATGGCTGGTCCAATGATGGGCTTAAGAAAAGAGTGAGAGGAACTCCACTCACTCTAGACGAAGTAAAAGCTAGATATTGGTGACCTTATCTTTGTTTCCCCGAAGAGGCTCCCCTGCGACAGGATGCAAGCGAATGCTCCTTATGGGGAGGTACCAGGGTCATTGACAGGTGCAGCCTGCTAAGCATGCTAGCCGCTGCCCATGCCATTGGAGGATTTGCAGATAATACTGCTACCCTATGCACCAAAAGCAACTTCCTGAGTCCAATGAGAAGAAAGGGCCAAAAAACCGATCGCGGCGACTGCTTGAAGTGGAAATTGACACAAGGCTACGTCACGTGACAAGCGCAGCCTTCGGGGAGAGATCGGTTATGTTTGGTCCGTGGGAGCTGGTAAGCCCGATCCAGTTGCCAATACCTGGTTTTCCAGTCCACCAGTTGGGCAGTTGAAGTTGCTAATCCATGGGAGAGAACTTCAGTACGCATGGGTGAAAAAATCGCATTTGTGAGCAGCTCCAGTTGCTTCTCTTACGCAGCTGACCCGCCGACTAAAGGCTGAAGACTACTCGCCAAAGGGTTAAGAATTAACTCTAATTGAGGTTGGGCGTTGCCGGTGCTTGGAAAACTAACGGTGCATCCCCGCTTGATATACAAAGGATTCAGTTCCCCGATATTGCCGTCTGACTTCCTTCTCATACACTGTGCAATCCGATCAGGAGACTGAGGGTTCCGACACGTGATAATTCATAGTCATAGATTATCAAAGATTTCCACCGGCCATGGCGGGGGATCAAGCACGAAGAGCCTCCCAGACCGATTCACAGGAGCCAACGACCCCACCTCCATCCTACAAGCGAAGGAGAATTGCCCTGGCATGCACCTCATGCAGGAACCGCAAGTCTCGCTGCAATGGAGCGAAGCCTTCCTGCAGCCTCTGCGTGGAGCTCGGTTTTAACTGCGTTTACCAGCAACCTGCAGCAGGAAGTTCTGCTAACAACGTGAAGAGCTCACAAGTTCAATCGGGCTATGACGAAAGACTGCGTGCTATCGAGGACACTTTACGCCTCTTGGTTCATCAGAAAGAGCCGGAAACTAACTCACGTGAGCCACCACCACTGCGAAGCCACACGCTAGAACAAGGAGAAGCATTCCAGCAAGCCTCAAATTCAGACGAAGATGTCGCAATCCTGGATGAAGATGACTCCCAACTACAAAATGGTGGCGAAGACTCAGTCGACGGGATGGCAGCAATCACAGATCCAGAAGATAGAGAATCCAGATTCTTTGGACCATCATCCAATATAACGTTCCTGCGTCATATATCTGATGCGACCTCTGCTACGCTTAAGTCAATCGGCCACTCTCGGCAATCAGACAGCGGACTGAACCAACAACTCGTGTCAAGAGCTGCGTCCCCAGTGACAACACTGTCCGAGACAAGCCCAGCGATCCGGAGCCAATTTGTCAACATTCGATCGTTGCCTTCCGAATCCCGTGCCCTTCACCTGATCCGACTCTTCTTCTCCGACACTGGAATGCTGTTTCCATATATACACGAACAAGATATCTTACGAACATATTCTGCCGCAAGGCGGAATAAGTTCACAGCTGTGAGTCGGTCTTGGTTGTGCCTGGTAAATGTCATATTTGCCTTTGCGACATATATCAGTGCCAGACCGGAACAGCCCGCAGAGAAGAACGCAGCCGAGTCGGAGGTGTTCATCGAGCGAGCGCATGCTTTGTCGGCTGACATAGAACTCAAATCAGCGAATTTGGAAAGTGGTAAGAATTCCCCACTTCATAAGCCAGACCTTGGTCAAATTCCGCGTTATTAACGAGCACTAGTGCAATGTTTTCTGTTGATGGCACAATTCCGCCAGGGGACTCAGCGGTCCGATCAAGCCTGGAGTCTCCATGGGCTAGCTGTTCGTGCAGCCATACAACTGGGTCTTCACTCCAGGTCGGCAACGGTTGGCTTGACAGCCGTGGAGGCAGAGATACGGAAGCGAACATGGTTCGCATGCATGGTGCTAGACAGGTAAGAGCAGAAGGAGCTATAGCGGAGTCCCTTGTTCTTACTTATACCAGGACGCTCAGCATGACCTTCGGTCGTCCCGCAACCATCCCAAACCAATATATGAGGCTCGAGTTGCCGGTCAATCAGAATCTGGAGAAACTCAGCATGATGGGAACCTCAACAGGGTCCCTCAGCACTTTGGATCCACCAGACACTGTTTGCCTCTTCATAGCAACAATGTAGGGAAGGCTATTTCCTGCTGATGAAGAGAGATGGACTAACGATTTGGTAGAAAACTGTACTACATTCTGGAAGAAATTATATGCCAGTTATACGGATCCAATATTGACGGCGACCCGCAGTTAACGATTCCGGCTATGCTGGAGAGAACGCTTGCCCTCGAGCAGAAATTAGCCGAGTGGAAACTTGATCTTCCTTCCCAGCTCCGGAGACGACCCTGGGATACTCTCGACCCGGATGCGGTCTCGGCGTCTTCATGGGATCCTGTCTTCGACCGATTAAGCGTTATAATCACTTTGAGATATCTCAACATTCGGATCCTACTGCACAGGCCTGTTCTGAGCGCATTCTTGCTCCGAAGAGCGAGGCTTCGAAATGCCACCTCGGTATCCGAAGACGAAGACCACTTTTTCCAAGACCTTGGAGAGCGAAGTGTCAAAGCGTGCGAGCAATGCGCTATGGATATTGTTGACATTGTGCATCGTACTAGCAGACCGCCGGCTCTTTTGGGAGCTTGGTGGTTTTCTGCGTACTACAGTAAGTTTTACCAGAATCTCGCAACTCTCCATGGCTAAGAAGATGGTCTAGCGTTCAATGCCGCACTTGTTATCTTCAGTTGCATTCTGATGGAAATTACGACAGCCGCAAGATGGACTCCGTCGGGCCCGACCATCACGATGGCAGAGTCGCTCGATACTACTAAAATCACTGACATGATTACGAAACTTCGTCATGCGGCAGAGACACTGCAAAGATTTGGCGAAGGAACGAAGTCAGCCAAGAGGATAAGAAAGACGTTGTTGAAGCTGGTGCAGATCTGCATGACTTTGGCCCAGTGCAGTCCTGAGCATGGTCCAACCATTCTCAGCTCTTTGGCGTCTACCTTTGACGCAGACTTGGCTAGGTCACAGACACAGCAGAATGAGGCCCTTGTACAAAATATGGGTCAGGAGATTGGGCCTGAAGAAATGATGGCCAACAGCATGCTTCCAATGCTGCCGCCCCCAGACCTATTCACTGCATACGACATGAGTATGCATCAGTACTGGACCGATACCAACTTGGATCTGTTCAGCGACCTTGTTGGTGTTGAAAGCGGTCTCACCTCGCTAATGGCAGGGTAGCATCGATCCATGCCAATTCTTAATAGTCCTAATCATTTAATTGAAAAGCAAGTCAACCTACGTCTCTTGATGGCGGTCATATGTCGTAATCCGCAACCGTAGAGGGCTACATTGCCGAGACGTGACTTGCGCGCGTTCTCTCAGCAAGAACCAAGTATCGGTCCCACAGAATAAAATGACAAATAGTCAATCGAACGGTGCGTTCTTCAATTGTTGATTGGTAGAAAGCGGAACAGGCCCAAACGCCGACTCTTCACCGGCACCATATTGCGCCATGCCGTTCTTTCCCCGGACCACTTCACTTCCATTCCGTCAGTGTACGAATCCAAATTCCGAAGTAAAACAAAACCAGAGGATCGCTCAGCCTGGCGAGCTCAGTAAACAACAAAAGAAGAATTTTTGAGCATCAAAAATGGTCAAAGTTGCGTGGACACGTCTAATCCGCTTCGTTGCGACTGACGGCCGGACACTGCGAGGGGAACCTATTCTTCCTTCGGAAAATTTCGATGTTGGCAACGCCACAGAAGCAGACGAATTGCAGGCGAAAGTGATTGTCGGTGATGACATATTCGACACGACAGGGCAGACATTCGTGACGAACGAGATCGTCGGCGTGAAGAAGGTGCTCGGGCCATTGGCGGCCTCGGAGATTCCAATCTTGAGATGCGTGGGTTTGAATTATGCAAAGCACAGTGCGTATGGTCATGGATCTTTTTGAAGGTCTCTTAGATTGAGGATCTATGCTTACCGTTAAGAAGTCAAGGAAGCTGGGAGAGCTCCTCCACCATTCCCATTCATTTTTTTCAAGCCAAACACGACGGTTATCGACCACGAGGCGTCGATCGTGATACCGAAAATCGCCCAAGATGATCAAGCAGACTATGAGGGAGAATTTGTTCGTTAATACCAACCAGTTCTACCAAGGGATCAATGCTGACGAAGTTCTTCAATCCAGTGCATAGTGATTGGGAAGGATGCAAAGGATGTCTCAGTGGACGACGCCCTTGACTACGTCGGAGGCTACACAGCTGGAAACGACGTCTCATCTCGAAAGCTTCAACGTGACCCTGAACTTGCTGGAAGAGTGCCTCAATGGGGATTTTCCAAGGGATTTGACACTTTCGCTCCACTAGGGCCCGTTCTCGTTGCACCTGCACTCATTCCCGACCCTTCAAAACTTCATCTCAAAACGATTGTGGACGACGAAGTCAGACAGGACGAGAGCGTGTCCGACTTGCTCTTTGACTGCAAGTACATCATCTCTTACCTGAGCTCCGGGACAACGCTGCAGAAGGGAAGCGTGATCATGACAGGTACCCCTGGAGGTAAGCATTATTCCTTTTATTCAGCCGCCTGAATGCGAATCAACAATTAACGTTGGGCACAGGCGTTGGAGCCGGATTAAAGCCGCCGAGATACCTGACCCCAGGAGCCAAGATCGAGGTTAACATCACGAAAATTGGGACCCTTCGAAACCCTGTTGAATTCGCGTAAGCTAACATTGAAATCTGGAGTTGGAAACAATCTGTTCTGGTGGGAACTGCTTAAGATCCCGCATAGACATATAGACACTCGGGACAGACCACTTTTTCCTCCATGTACTTGATAGAACACCTGGTCGCTGCATGAGAGTTCATTCTGAAGAGAGAGATATCGATGGGCAGAATCATTATCCCAAAAGGGTAAATTACCAATGGCCTTGCTCGCTGCCAAGATATGCTAACTATCATCGTCCTTCTGTGTGTGGGAGGCTCGGTGGCTTCAGCACCTAATATGATCTCGCATCATCCCGTTTGTCATTGCTACAGCCGACATCCAGAACTCCGTATACCATGTGCGATGGCCTACTTGCTACCATTCTTTTGATCTGTGCGCCTACCACGCCCGCATACCATCGGGCATAGTAGAGGGGCTGCTTGTGTCCGCTCCATGTTGACACCTCCATTTGCCGTGTTCAGCGCTCATGCAGCTGGGGCTCGATTGGCCAGGCTCAAAATCTGTCAGTTGGCTGCTTGCTTGGATGAAGGACAACGGCACCCCCTGGCTCTCGCTGTTGCTCACAAGCTTTGCTCTTTCTCTTGCCAATTTCAGCCTTATTTTGGGGGCTTTTGTTCGTCGCGGGCGATCCAGCTTCCTTCATTTCTTTTCAGCCGACAATGCGCACACTTGAGTGGCGAATCCAATCAGAGTTGAAGATACTTTCCCTTGGAATACTCGTGCAACTCCCCGTCTTTGTCGCCGGTCAACCCAACAACGTGCTCTTGATACCAGGAGGACTGGTCGACGCTCGAAGTGGCCACAGGACAGCAGCAGACTCTAGAATGGATGGACCCCCTCGTCTGGAACAATTACCATCAAAGTAGTGGGCTGTGAGAAAGGAAATCCGCCTTTCCATTGTCGTATCCGCCTGACAGATTCGTCCTCCCATTCAAGCACATCTGGCTCCTCCACGTCTTGTCCATCACCAAGCATCTCGAGCACCTCTAGCAATACCAGCAACACGGAAACTTCCGCGGAGACTAGGGCGGCACTGACAACCTGATCTAGTTCAAGCTTAAATTCTACTAGGCCTGATGCTGCCGCACGGACAGGTCAAGCCCCTGTACATCAAACTTCAACCGGTTGCTCAACCGGGGCCATCGCCGGCATCGCAATGGGATGCTCCATGGACGGTTTCATTGTGCTAACCATATTGGTGGTCCTCGTCAGGAAGCGGCTAAGAATGCAAAAGAAATCAAAATAACGCCATCGGAACAGGGGCCAGTGAGTGACTCAAAGCTGGCGGCAACGGATAACTCAAAAGCTGAGAACCACAGACTGGACCAAAAAACCTGAAATGTTCGCTCACGCTGGTCCCGGGTGGGGACGTCACGAAGCTGGATGGAGACCACAAGTATGAGTTTCAAAGCACCTCGAGCTCACGACAAGATATCTACTCTCCTAACGATGGAGGTAGGCGAGAAATAAAAGCTTTGATAGCTCATAATACACTGCGAAGTGAGAAAAGGTTAAAGAGGTCCCAAAACTGCCCATATGGAGGCTGCTTGATGTTACAAAGTATTGTTCTCCTCCCCAAATAAGTATCATCACTCCATAAATATCGCTCGTAGTAGACTCGTAAATGTGGTAGCGGAGGTTCAATTTCAGGCACGTGTGTGCAGCTTCCACGTGCTCCTGTCTTCCATCCACGAAGAAATCATGCGCCTGACAGACCGATTTTCTGCACAAGCCACTTATTGAACCAAGAGGCTCAGTGCAGTACAACGTAACTATCCCGTCTGACATCGATATCAAACTCTTTCATTCAACGCCGGGATCTTTGAATCCTTTGTTTTCTTCCCTTCCCATTGATAATTGCTGAGTATGCGTAGCCCAGATTCAAAGTGCTAGGTGTGGTAATATGTCATTCTCGTTTGGATTCAGCGGCGATGACATCGAAGATGACGGCCAAGACGAGGAGCAAGCGGGCGGTCTGATCAACGACATGTTGAAGCATTTCATCTCGGAGCATACTGCGGGTCCTTCCCAGACGATTGCGCCCAGGATGCATACTTTACGTGAGCTTGTAAGTTTATATCCCTCGCTCAGATGCCATGTATGAAATTCTTCTCATGTATGAATGAGACTATGCACACCACTTCATCCTTAAGGCACAGACCAAGAGCCATCCTGGTTCTGGTGCCATATGCCACATTAAGCAATCTTCTGATTGTGCAGAGAATCATTCTAACACCTGAAAAAGCTACAACATGCTCCATCTCAATTATCATACAACACTCTGAAAGTCACACCAAGGCGTGATACCACCCAATCGGCATACGTACCCTCGACGAACGTGAGTCTCAGATCAACAGCAGTCCGACGACGCTCGCTCTTCGACATCCGAGCGCAGCTAATGGCGGAGGTGAGTCCAGAAGAGCACGAGCACAACGTTTCCGAAAATCTACTCTCGGGTCTGGAGAGCGGCGATCTGACTTCAGGCGTGTACGAAGGCGGCTTCAAGACCTGGGAGTGTGCTCTGGATCTCGCATCGTTGTGCTCAGGACTCAACTTCAGACCTTCAGGCCTAAGTGGGTGGGATATTGTGGAAATGGGAGCTGGTAGCGCCATTCCAAGCCTGGCTATCTTGAGGAATTATCTGAGCAATGGCGCGACAGCGGATCTAAGGATGACGCTGTGCGATTACAACGAAGACGTGCTGAGATTGGTAACGGCCCCGAATGTTCTGGTCAATTGTTCTCAACAAGCAGGAACGGTCCCTTCCTCTTCTACCTCACCGGCAGATGAGCTCTCGGAGGAAGGAGAGTTCGACGTGGAAGCCCTAGGCCCACACTTTATCGACGACCTAGAAACGAGTCTTCGACAGCATAGAATATCTCTCAACTTCCTATCTGGAGGTTGGGGAGACTCGTTCAATGACCTGTTCGCATCCCTCTCATCAGAAGCAAACTCTACCCCACCGGAGCCGAGACATCTGTTGATACTGGCCTCCGAGACGATCTACTCACTCGCATCAACCAAGATCTTTGCCGCTACATTGCTGCAACTGATTCGAAAGCATCGACAGAATTTCGGGGCAAGCGATGCCAAAGCGTGGGTCGCGGCGAAGAAAGTATACTTTGGAGTCGGGGGAGGGGTGGATGACTTCACGCATGAGATTGAGAGCCATGGGGGCAAGGCCCAAGTCCTCTACGAGACTAGCGACACTGGAGTTGGGAGAGTGATTCTGGAGGTCATGCTGTCGGTATGAATCCAACAGGTCGCGGTCTATTCGGCCGAGCAAACGAGTAGTAGTGAAAGTCAACATCCATTGCAGTTGGTTTAAAGGCTAGGATACCATTTCTATTGATCGGCCACACGCCTCGATGCTCCGCTATGCCAGTTCAATTTGGTGGTCGGAATGAACCAAGGGCTGAAACTAAAATACACATGCACACTTTTTGCATCGGAGAATGACAAGAGCCGCCCAACCCGTTGCAACAATTTGAAGCTATTCGAAAAATTTGTTGCTATCTAACGGTTCCGCATGCTTGGAGGCACATAGCGACCACCAGTTGCGGGCTTCCTGGGTGGTTCGTCACCCCCGGCAGGTCCAGGTGATCCAGCACCTTCCCTCGAATTGCTGCGTTCTTCTCTGAGTCGTGCGGGAACGTATCTGCCACTGGCGCCATTAGCGGGCGAGGCAGAGGACGTGCGAGCAGGCAAATCTTTCGGAGGAGCCTCTGCACGGGTAGAAACACCCTCACGCAAATGAGGAGGAACATAACCACCTGGGCGACGAGGCTGAGCGGGCTCCTGAACCGGTGGAGCATCAGAAGGTTCAGGCCTTGCGCGAGAGGGGGGACCAGAGGCTTCTGCTGCTTCTTTTGCGAGTTGACGCTCACGCCAGCTTCCGCCAGCCTTCCCTGCCAATGCAAGCCGGGGAGCTGTTCGACCCTCCTGGGAATCAGAGCGGCTATCAAGCGTCGGAGGCTCTCTTCGAAGTGGCGGTTGAGGCTCAGCTTTGCGAGCTGCTCTTCTGGCGGCAGCTTCTTCCTCGCGCTGCATCTGTTTCCTAGCGGCTTCATCACGTTCAGCACGGTCGGCCTCAGCCTTGGCCCTTCTCTCATTAGCAATTCTCTTTTTCTCTTCCTCAGCCTTGGCTTTCTCCTCTTCCTCTCGTCGTTGCTGCTCCTCTTCCTCCTGGATGCGGCGTTCCTCAGCCTCAAGTGCAGCACGTTGTCGGGCTTGCTCCTCATGGTATGCCTTGATGCGCTTCCGCTTTTCTTCTTCAAACTCGCGCTCTGCCCTCTTCCGGAGTCTTTCGAACTCGGTAGCACGGCGTACAGTAATTTGGCCTTTGAAGGAGTCGTACGTTTTGACTAGGCGGCTCAGACGGTGCTTCAGTGCGAGGCCTTCCTTATGTTTTAATTGGGCTTCTTGCAAGGTAGAGACGTTGGTCTCCTCATACACTCGAAGATCTTCCCTCCGTTGCTTCTCGTAGTCCTCGTCCTGGTATTTCAACTCCTCGCGACGGAATGCGCGCTCGAGGTGATCATTTCTCTTAGCAGTCACACGAATACGGTTGTCCTTTTCGTTCTTGTCTTTTTCAAGTTGTGTAAGTTTGAGAATGCGGATAGCATTCGAATCGAGGTCCTCAATGTTGACATCCTCCAAGTCGATCTTCATGCCTCCTTTAAGCTCTTCCAACTGCTTCTCCATTTCCTGACGGCGAATCCGAGCCTGCTCATCTTTAACACGCTTGAGTTCTCTGGCTTTGGTTTCGTCCCGTAAGCGCTGGCTTTCGGCCTCGGCTTGTTGCTGAGCACGGATACGACGGCGTGTCTCTTCTTCTCTTTGACGTTTAGAGAGTGCTTCGGAGGCTGCTTCCTTTTGTTTCTCGATGACGATTCGCCTCTTCAGGATATTTTCATGTTCTTGGGCGGCACCAGCCTCAGCACGTGCTAACGCCGATTCTCTTGCTGCTAGGCGAGTTTGATTGTAAGATGGGTCCACATACATGCATGTGATATGCAAAGTCTTGGCTAGACGAGTCAATTGAGATCGAGCAATCTCTGCGGGAGTGTTTTGGAGTCGCTGAACAGAGCCGGTCTCGCTTTCAGCAGATCCTGCCGCACCGCCTGATTGAAGGGCTTTAGTGGAAGAGAATACATCCGAGTCAAAGGCCAAAATGCCAGAGACGTGATCGAGGCGGATTGAAAGATCACCTTTCTTGCAGCCATTCATGATGAATTTCTCGACCATTGCTGGAGTCACTTCGAATGGTGCAGGGAATTGAGCAAGCTTATTAACAAAGCTCAACTCAACTGATTCATAGACTTGGGACAATTGCTGGAACAATCGAGTCAGAATGACTTGCTGAAGGGGAAGCACATATTTTTCCATTTCGGGGTCGGCACCAATCTTAGAGAGGATTGGGGAGATCTTCTTGCAGATCGAAAGAGGATGGAAGTCGACTTCGAGAATGTTATAAAGATCTCTGATCTCTGGTCGAACTCTCTTGAGAAGGCCTTTACTCAATGCGTCCTTGAAGAGACCAGCTCTCGTCGGGGCAATTGGCATGCTGAGAAGATTGGTCAATCGCTGATTCTTGTTCTTGCGAGCTTCATCAATGTCGACCAGGGCTCCGCGAGATCGAGATGTACTGATAACAGGGATCGACAGGGCGGAGAGGAGGACGAAAGAGGCAGCCTTGGTAAGAGTTTCCTCCGAAACGGCAGGATTATCTCGTTTGGTACCTTGTCCAGAAGCTACAGTGATAGAAGATTGGCGGAGAAGATTGTAGTATTTGTTGTAGGCCGCAGCATGGAAGAGGAAGTTATCACTAACCAAAAAGATTTTGGTGAGCTTCTCGTAGTAATTTGCCATCATGATATTCTTTGCCGGACGCTTAGACAGCGTCAACAACATATGGATATCCTCAACACTGCGGAAGGCCTCTTGCCATAGCTCAAGTTCATCAGCCACATTCAACTGGCGAAAACGAGTTTCCAGGTGACGTTGTAGAGTGTCTGGCTCGTTCAAATTAATGGCGTGCATCTGCGAGGAGTACTTATGCGCGTTCTGGACATGATTGCGCAGAAGCTCACAAAGGCGACGGAACTCGGTCTTTCTGGTGTACTTGAGACAGAAGTCAAAAGCCTGATGAGCAGTGCTCTGGTACATGATCTCCAAACGGGCATTATTCTTGAGAATTTCAAGAACAGTACGGTAGGTCTCCCAGAGAAACTTGAGCCATGGCGTTACGATTGCTCGATCGGTTCGATCCTTGGATTGTTCACCAGACACGGTGGCAAGGAGAATTGTTTCGGGAGTTTCGGTAGCTTCGAGATCTTCAATGTTGAGATTTGTGGAAGTTGCAGTCTCAATCGAGGATTGAACCTGGTCAGCCTTTGCCTGCGCCTCGGTGACCTTTTGTTCGGCAAGTTCGATAAATTTTTTTAGAACCAACTACAATCGTGTCAGAATAAGGCCCATTGTGTCCAAGCCAGAAATAAATACCTCTATGGTCCCGACATTGGTGTTCTGTGCGATGTTCTTGTACTGATAAAGTCCATCCTTTGCAGATTTGCCTTTGCGAAGATCGACTGACAATTCGACAAAGAGGAGCATCACAGGTTCCAAGGAGGCGATCGGGCTATTGCGAGATCGCTTGGAGGTGACATGTTCATGTAAGACATTGAGCGCAGCTTGGGATTGATCAACGGCGATGAGCTCTTGTGCTCGCTAGAAATGATACAATGTCAGTCATGAGCGCAGGCAGACTCAGCAAAGGCTGAGTGAGGAAGAGTGGTGGCTAATGGCCTTACCCTGAGCACATTCTCCGGCCGGATATGCGGTGGAGGAGGCATCTTGAAGATCGTCGGCTAGGAATCTCAGGAAAGCAGAGAAGATCAAGTCAATGACCTCTCGAGACTTTGTAAATAGTCTGTCCTAGAGATGACGGGATAAAATATTGCCTCTGTGACCAGCCTGGCTGTCGTGCCATTTCAGTGTGAGGGTTTGCAAACTTCCTTGGCTTAGCAAGTCTTGGCACTAGTCATGATTGCAGGCACGTGAGCCATCTCCCGGATGCCTGTCGGCTGATTGGCCGTTACTGTTAGATTTGTGAGGCTTCTCCACGTGATTTGCGCGCACGTGACCGAAATTGAACCAACGAGCAAGCCCGTACCAAAACGCGTTTAGCGTCCCGCTATATTGATATTAGCGGATGTCGGGAGTCACTAGGATGCTCTCACCAGGTACGACACTGGCCCTCCTTATTTTCGGCCCACTGCACCCAGAAGCAGTCAACCATCTCCTGTTACTAACCCAAACTCCTCTCACAGAGACCGTCTGGCTCGTCTTCCACGGCCAACACCCTGATCAACTTGCTCTCTGTCCGAGTCATCGGGTGCCCTTCAAGGATCGCTACAACTCTCAGGCTCACCACGAGCAACGCCTTTTCGTTCCATATCCAGTCAAAAAGCCTCACCCAAACCCACCTCCTCCACCTAGCCTAGCTCAGCCGAGGCGAACAAAGGACACCTACTTCTTCCAGAAACCATCGGACGTGCGCAACATCTATTCCCTCGATTATCGCTCCTATTTATACAACCGTCTTGATCTCAAGGTCAACGTTCCAGCACCATGCCAGCAGCATACGCGGTGCGAGACGGTGGAGATGCCAAGAGCAAGAAACAGTCCATGGCAGATCTTAAACTGCGAAGACTACAAGAACTTAAC
This sequence comes from Exophiala aquamarina CBS 119918, assembly GCF_000709125.1. Classification (NCBI taxonomy): domain Eukaryota; kingdom Fungi; phylum Ascomycota; class Eurotiomycetes; order Chaetothyriales; family Herpotrichiellaceae; genus Exophiala; species Exophiala aquamarina. The sequence continues at coordinate 2,711,446 of NW_013550585.1, forward strand.
TCCCGGCTGAAGGAAGACCTCGAAAGGCCTCGAGTGAAAGTCGCTGAAGCATCAATGAGGTGAGCTTCTTGTCATCAAACGAGGAAGGCGCACATTTCAATTTACTAATCGGTTTTGGCACAGTCTGATCAACTACTGCAATCAAACGAGAGATTACATGGTACCTTCAGTCTGGGGACAAGTCGACAGGAAAGAAGATCCATACAACCCTCAAAGCGCTGGAAGTGATGGATGCTGCGTCGTGATGTAATGGTCTGTTGATGATATTGATGGATAAAGAAAAGTGCGACAACTACCAGATCCTATCAATCGAGCGCTCCAACCATAAAGGGATTGATGTTTGTTAAAAGCATTAGGCGCAAACCGGCGTTCTCAGCACGTTCAGCAGGGCGATCTCAGAGTTTTTCAATGTAAAAAGCAGCACGTTTCTCAGTGCGTTGTTATTCAGCTTGTCCACCAATTTTGATGAAGAAGGTAATCTCATCAGAGGGTGTTAGGGATGGCTATGAATCGAATCCAAAAAAAAGGGAAATCACACGGAATGAGAATGAATCTGTATTCCCCTCCATCTTTTCATTTGCCCCGTCAGCAAGGACATCAGGCCCTCGTTTTCCCCAGCCTTGAATATGCCCCGATCAAGACGGGATTTATAAGCCCCTAAACACAACTGACCGCCTCACTCTCGCACAATTACCAGCCAGCTCGTTCATATCATCTAGCTGCATCGCCACGCTGTCCGTGCATTTTTTTTCTCCTTCTCTTTCCAAACTTTCTATAGTATCATATCACCATCTCCGTCGAGACATCGCAAGATTGCGTTTCTAAAGACAATACTAAGTAGTGGATGGAGCAACGCCTAATGTTGATGGAGCAGTGAGCGAGATCAAACGCCGACAAACAAACCCAAGGATACCCTGGCACCCCAGGCTTGAGAAGGTCTCAGGAGTCAGGACTCGCTCTTCGCTTACGGAGTACGGAATACAGCGCCTATCCAAGAATGATATCCCAAGCCCTCTCTACCCGCACTCTCGGTTCCATAGCCCCGGAAAAGGGCCGCCCAGGGCGCGACGCTCCTTTCATTTGCTGGCACAATTGATGTGTACAAGCACCGAGCACCTATTAACTATCGTAGGCAGCTAAGGTAGGTACTCGTCCTCTATCCCATCCAAATCGCTGATGCCCATTGCTCCCAAAGTGGTTCGAAACACCCTTGCTTGTCTCACGAATAGTAATGTAATGAATGGGAAATTTTATCCTTGCGCCTGGACTGGCTATTTGGTATATTGATACGTTGCACAAAGATGGACCTCGTAAGGTTTTCGATAGGTTGTTCTATGTACAATTCATCATTGTTGGGCCCCACGATTTGGGTTTTCTCTAGTACTGCATCGCATTAAATGCTCCGGGTGGCTGTCGACCATTGTGGGATTGGGGCATTTTCAGCTGCACGTTTTCTTTGGACAAAAGCTTAAAGCTAGACTTTGTACACGTTTGATTGACGTAGGGTTTTGCTGATATATACAGTGCTCACATGCTCACATCACAATCTTTTGCCAGATTCCCGTACTATTTCTCACTACTCCCTCGTGGAACAGTCTACGTAAAGCTTCGAGGACCAGGATACTGAAGGAAGCTCCTCAAATCTTTGACTGCCGCACGATGGCTACCAAAGTGAACTCCCAGGTTCAAGTTCCGCGAGTAGCAATCACATTTTGTACACAATGCAAATGGAACCTGCGGGCGGCCTATGTGAGTTGCATATTCCTTTCGTCAAGTTGCGAGTTGTGCTATCATGGGAAGCTGTCGAAGAGTGGGACTCTTTCGACTGCCAGATTGGATAGCCGGCAGCTATCTGTGCTACAAGGCAGTCTTGGAAGCCTTCTGCAATGCCAGATTTTACACCTGGCAGTATTCTTAGGCTCGTCGGCTCGAGCTCTATACTGTTTCCTGTTCCTTGCAGTTCCTAACCTAGCATCAATGATACGTTTGCAGGCATGCGACGTTCTTAGCTAACACACGGGCTACCTACTAGTATGCACAGGAACTCCTGCAAACATTCAGCACATCTCTGGGGGAAGTAGCTCTGATCCCAGTGACAGGTGGAGTCTTTACCGTGACAATGACACATTCAAGCCCACCAGCTGCTAGCTCCAAGGCCCAGGATAGTGACGCAAGCTCTTCAGCAGTGGTTGAGACCCTCCTCTGGGATCGCAAGGCCGAAGGTGGATTCCCAGAGACCAAAGAGCTGAAGAACCGCGTGCGCAACGTCATTGAACCTGGACGGGACTTGGGACATATCGACCGCAGTCTTAAAAGACGGCAGCAGCAGCAGGAAGAGCAAAGTATTGAGAAGAATTGGGTGGGCGAGAAAGCGCATCCACCAGGCCCAGGAGATGGTGCTGCCGCTGCCGCTGCTTTAGCAGAGCCTCGAACCGGTCCAGACTCCAAGAAGGATAACCGGATCATCACCATGGCTCAGGATGCTGATGCGGAGGGGAATGCCGCGTCGAAGGCAGAATGCGAGGATTGCAAGTAAGTCGGTCGATCTGGTCCGTCTATGGTCTTCACTTGGCTTGCCTTAAAAATTAGATTGGGGCGCCAGCAGACGGTAGCGTGAGGCATGCTGCTCTCCATGTGCCAAAAATGTCCTGGCTATCTGTGTACTCATTCAGGCCTGAGAGGTTTCGGAACACTGCGATCACTTAGGTGACGAGAAAGGTGCCGCTAGTATTGAACGTGTCTCGTGGATAAGGCTCAAGACACCGTCTCGTTGGCACGGAACTATCAAATAGCTCGGAGCCTTCGTACCTGCATTGAACACTACGTATGACTGGAGAAGTCCTCCTGTGAAATGAGGTTTGTCCGCACGTTACGCATACCGGGATGCACGATTCTGAGTCAGTGCCATGCAAATACAACGACTATACGTGGCGAGGCCGACCCTTCATGCCCGATATGGTTCCAGACCTGATGAGGGTGAGCGTAGATACACTGGTGCCATCAGAACGAGCAGGGAAGCCCGTTTAAGCAGAAGAAAGGACGGGTTTCGAAACCACGATTCTGGTATGAAACCAAGGAAGAGGCAGTTGCCTATCTGGTTGGCTGCAAATATTATTGAAAAAGAGAGGATTTCCAGAACTCTGGGTTGACAGCCGTTCGATATGTCGATGGAGTTCCAAAATTTAGCTAGCCTCAGCACTTGCTCCTGGCATATTGCCTACCACCCCAGAGTAGAAATAATGACCTAGGAACATGTCCCGCAAGGGCACGCATTTACTGTTCACTGCTGAAATATCCACAACTTTTGGAGGGCACTCGCACAATTTGTTCCTTCACTCTGCGGAAGCCCACCGTCAAAAGCCTGGGAAGCTTGAGCGGCTTCCTTGTTTCACTTTCTGTGGCTGTCGCGCTACTCCAATATACGTAAGATAGATTGAGGTACGGAAGATACAACGTTTTATAAGTGGCGTCTTCTAGAATCACATGGTATCTTTGAATTAGACACAGTCATCTTCCTTGACCATGAATTCGTGGGTCACGAAACAAACGTCTCCGCTACCGTTGTGGATTCTGAAGTGGCTCGGAAGCAAGAAAGCAGGCGAGGCATGCAAATGATGTCAGTCATCGAGCGACGCCGGCGCACTTGAGTCCTGTTCAGGACAACAGGCTGTGTCTTGGATGGAAAAGCTTGTGGGTGCAGTGAGGAATGCTAAGGGCCTTATTTGGGGTCGTATTGAGCGGCGTTGCATTCACCCAATGGTTCCTTCAAGGAAACAACAGATGTTGCAATGTCGAGCTTGACGCCGTTTGTTTACCGGAAGCTCTGCGCAAATTCATCATTTGCCCAAGAAGAATGTGAAGTGGCTGAGTCGCGATTCGTACGAGCTTCCGCGCCGCTTCTTTTCCGCCAGTGGTGAATGGACTTAAAGGATGGTGCTCGGCTGTCTCGTGGTCTGAAGATCTCATTCTGGCCATTAAAGAGTGACGATAGTAAGCTTTGAAGGATAGCGCGACTGGAATTCCATTCCCAGATGACAAGACCCTCCGGCTCCGATTCATGGAGTGTATTCGGAGGAAAATGCTTCTGGTCTTGTGGTGAGCAGAAGCTCAAACCAGCGCCTTTCGTCCGTGGCATCAGTACGGATAAAGGGTCGGCTAGCCAAGATTCCGACTCGATGGCTCGCGATGGCTCATTTATTCTTCTTCAATTTTTTCTCAACATATTTCTTTACCCGCTTATCGCTCATGATGAAACCACTAACAGCAACTCCAAGAAACATCTGCTCAACTGCGGCACCTTGCCCATTGCTGGGTGTTGTGTTGTTTCCAGGTGCGGCGGCTGATGAAGCGGCCGACGAAGTAGCAAAGCTGAGCTCAGGATAAATGTTAGGAGGAGTATTGTTTGCGCTTGGGCCGGATGCATCTTTCGTTGCCTGAGCCTTCTCCTTAGTCTCAAGATCGGCTTTTCTTGCTGCTTGCCTCTGAGGCTCCTCGTCCACCCATTTCTGCAACAAGTCCTGTTCCGGAAACATCCTTCGGCGGAAAGCAATCCATATAGGCACGAGTAGACGGTGGAGCTTGTCTTCTTCTTTCTTTGCTTCGGCACTGAGCTTCTTTGTCCTTCCAGCCCAGGTAGCCTTAGTCCACCCCGAAGCGTGAGCAGCAGAGCTACGGCACCAAGGGTGGGCGAAGCGAGATCCCAGAAAGCCTACAGTACACTCCCGGAATTTCTCCTTAGTGCCTGGCTCAAGCACACGTATTATCACTGACTGCTCCCGGAAGGCCTTCAAGTCATGGAAAAAGTCCGCGTGGGTAGATTTTCTGATCAGCAGAGCATCGAAGAAACGAGCGTAGCATTCGGGGGATTCATCAAGTGATTGGATGTAGTGTAGGTGCTCCGCGGAGATCGATAGTCCTGGCTCTGGTTCCTCTTGAAGTTGATCCCCGGCCATCTTGGTTGATGAGTGTTGGACAGGCCGTTTTCGCTAGCGGATGCTGTTGTAATTGACTACTCTTTTGTCGAGGCTCAGAGGGTTATGCTAACATGGAATATAAAAAGGATATTGGAGAGGATAATCTTCGTTTAGGCCAGTCAACATCGTGCATTCGGTAGTGCAGGGATATCGCAAGGCGAATGAAAAAGTCTTTTCAAATGCGATGTTCATACAGAGAAGTTCTCATTAAGACTGAACATATGGGAAGTTTGATTTTGAGTTGTACATACACCTGAGTGATAAGTCCAACCAGTGGAGTACCAAGCCAAGGCTTGATGGCAGCCTTGTCGTTCTATCTGGTGCCTTTTAACTGGCTAACACAGTAACTAAGCCTTTCCTTTTTCCCTATCGTTACGGCAAGAATGAGAGCAAAGATTCAAGGGGGAAGTAATATTTCGCGTGCAATATTTCGTGTTTCACGTGCACTATTGAATGCCAAGGCGGGTATCATAATATCAGGAGTAGATTTTACTAGGTAATCGCCACTAAGTTTAACGGTTTTCTATACTAAAGTATCCACCAGGCTACAAATAATGACCCGTAAATGGCGTAATATAACTAATCTAATGTTACAGTACTAACATTATTCAGTACTAATAACTACTGTCTATGGGGCTCTTCCTAGGCGCCTTACTAGAGGTATTTATAAAACTAGTATTGCCCGCGCTTCTAGGTGGTCCTGCGGCCTTTTCTAGTCCTACGCCTGCCTTCGCTCCTGAGACCTGGAGGGGCGTAATGTATGCCGTTGCAGCTTAACTTGCTGGTTCATACGCTCAAAATCGCTGCGTATTCGTTGTCCGTTACCTCTAGCCTGGTTGTGACGAGGCAGGGCTACCAGGTTTCGTATAGGCTGCTCTATAAGGCCTGGTCTACGCTCAAGGCGCCAGTACTTATAGATAGCAAAAGCCCTTCATCGATGAGTGTATAGGTGATTATAAGTTTACAGCTTGGGGATGTACCCCAGCATAATTTACGCGCTACTTTGAGTGAAGGCCGCCAACAAGTATCTACTCCTAATATGAAATGGTCCATCTTGGCAATACTTAAATTTCGCACGCGAAATATTGCTTGCCATAGTCAAGGTTCTCATCTTCGAAAATTGTGGGCGGATTCCCCTGTTTTCTCCTGCTGGAGTGGTAAAAACTGAGATGAGAAGTAACATAGGTACAGAATGCTACTTTAGTGTCTTCATCGATCAAGGGACTAAGGTGTCCCACGAGGAAGGAACTCAATATTGATTTTTGAGATAATAGTACTGTAGAAGTGGCCCATACAGATGTAGGGAAATGCATTGTATTCGCAAGGTCCTAAGCTGAAGTGCAGCCACAAATCTTTGACTCGTTCTATCCTTACCTGGCATTTCTAACTTGCTCAGAACCGTCGACTTCATCTACATCGATCAAAGGGCTACTGTTTCGGCAACAGGGTTTCTCGATTTGAGCGAAAGTGATGCCGACCTGAGAAAGACGGATAGCACATGTAATTCAAATACTTCTCCAAGGCAACGAGAGAACAAGCTCGACATTATTGAAAGGAAGACTAGCGTTCTCACATTTCCTTGGGGCTCTGTAGTTGAGGTGTCTAAAGCTACAACCGGAGCCCCCTTCGTTAACTAGTATATAATTACAGTAGACATTCAAGAACTACCAGTCATTTCCAGAGGATGATCTTCATGCCGAGCACAACTTGCGGTGAGAAATGGGGCTGTCATGTGAGGAAGTGATGGATGGAAATAAGGTTGGAAACAGACACACGGGTTGCGGTCAACAGTTGAAACACTCACGAAGTCGAAGTCCAGGATCATTTCAGTGCGGTGAGCAGCTGATCATCGGTGGGTTCCTTGACTCTTTGGAGCCATGTCGCAGGTAGTATCCATGGCTCTTCTTCTCGACGGGAGCGCACAACTCTCTCCCCTCTGGTGAGGCGCAGAGATTCTTGATTTGTTGAGAACAGAAGACTATTGGGAGAAGTACGTACGGTCAGGAGCACGTAGTGATCTTTTGGTTGGCTTTACGGCGATGCTGGTGAATGAAAAACCATGGTCATGGCTGAATATGGATATCAAGTGTCCTGAATAGGTCAATTTCTGGAGAGGCATGGCGCCCAGGAACCTCGCATGGTGATTCTTGGAGTGATGCAAATACGAATTGGCTCGCCGTTCAAGTGAGCTAGGTGGTGTTGACATTTCGATTCATCTCATCCTAACCGACGACTCGGGGACGCGTCGAACTGCTTGCAGGAGATGAGTGCCGACGTCTTTGCAACTCCCAGTTTACCACCAGTCTTGCCTGTGCCACTACCAGTGAGCGTGGGGGAATGGAATAATTGTGCATGCGAAATCTGAACCACCGTCGCATTAGCCTCGGATAGAGGCCGTGCATGATTGGCCTGTCATAAATGCCTCATACAAAGTGTCGCTTTGAGTGGGCCCGGACCCGACCTCGAATCTCAATCTCATCTCAATTTCTGCAGACTGCCTCGGTCCACTCCGCCACGACCATGTCATGGCATTCCGTAGCGACATGTTGGAGAGACCCAACATGGCTGGTAGCTTTTCTGCGTTTTGCTAAAGGCCCTGACAGCCACGAGCCAACAGCCCGACTCGGAATCCTGCACAGACTGTCAACCTCACTCCTGACAAGATTCGGTGGATATCGCCATCCATTTTCATCCAGTCCCTATCGATCCAAGCACCCGTCATGCATAGTGCGACTAGAAGCAAAGGTGGCCCATCTCACTGCTGCATGCTTAGTGCAAAAGATCCAGTACTGCTGTTCTGGTGCTCCAACGTTCAGTTGCATTGGGCGCGTGCTCGTGATGTGACCCAGGTAGGTGGAAAGCAGTCCGAGCGCTGCGGAACTGATGTGGCTGACCAGAGAATCTACGATTGTACTCATTATTCAATCTATCCGCTAGAGTTCTCGGAAGGACTCTCAAATTTGTGGCACAGACCAAACCACATCTTATCACACAAAGTTTTCAGCACGAGGACCTGAACTCCCAGGCCGTATCTAGCGCTGATTGGTGATGTTCACTGGTAGGACATACAGTGGCTTCTGGTGGTTTTCGCTAAACAAGCTTCCCCTGCAAAGCGGACTCCGCCATATCATCTCGGAGCTATAGTGGGTCAAGGGCAATGGTTGTGGTTGCACTGTCAGACCCTCACGCAATACGAGACTGAGTGACGGGAGTGCTCGCGCTGACAGTAAGTAGACCACACCTGTGGGAGAAGAGAACAGGTGGGAGAACGGGGGGCGTGGGCATATCAAAAGTCGCAAACTACTCTGTTAGTCGATTAGTCCTCCTCATGACACGTAAAGGATAAATGCTTCGAGCCGTGCGGGCCGCCCAGGCACACAATGATTTGGCAGGGAGATGTCCGTGGTGTGGGCACAGCAACAATAATACCACCACCCAGAGTATTGGTCGTGTTCTAAGCGTCCGCGTGTTATTCGTAGTATCGCGGCGACGGTCTGTGATGTCATTCAGCTGAGGAGACAAGGACAAGATCCAGGAACCAATGCCATATCAACTAGAGCGTGGATGCCAGAGGCCACCAGGTTGGCATACTGGAAAAAGGCCATGGGTAAGGCGGTGCTTCGACACAGGAAAAGTGTACGAGGTATCACGAAGTAGGTATGACGCACGCAGAAGCAAATATGGGGTACATACGTATACTGGTAAGGTGTACTCCGTTATTGCGTGTTTGATGAAGTCTGGGTGGTGGGAGAGCCAGACTCACATACGAAGGGACAGACTGGGCGGGTCGTCATTTTCGGGCTGGGCACACCCTACGAAATGGACCACATCGAGAGAGAGGTCGCTTGTATTGCGCGCCACGAGGCATTCGTACTGAGCAGGAGCTGCAAAATAGACTATACTACTGCTTGAAAGGTGGCAGAAGTGCAGTTATGCTGGGCGAACGGGTCAAAACGGAGACGCCAGAGTTTCCAGGGGTCATAGACGAGGGCCATGACGAGTTGGGCCACTTGGAACCTGCAATCAGGCTACAAGGTACAGCACGGCAGTTCGTTCGAGGGGCAGATGCATCATGTGCAAACTCAAGATTTGGAGAACGGTCGAGGTGGGTAGTGCTCATAGGTAATGAGTGCTCGGTACGGAGTACACCCTGTAAATGATGCATCATTGTCAGGGCTCACAGGGTCCATGAAGGACCCTTGCTGGGTTATCCGCTTCGCCGGTATCCAAGTTCATGGCCGTCAATTAATAGTACTGATCATCTGCCCCCATTGTGGTAGCAACCAACAGAATTGAAGGACAATGATATCGGTTGCAAGGTACCGACACAAGATCGGCATCGCCACATGGTAGCGATGTTCGCATATACGAGTATACGGAGTACATAGGTACCTACTTGTTTAGGGAGCATAGGACTCTTAGACAATGCATCCATCCATGGCTTCAAATTTAGTAACAGGCAAGGCCACATGGAGATGGTCATGGCACTCATACGAGTAGCTAAGGGACAAAGGAATTGTTTTGTGTGGCAGCCGCCCGGATATACTTAGACTTGCAAGTACGGAGGACCATTTAAGCAGGTCCTCGGGCAGGATTCTGTTGCCCGGGCATAGCAGATCAGCACAGCATCAACACAGTCAGAAGAAGCCTGGTCATCTCACTTACTACGGACGATCTGTTTGTTGTTTTTCTCGTTTCCAAATTTCCGTGATTCCTTTTCCGCCCGCGGTGCCCAATTTTATTAGATTCCTTCTTTACATTCAGAGTGGATTCAGGAAGTGCGAACCAAAGTCACCATCAGATCAGCATTCAACGTTGCTACTCCATCTGCAGGTGTGTTTAGGCGCCTCTGACGCTCCCCGCTAGAACCATCCCAGTCAAGTGGACTGTTTCATCCAAGTGAAAAGCAAGGCCAACCCAACCACTGGGCCACTGGAGAAGCAGCAGGTTGAAGGGCTTCCCTTGCTGGATTAGTGCGAGTTACGAGGCCGTGAGAGTGGGAGGATCGATCAGCAAGAAAATTTGCCAGCTAAGCCCTGCTGGACTCTGGGAGTGGTCAGTCCAACCCACAGTTGTCAGTCCGTAGTGCGAGAAAAGGCCGCCTAGAGAGAGGTCGCCCACCATCGGCTCGTTCCTGCGAAAACCCTAAGCCCCTCGACCCCCCATTTCCCATTCCAACTAAAATATTTGGCCTCTTACCTTAGCCCACCCCTAAGGAACTTCCTCTTCCCGCCTAAGGCCTCGGATTGTCCAAGCGACACGAGCGTTGGAAAACCTGTCTTTTTGGTGCTCTGGGTCTTCGGGTCCTGCGTTACAGGGAGCAAGGCGGGTGCCCTCCTACACGATTCCTCCCACCCTTACCGCTCTTACGCCCTTACTCCGTACGCTTCTTCTTGCCACCGCTGGCACCTTCTTCCCTGATCACAAATCTCCAACTTTCAACCTGGCACCTGGGCACCAGAATTGGCAGGGCCAACACCCGCACCGCCACTTATTCTGATTTGCAAGCTGCCTGCCCGCATTTTCCCTTAAACTGCCTTTCTCTTTTCACCCACAAACATTCTGTGGACTGCACCTCTGACTGCTCCTCGCACTGCTACCACTCTAACCACCAACACTATTCCTCCGATTGCTATTACTACTACCCTCGCCCTCACCACCCTCACCTTCATCCTCACCCTCGCCATTTCATTCACCACCACCCCCTCCCACTTCCGCCTTCTTCCTACTGCTCCCTCATTCTCCTTGTTTCTTTCTCCCTGCATCAACCATTCCATCATCGCGTAAGCATTTCTACTCCCTCTCTGCCATTTATCTACTTCGCTGGCTTGCTTGCTGACTTTCTGCCTGCGCAGCCGCCCGTCCGATTTTGTCCACAATCAAATCGAGTCGGAGGACCGACACCAACTAGCGCCACTTCACACCCACGTCTGCATAACCACGGGGAGTCTCTCGTGATATCTCTCTCTTCCGCGGGATTCCTCCTGTGTTTGTTGGTTTCCACTTGCCGGTCCTCACATCATGTCGACTTCCAATTTATAACAAAAGCCGGTCCCGGGGGCCAAAAATCCAGCCAGAACAGTAGCACTCTTCACGAGCGCTTTCTTGTTCTTCACCCACTGAGGACTCAGAATTGATCTCAGACCATCGGAGGCTGTTGTGACTGTCTTACTTCTATTTTTCCTTTGCCGTCCGTGGCTTTGTCTTATCCAGGCTAAATGGCTCACCACCAAAAACATCAAATCGACTCGCGTCGAAGAAGCTCTGCGATTCAAAGCCTGCTCAAGATGTTCAATCTGTCCAACGCCCCGACTGTTCCCCTCGACGAGGACGAACTCAGCTCCGAAGCGGATGAACCTCCTGAAGATCAGTTATCGCCTCTCACCAACTTTCCTACACTCAAGACCGGTTCCCTTTATCAGAAAGCCAAGGCACCTCCCAATCCCCGAAGAGAGTCATTGTTGACTCGTGCCATCTTAGCAGAGTCAAGAGACGATGAGCAGTCCCTTCAGTCTCCCTCTGCCTCCCGTGGTCTTTCCACAACCTCCTCCCACAGCACCGCCAGTATGGCATCCACTGCGGAACTGACAAGCGATGGAGATGCTACAAGCCAGTCACGCTCGGCCACCCCAAGCCCGCCGCCACCTCCAGGTCGTTTTCATGATCTACTCAACATGAAGAAGCCCGTCTCTCCTCACGTGAATGTTGTCATTGCTCCACTTACAAAGGACGACAAACCAGCAATCGCTGATGCTGGTGAAGCTGCGCTTGAGAAGACACTAGGCCGGAAGCGTTGTATCATGTTCGCCTGCGGCGGTGCAGAATCAAGAGACAAGGACAACGTCGTGGCCAAAGAAGAACCTGTCAAGCCCGATCCTCCGAAGCGTAAATGTGCTCTCACATTTGCATGTCCAACACGCTCCAACACCAATCAAGTCAAGTCACCAGTCTCTGACAAGGCAGAGAATGAACACAAAACCGCACGACGTCCATCACCAGCACCCCTCTCCAGACGCAAGTCGACCAGCGATTCCGTGGAACTCTCCGGTCGTTCGGCTGACACTGCTACGAATGCTCCTACTTCACACCACCCACCTCCCTACCGCGCCCAACCTTCCTTTCATGAATTTGGTAGTTCCCACGACGAGACCGATGCTTGGATTGATAGGCCTCAAACCCACGAACAGAAGTTGACCTTGAATGATTGTATGCAGAAAGAGAACCGCATCCGTCAAATTGGACGTGAAGCTGAGGAGGAAGCTGAGGAGGAGGAGCGTGAGCAGGAAGAGCTAGAACTCGAGGAGCTTGATGATAACGACAATGAAGACGATTTTGCATCTTCCGACGATGGCTCAGATGACGGAAATGAATCCGACGATGAAGGAGGCTTCGCCAGCTCGGATGATGAAAGTGACGCTGGTTCTGGGTACCGCTTCTGGGCCCCTTCGACGACAACCGCTGCCACAAGCATTGAGCACTTCAATATCAGCCACTTCAGTGCTCGCCAGCAATCACAGGCAAGTTCTGTGGAATCTTTGATACATTATGGTAGTCCAAAAGCACTCTCGATGAAGAGGCCCATCACCAAGACTCGCCCAGTCGGCACTAAAGCGATCAGGATGCGTCCTGGAACCCCTGAATTGCCAGATAGTACAGACTTCGTCTGTGGAACTCTGGATGAGGATCGTCCGTTGGAAGCAGCATACCTCTCGTGTTTAGAGCAGAAGAAACGGAGGAAACATATCCTCATTCCGCAGGATATCGATCCAAGTTTTCCCACCACAGACCCCGAAGAGGAAGAGGATGAAGAGGACGAAGTTGATGAATCTGAGCACAGCTCTGGCGGACCCCGCTGGCTAAAGGACCAGTTTGCTGGCTTCGAAGAAGAGCAACGTCCACGAGGGCGACGGGGTTCACACACGGTCAAGTCTCCTCCTTCTTCTCAGTCCTCGACACCATCCCTTCATCATGGACATACTTACCGCCCAGTTGAGCACCGCCGGGGACTTCATCGCTCACCTCCGCCACGAAAATTATTTGGCCACTCTCCAACGCGTATGAGGTCACCGCCGCCAGCCCGGCTTAGATCTCCTCGCGGATCCCCAACTAATGCTAATCTTCATGTACCTTTCAGATGGGGCACAAGAGGTCTTGGCCAACGTCCTACTATGGAACGCACGGCGTCTCTTCCCGACACACCTAATCCTTTCTTCAAGAATTTTAATATCGGAAGCCCTTCGATCTCCAACATCGCCTCCGGTGCTGTGACTCCTGCGGTTGAGGAGCCTCCACGACTGGACATGCATGTGCGCGGTCCTGTTGACATTGTCATCGGCCTCGAGAAAAAGCGTCAGAAGCGGAAGGAGAAGTACTGGCGCCAGCATTGTCGCAAAGCAGCCAAAGAGCAAGCTGAACGACGAACTGTACCTGGACGCGGTGCGGAGAGAATGAAGGAGCTTGGATTGGAATGTGCTGAGCGTAATCGAGGCTATGGTCTCGGCCAGCAACAACAGCTGGTCATCTCACTTTGAGAACTCGTCCGACAGCAGCAACCTCCCCATGATCTCCCCACCTACTTCTTGCACATTCACCAAGATTTTCATTTGTGTTACTATTTTCTATAGCCTGGGTATTACATTGGCCCCTTTTTGAGCCGCCTGTTTTTGAAGCGGTTCCCGCTTCCCCAACGCAGGGCAACATGATGACATTCACGATGGGCCGGTGCAAACAGTGGACGCTGTCTATCCAGCGTCCTGCATGAGTTTTTGCGATCAGACATAGCGACGGCGTCATAGGTCAAGGATGGATGACCTCGTACATACATTATATTACTAGCCCCAGATATCAGATGTTCCTTGTAAAGAGGCTCTGAATGCACAGAATGAAGACATGTGAAATCACTTTTGATTGTGTAGCCTGGCAACGCCACCAATGTGTTTGGGATGTGATAGTATTCATCTCCATCGAGCTGGGCGATGCACATGCATCAGCAACCTATATCACGTGTAGCACTAGCTGAAGTTGCCTCCTGCGTCAAGGTCACGTGCGAAACCAAAAGTTCACGTGACCACTGCCGCATTGCAGATTGTAAAAGTGGCGCTACAAACCACCAGACCGACTGACCTTGAGTCGTGAGATCTGTTCGGTAGAGCGATTGCCACCTGTACAGAGCCATACCCTGCGCCACGAGACATTCATCTACTCGCTTGATCTTACCAGAAACTCCCTCTTCGATTTGAACCTCACTTGCGTCTCTCTTTCGGGTGTCTAGACTCAACAGATCAAAACCATGTGGATTATCAATTGGTGTATGTCGTGCTGCGTTCATTTCTTTCCGAGTCGATGACTCTGGATGCAAACAGCCTTAGTACTAATCGATGGGTCTTCTTTAGTCTACGATGTCCTCGCCTCCTTGGGTCTGCTCAACAAGCATGCCAAACTCCTCTTCCTTGGCCTGGACAATGCAGGAAAGACGACGTTATTGCACATGTTGAAGGTATGTCGGGAAAGCAATTTCACCATCTACACGCACGGGAATATTCGAGGATGGCCAGCTACTTGTCAAGAAGACGTCGATGGTCAAGACAATGCTGACACAATGGCTCTTGCAGAATGACCGGGTTGCAATCCTCCAACCTACATTACATCCGAGTATGTTCAGCCTTCTAGGATGCAAGTGTACGAGCAAAAGCTAATCAACACCACAGCATCTGAAGAGCTAGCAATCGGCAACAACAGATTTACAACCTTCGATCTCGGAGGTCATCAACAAGGTTTGGCTGTTCCCTCTGCAAAAATACCAGCGCAACCTCTCTAATACTAGATGTAGCTCGTCGTCTTTGGCGCGATTACTTCCCCGAAGTCTCTGGAATTGTCTTCCTCGTTGACGCCAAAGACCACGAACGGCTCCCAGAGGCAAAGGCCGAACTGGATGCCTTGCTTGCTATGGAAGACCTTGCCAAGACCCCTTTCCTCATCCTCGGTAACAAAATCGATCACCCAGATGCAGTGTCGGAAGATGAGTTGAGACATCAACTGGGAATGTACCAGACGACCGGTAAAGGCAAAGTGCCTTTGGAGGGTATCCGGCCAATTGAGGTATTCATGTGCAGCGTGGTTATGAGACAAGGTGAGTAGAGTTCGACATTCTGACCTGGAAAGAGCGGGAGAACAAACTCCGACTAACGATTTAATTCCCGCAGGTTATGGTGAGGGTATCAGGTGGTTATCGCAATATGTCTAAACGACTCACTTGCTTCTACCCAGTCACTGGACGACGTAACTGGCGTGATTCCCAATTCCGGCGATCGACCCAAACGTCAGATTACCAATCCGCTGGAGTGAAACCACGACCCTTCACACCTGTCTTCAATCTGCCTGCGCGAAATTTCAATTCGCAAGATACAGCAGAGATAGGGACGAGTCAATGTCTGCAGTTCCCCTCCGCCCACAGAATTCCTTTGAGCCTCACAGCTTCCAGAGTGTTAGGACAGTTTCTCATGCTACCAGACGAAATAGAACAATCCGTCATTCTTCCCTTGCGCATCAGTTTTCATCTGAGCACATAATCCAGTTATACAGGCAAGTTGTTCTTGCCGTGCCGTTCCCGTCAAAGTAAGACCATACCCAAAGTAATGGGCCCAGTCGCTGCACCCTTACACGGACAGTGCAGTCGTCAGCGTCTATCCTTACGATCTGGTATTCAACACACTTATCGGTGCCGTCGTTGCCGTCATAGATCTTATGAGAAGCGCTATTCCTCTCCTTGGCCGTCGGCCACTCCCGCCTGTATTTCAGACACCAGGACCTTACTTAGCATGATCCATACCAAGCTCTACCTATATCCTCGGCCCCACCCCGCCCATGCTTCACTTGTCACTGTTCCGGCTTTTTCTTTCCCCTTTTCGCTTTCCGTTCTTGAATTAAGGCGGGAACAGGGTTACACCACGATCGAATCAATGCTTTTGCTTCATTTCCTCGTCCGGCCCCAACGATGAAGTTCGTGCTATGGCGCGCCATATGTAGATAGGTGAAGGAAGACTTGACGCAAGTCATCCTGAACCCTCCAGCTTGTATGACTGCTCTGCCCTTCCATTTGATGGGACTTTCGAAGAAAATACTTTGTACAATATCATTCAGAAATATATCCATGTCAAACGCTGACTAATGTTAATCGGTACTGTATGTAGCATAGTAGGTACTGCTCTGAGTCGAACAAAGAACAAGGAGGGGGGGGAGGATAAAGTCAACAAAAGTTCCTCCATCCTTTCTTAAAATCGAGATTCGCCCTAATGCCATGCCTCTGCTCCAGAATCCCCGGAACGATTGAGGTGGCGGGTGGTTGGTGGTGGGATCCGAGCCCGTGGCGCCCGCAAGGCTGTGGTGGATTAGGGGCTCCATGGGTGGTGATGGATGGAAAGAAGTGCACACGAATAACTTGCCCACCCAAGCAGCATAATGGAACTGTTTTCGTCGTGATGCCAAATCTCTCGGTCCTCCGCCCGACCGCACTCGCTAGCTGCTGGCTGGTTGGATACCTTCCCGGCTGCGCGGTCCAGACTCAGGGGAGCCGAAAGGTATGTACTCATGGGGCGAAACGTGTTGTGCATCATGCGACGACGTTCTCGCCTACGAGTACGCACCGAACTTCTGCAGGATCGGACTGGCTCTGAAGGGGGTCAGAGGGAAAGAAAGAAGGAGCAGCAGAGATTCGAGTACATACCGATATAGGTAGGTAGTTTCTAGAACCCCTCTGTTTCCATAAATGAAACCATCTCTGGAATGTCTGGGGCGACATCAAATCACCATGCCCGCTATGGCCCTGTCCTCCGTTGGTAGATGAAGGAAGGAGCAGTAGGTATAGGACCCCGTCTAACTTGGAAATCCAAAATTGTTGTGCGGAGGCGTCCCCGGTTTCCCTCGCTGGTCCAGAGACCCCTGAGGCTGAGTTGTGACGGTCTTGCTTCGGGGCACTATAGCCCGCTCGTGGGTTGTACGCTGATGAAAGGTCCACGCATGAATTGCTCAATGGCCCAACAGGAGAAGATGGGTGCGTGGATTTGGGGAGGCGAGAGGGGGGTTCTTCTGGACCAGCTGGCCTTTCTTTTCTGCCTCGATGTGTCGGTACCTGGATGATACACACTGGCTTATGACGCATCTGTGCCGATGAGTGGCTCTCAAGGATTCATCTCCGGAGTTTGATTTGTATTGGTTCCGGATTCCCGGCTGGCGAAGGACTCTTGGAATCGGACCTAGGATGACGATAAATATCCTGAATAACGAATAACATGCCGTTACTTGCGTGGGCCTAAGTTGAGGAGGGGGGAGCAGGGGGAACCCGATGGGCCTCAGTCCGATGAGTGCCAGAATCGGTATCAAAAACATAGTGGTCGACACCATTGAATGAGTAGCACACTTACATGCGGTCTGGCACCAGCTCGATCATGACTATACGCGACTCGAGCGAAGGTAGAAAGAACATCAGCCTTCGAAATGCCTGCAAAGGGTGCAAGACAGTAAGATGAAGTATGGTCATACTGGCACAGGTTGACTCAGTGATTCTTGATATCCGTATGAGGAAGACCGTGGAGGGATTATAGCGAGCTGGGGGCACTTGAATTTTGGGCCAAGGGACAATAGAATCCTTGGCGTACCAGTTTGAGTGAAGGAATCCGAGAGATGCTAGGGCATGTGGACGACGAACCTGCACACTCGTCTGGATGATATACCGATGAAACAGTAGGTGAATAGCCAAGGAGAGCTCGATTAGACCGCTCACTTGTGACTTTGACTGAGAGCAAGTATCAGCGGCACAGGCAATCATATCCGGCCGAGTCGCAGAAACAAGTCACCCAAATGGTGGTCAACATCTGTGCCAAACAAAGAAGTCAACTCGTTCAAGCATGAATCCATTCTACTATTCTTGACAAGTTCAGCATACTCATATCTGTCTGCGTCAATTCACCTGAACTGGACGTCTTTTTGCGCATTGCCCATCAAGCATGAAACAAACCATCATTGCATGTTGCAGGAGAATCAAGATGTCCGCCGTACCAGGCCCCGGCTTTGCTCTCGCACGCGCACTAACACAGGTCAAAGTGAATAAGGAAACTAGTTCATCACGGTCAGAAAGCATTGCCATTTCCACAGCTTGTTCTGCCCAGAGTAGAGGCCATGGAAAGAATCCAGTATCCCTGCTCGACAAGAGTCATTTGTTCATGGTTAAACTTCGGGGACAAGTGAGTCCAGTCATGCTTCCGGTCGATCCTTCCCGGGAAAAGCCATGCTCAATGAAGATATTCGTCAACGTATGGGTAGGTAGCAGTATCTGGGAGTGCCTCTAAAGGTCCAACAACTGTAATAAAAAAACATGGATAAGGCGGAGGTGAGGAATAGAGGTGGTTGGCCGCTTGCTCCGAGACCGTGGCAGATGGATGCTGGTCAGTCGTGGGATTGATTTGACGAGGAAGGTGAAAGGTGAGCCTATCTTCTTCCAAACCTGCTTACACGATATCGAATCAGCCCGAGTTGGGAAATTGGTTAAATGATTTCCTAATTCTTGGATTTGCGAGGCGGAGTGCTCGAGCTCTTTGAGCCATAAACGTACTTTTGTTTCTTCTCAGCCGGCTTGAGGATCTGGTAGAAATGCCATGTCAGTTGAAAGCGTAACCATAGAGACTGGATGGACGTACCTGGAACGAGCACAACAAGCTCTCATCCACACTCATCATGGCTCCGGCATTGTCGAACTCGCCACAGTAATTCGGTGCGCTAAACAGGGTGACGAGTTGTCGCTTGGAGAAGAACTCGTATCCGTCCTCCACGACTTGATGGGCACGGCAGATCAAGTCCATGTCGTGTTTCTGCAGAAATCGGGAAACAACATCAGGGCCAAAGGTGAATGAAACACCACGGTCGTTTTCGCTCCATCCGGTGATGTCTTTATCAGGGTCGGACCACAGCAGATCGCAAAGAAGACCACAATCAGGGATCTAGAAAGCATTAGCGAGGGATTCATCTGGTTTTGCCTACTACTAGAGACCAAGAGCGCCCGCAATCGGGCGCTCACTCTGTGTATGTCTCGTGTTACCAGCTAAGGAAGGAACTCACATCTGTGGGACGCATGACGCGGCGGATTTGCTCCATCGAGTTCAAGTCGGGACTCAAGCCTCCATGCATGGTAAAGATCTTCTCGTCAATAATGGCGGCAATTGGTAAGCAATTGAAGCAATCCGTAAAGGTCTTCCACAACTTAATGTTGTATCGCCGCTTGCACTCGTCGTAGAAACCATAGATTCTGTTGATGGAAGCACATTCGTGATTTCCTCGCAAGATGAAGAAGTTCTCTGGATATTTGATTTTGTATGCCAACAGAAGGCAGATGGTCTCCAGGGACTGTTTACCTCGATCCACATAATCGCCGAGAAAGAGGTAGTTTGCTTCAGGAGGGAAGCCGCCGTACTCAAAGAGCCTGAGGAGATCATAGTATTGCCCATGAATGTCGCCGCAGATCTAACAAGACTTGTGAGTGAGTTGATTCGCAATCCAATAGGTCAGGAATCGTACCTTGATAGGAGCTTCCAGCTCTAGCAATATGGGCTGGGAAATGAAGATCTCCCTGGCCTTTGTGCACAGATAGCGAATCTCAGCTTCTAGGAGCTGGACTTGTTTCCCCGGTCTACTACCTCGAACCTCTAGCAGTCGGTCGATGACAGAGTCTAGATCCACCTCATTCTGGTCGGCCATAGTGGGATTGCCGGGGGCGGGGCAGAAGGTAGGAGAGAGGCGCCGACCAGATACGGTCGGGGCAGGAAGGAAAACGAAAGTCGATATCTGATGAGTGATATGGGAATGGCACTAGGCTGATTGACTCGGGCAAGGGTCAGCTACAATGAAAATTCGGTGCAGGATGATGGAGCTGACAAAAGAACGAGGCGTTGACGGTCGTAGGCTTAGGTTGCTGGCTGGCGTGTCAGGGTCAGCAT
The DNA here is from genome assembly GCF_000709125.1 of Exophiala aquamarina CBS 119918. Classification (NCBI taxonomy): domain Eukaryota; kingdom Fungi; phylum Ascomycota; class Eurotiomycetes; order Chaetothyriales; family Herpotrichiellaceae; genus Exophiala; species Exophiala aquamarina. The sequence goes on from NW_013550585.1 coordinate 2,731,403, forward strand.
ACCTGGTTCCAATGTCCTTGTAAACGAGGGATATAGCCAGTCAACGGCTCAGCGAGGAGTGTTGGGTTGGGTTTGGACGAGCGATGGACTTGAATCGCAATGTATGAAATGTGAGAGTAGATATTGTGGCTGTTATCGCGTGGTGGAGAATGTAACAAACAGGCTGAGAAGAGGAGATAGGTTTCTCTCGGCGCGGGTGGCAGAGGACGAAGGCAGGAGCAGCGCTGGGGTCCGAGCGGTAGGTAAGTGCAATGGATCAAGAGGGGTGTTTGGCAGGTGCGTAGATGGTAGAATCAACCAAATAATGGTAATTGATCGTAGCAGATGGCCGTTCAGGTGCGGGATGAAGGTGGTGGATTTGCTATTTTCAATCCGAGCAGGCGGTGTTGGCTTGGCGGGTTGAGGAACAAAGCAAAGACCCAAGGAGGGAGGGAGGCCAGCCACTGCACAGGTCAAGGAGAAGAGGCGAGGAGGACGGGCGTACGCAAGGTGAGATCCTCCAGAGGGTGGGAGGACAGAAGGCACTGGTCAGTGCCACTACTGCTAGCAGTGTACTAACCCTCACTAATGGTCACTAAGACGCGTGGATGAGGCACCACCAAACGCCCCCCTCTTCTCACGCACTTCCTTACCACTCTTTCTAATTGTTGATTCCTCTTCACTTTTTTGCATGTGGCTGCTCTTGATACCTTCCTCGGTCATGTAATCACCAATGGAATTTCTATGTATCAGTCCGCATTATTCTGGAACGCTTGCCTCTCACGTGAGATTCGTTCTTTTGAGTTGTTGTAGTGACTTGCCCGCCGGTACCTTGCGGGCGCTTGCCCCGGCAGCCACTGGAATGTAGACTAACAGGAACCTAATGCTCTAGGTTTGCTAGCGGTCGATTTAACGAGCAAAACACCTTAACCTGCTCTCCCCAGATCTTCGCACTCGGTATTCCCGTACGAGGTAGCTACTAATACTGGGTAGAGCCTACTTCCTCGGTATCAGCGTGTTGATCGTCGGTTCATATGTACCGCCGTCCACTGCATGTCAAAGAAAGTATCACGCAAATTGTGCGCACAGTGACCCTTTCTCACTGGGTTAGCGCTCTGGACCCTTCCGCTCTCAATCTTGACACCTCCTGATGAAAGGCTCACGCAACTTGCGACCCCTGAGCCGTTGTCTCGGTGGTTTCCGATCCGTAGGGTTAAATGTCAGAACTCGGTGTGAGTGGCTACCAGTAACCAGCATATCGGAACTGCATGAGGCAAATGCTTGGCTCAACTTGTCAAGAGAAAGGTGTTCGCATTCTTTGCACCGCCCAAAATTCATAGATCATTGTAGAAAGGAGTATCTTCCACCCATCAGCTCATGCCTCATGCCTCATGCCACATCGATTAAGAAAAAATATATCAAAGCCCAGCCCTTTATAAAGGCAACCGTCGCTATGCTCAAATCAACTCCAACCGGAAGGTGAAATTGCTGTTCCACCTTAGCATAACACAACCATCACATGCCTTCCACGCATCACCGCTGTCGCGCGTGGTCTTCCTGTAATCAAAGCGAATGGGTATATGAGTGCAAACATGCCAAAAAAAAAGATTCAGACAACCATGATCCCTGGACTGAAATGAGGCCCGCGCCGTCTAATGGAAAACAAACTTGTTTGCAGAAGATTCCATATAACAGGCAAGAAGTTGGATTTCACCTGTGCCAACACTCATCCCAGAGTGCGTCCACCGCTGACAATCACCTGATGTCCTGGGCGGTGTAAAGTATCGTGTCCGAGGCCTTGCCCTCGGCTCAATTCTACTAAGTGGCTATTGTGCCAGTTCTGATCTCCAAGCGCGCTCAACCAGTTGCTCCCAAATTCCTGTCGAAGAGCCTCGACTTTGGCTCTATAATCATCTTCTTGGGTGAGTTGTTCGCTAGATCGATGGACGAGTGTCTGCACTGAGGACTCGTCTGTATCTGGTTCAGTCGTATTGACCGAAACTGGTATCGGTTCACTGTGCGTCCGACCTGTCAAGAGACTTGGTCGGTCTGTGATCTTACTGTCTGCTATCACTGCTGTGGTAAGATCCTCACTGGGAGTTCGACTGCTATTCTCATCTTTGGCCAGGTCCACTATACGCCGCCGGGGTGCCTTCCTTCGACGGGTAGATTTCATGGCCGTTTCACCTGTGACACTACCCATCGGTTTGGAGGGGTCATGCTGCTGAATGATCACAGGTAGCTCTGCGATGCGAATGGAGGGCTGCGCTAGTTGGCGTTCAACTTCGGGTGTCCGATCGACAAGCTGTTTACGTTCAGTATAACCTGGTCCTGATTCATCAATGACGATATCCTCCAGATAGCCGGGAGTCTTTCTGAACAGGTTAAACGTCGCGATCCGATAATCCGAGGATGACTTGGTGAACGGGTTGCGCTTCACCCAGATTCGCTTCAAGTTGGGAATGCCGGTGAGGCGAGCCATCTCCATTGAGTCTGAAATCTGATTGTCCTGTATGTTAAGTTGCTCGAGAGACAGCAACCTTTCCACACCAGCAAGTGATCTCAGTCGGTTGCCTTTCAGGTTGATAGTCAATACCGCTGGCAAAGGGGACTTTGATAATGACTGCAGAGACCCGATCAAGCAATTTGACAGATCAAGTGATCCAAGCCTCGTGAGCGATGCGAGACCATCGGGAATCTCGGCGAAGAGATTAGAAGAAAGATTCAGAGATCGAAGAGTAGTTGCTACTGGAGCTAGGCTTTTGGCTGAGATCGAAGTCAATGAGTTATCGGCCAGGGACAGGTATTTCAGTCTCTGCCACTTGGAGGCGGGGAGAATGTTCATACTCAGGAGGTTTGAGGCACTCTCACTACGGTGCGGTTGAATCGAATAGTCACTCGAGTTGGAGCTACCAGAGCCTGACCTCTTGGCCTTGGATGAGTATGAGCGTACGTGCCTGTACGAGCTGGCCGGGCGAGAAGGGCTTGGCCGCTTAGGTGACACACTCCCCGATAATGGCCTCTCTTTAAGCACATTGTCATTGTGATCCTCATGGCCAATGCTCCCCATGGCAGGGGAACCAGGATCTGAGTGGGACTGTGCATATTCGGCACATGGAGTTGAAGGAACCGTCCAGGATGATGTAGGCGTTGGAGAGCCACGTCCGCCTTTGGTTGAGCGTCTCCGTCGTTTCTCAGCATCATCTAGCACAATGTGAGTCAGCAGCTCGGCTGGGTCTTCCACATTTGCACGCTTGACGGTCAGAAGTGTCAGTTGCTCGGCCAGGCGGTCCCATCCAAAGAACTGGCGGAAGTCAAGGTCTACAATGTCAAGCTGCTGAAGATTCTTGAAAGCAAACAAAGGGACCGCAGTGTCGAAAGGGAACTCCTCGTAATTCTTGATCAGGCGTGCGCGGTGATCAGTGGTAAGCCGAAGAGACGGGAGTTTTGTAAAGGCTGAATATAAGTATGTCAGATCCGCCTGCTCGACAACTTTTGCTTTTTCCGACTTGGACGTAGAACCTCCGAGACCAATAGAAGACCAAAATGTACTCATCCCAGACATGACACTTCGCATGCTTGAGACGGAGTGGATCGAGTCCTTGTCGCTGCGGCCCTTGGTCGGCTTATGTGATTGTAGAAATGACACGTAGTTCGACGAAGAATCATTGTGTATATTTTCCAGTCGAATATTCATCGAGCCCACCATGATGTCAATTTCTTCCATACGTGAGAGGAGGAAGAATAGGTGGTGGGGGGTCAAGGTGAGTAGGGCAGCTTTCGTAGCATGTGATCTGAAACTAAGGCCTGTAAAGGAAAAAGCGGCGGCCAGAGCGCTGGCAGCATTGTTGGATGCGGCGGTGGTAGCGGCGGTGGTAGTGCCTGAAGAGCTTTTCGAGGCGGTGGGTGAGGGAGCATTGGGTGAAGTCTGTCGTCTGTGGACTGACAGCTGGAGGCTGTTTGCTAGAGCCTTCTCGTGTTGGCGGATAAACTGCGCCAAAGACTGTTGTGGCCACAAGATGATCAGTCAAAGCTTTTGTAGCCAAATACAACGCCCGTGCACGTTCTGTTGTGGCGGGGTTGTTTTATCGCCGCAGCACTTACACGGATGAAGTGATGGCCATCCTCAGTTTGCAGGCGTTCCATCGCCTGCAAATACGAACTCGGCGGTTCGAAAATGTTTGTCCTCTGCCGGCGGCGAGAGTGGCAATGTTCAGGGAGAAAGAGTATTAAGGATCACGTAGTCGGACCCAGAGACTGGTTGCATGGTCAGCAGGTACGTTCGCAGAGTGAAAGAGAAGGAACCCAGCCCACCAAAGCCGTCGAGGGATATCATGATGGCATCTGGACGTAGATCACCAATACCATAGGTAGATTGACGTGACCAGACAGAAAGAAGTTATATTATTGTGCTCCGTACTCGTACTAGTAGTAGGTTTGCTGCTTTGAGTGATCCACTGGTGAGACAGAAACCCACACTGGAGATTGAGGGAAAATGCTGTGATGTTTGTGTTATGCTGAGAGCACGGGGTATCAACAGCTGCTGTGTAAGCAAAGAGGCTGCGTGACCGGAGGTCGGCAGGGAGAGGTCAGGTGTGAGAGTAAGCCCAGGCAATTGTGTGTACTCGAGGGCTGAGGGCAGCGATGAGGGTGTGCGTAGAAACACAGAACAGCAACAACAAGGAGGGAAAGGAGGGGGTGGAGGTGTAAGCAGGAGTAGCTATGCAAAGTGAACGAACTCTTCAAAGCGGCAGCGACCAGCGACGCCTTTACTTTAGGCAGTTTGGAATTAGTTCAAGATGGTGAGTGTATGTACTCCGTACGAGTCCTCCGTACTCGTAGGTCGTTCTGGTTGTTAGCGGTGCAGTGGGCGTGCAGAGTGCAGAGATTGTTATCAGCGTGAGATTGGCATGGGGTCATTGCAGACCTTGCACTGGTGGGCGTGGGAAAGTGGGCAGGGGGCTTGGGGAGCCAAGGTCGTACTACTCGCTGCTAGATTCACTAGAGATGCAGAAGCGTGGGAACCGAAAAGAATGCTTTGACAGAGCGTTAACGAGCATTCTACTCGTACACCTGCGATTCTTTGGCTTGACTTGGTGGTCTTTAGGCCCAGGTCCCAGGGCCAGGGTCCAGGATTAGGGGCCTTTTGGGATGGAAGACTAGCAAAGTAACCAAATGCTTGAGACTCCCACTCCTACGCCCACTCATTATCATGATTCTTGATCCTGCTCGACTCGGGTCTCATGAATCACCTGGGTCCTTCGAGTTGGTTAGTGGTCGTAGTACTCGTAAGGGGTACCGCGTAATTGAACAATGGACGACGGGCACCCTGTCACTCCGGTCAGAGAATAGCGCCCGCATGTCGCAAACAACGGCAGCCCAGCAGTCCAGCAGGCCCTCGGCCCCTCTCCCTGGAATGTGCGTGGCTAACAGAGGGAGTATCGGAGAACCCAGGGCAGAGGTTCTTTGCGCTTAACACTCAATTCGCCAGTCCACCAGAACCAGTCCACCCACTCGGGCGCTCTGGGCGCCATTGAACAAACACCGATCGACGCCCCTCGCAAAACTGACGGGGTCCTTGATCTGTTGTTTGCTGGCTGACTCTCGTCCCACTGTGTAGATGCTGGAATGGATACCCACTGACTACGCCATCGCACAGCTCAAGCGAGGAATCATTTTCGATCAGGCGACGAGCACCCTTTGGACCATGGGATGTCGCCTTCTCCGAGTCATCAAAACGTCAATTCTTCCTGCGAGATGATCACATTCCTGCGCCTCCATTTCCAGCTGGCTTGGATGACCAGGCCATTGGTCAAGTGGTTACGACAATTGAAACCTCGCTCCAGCTTATCCGTAGAGAGCCATGCCATCACACCCTTCCACCGTGACTGCACACCATCTTGATATCCACATTTTGCGCGTGTAGGTCTTTGTCAGTCCTCGGCAGGTTGTTTTGGCTTTCAGCTTGCCAGATCCCGTATCCCTGGCTTGAGTCGCCTGCCGAGCTCTCGCAGGGCAGCGGGACGGGCACGACGGGTTCGGCCCTCTCGGCCATAAGACAGACTCCAGTTGTTAATTTGCTATGGACCAAGTTGCTGATGGAGTGGCCTCGTCGAAGCTGCTGAATGCTATGGCGAACTGTCTGATGGCGTTGCCTGCTACTGTACAGGTGACTGTCCCTCTGCCCCTCCATCATGCCCCTCCATCAAAGCGGTCCAGGACAAAATAGTATCATGACCACTGCATTGTGAGGCACGGCGCTCGAAGGTGAATTGTTCCACTAGTGAGCCTAAATGAATCTCTTTGTCCTCATCGTAGTTAGTCCGCCTGGGTTCTGCAACCGGGGTGCGCAAGTTTCCCTGCATGTCAAAACCCCCCTCGTACCCAATGAGCACGCCGAATGCGTCGCGCTGTGGTCATCTCGCATGCAGCAAACTTGACTTTCGATATGCCTCCCTGGCCAATGCTCCCACACTAACCTCTGCTTTCGGGCCTCTGAGGGTCATTGAACAGCCTGATTAGGCCCAAGGCTTCCAATGCTATTTGTCTCTCCTAAGGGCCCTCTGGCTGAGAAAACTGGTGGACACCCACACTTCACACCCGCCCACTGATACTCTTACTGTATGCACACGATCGCCGCTCAGACGAGGTTGTGGCTGTATGTTTGACAAAAATGGCACAAAGATCGGTACCTATCTGGGTATAGTTACTGGTACGCGGTAGTTACGAGTAGCACGCTTTCGTGTACCCGGGGGTCCAGGTCCAGGTCCAGGTGCGTGCTCCGTGATCCCGTTTTTGTTGACAACCCCCAGACCCAGACCTGTCGCTCCCTGACAGAGCCAGTGTGCAAAACGACGGGTCAAGCGCCCGACTGCATTTGCATGATAGGCGAGGCAGGCATATCAATGGCACAATGGTGGTCTTTCGTGTCTGTGCACCGTTGCCAGTGGCCAGGCTTTTGACCGCTCTTCTGAATATCTCGTGGCAAGACACTTGCGAGGCCAGTTGCCACCGTCGCGAATGGCATGGAGATGTGCGTGGTGTCACATCTTCTAGCTAATCTCAATCAACCGACAACCACAACAGGATCTCACCGTCTCGGATGCGAACGTGGTTTGTTTCTCTTTTGACCAGCAATCCTCTGGCCTGCACGAGGAAAGAGATGCACGCTGACGCTGTCCCAAGCATCAGAGATCCAGACTCATTGGTCCGCTCGCCACTGGCCTCATTGGTATTTCGGAGTGAGCAGGTCATCTGCAGGGCGAGGTGGCTCGGCGCCAGGCGGTCCTCATGACCGATTTGCAACTTTCAAAGTGTGAACGCCGGCGTGAGGCACAACGACAACCCGACGATTGATTCTTGATTGCTGCCCTTGTCACATGTGACTGTCTCGATGTGAGATCGTAGATTCTTGTGTTCTCAACGAGCCTCCATTGCCTACTGCCTGTTAACGATCTCGTTTTTGAGAAGTCCCACTAAGAGAATACGAGGGTCTTGACGACGTAGTTTCATCAATACGCTGCTCGGTGCACTTCCATGAGTAGCTACTTGCATTACGAGGGATTCACAAAGGATGCGCAGTGCATCCCGGCCAGCTCGGATTACCGGAGAAAGACGCTCCGTTGATGCTGTTGCGAATTTTCCAGCTTGATTTTCTGCATCTACGGAGTACTCGTAGTGCGATGAGACTAAACTACTTTACCGTGTGCTATCTTCTTTTCGCAGCGGAGATGCAGACGCAGCATATAGGTGCAGGCCACTGGCAGAGCCGATCCCATCAGCAGTCCATTGTCTAAGGCCTGCTTCCCCACGCCACACCGGGATGGAAGAACAATGATAAGTTGACCTGCTGTGTCAGTGATTGCTGCGCTATGCAAGGACTTTTCCCTATTGGTTCGAAGAGTTTCTTCGAGCAGGAAGTCGACATTAGCCGAGAGCGTTGTGGGGTTTAACGATGTGTAGTGAGGCGTTGCCTCAAAGAAAACTGTCAGGCTACTGGCAGTCCAAGTAGCTAGCACATCAATCGATCCATGGTGGAGGAATGGTGCGTCGATTGAGGATGAGGTGGAACTAAGCTAATAAGGAGCCTGCCTTAGTTCTCTGAGGACATTCGGCTGCGTAATTGAATAAAACTCTCAGAGTGATTTGGAGCGAGGAGCCAATTGACACGGTTCACTATAGCAGATCCTTCAGTAGCTGTGGGAGAGGTAATTAGCACATGCTCATGGAAGTCGTATGAACCTCGAGTTGGCTGTCCACTCCGTGAAGATGTTGAGGCGGGTTTCTCGAGGTGGAATTCCATCAAGGCTGCCGTTGAGCAATATCTTGATTAAGTAAAACCCGCAGTTTTCGTATGCAGTGTTCCTTGGTCTGTTGGACCCAAAGCCTCGCGGATTCATGCATAAATAGTGACTGGTCATAATAGTGATGATTGTCTTCGATGCGTATGCTTCTCATCATTCCCGTCAAAACACAGCAAAGTTCTTCGAATCATGCTGGCAGTCGAGGCCAGTAGAGATCTATCCAATCTCAAGTGGCTCGTTTTCGCTAAAGCTTTCAAAAACTCTAGATGGTTACTGGCTTCATCCCTGATGGAACACGGGAACGTACCTTTAGTCTTACGAGGTACTCCGTCGTGATGTTACACAATCCACCGACGTGCCTCCAGAAGAAGCCCGTAGTCTCCAATGGGCATCAAGTCAAAGCTAACCCCCACAGCACTTGCATAAATGAAACCACCTCTCCGTCGTTACAATTTTTTTCTGGCTGAGCATCCCGGGATACGAATCTAAATTTCCATATCTCGATTCATCACGAGAGCATCACGAACTTTTCTTAAGAATATCTGGGGTATGTGGGCGGGAAAACCCGGACGCTTGGAATCCTGTCAAGACCCCCAATCCAATGAGCGATGGTGACCGGCATATAGTAGTCCACTGCAACGCATTGATACTCACTCGCTTTGGGAATACTGATACTAAGAAGCGATGTTATTGTCGGGCTTCTTCTGCCCTAAAGCACTAGAGTGACTTCGTCGGGATTCGAAACCAAGCCAATACCCCGTGTCTTCTGTAGGGGCCACGTTAGTTCCAACAAGGGTTTGCGAGGCATAAGTTCAGCCAAGATAGAGGGGCAGAAGTGCCGTGGGACGAAAACTGGAGGGGCGAGGGTGTGGTCTGCCTGGTACCAAGGGTAAACTAACTGAATGATAGCGCCTACGGAAAATGGTGCTAGGGGTAGGGGTCGAGGCTCTTTAGGGGTCCCCTATGCCACTCTTCACAGACCCTATCCACATCTACAACATCCCTAAGAGACTTGTCCACCGCGCTTAATTAATAGAGAGCCTCGTAGGCCCCGACCCGCAGTGTATGACAGTCTGCAATAGCCCTAGACGGTGCTACCCGAATAAATGCAGCAGCATCAAGCAGACCGACGAATTACTCCCAGTCTTTATATTTGTTCACTGCTTAATTTCGTAACCCATCATCTAATGAACCACTGCTGGAAGGAGTAATGAATAGTGAAGGTGCAAAGTGTGTTGGTTCTTACTGTGCTGCATGTGTACGGAGTATACTTATCAAAGTAATATAATGGTGCCTACTCAAAGTCAATTGGTTGCTACCTAGCCACTTATACCAGTACTACCTCCCTACAGTTGTGTTCATCCTTGTTGTCCTTGCACACACCCTTTGCACCTCAGGCCTCCCAGTAAGTCAAATCTGGGGATGACCAAGGTGCCCCCAGGTGTGGCTTGTCCGTTGCGCCTCAAGCTGAATGGCGCCGCTCTCACGCCAAGCCATTCGCGCTTCCCCAACAAATTGGAGACGCCGGCAGCCCTGTATCCACAGAAAACCACCAGACCACCAACACGATGACATCAAAGCTCCTGACTCCTGTGAGGCATAATCCGACGTTTAATTCTGACTGCTATCATGGTGGGTTTCCGCCTCACGCCTTTAATGGTTTCTAATGTGTCTCGCTGAGGACCTCTTCCAGAACAGAATACTAGTATAATGTCGACTGCTGAGGGAAAGGAGGAGAGCTCTGCTCGTGAATACAAGCCCAGTTACGATCCACAATCCCTGCTTGATTATGAGACCGATTTCATCAGCCGCGAGGACATCAACAGTTTTGCCAAAGCACTTGCTGCTCCGACCACAGAACCAGTTACTGCGTTGAACGACTGGGGCCCAATTCACCAAAAGGTCAAACGGAACCGGGCTCGACGGAAACCACCTCGGAGATCCAAGGACGAAACAAGGGAAGGTTTTGTTTACAATATTCTGTATTACCCTCTTCTATTTCTTGTTTGTGGATGGATCGTCTTCCTTTTTATCATCTACAACCTGACTCGTTTCTACATCTATGCATACGAGCACATCTTCACATGGAGGGGCCGACGAGAAACCCTTCGTAGGCAGCTCCAGAGATCAAACACGTACGAAGAATGGCAAGAATCAGCCCAAAGACTAGATGAGTATCTCGGAAATGAGGATTGGAAAAAGTCGGACCCTTATTCCTACTACAATCATCAGACTGTAGCACGAGTGACAGCTCAACTCGCCGATCAGCAGCGGAAGGTAGATCAGGAAGCCACACATGGCCGGGACGGCAAGGGTGGCTTTACCGCACTGGAAGAACTAAAGGTGCTACTGGAAAGCTGCATGAAGAACAATTTCGTTGGCATCGAGAATCCCCGCCTCTACAGCGAGACATACCTTGGAACCAAGGATCTGATTCAGACTTTTGTGGACCAAGTGGAGAAAGGCCTACGGACTGTTCTCGATAGCGACCAAATGAGCAACAAGGACAAGGCTACATTCTTTCGACACCTGGAACTCAATTACGGACGAACAGCACTTTGTCTCTCCGGAGGAGCCACCTTTGCATATTACCATTTCGGAGTTGTCAAAGCGCTTCTGGATGCAGGTGAGCTGCCCGAGATTATCACGGGCACTTCTGGCGGTGCTCTCGTCGCAGCTCTCGTCGCTACTCGAACCGATGAGGAATTGAAACAATTACTCGTGCCAGCCCTCGCGTATCGCATCCGAGCATGTCATGAGGGACTTACAACATGGGCACTTCGGTGGTGGAAAACAGGTGCCCGCTTCGACTCTCTAGATTGGGCATTGCAATGCAGTTGGTTCTGTCGTGGATCATTGACGTTTCGAGAAGCATACGAGAGGACCGGCCGCATTCTGAACGTTACCTGCGTGCCCTCTGACCCACACTCACCTACAATACTCAACAACCATATCACGAGCCCGGATTGTGTCATCTGGTCTGCTGTCCTTGCCTCTGCTGCTGTCCCTGGAATACTTAATCCGATTGTTTTGATGAGAAAGACTAGAGATGGAAACCTTGCTCCGTACTCATTCGGGAATAAGTGGAAAGATGGCAGTTTGCGTACTGATATTCCTTTGAAGGCTTTGAACATCCATTTCAATGTCAACTTCTCTATTGTTTCTCAGGTCAACCCCCACATCAACATCTTCTTCTTCTCACCACGAGGATCTCCCGGGCGACCAGTGACCCACCGCAAAGGGAGAGGCTGGCGTGGAGGATTCTTAGGTTCTACAATCGAGACATCTGTCAAGCTTGACCTGCAGAAATACCTGAAGATCCTCCGACACCTTGAATTACTACCTCGGGTTATGGGCCAAGACTGGAGTGAGATTTGGTTGCAGAGATTCTCAGGGACGGTGACCATTTGGCCCAAAACCGTCATCAGCGACTTTTGGAATATCCTCAGCGATCCTAGTCCGCAGAGGCTCGACCGCATGCTCAGAGTCGGTCAACGAAGTTGCTGGCCCAAGATTCCATTCATCTCCAACCGCATGAAAGTAGAACGAATTATTCTTGAAGGTCTGAGGAGAGCGGGTCCGGTCGAAGAGGGATATCGTGACCCCAATCCAGTTCTTGAACAGCAATCGCAGGAAGCATCGCTACGGGCCAGAAGAAGAGCGAATGACAGTATCTCATCGATAGATGATGCACACCATCGTATTCTTGCACCATCACCTCGTCGACCTAGCACCATCCTGGAGGAGCTCAGTCGGCAAGCATCTGTTCTTTGGGTTGATGATGGTCCTACGGAAGGAGAGGACGATGGTCTGAGCTCGACGGAAGAGGAGATGACGAAACCTGTAGAGGGAAAGCAAGAAGATCCATGATGGCTGTATCATTACCATTAACCACCTCAGAACTGTCGGCCGTGCTATCGACATTACATTTTAAACCAGTAGTAGTAACAGAATAGAAAATGAGGACTGGAGAAAGCATACCGCCAGATCACGTGACTAGCAAAAGTACAATATTGGGCGGCGGCATGTGGATGCACCGACGGTAAGGTTCTAACGAGCCTCAACCGAGATCTAAACGTCGATCTCACGCAGGTTCGATCGTGCCTCTTCAAGATGTCTACAATTCTTCGCCGCCGTAGGACCGAGGAGGGCAGGCTCCGGGAGGATTCTGGACTCGAGAACCGTTGTCGCGACAGTCTTCGGCGCCAGTTCCGCCCACAATTGGCCTCAAATCGAATGATTATGGTGGTGGTTGAGATTGAGTGATATTTGATGCTTTTGGATGACTCTTTGCTTCTTGCATCTTCTGCCTAAGAGTCGCGGTTGTGATTGGAGGGAGGTCGGAATTTAGTGGGTGGGTTGGGTCTTGGCAATATGCCTGCGCCAACGCCTGAGAAAAGCCGGTCTCAAACACGCTCCCACTCCCCCGAACCCCCCAGGCCACAGCCAGTTCACTATTATCATCGACCCATCACTGGAGCCATTTCTAATCATAATCCAGTCTTCTCTATACTGCCACCTGCCATCGCTCGGCCATTGGGATTCGCTGGCCTCCTTTACTCAAAGCATACTGCAATACATCAGTCACGTCAAGCTTACTGACGCGCCGCAGCCCATCACCGAGACTTATTATTGCTCCGCGACTATCACTCTCGACCCTGGGTTCAAATCCATCACTCTGAGCAGAGCAAGCGCACGGTCATATTGCTTCCACCCCCATAATGCGGTCGAGGTAATTGTACTCTTTCCCAGCGATAGCAACCGGTGACGACAACGACGATTGGCCACTATCTGCCTCCTCCGCCCTGAACACATTCGCAGGCATGCGTGGCGCAAAGCGAACTCTTGCGGAGATCGTCGCCCACGAGGACTCGGACGACGATGATTACGATGACCAGGCCCCCGGACCGTCAAAGTCTCGATCCTCTAGAACTAAGCAAGGTCGTGTGCCAGTCCGCAAAAAGCCACGAAGGAAGTATTCAGGCTCTGACATCGAGAGTGACGGTGAAGAGCTCGACTCTGAAGAGGATTCATTTCAGGAAGAGTCCGACGATGATGACATAGAAACAAACGAAAGAGGACGCCCTGTGCGGAAAACTGCGAAGAAGGTTGTCAAATATGAGGAGGACGAGACTGATGAAGACGAAATTGCCAAATCAACTTCGGGAGAGCCCCAGACACCCCCTCCAACTGCTCAGCGTAAGAAGCTAATCATCAAACTCAAGACGACGCCAGCTGCTAACCGACCAATTCGCTCGACGAGGACGAGGAGTGGTAGTTACGCTGGCAAGCAGGGCTTGACTTCTCCATCTACTGCTCATCCGACTGGCACAAGGAGGAGTAGTCGACTGTCACATGATGAAGAAGAGCCTGTGATTGCCCTAACGAACTCAGGGAACCACGTGGAGGTCATTCGGGCGGGCTCTCGTGACCCTGAAGATATTCACCCTAGAGCCGTTAAGGGCGGAAAGGGCCTGAAATATCCATCGAAGAGCACTATCGACGAAGAGCCAGAATCCTTACCGAAAGACGATGAGGGCGTAGAGGAGGACAGTGAAGAAGAGCTGGAGATCAAAGCTTCCCAGCATGAGCTTCTTGACAGCGACATTCCCGCGCCAGATAATGACCAACAGATTCCTCAAGTAGTTTCCGACCTCATGGAAATGACTGGCGTCGAGAGCGGTGATGAACTTGCTCTCAACGAATCTACCGGCGCAGAGGCAAGTCAAGAAAAGGAAGACCATGATGAGGAAGACGAAGACGACGTGCAGCCTCGGGGACGGCCTACACGCGCGTCGACCAAAGCACGGGCTCACTCTCCACCGCCAGACCTTGAGGAAGATCCAGCACACCTTCGTGTCCGAAATCTTCGAAGCCGTGCTAAGGACGGTGCTTCTGGGAGTCGACGGCGGAAAGCGCAGGACGAAAGCAGCGATTTTGATCCTGACGAGAACCAAGAAAACCAGGACGAAATGTCAAGTTCTGGGGAATCCGATGCTTCACCCCGCAAGACAAATCGTGGAGACGGAGAATATGATAGCAGCAACAACGGCAGGCGTTCGACACGTCTGCGGAGCAAGGCTGCATCCCGTCAGCGATCTGACGCCAGTGATCAAGATCTCGCTGCAGAGGTTGCAGATCTCAAAAGACCTGGTCGAAAAGCAAGGCGCGAACGTGAGGAAATTATATTCGAGCCACGTGGCCGTCGAGGTGGGAAGAAGCCAAACTACGATCTGCTTCGTAGTCTAGCACCGATTGAGGATGAGGATGGTCCTGCAGCACCATCACCTTCCCAGAGAGCACGCAAGCCCGGTGCCGGCAGCTGGCAGAGAAGCCTCTTCAATACCTACGGGCCTTTCGGCGGAGGGGGGGGTGCTGCACCTGTTCTTGGCGGTCCTGGCTTTCGAGCACAGGGCGGAGTGGATTCCGACAGCAGCGACGATGAAGGTATGAAACAACCAGGAGGCATGGGTGGCACCGTTGGTATGACTCCTACAACTGCTACTCCTTTCAATGCTTTCCCCCAAACACACAATGCAGATCCAGCTCAAGCAACTGCTGGTACTCCTGCAAACCTCGGTAAGATCAAGGACAGGCAGGCTCTTGCGGACGCAGATCCATTGGGAGTGGATCAGAATGTCAACTTTGATAGTGTAGGGGGGTTGCAAGGCCACATTGATCAGCTGAAAGAAATGGTTGCTCTGCCCCTCCTCTATCCTGAAATTTTCCTACGCTTCAAAATTACTCCTCCCCGTGGTGTGTTGTTCCACGGTCCGCCCGGAACAGGGAAGACTTTACTTGCTCGAGCTTTGGCGACGAGTGTCAGCTCACAGGGCCGGAAAGTCACTTTCTATATGCGCAAAGGTGCTGACGCACTGAGCAAGTGGGTGGGAGAAGCCGAGAGACAATTACGCCTGCTCTTTGAGGAGGCTAGGAAGAACCAGCCGAGTATTATCTTCTTTGACGAAATCGATGGCCTGGCACCTGTCCGATCTAGCAAACAAGAACAAATTCATGCCTCGATTGTTTCAACACTTCTTGCTCTGATGGATGGCATGGATGGACGAGGACAGGTTATCGTCATTGGCGCAACCAACCGCCCTGACTCAATAGATCCTGCTCTTCGCCGTCCTGGCCGCTTCGACCGCGAGTTCTATTTCCCCCTGCCTGGCACCGAAGCCCGACGCGCAATCATTGACATTCACACCAAAGGGTGGAAGCCCGAGCTTGATTCTGCTATAAAAGATGAACTGGCTGAGCTAACCAAGGGTTACGGGGGAGCAGATTTGCGAGCCCTCTGTACCGAAGCCGCCTTGAACGCGGTCCAACGACGGTATCCGCAAATCTACAGCTCGGTTGAGAAACTCAAGATTGACCCTCAGACGATTGACGTTACACCGAAGGACTTTATGATTTCCATCAAGAAAATGACGCCCTCATCCGAAAGATCCACTTCTTCCGGTGCCTCTCCACTTCCCGAAAGCGTTGCGCCTTTGCTTCAGAAAAACTATGAACAAATCAAAGCGTTGCTCTCAGAAATCTTACCACAAAAGAAGATCTTAACGGCTCTTGAAGAGGCTCAATTCGAAGACGGATACGATAACCAAGGATTCGGCAAGGAGAAGATGCAGCAAAGGTTTGAAACTTCAAGGGTATTCCGGCCTCGACTCCTCATCCAAGGCAAGATCGGGATGGGACAGCAGTATCTAGCAGCTGCTTTGCTGAATCATTTTGAAGGCCTTCATGTTCAGGCATTCGACCTACCGACGCTGTTGAGCGACAACACAAGTACTCCCGAGGCCACCGTCATCCGGCTTTTTACTGAGGTCAAGATGCACAAACCTAGTGTAATCTATATCCCTAATGTACAGGACTGGTATAGTACAGTGGGAGGCACGGTCATCTCCACCTTTCTCGGATTGCTAAGGTCAATTAAGCCAACAGACCCCGTTCTTCTCTTAGGTCTCGTTGAAGGTGACCAGGACGAAATTGATGATAGCATGCGTCGTGAGCTATTCGGCTACTCTAAACGCAATCAATACCAGCTGAAAGAGCCCGGCCACCCTGAGCGGCTTGCGTTCTTTCAAACGTTAAAAGACTACATAGGAACCGCGCCGTCCGATTTTCCCAACCCTGCCAACCGCAAGAAGCGGCAGCTCGAGAAATTAGATCCTGCACCCCCAGAGCCTGAGAAGCCAGCCCCACCGCCCTCGAAGGAAGAAGTCAAGCTTCAGAAAAAGAAGGACCGCCAGACTCTCAACATGCTCAAGATCCGACTGCAACCAATAATGGATCAGATACGAACCAGACATAAAAAGTTTCGTACTGGTGTGATCGAAGAGAGTCAAATCCGCTACCTCTTTGACGAGGCAGATCCTGGCACAGTAACTTCTGATCTTCAACATGAGGTCCTTGCCCGAGCATCATTTAGGCCTTTTGAGAAAGGCACAGACCCTCATGGTGTGACGGTTCTAGTTGACCAAGCCAACGGCAATTACTATTATAACCTCGACTCTGTAACCATCGAGAAGCGACTGAGCAATGGTTATTACAAGAGACCAAAAGACTTCCTTGCTGACATCAAGCGTCTGGAAAAGGATGCAAAGGCCATTGGAGACGAAGATCGGCATCTGAAAGCCAAAGAGCTGTTAGCCAACGTTGAGGTTGATATAGGTTCGATTGAATTTGGTGAGCCGGCGTTCGCCGCTGAGTGTGAACGGGTTTATCAACGAGAGCTCGCCAGAGAGAAGGAAGCCTTGAGATTACTACAAGCCGAAAATGAGCAGAACCGGGGTATGCCACCACCACAGATAGTCTCGAATGTACCTCACGGAAACTCCGGCCCGTCCGTCACGACCACTTCAACGACCGGCCCCATACAACTTGGGGAGCCCATGATACAACATCATGATTTTGCGGCTAGCTTGTTACCGACTCAGTTCTCGGCTGGCGAATCTAATGGCTCAGCGATGACCAACGGAATACACCACGAGTATGATCAAGATCAAGCCCATGAGGATTTGACAAATGGTTCCGGCTCCAGCCATGGCGTTCAGGTTGGCGAAGACACTCCAATGGGAGGAACGGAAGCCAATCCTCATGAATCAAATGAGAAGAGCAATGAAACGCAGCAGTCTCAGACTTCCAGCTCGTATGGCAACCGCGGATCTGCACAGCCGCGCCCTTTCCATTCGTACACGGCGCCGTCACAGCAATTGATGAAGGAATCAGGAATGTCTGCACCTCGTTCCCAGACAGGTCCCTTCACACCTATGCCAGCTGGGAGCATAGCCGCAGAGTTTCAAAACGACGCTAGTACCACGCAATCGTCGGACAAGAGGTTGTCGTCTGGCGACAGAGAACAAGTGAATACCCAGGAATCAGGCCCCAATTTCTATCTACTGGAGGAGCGCCGGTCAGCAGATGCAGGCAGTGATATCCCAGACACCCAAGGTACGCGAGGTTTCCCGTTCGTCCCTAAACGTCCCTTTGCAGCCATGAGCACCAGGGAATTATTTAACCTAACCCTGAAAGCAGATAACCCTTCGTACTCACAAGGATCGCCTAGCAACAATACCAATGCCAGTCACCTTCGCCCAATAGGTCTAGCAGCATCTCCACATGCTCAGGAAAAGCAGACTCAGCCCCCAGTGCCGGCATTTGATGCCCATCCCACGGTGCAGCCCTCTCATCGGCCAACTTCACAGATTCAGGATCTCCTTAATCCATCGCCACAGCCGAACCTGATTCAGGTAGAACAACGCAGTCTAGACAATTTCCACCAGGACGTTGCAGACAAGACTAGTGGTCTTAGCGTGGAGCAACTTGAACAGGTCAATAGCGTGCTAATGGACACATTGTGGCAGACGAGAGGAGAATGGGACCGAGGAAAGGTGCTCTCGGAAGTCGGTAAAGCGTTCAATGATGTGATGTTAGACATGCAAGAATCCGGGCAGGAGTTTGGCCCAAGCAGTTGGGGGCGGAAGACCCAAGCATAGGTTATTATGTGACACCAAAACCTATTGGCAGTGTAAAGCCTTGGAAAGAGGGCATCAAAACTTGTTCCGAAAAGACAGCTGGGCTAGAGGAACTTGGTAGCTGTTTGTACAGTAGACGAAGATGTAAAAAGGATGACCTGATTAAATGATGCACGTTTGATCGAGGGTCTGAAACAAGCTGAGTGATAGTGATGGAGTGCTCACTGTAATAGTATACCAGTTATATAGTTGCTGCAAGGCCGGGGAGGCCCTTGCTGCCAAGGAATACATGTCAACCGACCTCAATCAAGAGCTCGTCCTCCCTATTGAATTTCTCACTCCATCCAACAAGCAGTCTGTCCATTGACCTTGGATATACTATTCTCTGCTCTTCAGATAGGCGGTCTTAGTGATGTGCTCATAACCCTGGCAGTAGCTCATGTGGTACTTGAATAAGTTCCATTCCTATCGAGCAGCAACCAGGGCCTCGGGGCTCAGCTTCTCCACGATGAGACACCATTCAAGGAGAGTCGCACTTCCTCTTTTCGACTGATCGGGGATCTGTTCCGTGTGGCGCCTTCCAGGCTTCCACGTTATAGAGAGAAGAAGTCACGGAAAGGCACATGGGTCTGGATATCTCAACGTCTTGTTCGCTTGCTCTGGGTCTCTGACCGTCCATTTTCCTTCCACTAACTTGATTTCCGCGTCCACGGGCGCGTCGGACACTTTTGCAAAGTATTGAAAGCTGCTCCTGGACCTGAATCTCCCACTATGGCTAAGCTACCTTGTGTAAATCTCCTCCTCGTCTCTCTGCTCTTCACTTTAGCCTCTTGTCTCCCGTCTTTCTTCACCTTGTCGTCCTATGCTCCCATTGCTGCCTCCTGCCCAGGTACTCCACTTGTACGAAGTGCGGAAGGCCTCTGCTACGGAGAGGAGCTCTACCGAGCGGGAAGACGCCGGGTCTCAGAGCGAGCATTTCGCCTCTTCATCAACAGACTGAACAAGGGACTGCCAAAAAATGAAACCTTCGGGTACAACTGCACTCCAGTCATTGCTCTTGCTTCAGGTGGAGGCAAACTGCGAAGCCTGCTCTCTGGTGCAGGCGTGGTTCAAGCGTTGGATGCACGAGATTTGAGCAATGGCGTCAATGATCTCAAAGGGCTTTATCAAGCAATTTTATATCACGCTGGGGTAGATGGAGGTGCTTGGTTGGTGTCCGCCCTGGCGGGCAATGACAATAAGACCGCCTCAGAACTATATCTCAATACGTGGAGTTCCAGTTTGCCAAACGCGGACTTTCTACCTGTCAATACAAAGAAGGGTGAGGCCTATGCCAAAATAGCTTTGGATCTGGCGGCCAAGGAATTGAATGGCTTTCAATCTACACTGGTTGATAGTTGGGGGGGATTGCTGTCTTTTCACTTGTTCAGTAACACACCTAGAGCCATTGCTACGCTATCCGGGCTGATAAAAGGTCCAATGCTTAGCACATTCGAAACACCATACCCGATAATCACCGCACTGGGTTCAAATCTAAATATAGACCAACGTGGATGCGACATGATCAATAACAAATCTCTTCAGTATGAATTTCACCCTTACGAGACAGGCACGTGGGAAGCTGGCCACAGAATTTTTACAAAAACAGAATTTTTGGGCACCCCCTTAAGCAATGGCGTACCTCTTGCGGACGAGCTCTGCATGAGAAAGTTTGACAATCTGGGCTTCATACTTGCAATTTCAAGTGGTGCCTTTTTCCGCTTCTGCTCGCGTGTACCTGGGACCAATTTGTTGACAGGAGATTGGGGACAGATGGAGAATGAATTGATCGGATTAACAAATGTCCTCCATACACCATCTCTGTACGACGAATATGGCATTGTTCCCAATCCATTCTACCAATTAAAGTTGGCCCCTGGACTTGCGCCCAAGAAGCGCTTGCATCTTGTTGATGGTGCAGCTGGTGGCGAAAATGTACCATTATGGCCTCTCATTCAACCAGAACGTCACCTTGATGTTGTCATCGTGAACGACAATTCAGCAGACACACGTGATGGCTACCCTGATGGAACATCTCTTTACAATACCTGGGTACGGGCACAAGAATCTGGGCTCAACACGATGCCAGCGATACCAATTCCAGCCACAATGGACCTGATTGGACTGAACAGACGCCCTACATTTTTTGGATGCTACGACGACTCTGTCATCACTATTATCTATCTGCCCAACAGACAGCATGTCTTCCCTAGCAATATAAGCTCATTCAAGTTGACTTATAGTCAGAAAGACGTGACAAATATGATTGCGAATGGGAACATGGTTGCTACGAATGGTAGGGACAAAAATTGGCCTTACTGCCTTGCTTGTGGTCTTCTATTGAGAGTCAATGATGGAGAGTTGCCACTTGGTTGTGGTGCTTGCCTTCGGAAATACTGTTGGCCGACAGACGGACCAGGAAAGCATCCCATGCAGTATTCTGAGAGATGGGGTGTTTGATCAGGCTCTCAATGTGGAAAGCAGGCTGATAAGTAAGTCGGGGTCGAGATTAGTTGATAAGGTACAAGTTGTGGATGGTCATTGGTCAGATCACTGACTCTTCTTGCTGCTTGGTTGACTAGGGTTATGGACCATCATTCTGCATTCTTCGAAAGCCAAGAGCATCTACTATGGGAGTTTGCAGACGCGCTGCTGCAGAGAATCTCGGATGTGCTCGGGTTCGATCATCTCAGTCAGGCCGAAAGCTGGCAACGATGTTGTATTACTTACTTACGTACGAGGTCCTGTATCTTACCTGTATCGAGTAGACTACGAGGGAAGCCGACATGACATGCTGACCTAGACAACTGCATGCATTATAAAGTAGTGGGTGGGCCACGGTGAACGGGTGGGCATTCAGAATGCGTACATTGAGCTTCAAGTCTAGCCCACCCACATATCGAGAGTCCATGAGACATTGATGCAAAAGCGATCTTTGTTGCGGAAGCAGTTGAGAACGGCGCTAAAGCCTCAAACCACTGTTCTGTGTAGTCACTCACTAGTTAGCTTTCTGAAATAAAGGTGGTTGGCGCTTGTGTAGGCCCCCGTTCCGTCGGGCTGGAAGGTTTGCCTCGTGACGGGGCCGACTCTGTTAATTGAGGCTCGTGTGTATCAATGATTCCCGCCTCGAACAAAACAGTAGAGTCAACTTAGCCGGGCTAATAGCCATTTCGATCCTTAGGGAGCTCAACTATGTTCTTTGTTGGGACAGAAACATCGCATAGGAAGCATCAGGAAGGTCGGCAAGGGTCCATCGACAAGTGCTATGGTCCTATGGAGTATGGACCCCGTGATTCACGGCCGTGGGATGACAGCGACCTAAGAATGGGAATTCGTACTTGAAAATTGTACACCGCTCATCGGGCAAGGGTCGACGAGGAGTGCTCGTCTGGACATCTGAGACGCAAACGTAAAATCAATGCTGAACACAGCGATATACCGAATCTATTGGAACCTTCTGTTTCGAAGACCTGCCTACCAGATTCATCCGAGCCAATGAGCCAGTCTGCCATCGAGATGGAACTGTCCGTCAGGGATTAGATAGGTACGCCACACCGCCTCATCTAGCGTGGCACGACGATGGTGAGTAGATGTCGTGTGTAATCATGGCCATCGTCGAGGCCCCACATCGTTGCATGTGGTAGGTCGCAACCCACGTCTCTCTTGAGTCCTCCACAGGAATGGCGCATTTGTTTGCTCTCTTCGCTTCAGAGGACTTGTTCCTGGCCGAAACCGCCACGGCCGTCGACAACCCACCAGTTCTCGCGTTTCCAAATGAGGAGAACCCGATAAGCGAGCAGGTTTGTGCTGACAGGTGTACATACTCTTCGTGGGATAAGCCAGGATACCATCCCACTTGGGAGGAAACTTACGGTGAGCTCGTGTTGAAGACGCCTTCGCTGCTTTAGCGAGTGAATTCGCGTAGCCTTTCAGGAGGCGGGGAAATAGGAGATTGGGATCGTGCTCATTTGTTGGTTATGGTGTAGTGGGGAGTGCGGTACCGGCTATTCTGGACTGTTTCCAGCTTCAATTCTTTCTCGATCAAGTTTGATCAGAACTCACGCCCGACATATAGTGGCAATGCGTCATTTCAGAACAAGAAGCGACAGGCGTTGATTGGAGCCATCAGCAGATCAGGCTACCGGAGGTGTCTCATTTGATTATCGGTCGAGGAGTTGGATGATGACAAACAGGGCTCGAAATATCTATGTCACCGAGGGGGAATGACCTACCTTCGAATTATGTAGTTACGTGCCACCTAGTCAGTTACAGTAGCATCCCCAAGTTGGGAACGACGGGGCCTCTTTGTGTTCACACAAAAAAAGAACACCTGGACGGTGCTGGGGATTGGGCCTTCATCACCAACATCGAGCTTGAACTGTAATGCGAGCAGAAGCGAAACCTCATGATAAAGAAGTGGACGTGGCAGTATGTCAACGAAGCAGAAATTGTCCACACACAACGGCACATATTGTGCCGTCGAGGCGAAGCAGACCGCGCGAGTCGATTGTTCTGATTGAAGCTGGGCCACCCTCATTGATCGGCAATTCGGGCTATGATCAGGTCCGATGTCTCTTTCGTCGGCCCCTCAATGGTTCGGGGGATGAAATTTCAAGGAACAAATCATGTAAACAGCGATAAGCCAGGCTGGAAGTTAGATTCTCGAAAAGTCTAAGTCATCCAAACCTTTTAGAATATATCAACTCAGTCCCTCGAGGCAACTCGTTGCGGCTATACCATACCGTACGGAGCCACAAGTAAATTGCAAGACCGACTGTCGACTGTCGAAAGCAGAGAATACAGACGTGGATCAACCACGCAAACACTGCTTCGGAGGACGAAGACGTTGAGCATGGAGAGCGTAGGTCAGCTATGCTCTCACACAACAGTTGGTGAACGGCTTTCACTACGCGAGGTTTTGGCCTCGACGGAAGATCACGTCTGCATTTCAGCACCTGGGATTCCTCGTGCTGCCTCCGTTGTTGGTCAGGCTCGGTCTTGCTTTTGATTTGGCCGTAAGATAGCTCCTGAATCTTAGGCATCCTTACTTAGACTTTCCAACGGAAGCGGCTTCTAGCTTTGGGGGGAGATTGGGGGTGGTATCATCGCTCTCCGAGTCCAACACTGAGATCGGAACCACTACCGCCAATGACCGCACCGCGCACTGAGATAGTAAGAGTATCGCCTCTTAAGGTTCTGTAACACCATCCTCAAAGAAAGGCGTTGAAAGGCTAGATGACTGACTCGAAGCGTCATGTCGATTCAATTTGCCAGGAATGCTCCATCATCTGGTGGAGAGATTTGCAATTTGGTCCTGATCTGCATCGAAGGGCACCAATTGTAATCCACCATGTAACAGTTGGTGACTTGACGTGCTTGATTATGGAGAGTTTGGCGTCTGACGGAAGAAAGGATACTTGGACCGGGAAAGGGTTGAGATGAAGTCGAAATGTTGGGCGAGGATTTCCCCGCAGCACAACCACGGAACTCTGGAGAAGAAGCTCCTCTCCCCACTACGACATCGTGGGGTAATTGCTTCCATTTCTAGTTGCTCTGATTCCATCTCCATCATTCGTCGGCATCGGGGTACCCAAGGGGAGGACTAAACATTCCCAAATAACCTATCAGCTTCTGCAGATAACCTTGCCCATCCGCTTCCGCGCAGGTTCACAGCTTGCAAAAGCACGTAGTATCACTGACGAGGAGCATGAGTTCGGTAGACTGATCGAGCGTTATTCGGTTGAAGGTAAAAGGTTCAACAGCCGTGAAAACTTTAATAGGCTCTTTCCAATGGTTCGTACTCGTATGAAATGTGGAGAGGTTGGAAAGCGGAGCATGGCTGTAATCCCTGACGCAGCGACGACATGTCAGGTAGGATATTGGCTCGCCCATGCAGCAGGCTAGGTTCGATAATCAGTAGTGAGACAAGTCAGGTAATAGCAACGGATCCAATATTTATGGGCCAGCGAGACAAATCATGACACAGTCTTGATCCAGGGAGGCCTCAGGAGCTCGACAACGTTGACAAAGACTCGATAGACAATTGCGCACGTAGCGTAATCGTTCCATGCAGAACGAAGCCAGCCTGAGATGGCACGAGGGCCGGCTCGTTGTACAGGGATGATGAATGGAAATGGCTTCCGTCTGCCCTATCTTTCGGGGGTGTTATTCAATTCATGGGTATCTATCCCGCGACATTACCAAAACTGATGACACTGGTCAGTTTGAGGGAGATGGTAGTGACTAGTAGGACACAGTCTTTGTTGTTGTCGCGTAAACCGAATGAGGAAAACCTTTGTACTTGATCGGCTTACTGAAACTTGGTCAATGGAATGTACTTTGAGTTTTCTCAAGCACAAAAGCAATTTTCGGGGATGTCTCAATAGAGTAGCCCGAGATCACCGACGCCATATCTTCGACTGTTGAGCAAAGCAAGTGCTCGAATTGAAAATCGGCGGCTTACTATCTCGTCAGTCGAATGTGGAGGCTTCACCAGGCATGGTAATACGAGCTTCCACACGATCATCGTCCAGGCCGGGTACAAGACAGCCTACTCGTGTAAGCATGAGTGAATGGAGCCGCGCGCATCGTAGAGGACTCATGCCATCATAAGCGACGACGAGAGTCTGAGGATGGGTTGAGTCTGTCAAAGCACCCGTTGACATGTGCTATGTCAGTGGTCAGGTACCAACCACACAAGGACTTCAAGCTGGCTAATTCTTCCACATCGACATAAAGCCGTTGTGCAAAGTTTGCTCACAGAAGCGACAACAGAGTTTTGCTTATCAACGCGGTGGCTCCGTTGCTTGAGAGCTTCGCCAGGAATTTGAGTTTCTCTTCTCAAGCAAGAGAAAATAGGGGCATGGTATCTGGGACTGTTGCATGTTGCATATAGTAGTAGCACCTGAGTATGGCCGAGAGATAGTACTCCCCGCGCCATGATGGAACTGCAACTCCATACTGTCCTGGCAGTTGCATGTGAAATTGCGCATGAGTGTCACGCCGTGGCCTTGCAAAGCTGGTCCGCCTAGGATGAGCAAAACAACGCGGGCGTGAGTTGGAAACAGGTGGCGTTGGCGTCGCTTCGCTTGCCTTCCCCGCAAAGTTACTCCGTACTGCCCCACCATGATTCGAATTCAAAGCTACAAGCATGTCTGTGCAAGTATGGAGTACACTCGCCTGGATTAACCTCATCTGATGTACTCGGGTCGGGTTTCCGATGCGCCCGACATACGCCCGACTCTCATGCCTGGAGGCTGGGAGTGATAAAACTCATCTAACCTTCTTACCCAAGCCCACTACCACTGGCTTTTGAAAGGGTGTTGTTTGAGACACTGTACGGAGTAACTTGAGTAGGCATCACGCCTTGGACGGGGTTGGTGGCGCATCGTTTCCCATCCTTGGTAGACACGAAGACTGCTCATCTCGTTGATAGTACAATGTATATTCCGACCTGGATAAAGACGTTTGGATCCGCCCGAGACAAATAATGAGAGCAGACCAGGAGGTGGGTGCCGCTTCGAGTCCTACCACCAGGATAGGCCATCCGGAAGGCCGCCGAAGGATCTTGTACATACTCGCAAGTCAGAGAACTTGGATTGCCGTTTGACTGCCGAGAACTGCGACCGCAGAGATTCGATCACACCTTGTCAGTCGCTCCGCAATGTCAGAACAATGGATCCAAGCTCCCATTTCATCGTGGCATAGACATGGAATCGTGAGTAGTTTGTCCGAGCGTGACCGACTCTGAGTCTCCGACCCGGGGGATGATTGCAAATAAGCCAAGACAAGCCCGGATCAGACGCGCAAGCCGGCAAAATGGAATGTTGGACCAGCTGGCAACAAAGCAGTCCAGTAGGTTAGTCTGTGGAAAAGATTGTCGATCAAAACTGTCTTGCAACCTTGTCCC
This sequence comes from Exophiala aquamarina CBS 119918, assembly GCF_000709125.1. Classification (NCBI taxonomy): domain Eukaryota; kingdom Fungi; phylum Ascomycota; class Eurotiomycetes; order Chaetothyriales; family Herpotrichiellaceae; genus Exophiala; species Exophiala aquamarina. The sequence continues at coordinate 2,757,610 of NW_013550585.1, forward strand.
CACTGCCTGGCCTGGTGGTCAATAGTCCCGCGACATGGACAACACAGACTGGATGGCCCATGCTCTGTCACATTCTTATCGTTGGGCCAACAGCATTCGGACAATCCCCTCAAGTCGAAGGGGAGATTTGGTGTATTCATTATCCCAAACGAGCACGGGGCGAATTCTACTCGTATGTTGGGCAGCGGAGCCTCCTTTCCTGTACTTTATCCATGACCATACCTCGTACATACATGCCAATCCTTTGATCCGTCAACGCCGTCAACGTCATCATCGCTAGACAACTCCCCAAGGTTTCAGTGCCTTATGGGTCAGAGTTCTTAAAAGGAGAGAGAGGATTGTAAATTCCGGTGGGCCTTTTGCTGGCTTTCTTGGTGTGCATTTTGGTAATTACGAACTTGGCAGTGGACAGGACAAGTCGTTCCTCGTATTCCGGAAGCCTCGCATTCCTGACTCCACGAAGATCCTCGGAGCGAGGGCTCGGGGCTCCACGATTTACCCCGGCTTAGGAAGCAGACAAATTGGGAGTTTTCATGGTCTGGGGAAACTTCGCCAAATGTGCGGAACATTGGCCCTCTCGCGAAAGACAGAAGATGCTTTGAGCGCGGGTGGATTGTCTCTGATCTCCATCCCTTCCCCCCAAAGTCTCTGACCGCCGCAAATGCTTTCATTGTCATTCCATCAGCGTAATGCCTGCCGAAGACTGGGCCAGTAGATTCTGCCATCAGAGTGACTGGGTAGTGATGTATCAGATGAGCCCTGCATAGTGTGGGGGAGACAGTTACACAGGCTGATAAGCTGAGCGTTCCGAATGGTACTCCGTACTGCAGGTGATCTGAGTGACCGCAGTCCCCCCCTTGTCCGACGTGTTTGCCTGGGTGTTTCTGTGAAAAGACCCGACCGCAGATACTTGCTTTGGGCTGTCGGAGGTTGACCAACAGCTCCAAGGCGTTGATCCTCCCCGTCCCAAGCGAGTCCGGGGTTCGGCTGAAATGTGCGAGCAATCTTTTCCAACGGACGCCAGTGTATGCAATGTGACTCAGCCCTCGAACGTAACAGAACGACATAGTTGGCATGAGCGGGAACTAGATGGCAATTCGGCTGTTCTTGCAGCGAAATGAGTGGTGCTAAGTAGAATGGCAATCACTGGGCAAGCATGACGCGAGAAGTCGGTCACCCAGGCCTGCACCAAGAATGGACAATCAATAATGAATAATGAGAATGAGGCAGAAAACGCAACGGACCATTCTTCGGTACGCACTGCCCAATCCCCAGCAGTCTGTAAGGCGTCCTCTAGTGTATACAGGAAACAGGATCTTGTTTGTATGGACCTTTGAATTGGGCTACTATATCTGAAATTACACATGTAAACGTGGGATTGGCTGCTCTGCACGTTGCGAGCGCCTGTTGCCTGACTGAAAACCAAGATCCCGATTTGAATCAGTCTCCAACAAACACCATCTATTTCGCGCAATCGTGTGGCGCATTCCGTGATGATCCTGATCCGTCTATACCTTGCTCCTTGCTGTTATTCTATCCTAATTGAATACCCGATCGGCTCATTGACGTTGATCGCCCAAAGCACACAAAAAAACAAAACCTCAATCTGAAACTCCGAAAGACAAAGAAAACTTGAGTGAAGAAAGTGGTACATCTCCACATAACTAAAGTCGTGCCGTTAACGGCGTTGTAGACCTCGTGTACCTCTATGTTCGTTAAAGCGATCATCTTGCCATGTCGCCGTTGATAGAGGCGGCTTTGCTAGATTCCCCTGAACTCAGACCACTTGGTGGGTTGAGCATATCTGACAATCCAATTTTAGGAAGTTGCGGAACTGGTAGTTTTCGCTGAGTGCCAGTAACAATATCCGCAATGGAAGGGCCAGTATGCTGTGGGGGGGGAATATGGGTATATGATCCGTCTGCTTGAGGCTCCATCGGTGCTAGCAACGGAGTGTGTCCCAGTGAGAGGTGTCGAAGGCCAGGTAGCTGGAGATCGCTACCATGCGGACGAAGACGTGGAGAATGACCAGGAGTAGCGAGTGGTGTATGGTCGGGTGTTGGCGATATTGATTCATGCGAGAAAGTCGGAGAAGATGGGGCTGTCGAATGAGGGGAGTTTGGCCTCGATCTTTTCGTTCGGTGATCATCCTCATGAGTCTCTTGAGAGTGAGATCTCGACATAGAGTGAGAAATAGCATAGGCTGAAAGCGATGGTAGACGCCCATTGCTATTATAATTGCGATGGCTGAAGAGATGATGTTGATGCTGATAAGGAACTCTCGTAACATGTTCGTCTCTCTCTACTTGGGAAGCAGCAGTGGCGAGGAGATTGATGTCCATTGAGTTTCCCCTGTCATCGATGCGGCCAAATGGGCTCAGGTGAGATGGGCCATGGGAATTATGGCCAGCCTGGATGGCGAAAGAATGAGGTGGTGAGACATTGGGAGAGCCAGCGGCGGATGTGGGTGCGGATCGTGGCATGCTGGCCTTGTTGGGAGGAGGCAACATCTGTGCTTGGGCTGCAAAATTGGGATTGGTGCCGTCCTGAAGGCCGGCGAGGGCGGCGGCGGCGGCGACCTGGTGAGTCTTCTGATTCCTCCTCGAGTTAGGATTGTTATGGATGCGCGAGTGCCGGGTCAATTCGTCGGATCGGCTGAAACGCTTGCTGCATCCTGGGAATTGGCAGGCATGAGGCTTTTCTCCAGTATGAGTACGGATGTGCCTGGTCTGATGTTCGAGACGATGAAAGGCTCTGTCGCACAAGGGACACTTGTAAGGCCGAGGGAGGTCCTGCCTCTCTTCGGGATTATTTGGATTGCCCACGGCGGTAGGCATAAGACCGACGGCGGTAGCCATGTTGGAGTCAGATGGAGTTGAGGTTGAAATTGAGGTTGGGGTGCTGTCTTCTGGTGCAGGCGTGATGGGAGTAGAAAGGGAGGAAGGTGGAGGAGAAGGGTTGAGAAGGGCAGTAAAGTCTACTGCAGACGAAGAGCGTTGCATTCGAGCAAGGACGCAATTTGTTCCCCAAGATGATCGCTTATCGTGGGGTGAATCATCCGCTAGGCCCAAGGAAAGTCGACGTGACGCATGTACAGGCTCGGGCAACCTGGGGTCGGAAAGGGCGAAGGCGCAGATGATACGGAAAGTGGACTAATAGTGTGGGCAGATTTAGAGTGGACGGTGTACGGTGGTGTGGTGTGGTGTGGTAAGGTGTGGTCAGAGAATGAATGTGTGGTCGGGGGGTTGGAAAGAAGGTGACGAAGGGATGAGATACCAGAAATGCGAGATTTTGAGAGGGAGGAGGGATCGATGAGGAATGAGGGATAAGCCGGCAGCGCTTTTGGAGAATTGGAAAGTCTCTTGAGCGTCTTGACTCTTGACAAGAGCGAGACTTTCAGGTGGGTTGAGTTTGGTTTGTGCGCAATGGAAATTATCCGGCAATGCGGACTGGAAACTGGAGACCGGGGGGAGCAGGGGTCTTGATGCTGATGAGACAGGGTGGATAGATAGAGTTGGGGTGTTGGTCTGTCACGGCTCTTTCCTTTTCCTTTGGATTCTGACGGAAGGATGCAGAAGGAGAAAGAGGCGAGCTGCGATCCAGGAAGCTGCTTTGGGGGGAAGGCCGGGGGGAGCACCCACTTCACTTCAGCCCTTTCACTCCGAATGTCGCATTCTGGGGGGTGCCAGGGAACGGCAGGGAGGGTACGAGATGCTCGGTATGCCCAGCCAATACAGGAGTAGGAGAGGCCGGTACCAATAATACGAGGTAAAATACTAAGTACCTAGCACCTAGGACGGGCCCCAGAACAGCGTTTTGGGCGACAAGGCGCTCAGTTATGATGTCGTGGTGGCTGCTGTCCTTGGTTGGTCCCTCGGGCCTGAGTTGGGCCTGAGTCGTACACCCAGTTGGCTTGGGCATGCAAATTGTGTCGGCACCGGGCACCCAGTTAGCGTACTCGTAGTCCTTATCGGCCCCAGCTGAAAGAGACACCTGTGCTGTGCTGTGCTGTCCTGTACTAGGCTAGGTATGTACCAAGGTAATCTCTTGTCTGGAGACAACGCTTGGGTAAGTATTGACAGGTGTTTGGGGCAAGGGAGGCGTCACTCAAAGAAAGGGCCGAGGGCTGCCTGATATCTGCTACCTCATACCCAAGTCAGGAGAACAGGGCCGAGGGAACAAGTTGAACCCAGGGACCTAGGATGACGGTTTCCCGAATGAAACAGTACGGGCCACGTTGTTTTGCCGTCACTTTCACCGTGAACCGTGAACCGAGGGCCAGTCTCAATGGTTTAGAGTTGTCGATGGTTGTGCTCCGTACGGAATACAACAAGTAGTAGCTTAGAAGCTAGGTCCCTCTACAAAACCCCCAGACCATATTATTATCCATACTCCAGAGTCGGTATGAAGGGTACCTGGTTACTCTGCCGTACGATGCATTGCTGTCAGTCCACGTATGGATGTCCTGGGGCAGTGATACATAATACAGGCCCCCACCCGTACGGAGTCCCAAGTACAAGATGTCCGTACCTTGTACAGACTACTTCCTACCCTTGGGGCAAATGAGACGAAACTGCTGGTCCACAATCAAATGTGTATGGTAGGGATGACAGACAGGTTACTCGGAACAAATTGAGGCAGTGACTTGCTGCTTCAGGCAAGGGGCTGCGAATGCAATAGTCGACAAGCCACGCCTGTCCAACAAATAATATGGGGAAGGCCCGGGTTCGGCGTGGGCGGGGCCTGGGAATGGCAAGAGCCCTGCACTCACGGGCACTTGCTGAGATTTCTAAAGACGGTTCCTGAACGATCGGTCCTTCCACCGCGCCTTGGATGACGTGATTGTCGGCGTGGGCGTGGGTGTACCGAGCCATTGCGGGTGTGGGCGTTGGCGGAGTGGCTGGCCCGCTCAGAGGTGCTGAAGGGGGGAAATTCCAAAAATTCCCTCTCCTTGTTTAAGCGGAGAAGCGTATTAACTAGTCAGTGCCTTATTCTATGACGAGTCCATCCATAATGAAGAGTCTCGGTAGAGTTCCAAACGACGAAAGATTGGGGACAACGTAGGGGAGCCGAACAAGTACCGCTGGGAAGGTGCCATGAGCAAAAATGGATGAGCCTCGGGGATTGAGTTACATCCCACCTCTCCACTTGTCTTCTGTCAGACAGAATCCAATTTTCGTACTGATTGGGTATTATTGACTTCGGATTTCTACGGATCACGAAAAAGAATCGGAGTGTACGGGAGGCTCCGGTGGGTACAGTACGTACCTTGGGGCGAAGTCACGACTCGCGAGTCTCGACACACCATGCTGGGTGCCACCCGCCTCGAGTACTTGTACTGTAAGGCAAGAGATACTTCATACAGGCCCTAGACTACCTTAGGTACCTAGGTACGGCTCTGAAGAGATAGCAGTGCTGCAAGTTATGGAGTACGGGGTACGGATTAGGAGTACTGTTTCGCTACAGTATTAGTCTGCGATTGGTGCAACTGTAATCAGTGCGACTGACTCATCCTCCAAAAGCTTTCATTAATTGATTCTATCTATCAGCTACTGCATAAAATCACCACCAACCTCCACTGACACTGGGCGTTTTCACATGTAACTTTTCATCACGATATGGTTCTCCTCCAATTTGCACTCGGTATCTCTTTCAGTGCGATTGGTTGGATAGCGCATGTGATGTCAGATAACGCGCCTCTCGAAATGCAACCGAGGCGACGCTGCCGCAATAATAATCTAGAATCGTTGCCGGTTCTTTTTGCCAGGCGCCACCATCGTCGTCCTGAAACTTGAAGGTTGCCCATTAATTTTTGCTTCTGCCTGGCAAAAGCAATCGAATGGTAAGGCGCCTATCTCAGATATTCCAAGGGCAAACAAGGACTTCCGAGAATTGTGTACAGTAGCGCCACTGTGGTTACAATGCCACTTCGTCGCTAGATACCTCGCACCGAGTCTTGTAGCATGAGGCACCCATGAGGCTTTCACACGCGGACTTACGGAAAGACGCCATTGGCTACCTCGATACCTGCTTAGATGCATGTGGATGGGTGACGCTGGCCCCATCCAAGACCCCATCGTGGTATCACCTTGGTGGATTCGTTCTCCTTTGACACGGAACGTTAATCTGTGTACCTGCTTCGGACTTCTTCCGATGCCCTGAGATTATAAAAGGTTAAAAAAATTATTCCCATCCGTGCTTTGCTGGTCTCCGTCACGAGTGAACTCACGTCCATGACATCTGTATTTCAATCATCGTTTTATTCCTTTTGGCCTTGTATCAGGGAGCACGAGTCCGGATCTGTGTTTGAGTCGGTCTGACGGTACAATCCATGGATCGAGTATGAACTGCCGTGATAGATAGAAGTTGTACAAAAGCCGTATGGAGTATGTACATTACGTGGTACAGGGTGAGGTACGGAGACGGAGTAAGAGCATTCGATACTTCGATGTCTGGGGTAGTCGGGGGGTTTAAGCCACCCGAAGGCCCCATGCTCAATCGCTCATAATAAAGTAGGGCCAAAGGGCTCAAGGGCTCAAGGGCTCAAGGGCTCAAGGGCTCAAGGGCTCAAGCGGCGTTCATCCACAAAACTCTCCCTCGAACATCACGCCCCTGGGCTTTTCTCGAGTACAGGGTACTGGCGCTAACTTGAATCTCGAGCCGGAGTCATTTTGGGGGAGACTCGGATTTACCGAAAGCTGAAATACCAACATGCTCGTATGAGTAATGCTGCCTACATACACGCGAGTTCGTGGCTCTCACGGCCACCACTACGAAAACACCACAATGCATCCAAACACCTCTGAAAATTCCAGCCTCGCTGGGTGCCTCACTTGCCCCTACCTAGCTGACATGAGGTCGTTGACGGCAACAACAACAAAACAACTCAGCATCCGAACTATGTACGAGGGAACCCACACGGTGATCTGCTCAGATCCGACGAATTCGATTTTGGTCCCGCCCCCCATGTCTATCTGTTGGACCTCGTGGGATGATGACCTGCCCAGGCACCCAGGCCTGAAGCAGAGCTTGACTCAGCTACTCGGCTCGCTGTTTCGACGCATGTGCGGTTATAGGCTTTGCTGATGGCTCCAACAGTTATGCAGGCCATGACAGACAGACACCTCGCAATCTTTCCAGGAGACCGCTCGATAGCCTGACAGCTGCTCACTCCCCCATACCTCATTCATGATTCGCCTTGGGGTCGAAATGAAAGGGTCGTTGATCGTGATAAGCCACATGAATGGCGAAATGTTTGCCTATCACTTCGTCTGTACGTACTCGTACGCGTAGGACGAGATAATTATCCTGTACCCCTTGTGGAGCACGAGGGACTCGGGATTCACTGTCATTATGATTATTACAGGCCCAAGCAACGCCTGACTCTGAGGCTTTCCATCCACTCAAACATGCGTGACTGCTGGGGATCTCCCGAGGAATTGGAGATCGCAGTCTTTCCGTAGCACCGTATTCTCCTCCCCGGATAGGTCTCTTCCCCACGGCGTGCTGCTGATAGAGATGTGGGCAGCCAGCGAACCACAACGTTTCCCGTGCGGATTTTGATGGATTCACTTCATAGTTTGGTCTGTTTATCGAGAGTTGCTACCGTCATCGGGCACACTACTAGTATTAACACAGGCACAGGCACTGGGCTTACATGATAAGCGGCCACAAACAAGGCGTAGCCAGCCGAGCGTCGACCTATCTAATCTGCACTGATGGGTAACAGATTACTGCCGTCTGCTTACGCACTTGGTTGCCTTCTCCTGGGTGTTGCAAGGACACCTGCGCTGATGGAAGCTTTGGTGATACTACCCCGGTTTTACCGAGCATCACACCCTAGTCTCACCTTTCCCCCAAGTTGGCGTGGCATGATAAATCAGACAATTCCCGCCGGTCCCGCAATCGATTGCTTTGATAAGGACGTCTTCCTCCCAGTGGGACACGGAATTCAGCCTGATCTTGGTTGCTTTTCCGGCATTCCCCCACAGAGGCAAATTTGTGGGGGAGAGTTTTCCCACCAGCGGTTCTGGATCGCCGCCAGGAGCAACAATACGGAGTACTCCGTACTACTCGTAGGATTAGGAGGCTGACACGGTTAACAGCCACACTTCTGTTGAGGCGGTACCTATGTAACATTGTACTCCCGACCCGAGTACCGAGTACCGGACGGAGTACTCTTTGAACGTGTAAGAGGCACACCGGGCTCCCCGACAGATTACCGAATACTCTGCAGCATCTGTCGACCTTGCTCGTTACGTATAGATTTACCCTACACTCCGTCTCTGATTGCTTCAAGCTCGAAATTTGGTTTGCATGATCGGAAATCACTTGCTGGATTCATTGCGGGGCGCTTCTGGTGGCTTGATGGCCAGGGTGCTGCATACACCTCCTCGGTACGAGAGACTGATATTCCAAACGGGCTACAGCATTTTATTCGACCGAGTCTCCGTGCGGATCTGGCCATACTGCGAGGTACATAAGACCGTCCAGGAGAGACATCAATCTCGATAAGATGCGGGCAAGATGGCCCGAAATCTCTCCTCAGCTCGAGGTCGCAATCTTGGCACGAGATACCAACACCAGTATGTCCCAATTCTGCACCAAATCACGACCGGGTAATCTATTCATGCGTTCTGCGAAGTAGCCTTCCGCCTTTCTACATAGGTTAACCCCGAGGTTACACTCATGAAGGGCAAGTCCCAAGATCTAGTCGACTTCAGTCCGAGACAAACGTGTAAAGTCTATTCAGACCCAACATTGAGACTATCCACTCACTCTGTCATAACAAGAACCCGGGAACGCAATCCGTTTCTTTGCCACGATTAAATGCAAGTAAGAATATTGTGCTATGTTTGCAAATGTGGTCGTTCTATATGGTCGTTCTATGTGTCATTGCTATGAGACCATGATCCCAAGGTAATTTCCGCATCCAAATTGTTGGGCACGACACCGGTACGGGGACCGGGTCTTAACATTAATTGGTTCTTATTAAGTACAGAGTATGGTATCTTCGATCAACGCTTGCCCCAGACGGCTCTGAACCGACATCGACTTTTGGTTTCCCGCTTTGACAAGGCAACAATCCCTTCAAGCTGATCCATCATGGGCCGTGTTGTGGGCACAATGTCTAACACGTGGCCAGCACGAAGACAAACTACACCCTTGCCGCTTACTTGACCTTGTTCACGCAGTGATACATTCTCCAGCCGTGCGTCGGATCCGAAATTTCCCCATCATTCCGAGCTTCCCATCTGAAAGCTCAGCAGAACGGAGTAGTCAAACATGCATGATGGCGAACAGATGATGTTTCGACTCCGGGATCACATCACATGTCAGGCTATGTACGAGCCGGCCCTTTCGAGCCATGGCGACAATGGCCTTTTGACCGGATTTTCTGCACTATGGCAAAACCGAGGCAAGGCCAAGTCTCCGTTTTGGGCGGCTCTTGGATAGGTCAGAATTCCTCGTACCACAGCCTCTTGCAACCCTCGTCTCCCCGACGTGTCCGAATAGACCATAACCTGGAAATGTGGCGGTGACCGAATGGAAAATAATATTTCCTCAGCCTGACCAAAACATTTAAATTTTTGCACTGAAGAATTAAAATCCCGCGGATGTACCCGTGGTGCTGCTAGGCTTCGGCCCACAACTCCCACCGAGAAACCCATTTCGTTATCATATTGGTATGGAGACTAAACATGTGAACGGCATTATCATTTGACAAGCTGTTCAGCTTATCAGGGTTCGCGGTATTGAGTTGTGTGTATTAGGGCCACGCGAAAACATGTGCAAGCTCGGGATTTTGGACCCGAGCTGGAGTCTCACATCTACTTGTGGGGTTTTCCATCCACCCGAACAGGGCCCTTTTTTTTATAATTCACAGCACCCAGTAATCAGGTCTAACATCGTGGTGAGTACGCTCTTCTTCTTGCCTCAGGCAGAATTCAACGTTTCAGATCAGGCTTCATCTCCGTAAAGGACTGCATCAGCCCTGACACAGACTGGGATGGACCCCAACAACAATTCAGCATGATACCGGTGCTGTTAACTTTTTCCAACGACTACCAATCAGCTCACCATGTCATTCGGACCTATATCGGGCTTGTCTCTGGAGTTTTCAATGGTCGTTGAACTTTGCGATGTTAGTGGGATATCATCTCCTCTCCAATCAATGGCATATCTTTGAGTTGACCAACGGCAGCCTTCGTTTCCCTGTCTTTAATAGAGTACTGCAGACATTGAAGGTCGGGTGATTTGCGAATTCCTGTGTTTGTATCCAGAATCATTAGTCTATTCCGGGGTCGTAGTCGTATGTCTAAAGGTTGCCTTACTGTCTTGTACGTGATGGCCTTGTTTGGAAACTTGCCTTTGAAATTTAATTTGCGCAATTGACTATGCGGTTTTGGATTATAGGTCTTCCCTCCTGCTTGATCTCTTCCATTGCATTCGTTACAATCAAAGCACGACCTTGGTGGTCACCATCATACCAAAGGCAGTATTGTTACCATCATGTAGTGACTTCCGGGGGAATACATGCATCGCCCATTGAAAATGCGGTGGTGAGGAAGGGCAGAGCCATTCTATCACTTAAGCTGACTCAAGCACTTCTTCCTTCGCGGGCGTGGAGGTAGCTAAGATCCTTAACCATCAGGAGCTCTCCCCCAGAATTCGAAGTGTTATTCTGGATACTTCATACAGGGCAGTAAGATTATCTGTGCCTCATCTGTATGAGGTACCTGCCAAGACCGGGAAACCTTGAGCCGCCCGATGATATCATAATTCTCCCCATCAAAGTGCGCCTGCGCGTGTCCCTGATACCCATTGAATTTCTGCCGACGACGACCCACGGTGATTGTATGCTGCCAACTCCTCTCACAATAACTATATACGTGTCTATGCGGATCTCATAATACATGATGACTTAAAGAGCTTACTGCAGTTGTTTCCAGCCGCGGCAGACCCTCTTCAACTGATCACACTGGCCTAGTCGAAGCCAAAATCATGCCACCCGCACACAAGCGAAACATCGATGATTCGAGGTCTGAAACTTCCAGTTCGGTACCAAATCACAAAGATGGCAAGAACCATATAGGCCCGACCAGCGGCCCAGGGATCCCCAAGACCAAACGTATAGTCAATGGCTCTTCTGCCAAAGCCCCTGTGAACGTCTTGGCTGGGTCTGCTCCGGCAGTAGCCATCAATCCTCCTAGCGTTGTGGACAAGGATCCCAAACTTCCGCGTGTATGTCAGAAGGGCATTGAATACGAAGTCCCAGGAAAACTGACTTTGACGTTCGTGTAGCAGACAGATTGGATCTCAACTCCCAACGCCGTTCTCCGGACCTACCGGACAGCCTACCGCCTTCACGTCCCTTCCACTTTCTCCCATCCGCACGCCGACATCATATACAACTCATCACAGACAGGCCTCCGAGCCCCTTCAGCAGTACTTGCTCGTCGCAGACTTCGCGAAGAGAAGCACCGAAGACGGAAACTCGACCATGACCAACAGATCAACGGTACCACCACCACATCTTCCAACAAGATCGGCAAATCTAAGAACAACCTTCGCCAGGGCGAGAAGGATAAGACCATGACGAAAGAATTGAATGCAGAGACATCCAGCACAACGGGGTCTACGGTAGCACAGTCCATAGAGCCCCCGGACGCCACGCAAAGCAGCGATCAGACTCAGGCCCGGACTCAGCCTCACCCGCCCTCCTCCCCATCCTCCACCTCGACGACGTATCTCGGTCCACGCGAGCCAGGGTCGCAGCTGGCTGCCGTGGTGCGCAAGCACTTTAACGCACAGCAGGTCAGTGAGGCCGACACCATCGCCCGTTTCACCTATGTTGTCCAGCAAGCCGGCCGATCTGTATGGACTGAAGGGTGTGGGGGTGATAGTACCGGCTACTGGATGGGCAGCCATGGCCGCGAGGTCAGGAAGGCCGATGGCCCTGGTGGTGAAGTCGGCTTTCGTCTTCGATTTCGTCCCTGACCCCCGACGACTGGCTCTCCGGTCAGAAGTGAAGATTGGGCTCAGGGGCAGTCACCGAGAATGTTTCCTTTTTTTGTTGTTTTTGGTTTTTTGGTTTTTGGTTCTGCGAAAGCGGCAAGGCTGTATACAGTTCGGACTACTGTGTTGTATGGGATATTTTTTCGCAGACGCCAAATTATATCTATTTACCCCTACCTACGCATATATTTGTATATTATTGAACTTCCTTGCCACTGGATGGAAAGGGGGGAAACCGGAAGCTGATGGCAGTGTCCATGGCGACAGACGGATATTTCTGGCCAGGAAGTATCTGTTGAGGCATCATGTAATCAATCAATCCTTTCACCAATATTGGTGAAGGAATCAATGAATATAAATCCTCACCCACTTGATCAATCTTGCTTCCAATCTCCATCGTCACACTTTCTACGCTGCATAGTGGAATAGATGAGACCTTGCCAAGGTGATTATATATACCTTCTCAGCATTCAAGTGTCCCGGAATACTCGTCATCGGCACTGTCGTCCTCCCGAAAGGCTGCTTGCCCGCCCAATAGATAAGGAGCACACGCACACGCACACGCATTCACAGCTTCGCCATAGCCAACGTCTCGATCTAGTCTCAGCCTTGCTAGCGTTTTTATTTCACTACCGCTTATCACCCACTACCCGCGAAGTCTTGTGGCTGCTTGCCTCGTATGGGGACCTCTGGTCGATACGTCGCCGGCCGTGTAGGGACTTGGATGCATGATCCAACCAGGCAAGACAGGTATATCTATCGTCCATTTATCCGAATTTGCAGTCGAACCGTTCTTTCAAGATCGTGATCGTTCATTCCAACTTCCTGTTCTTTCCGATGGTTGATGAGGGGGAGAAGCGGTGTACCGAGCGGTGCTTTTATTTCCCAAATCTGAGACGGACAGGACGCAGATCAACTTCCTGATCCAGAGTTGCCCAATTGCCGAAGTCCTGCGGAGACATATACGAGTACAGTGTACTTCGGTCACGGGGAGCCGAGAGGTCAGAGGCGGGAAGCAGGGTTCCTGTTCGTTCCAAGGACCGCGCACACTCTTCACCTGCGGCGGTCAGGAAGGAGACCAGGCACCAGGGCATTTCCATAACCGTGTACTCCATATTTAATTTCATCAGGTGCAGACAAGGAGATCGTGTTTCATCAGCCCACACTGGGGAGTTTCCGATAATATTGTGGATGGAGATACTGTATGGCGGATTGCATGACCCTAGTAAATGTGGAGCATCGGATGGCGCTGGCTTATGTAGACAGTACTTTACTCCGGAGTCAGTTGCGCACAATCCGATGCTGTATTGCTCACGTGTTTTCTTTATGGGGAGCAAGCACTCGCCTGGTTGAATCATTACTACGAATGGCCAACACATTCTCGCCAACTCGGGAATAAAGCCACTTACCGATTGCTGATCTTTAGAAAGCCCAGGACGAGGTTTTCTCTGTGCCCCGGTCAGGGGTTTGTGGGTAGTACCGAAGAGGCAGACCACGACAATAGTTTAGTGTTGCCTTGGACATCATCTTTCCTTCTATCGGGGAGTCCATGTCGATGTCCGGAGCCCAATGCAGGTTAGCAGTCGCTGAAGCGAGACAGTTGATTCTGAACGATGCGGGTTCGTCCGGAAAGTCGGTACTTGTTGGCCATATTTTCTGGTCCACATCGCAAGGGAAGGGTGCAAGCAGTGAATAGGAGAAGTAGCGGTGTGTTACGAGGCTGGGCCAGGATGAGCCGAAACGGTTGAGGAACACTCGTGATGCCAAATTTTTTCAAATCAGCTATGCAAAATGGGTTTCTTCTTGCAACACGGGATGGAGAAGAGTCAGGGGTGATTAAGGATGAAGTTGAATTGGCTAAAGGAAGTAAGATGATGCTGATCGTGACGTTGGGCAGTGGTTTTGGGTCTGGGGTAATGGTTGGGATTGCTTGATGTGGTTCATTGAGATCGTGGTGCCGATGTTAGGCCTTGCGGATGGCTTGGGAGGGCGGTGCGGAGCTGGTAAAAAGAAGGAATGATGTAAGCGCTTGAGAAAATCAGCGACCCGGACAATGAAGGAGGTTGAATATAACCAATGGGGAAATTGAAAGGGAGGAAATAGCATGGAATACCATTCCTGCCCAACTTAAGGCGACAAATCGAACCTAAGGCCCAAACTAGATGGATGTGAGTGGTCATGAGGCAGAGGTTGGAGAAGAGATGTTGAAGGGTGCAGTAGGCGCAATAGTCGCAGTAACCAAGGTTTGAAGGAGAAGCGAGAGGCGCTGGGCGTGGACAACAAGTACGATACGAATGCACGTGGATGGAGTTGGGCGGGTTGACGACGAATGGTGGTTGCAGTCGGAGATTTACCAGGAGTGGGAGTGGTGGACAGAAAATGTGATACATGCTCAAATTGGGAAACGATGCCATGAATAGGAGACGAGGAGGAGTTCTTTTGACAGCAAGACGAGACGAAAAAGAAACGAGTACTACCCATTAGTATGGTCGTTGGGACGGAGTACAGTAGTAGTAGGCTGAAATGATACTAGTTGGTGGCGGTGGTTGGCAGAAGAGGACAAGCAGGACGAATAATATACCCCGTACTGTTGGAGTGGCAGTACGAGTACGGAGTAAGGGAGTATGTGCTGCCTCGTGAGTCGTGAGTTGTGAACTTGTGCGTCGAGCAGATAGTACGGCGTAATACAGACCACATTGGACGTTGGGCTTGTGTTATTAACCCAACGCTTTGTCTGCCTTGCATCAAGTCCGCCTTCGCCTAATATAAGAATAAGGATACGAGCAGCAGGAAGGGGCCGCAGGATCCCAGGGCTCCCAAGACCCCAAGACCCCAACAACCTCCAGCGCCAGTTAAAGCGAACACGGGTCTTGCGTACAGAATGTTCTATATGGCCAGCCCTCGTGGCCTGCCTGTCAGGTCTTCGGGCAAGTCAGGCTTAGTCGAGGCCTAGGGCTAGGCTAAGGCTAGGGCGGAATCCGGAGGGGGTTCTAACTATTACTAACGACCTGCGAGTTGGTAGCAACCCAAGTTAGGTTGGGACAGGCAAGTAGGGAGAAGGAGAAATCCACACCCCTCACCCTGCACGCCCAGGGAGTGAGGGTTAGGCTGCATTTCTCAGGTCTCAGGCATTCATCAGGCATACGGAACCCGGGGGGAGCCGTTCCTATGCATTAGAGACGCCCCCCCCCCCAAGGCGCTGGTATCGTAGTAATTGGGTGCTTCGTTGAACAAGTGCTGGGGCCAGCTGGAAGGCTTCCCTAGCTCCCACTAGCGAGACGCTGGGCAGCTGCCAGCAAAGTCCTCTCTAGCCCGATTTGACCATGATGGCAGTGGTAGTCGACAGTCGACAGTCCGCGGTCCACCACCAAACACCAAGTTGCTTCTCAAACACGCTCAATTCAAATCCTACGACCAAGTGCTATACCACTACCGACGACCATCAATCCAGTGGCCCCGTCCGCTCCTGTGCCTTTTTGGCCTTGCACAAGCGGTGAACTGGCATCAAAACCCACATCTGTTCCTGTTACTGTTCTCCTCGCCTCACTAATTCATCGACCTGGAATCCAACCATCAGGGTCAGGGTCAGACTCAGACCTGCAGACGGCCAGCTAAAGGCAGCTTCTCAGCCGGGAATTGCATCAACATCATCTGTTCTCAAATCCATACTCGTGCTTCCCACATCTATCCAGCCTCCTGCAATTTTGAATGTGAATCCAGTTCAGCTCAGTTCAATTCATTTCCCGCCACACTGCGCACGCTAACTCACCACTCATCTTGCCATCGGCCACCGTCAACTAGTATCTGGAACCTTGTACGTCCCGGCTACACCGCCTTGGGCCAACAAAGCCACACGACACACGTCTCGCCCACAGCTCTTCCATGTTCTATCGCCAATAACATCGCCTCTTGCCCTTTGGGATTCATCACCATATTCTCACTGTACCACTACAATCAATGTCCGATTGCCATTTATCCGTATCTTGTTGCTGTTGCGTGACCCGACCATCGATAACCGGCCGAGCTTGTTGAGGGTCGCTGGAATTGCCCCTCACCTGGCTCGCCAACGTCAACTCCAACCACCATCGGCCCTCACAATATGAAAAAGAGAATTCACAATGTTGATTCACCCCTGAGACAAGTCGAATCCGAGCCACATCAGCACAAACACTTATTCGCCTCGGGCATGTGGCAGAAAATCCATCATTTCTTTGCCAAAGATGACCCCACTCAAAGCCCCATCGAGTGTCCCGAGGATGACCAGTGGCCCGCTGACTGGGATCGTTCCGGTCCCTATACAGACGATCAATCCTCGTCAAGGCCTGTGGGAGTCGGACTCCCCAGACAGGCCACTTTCAGACGCCAGAATTCAGAGCGACGAGAACGACTTCTCGCCATTGAACCCGGTCATGCCGAACGAAGAGCCCTCTCTTCCACCCGAAATGTATCAACATCCTTGCCTCGACCGAGGGCGACTTCATCACCGCCAAATTGGGAACCTGGCCGAGTGTCTGCTCCTGCTATAGGCAATACTGTCAAGGCCGAAACTGTCGCCGTCGATTCCAATGTTAGGTCCGCCCCCGCTTCACTCGACCCGCTCCTTCAGACTGCGGCATCAGACGACTTGTGGTCTCAAACCGAGAACCGACCTCCTAGACCACCTTCGACTACTTCTTCGGATGAATCCCATTATGGCGATAGACCTATGGTGGATGATAAAGCTGATCTGCGAGCAGAGCTCGACAGTCGATGGATTCTTAATTTGAGTATGCATTTCAGAGACAAGTCCGATCGGGAGAAATTCTTCGTTACCTATGCTCAAACACCTAATCATTGGCGGCGCGTAACCATTTCATGTGATTATCGCAACGCCGAACCCGGATCTTTGGAGATGGACTTGAAGGAGCTTCAATTCCAGCGTGATAAAAGTTTGCAGATCTATGAATCGATCCGTGACTCTCTCCCCGAGATCCAGTTCTATGACACGGTCACAAATCTCAAATTGGAAACCACCGATGGTAGGTTGCATGTCCACGTCACTGAGGATGTGAATGAGATAATCCCATACCCACCTCGAACCACCGTTGCCCATATACTCGACGACACAGAGTTTCAACCAATGGAAGTCCAAGAAAGTGAGTTGATTTTTGACTCTCATCTATCGGGTTTTGTATACAAGATTCGTCACAAGGGCAGGGTATACATCAAGAAGGAAATTCCTGGTCCAGACACCGTTGACGAGTTCCTATATGAGATCAATGCCTTGCACGCGCTTCATGGATCGGGTAATGTTATTGCACTCGAAGCAATCATTGTGGATGATATGCGGGAGACAGTCAAAGGGCTACTTATCAGCTACGCTGAGAGAGGTGCGATTGTGGATCTTCTCTACGACAATAGGGGAAGCACTCCTTGGGAGGATCGATGTCGATGGGCGGAAAATGCAGTCCGTGGACTCAGTGAGATACATGAAGAAGGTTATGTTCAGGGCGACTTTACCTTATCCAACATTGTCGTCGACGGTGAGAACAACGCCAAGATCATTGACATCAACAGACGCGGGTGCCCTGTGGGATGGGAGCCTCCAGAAATCGCCGTCAAGATTGCAAGCAACCAAAGAATCTCAATGTATATTGGCGAGAAGTCCGACTTGTATCAGCTGGGCATGACGCTCTGGGCATTGGCAATGGACGATGACGAACCTGAGAGGCATGCACCGCCCTTGAGTGTGGATGAGTTCCCCTCGGAAGTACCAGAGTGGTATCAAAGCATCGTTCGAACCTGCTTGTCCACCCGCCCACGCGACCGCCTCTCTGCCAAGGAGTTGGTTGACTTATTTCCCGAAGGCAGCTCCAGCTCTTCAGGGACACGGTCTTCACAAAGAAAGCCTCAGTTGCAGCTGTTGGCACCAAAGGAATATATTGACCCTGCAGATGCGGTTGAGAGGGATGACCTTGAACGATTCAGCCACGATCACCAAGAGCTCGATTGTACTCCTTATTCTCCAGAAAGCTCAAGAGATGACTACACATTCACCTATCCGAAATCGTCCAATTATGAACTTGAGAGCGAAAGCTCAGCATATGACAGGCCAAGAGGGAGACGACCGCCAACCAATTTTGCGCACCTTGGAACCCACGAAAGACGCCACTGGATTCCCGACGTTGAAAATACAGAGCCCATTGATGAAGTCGAGCCTAACATTGTCGCCATTTCCCCGGGCATGGATCGCGAGATTTACGATGAGGTTGACTTGAACGGTCATGCATACTTGGTACGCCGCGGCACATTCAACCTCGAGGAGATGCAAATCCTTGGAGATGATGTAAACGCAGAGAGACAATTTGAAGATCAAGCATCCCAATTTGACAATGAGTCTGTTGACGTCGCCGGACCTTTAGATTCCAACCAGCTCTATTCCTCCCGACGCCCTCCCCTACTGACGAGAAACTCTACAACATCAGATATCACACCTCGAGGAAGTCAAACCGTTTTGCCTACTTACAGTCCTTCCCCATCAGAACAATGTCTCACGGATTCGAATGTGGCTGTTGAATTGAATGCTTTGGGTAGTCATCCAGACCTGAATACTTCTGCACCACATGCAGAGGAAAACGGCCTTGGACGGTGGAAATCAGCAGACCCATATCCTCCAAGACTACCCTACGAAGACAGTGGTTACGATGAGCCTCTGAATCTTGGCGACGATCTTAGCACCCATGATGTACCAGGCTCAAGCAATGACTCGGGAAACACGTATCAGAAACAGGGCAGGGAGCCTCGTGTCGTGGATACTCCTGTTTCTGAGCAAAGTGTGAGGCAGATCCTTGCTATCCCAGATACTACTGCTCCTCCCCATACCATGAATGAGATATTTGACCACAGCAGCGACATTGTTCCAAAACACACTCCACAAATCCCCTCTACTGAAAGCCTAGACAAAGATCTCCCGCTACCCAAGACTTCCCCTTTCCGTCACAGTGGCCGAGAAAATGAGAGTGAGGATGTCGACACCACTAGCAATCAAACGAATTTGAATGCAGACATAACAACTCCCACAGGTCATCAAGGCGAGAGGGAAAGTCCAATTAGAAGTGAAGATGCGAACAACCCCAACGCTCAGATGGACATGAAGGCAGACACTACAACATCCCCAGATCCCCAGACCGTCACTGAGAATCCAAACGGCGGTGAAGGCAGTGAAACCACCAACGTTCACATGGGCACGAAAGCAGATACCAAATTACCTGTAAACCCCGAACTAGCTCTAAGGTCGACGACCAACGATGAAGACGACGCTAAAATACCTACAAATCATCAAGCAGCTGCTGGAAATTCATTGATTTCAGAAGAGATCAAACAAGACGGCGTAGCCCTTTCTCCTTGCGGGACCACAACTACGGGACCTCCTACCCTTGACTATTCAATTGATGTCACCATGATGTCTTCAGGTCCTGTTAATATAGAGACATATGTTCCTCAGGAGACAATTGGACTGATGAACCCTGTGCCAGCTATTGATTCTGGAGTCGAATCGATTGAGAAGCTACCTCAGACTCAAGAACTTACGATTGAGGAGACCGGGACGAACTCGTCACCAACATCGAAGGTGTCATCTGAGCCAATAGATTAATTCTGATATCAAGACCACTCATCAACCCAGGGCAATCAGAAACCACTTTCGTCTTCACAGTGCGAGAACGGATGGGCTATACCTTGTACCCGATCCCAAATCTTGCCACTATTGCAGGCAATCGCAATCATGTCTAAACATTATTGTGCCATTGTCACTGACGGCACTAGTAAGAATCGAACCTACTTGTGCATTTTCACCATGCTCTTATGGTATCACCTGCGCTCTTTGATCTTGCGGTCACTGCCGTATTGATTAAAGCCGGCAATCTATCAACCTCAAGCACCATCTACAAAAGTTGCCCATGACCTGAACGTTTCCACCATAGAACAACGACATCTACGAACCCTAAAGACGAATTATTTCCACATGAAAATATCCAGAACACCAGCCGCAAGTTTTACCATTTCCCCATTTTTGACACATTCAATACTGAGATTTAAAGCGAATGATACCATGGATCAACTCCAATGACCGCGAGGCATGTTTTCTTCTTCTCTATCTGGGAATCTGCTCGGTGTTAACAAAGAACGAATGGACCTGGCGGATAGTAAAGCATTGGATTGGGTGGACTAGCAGACTCACTTCCTATTAATAACCATCGCATGGCGTGCATTGTTTTGCTTTTTGCTTTTTGCTTTTTGCTTTTTCTTTAGCCTTTCTTGGTTTGTATATCCTCAGGAGGAAGTGGGGGCTTTCGGGCGCTCTCTCAGAGGGTCGGTTGCGGGACTGGCCACTATAACTTGGCGCGCTCCTGAGCTCTACTGTATGTTGAGAACAAAGGGCGGGTGCGGAACGATGTTTGCTACGTTGGTTGTCTCACTGCATTTATTCTTCCATATCACTCCACAACGACTACGGTAGCTTAGGGCTGGCTGGTGAAAGTGTACTGTTTTCCTTTTGGCGAGGGTTTCTCCTTGTTGGCTATTGTTGGGCGAACGAGACGAACAAGGGAGCAAGAGCAACGAAACGTCACGTTGAACGACAGCTTTGACTCACGATTTGCAAAAGGACAATGAAGACTCAATGACTGACGACGACTTGAAATGAGAAGCTACTTGGAAGTATTGACTTCCCGTTACTATTGTTTGTTTTTCCTTTTGTTCTTCCCGCTGTGCCTTGGGTTAATGATGGTCAATATTTTATTTTTGGCCAGGGAAGGATAGGGCAGGGCAGGGCAGGCAGGGCAGGGCGGAGAAAAGGTATGGGTACCTAGGTGCCCGTGGAGGGAGAGGAGCCCCCGAGTTGAAGGGGGCTCCTGGGTAAGGATTGCGGGACTCGGGAAGGAAAAATCGTCCCGCAGAGAAAGCTGCAGCAAAGTGCCTCAAGGTATCTAGTCCCTGAGGGGCCCACTGCTGATATGTAGGCCAGTGGATTGTGCCTACTCGGATGAAGAGTAGGCACGCATGGGAGGTAGCTAATTTTCAAGTGAGGAGAGAACAGAACTCACAAATAACGATAACGACAGATATGCCAAATGCGAACGAATTCAAAACTGTTGGGGTATCGATCTTTTTCTATTTGATCTGTGGTCTACCGCTGCGCCACTAAAACCTTCAAAATGGATTCTGGGTGTATTTATTACTCTATTCTGCTCAATATGTGGTTTCCATGAGTTTCTCCAAAGATCCATCCGTTGGAGATGGATCTACTCACTGTAGGCCTGTCGCTATCAGCCAGGTAGAGGGGAACAGTCGGGGAGGATTGGCCTCTGATAGAGTGTGCTCTCTTGAAACGGGGGAAGGAAGGGAGGCGGGGACAGGAAACCTTCAGAGGTTCGCTCGGTCGCCCCGAGAACGTCCCCCCCTTGGAAACTTCCGACCGAAGGTAGAAATGGTACATGCATAGACGGAAGATGTGTCTTTTGGCGATAGGTTTGCCGTTGAAGTGAGGCGTGGCCGGTGAGTAAAATAGGCTGCCGCTGCTACTCCTAGCATCGGGGCTGGGTTGGGCTGTCGTACATGAGTCAAAACGGCCCTGTGGGGTCCGCAAGAGTCCGAGATAGCGTGCAGGGAGCACTTATTTCTCTTACTTGTCACTGTTGTCGCTGCAGTTTGTTCTCCGGAGCCGATGCTAGGAGTTGACCTTGGGCGACTCATCCCTTTTTCGATGAGAGAGACGTTGGATGATTTTCAGTCCTCGGCCTTATTTGCCCGATCTGCCCAAGCGAACAAAAAGGAACAGAATGTGGATTTCAGTATTCAAGGGCGAATTGGAATGACGTCGGTACCTATGAGATCGAGGTTCCTGCCGATGAACACAATTTTGCCCTCTGGTGGGACTGCGTCCTGGTCCCGTTCGTCCTGTACAGGTTGCGGTGGTTCGATGATCTCGAAGATTTCCCGTACCCCCTGTACAACTCTTATCGTGTCGTCTGTGAGTACTACCAGGCCCTTCGTTCGATGGATTTCGTATTTGCGTGTCTTTCCTTCCTGCCGCTCGTTGGCTTCCCAGAGGACTGTCTCGAGCCAGCCTTCAAGTAGAGGAAGTTTCTGCACATCGAAAATGGGAAGTGGCAGCGTGATCGTCGAGATAGTGGGGTCGAGGTGGGAATGCCCTTTGGACGAGAACGATGGTCCTTTTGAGTCGCTGGGAAAGGTCGAATATGCGGAAAGGTCTAGGACTGTGCCGGACAGACTTTCCACACGAGAGTGAGAAGTCTCTCTGATCTTTGCCAGACCGTTGATCGAGGTTATTCGCGTTCTTACTTTTGAGAGCTGAGAGGGTTCGACAAGGTCAGTTTTATTCAGTATTATCACATCTGCGTGAGAGATTTGCAAATGAGCAGTCGTTAGGAGTGGGGTGTGGTGGTGATGGTTTTCCGCTTCTTGCTCGGCCTCTGGGATCTCTTCTGGTGCTGGCTCGTCCAGACTTTTGAGGACATTCTTTGCGTCTACAACCGTGACGATACCGTCTAGGTATATACTGCTCCCCAAACCCTCGTCCAGCCAAAACATCGGTGCGATATTCCCTGGATCTGCAACGCCTGTTGTCTCGAGGAGGATATAGTCAAAATCCTTCTGGCGATCCACGAGAGATTCCAGGGCTGCCACCCCGGAGTCTTTGACGCTGCAGCATATGCAACCATTGGCGAGGGGGATCCATTCGGTTGAAGATTCGGAACCCTTAGAAACGGTCAAAGACTTCTCAATATCTGCAGTGTTACCGAATTCTGTAAGGCCCGAGCAGAATTAGTCATCCTTTAAAGTGAGCGGATTGGTAGGCTTCATCTTGCTTGTTAGGTGACCATGACTGCTTACCATTTAGCAGGACTGCTATTTTCTTCCCATGTTCGGCCGTCAAAATGTAGTTCAGCAATGTCGTCTTGCCAGCACCCAGGTAGCCTTTCACAAAATCATAAGTGCTACTGACGGCGAATTAGATCGTAAATCGCTATCCTTACCTGTGACAATAGTAATTGGTACCTTTTTAATGGACTGATCTGGTTTGACAGTTGAGGAATTCAAATTGCCGTTCTGGTTTGCGTCGATGAGGTCTGGGATCTCGTCGTCATTCATGATCAATGCAACAGCGTTCCTCAATAAGTGCCGAAGACGAAAGAAAATGGTGGGATTGTAGTTGATGTCAGGACCTAGCCGTAAGTTTGACGTCAACTCTTGCCACGTGAATAAGAGGTCGGCCAAGCTGCGACACGTGGTTTCGGCTAGCTCCGTCTGCGCCGAGCATATCACGCCGCTTTTACATAAAAGACTTTACGTTAACTACATCTAGAATGCATGCCGATGCACCGATGGCTTCCCTGTTTATCCGTAAATTGATCCGAGAGGGAGACTGCGAGACTGGTGACGGTAACCGCCAGCAAGGCTTAAGCAAACCTTCTCTTTCTGGTACCGGGGCACGCGGTGTCCAAGAGTGGGTCGACAGCATCAAGAGCGCTGAAGACCCAAAGGAAGACGATTGCGACGACGACGACCTGCTTGCCTACTAGGAACCAGCGGCCGAGGAACGTGCCTTCTCCATAGTGCGTCGCCCCTCTCGCAGTCTCCTCCACTATCTCAACTCGCAAGTCACAACAAGGATCCTCCTTCTCCGTCTCTCCGCGTCCCTCTTTGCTGGCATTATGGCTGCCGTAAACCCTTCACGCTCTGGCGTTTCGCCTTCAAGCTCCCCACGCCTCCCATCCCCCCCCCCTATCCCAGAAGTTCAGTATGGACCAAAGAGCCCGGGAATAAGCGACATGAGCGAATTTCAACTCGAAACCTCCTCCAAACCAGATGAGGGCTCTGCGAGGAGAATTAGACCTGGTACGAAGGCTGTAGATATGGTGATGGGTCCTCCACTGGTTCCTCTCAGTCAGGTATGTATGGCACGGAGCCAGCAATATTTTGGACATCAGATCCATTGGCTAATCTGAGATCCTTTCCAGCTTGACTCGCCATTCCAGCTTCAGGAGCACCTCAAAGCCCTTTACGCGACCTTGACGCACACTGAAGCCTCCGATCAGACCATTCCGATCACGAAAGAAACAGCCATGCAAATTACCACCCCTCCGCAGCTAAACGAAGCCGAGTCAGTAGATAGAAATCTATGGCTTTATGAGCTCTGTCGATTCCTCACACAGAAGGCAAACATTGTCTCCATATTCCTTATGAATGATACACCTGCCTGCTCGAGCCAGACGTGTCCAGAAATGCGAGCCAGCGAATGGCAGTACTTATGTGCCGTCCATGATCCTCCCAAGTCATGCTGTGCCATTGACTATTGCAATCACACACTCGACTGGGCTGCCAATGTACTCACAAGTCCGAGGAACTTCCCGTCGCGACTCGCCTTGGGTGGTGAGGGGGGAAATGCCACTAACAGCATGAAGCACCTGACGAACATTTTCCGAAGAGTGTACAGGATCTTTGCGCATGCTTGGTTTCAACATCGTGAGATATTCTGGTCTGTCGAAAGCACTCATGGTCTATACATTCTGTTTAAGACAGTATGCGACGAGTACCATCTCATTCCAGAAGAGAGTTACACAATTCCAGCAGAAGCCGCAGGGGCTCAAGAAGCGAGTGATGGTGAGCGCGTGCCCCCCAACGATGGTTCATCGAAGGTTCAAATTCTGCGCAAAGATGCCTCCTTGGAAGCAGGAGATGGCGTGAGCACTCCACCAGATAATACGCTTACAATCGCCCAAAATTCAGCTGCCACCGCACGCCGACACAAACACAAACACACACCCAGTACCGGAAGTCTGGTAGACACGATCACGGAAGGTCTTGAAGAGGAAGAAGAGTCAACCCAGACTCCAGTCGAAGTTGCAGACCCATCAAGTCAACTTCAAGCCTTTACAGAGACTTCTCAGATTCCTGAAACTCCGCTGAAAGACAAAGATCCTTCACCAGTTCGACAATTGCCAAAGTTGGATCTCAGTGCCATAGTACCTAAATATGAGCCTCGAGCTCCCGAAGACCCAACACCGACGCCAACACCTGGAGACACTGACCCTCTCGCGGCTGAGGCATCAAAAGATCCAGGAGCTAGCGATGCAAATAGCGAGAAAGAAGAGTCAGTACCAGAGGTCCTCAAGGTGGAAATTAAGAAGGTTGACAACGATGAAGAGGAAGAAGTCAAATCGCCATCTGGGGGTAGCATCCGTACAGGTGGCTCCGATGTATTACAAGCCATATTAGGGCATCTCTCAGATGGAGATGAAGAAGAAGATGAGCGGGAACGAGAGAGACGGAACAGTGCTGCTTCGGACTCAACCTTCTCTGGTAGGCAGAGCATTGGAAGCGCTATTGGAAGCCCGTCTGTGCTAGAAACAAAGATCGAAGTCACTGCCATCGAGGATGACGAAGATGACGACGAACCGTCCGAGGACAAGAAAGGCCATGGTGGGGCCAAAGCAATCAACTGAAGCACAATGGCGAAAGGCGTTGGCACTACCTCGACCGAAGATCGTAGAAGCCGCCCATATTTTATTGGACTTGCGGCTGGAAGTCGTGATTGGCAGAGTCGAATTTGCTTGTACGGACTTCTCAGTTCTGTGATCATTGCGAAGGAGGAAGAAAGTGAGATACCCAGGCATTTGTTCAAGGTAGGAGTACTAAGACCACCAATAGCAGTACGGTGATAAAACCCAGGTGGCATGCATGCATATTCGTCCTCTGAGATATGAGGGATCATGATATATGTGTGTACGTTGCAGATGTCTGGCTTAAGGTTGAGTTTGGCATACAACGTAGCATTGGAAGACATGGAAAGACGCACTCCCGCCCAACGCCGTGACTCCCAAGTTTGAGTGATCCGCGAAAGAGAGCAGATTTCTTTTTCCTTTCGCTGCTGGTTCTGAATCCTATTTTGGAGCTTGCTCTCATTATACGGGATTTGCACATCTCGCGGATAAACCAGATATTTCCTCCTCCGACTTTCATTCCGATTCATTCAGCTTCCGCCTGGATATCCTGGGCGCAACTTGGCCATGCGCGGTTCGATGAGGGGGTGCCATTGTGCGAAGAATGTGATTGCTGTTCAAGTTAGGGGAGCCCATGTTAGTTGGTGTTCTGTCTCTATGGATGGGGAATGCTCTCGCGTTTGAAGAAGCGGTTGCCTGGAAGGTTGTACGTACCCCACATGATGTAACAACTGGCGAAACTGAGGATGAGGGAGCTGCGCCATATCCTGGATTTTTCACATGTTAGTGATCGGGGTACAACTAGGGGAGAGGCAAGTTGTAGGAGTGTGTAGAGTAGTGTACGTACGTCTGGTTCTCCCCCTTGGGGCTCAGAAACCACGCCCCAACACTGAGTCCAACCACAACGACCAGACCGATGAGTATTGACCAGCTAAAGGAGAGACATATGTCAGTGGCTCTGCCTCTCAAGTCTTTGTGGGCAAACAAGCGCAGCAAAGAGCAAAGAGTCTGATTGCACGTATATGTCTGTATGCAGGCCGGCAGATTTCATGCCTCGTGCATGTGCATGTTGGTCCAAAGACAAGGTATAGCTGAGCCATGGTGGACAAGGTATATTTAGCTCAGTATGCTTGGGACAGCCAATGGTGTCAAGCTCGATCTAAACTGGCAAAGTTTTGTGCCTGCGCAGTACTTCATGCTCTTTGGGCTGTCGATCGAAGGAAACGAGATGGCTCCGGAGCTGTGCAGTCAAGTTGTATGTACGGAGGCGTATGAAGATATGGGGAGTGCAATGCAAGAGATCTAGAGCCGATGTTGACCATTTTCAAGGGACATAACATACCCGTTCGCCATTATGTGATGTAGATCTTGTATTTTGAACCCGTACTTGTGAAAATCGCTCTATGCTTTCTCTCTGGATATAACGCTTCTCGCAACAGAGGTGTCAATGGTGCCTGCGGACGGAGTGCAGCTGGTCGGACGATGGTTCGAAGAGGGTGTGGGATGCAGCGGGCAGGTCCTGTCCACAAGTAGAGCAGGTTAGGTCAAAGAGCGGATCGGTTTTCAGAGCGCAGCCTTGGGCAAGATACGATGGGCTACTTGAGTCTTATAATTGAGTCCACGGCTAAATGTTTATATGGGTAGCTCGTAGCCCTCATCGAAGCCCGGAAGGGACATGTTCGGCTAAACTTCCAAATTTGATATCATCGCAGCCTAGCACGAGCCTAGGCCGGAACAGAAGTATACTAATAATATCACCACTAAAATGCGCCTACGGCAACGCCTCGTGTCTGTTGATAAGCAGATGAAGGTAGAAGAGCTTCAAGCGATTTTACATTCAGAGCTAGGAAAACGTATAGAAGGAAGACCTTTCCCAAGAGTGACATCCCGCGGAACCCATGGTGGTAGAAAACACACAGAAAAGTGAAAGAACCCCGACCAACCTTCAGGCAGTCTGTATTGGGAGAATCAAGCACCTTCTCTGCTCTTACGGTAGTTGCTCTCTTGCTCGACCTGAAGTTGGTCGATCTCGGGCGCAAGTTCCGACAGGATCTCATAGGATCTTTTATGGAACTCTAGCTGTGCTGCGATCAAATCGGCCAGATTGCGGAGTGGCTCAGGGGTATCCAGCACCTAGTACTGGATTAGAAGGAATGCAATTAGACAGTGTCATTTCAATACTCACGTTCTTCATGACACCTTGGGCCTCCTCCACTTGCGAGACAAAGTCATCTTCTTTGGCCTCGATCTCGGCCCGTGCCTCCTCACTCAAAGCAGTTTCGTCATCGGGATTCATTCCCCGTCCCATGACCTGACTCTTCTTTGAGGCCTTGGTGCTGTCCAGCAGCAGTCGGCTGTTCTCTACTGCCGTTCTCGCTTTGGTCGCAAATTGGATGTTGGTATTCAGCGTAGTGTTCCACCCGGCCAGGAATCTAGCCTGGATGGCGTGGTCCTGTGCCAAACGTGCCTCCCCGACCTTCTCTTCTGCCAAAGCATATTTCTCCAGTGCGGAAGCCAGGGGATCCTCGCCGGTTTGGGAGGTGCTGTGCTGTTGAATGAGTTGAGAGCTAGCGAGGGAAGCGCGAGCGATCGCATGGTTGAAAGTCTTGGGTTGAGGTTTGGCAGATGGAGGGGCGGTAAAGGCAGCTTGTGCTTCGGAGGTGTTTGAAGCACGAGAGAGGAGTGTCACCTTCTCGGAGATGCTGCGACCCAAGTCGGTGAAAGACTCGCGTATGTTGGGAGGATAATCATAGGCTTCGTTGGTGTATTGGTTTCTGAGCCCAGATTAGTAGGGCCTTGTTCGTGATAGAAGTCATTCTTACGTGACAGCAAGTAGCTTCTGATGGACCAGTTTCAAAGCGTCAACTTTCTTCTCGAGTTCGATATAGTCGGCGGGGAGCGCAGTCTTTGGGAGGGTCAGCATCATCTCCGGGAATGAGTAAAACTCAACCGTTTCAACCCACTTTATCATCTGCTTGACCCAGCTGTTCTTTGAGGTATTGCGAACTTCGTTGAGCAAATGGTGAGACAGTTGAGTTGAAAGCAGAACTGCCGGTAAGGCAAGTCAGCAACGGAGTGAGTCTCGTAAGGGGCTACCAAGCATGTCTTTGCCTAGCGTACCTGATGTTCTTTCCAAACGCAGAGAACTTGTCCATGATTGCAGATGAGCCAGGGGATGATATGAAGAGGGGGTGGAAAGGATCGAGTGAACGAGATGGGAGGCTGATGATTGGATTGTGTTGGATGTTCACCAGGCTACGAGGATAAACAAGACAGATACGGCTACGGTGAACTATTACAGAGAATTATGAGCGTTGAGCAAAGCGCACATGAAAGCCAAGCTTTCCTTTCGTTGTTGCTGGGGCGGTGGGGCGGCCAGTGGTTTGGGCGGCCAACTGCAATTTTTAGTTAGGTCCTTGGCGCAGCACCAAATCAGCTGGGATATTCATCATTAGCAAGGAGTACTCCATACTCCACACCAGTAATGAACAAGGGTCAGTGCTGCTTTGATGCCATCTGTCCGAGACGCGCCTCTTCGTTATTCTGACCTCATGCCGACATTGGGTACCTTAGGTACCTTATGTATAAAGCAACGCTAGCCAAGGCAGCATGTTTCCTACTTTGTCAACCCTGGCGACAGCTACTTTTGTAGGCATGATGGATCTTGGTGGCCGTCCTCGCCCGGCATATCTCGTCGCCTCAATCCTTAGCGGATAATTATCTTCGCCGATTAAAGACACTACCAACAGCGTTTTCAACTAAATATTCGAGTAGGCAAAAGTAACATTATGGAATATTAAAACGCTTATTGGTCTAAAGGCACAAATACGAAGAAGCATCTTCCCCTGATCTTAAATATGAGTAAGCCATGCGTTCAGTAAGTCGCAAACAGTGTAAGGCGCTCCTATTATTCTGCAAACAGACCTGCTTGTGACTTTACAGCTTTGACACTGAACTGCGACAACAGCCTCAATCATGAGCAGCATCAAAGAACGGCCTATCTGCACGGATTCTGTGTTCTATCCTCGACATCAACCACAGCTGTTTGCAAGCAAATGAGCCAGCATCAGCTCACTCCATGATTGCCTAACAGTTTTCCTGGATACCGACTCCATCAAGCAGATATTCCTGCTTGGATTGCCGCTCCGGCCAGTCGCCTCGCGGATATTAGACCTTGGGAGAACAGCTTGTTAGCCTCGTGACGACCTCTACGTGGTTCTCGGCCACTACGGCGTCCGTCAAGGTATCCGTCGTATATCTGAACTACGTCCATGTCAGTAGTATGCTGAGGTCTCCTTCTCGCAATACTCCCAAAACACCTTTGCACCTCCAATTCCATCCTCGCTCTCGATCTTCTTTGCCGCATTCAAATCGTCTCTGTTTTCACCGAATCTGGCAAATGGCATGATATATCGACAACTATCCTTCAGTTTTACCTGAGGGCTGAGTCCGCCAAAGAGCATTATATATGCGCCATCCACGTCGTCGTACAGTATCGCATAGTGCCCAAAGAGCTGGAACAAGGACGCCGTGTGGTGTAAGATCTTGGTACGAAGGTTTACGCGGATTCATGGACAATGAGATCCCATTGTCCCTCTCCATTCGACGCGCGTCCTCTGAGGCGAGGAAGACATTACCTGCTTTATATTCGGATTAGAGGCTCCTCTGATGTTGTTTCCTATTAGGTTACTAGAATCTTCAAAGGGTACTTTCCCCTTAGGGCTGATATGGTTTGCACCGGATGCAATCCATACAATGCAGACAGTTCCAGTCTGTAATATCGAGGCGGTGGCGCGGAGCAGAGGCGTCAATCTCTAGGTCAAGGCTGAATGGCCAAGACAATTCGTCCCTAGTTGGAGCTCATAACCCTGTTCAACGAGACCACCTGTTAGCAGATATACGAGAATGAAGAGAAGTTACTACTCATGGACTGACCTGTTTAGTTTTAGTTTTTGCCGGGGAAGGCATGACGCCTGCATTATTCCGCAAAACGTCAAGTCTGCCCTCTTTGCCCCAAAAAGATGTCCGCCGCAGGTTTGACAGTAGCCAGGTCAGCGAGATCAAGAGATGTGTATTCAAGGCGGCCCGTGGACTCCTTGTGAGCTTTTTCGATTTCAACTACGGACTCAGCACCAGCTGAGTCTCATCGTCCTGCCAGGTACATCCTCGCATTCTTTGAATACAAAACCTTCGCGCACACTAAAACCCTATCCCTCCCGCTGCACCAGTTGCCAAATAGGCCTACAATATATTAGCTGGGTTGATGACCTTGGCAAAGGGATGTCATTTTGTGGTGGAGATAGGGAAGATTGGCCGCAGTAAACTCTGCCGTAGGGGGGAATAACTCCCTACAAACTGCCGTAAACACATCCCATGCATCTCACGAAGTCTCGAATACAGGTCAAGTTGAAGAGTCTACAAGGTCTTTGCTATTGACAATGTGTTTCCATCAAGGCACGAAGTTGAATCAATATTTACTTCATAGAACCCACGCCTGGATCTCGTCGAGCCTTTCTAATATAGCAGAAACGATGAGGCAGAATTGACATGGTAGAAGTGCCGAGTCGATCCCTGCTGTCATGAGAGCTGGTACTGGTATCTGTGTATGAGGCATTGAGCTGAGAAAGTTGGCTCCTCTTCTCTCTCAAGTAAGGAGGGGGAAAGGCTCATTCTGTCGCGGCTCCTGCAATGTTCCGAATTCGATAAGGTCTTGATCAACAAGGAGTAGAGCTCAAATGATCTAGCTTCGGAACAAAACCATGGATCACGGCTTCATCGCAGGTGGCCTTGTTGATCTACACGTGTGAAGTACTCTGAATAGAGCTGCAAACTCTTCCATCCATGTGGCTGACAAGACTATAATTCGTACACAGAGAATGTTTCGGCAAGTGTCCTTTGTTACTGCCTCCTGAGCAGTTTGGTGCTTTACATACTGTGTCTGAGAATTATTCTCGAGGGAATTTCTTTAGATTCAGTTGACCGAAGTATAGGACAAGCTCTACAATGATTAGGGAAAATGAAGCTAAGAAAGAATAGGGTAGTACATACTCGGTGGTAAGCAACAGAAGTCAAGAAATCTCCGGAAGCATGAATTGTTTGAAGTTGCAAAAGGCGAAGGAAATCCTATCCGAACCAAGCTCTTCTAGCAATACTTGAGTTTCCAATATTGACTTACCTAATTATGTAAGTAGTACCAGGGTATGCGGGCACTCGCGGGGAGCCCTTTCGACCCCAGGCTCACGTGCGCTTCAAACTGGCCTCGCCGCTTTAAGATAATGCGATTGCCAAGACCGCCCCAACATCGACTTCGCTCCTTGAGTCCTTGTGCGTTGAACTTGATCATCAGGCTGCGGATGACTACTTCAACCCCTTCGCTTTGTCCTCTGTCCACTTAGGAATTCGATTGTCTAGTTGATACAGGTGTCTCCTGAATCACTCACCATTTGATTGCGATTCTCTTCTTTATTTTTTCCTTCACTACCTTCATCTTTCTTACCTCCACCTAACTTTCCTCCCCCCTACCATTCAAAATTTGTCAAATGTTGCACCATCTGAGGGACGAGTGATTTATTCTAATTATTACTCTTTCGCGCTCATTCTAGCTCTGAGTGCTTCTCTCGTCTTCTTCACCATGGATGCGGCCAATCGACCTCCCCCCGCTGGACCGCAGCAACAAGCCTCCCTCATCCGACCAGAACAGGTCCAGAGACTCCCCCAACTCAACGCAGCACAGAAGCAGCAGTATGAACAGGGCGTCAAGAGATTCTGGGAAATCCTGAACAGCTCTCAGCAGGGGGAACCCAAGTACAACGAAGCCTACCAGGGTCTAGTCCGTACATCTGGTCAATTGATGGCTGGTATGAAGCAGTGGCAACAAGCGGCCAAACAACGACAACTCGCCCAACAAAATAGCCAGCAGCAATCTAACCAGCCACAGGCCACTCCGCAGGCCCCAAAACCACCAGTCCAAGCTCCGACAGCCCCTGGCGCACCCGCTCAAGGTGCCACTAACAGTGCATTACAATTTAGTCAATTGATGCCGGAGATTCAACGTAAAGTCAAGGAACAGCATTTCTATTACCCACCTGCCATGACCAAAGGATCCGAACCTGCAGAGGTATGGCTGCGGGAAGCAAAGACTCGACTTGGTCAGGCACTCCAGAGACTCCAGGTTGCCAAACAGAAAAAGGCCGAGTTCCAGCGGCAGGCACAGCAAAGAACGCAACAGGGAAATCCTCTGAATGCGCAAGAGCAAGAAGTCTTTGCCAGCAAAGTTGCGCAGTGCGATCGCGCAGTTGCCGAGAGCACATCATTCATGAAGAAGTTTAACGAACAGCAGGAGCAATTCCGAGCAGCCCAACCTCAAAACCAGTTTAGCAAACAGCCTGCAACAGGGCCAGATGGCGCTGAGCAAACGCCGGTTGCGCATATGCAACCAGCTGTTCAAGGTCCCACGGCACATTCCATCAGCTCGGCTGTGTCTGCTGCCCGTAACCAGGCTAGTGCTGCTCAAGCAACAAGCCCTACAGCAGCAGCATCTCAGCTCAACCAAGCTATGGCTTCAAGCACTCAGCCAACCCCAGTGACTGCGACTCAAGCATCTTTTCCACCGGTCGGCCAAACAGGCGATGGTTCTGCTCCCCCGCGTCCAGTTTCTCATCAGGGTCAGCCGGCCCCTTCACAAGGAGTACCGCATAGCGCACAGGCAGCAATTCATCCACATCCTCTGAACACTAGTATCAACGGCGCCAAGACATTAACACCAGTAATCACGAAGAACCTCCAGGTCACTGAGCCCAAACCTGTGACGATGCCACCTTCAAGACCAACATTGACGGGAGGGGCCGGGGTAGGATTGCCTGGTCAACTGGCGCAGCCAGCTATCTCTACGCTGCCTGGCTATGTTCTCGAGTCGAGCGAGGATGGAAGGGTACTTTCAAAGAAGAAGTTGAACGAGTTGGTCCGGGAGATCTGTGGGCCCGGACCCGAGGAACAGCTGGACCCAGAGGCAGAAGAGGTTAGTTTCAGCGTGGAGCCGTATGAATGGAGTTGTTGACATTGCCCAGATTTTTCTGTCTCTTGCAGATGACTTTGTCGATGAGCTGGTGTCGTCAGCATGTAAGCTGGCGAAGTTACGGGGATCATCAAGCTTGGAAGTACGTGACCTACAGATAGTACTCGAACGACAATACAATATTCGAGTTCCTGGGGTATCGACCGACGAAATTCGAACGGTTCGACGACCTCAACCAGCACCAGGCTGGACACATAAGATGAGTGCGGTGCAAGCGGCTAAATTAACGGTGGGCGGTGCCGCAGCCACTGCGGTCAACAACGGCGGCAAGGACAATTGATGACTCTTACATGATAGCATTGGTGTTATAGGTGTACAAAGCACATGAAGCTAGGAGGGGAGTGGCACAGTCCGTAGCGACAGGGTATTATCGTGCATTGCATTGGGACATTGGGCCATTGATTAAAGTGATGGCACAGAGGTGATATGGATTGGGACATGAATACCCTGGACGATCGTGGATTTTCCGGGCAATGCAGAAAGGCATGGTGAGGTCAGACAGAATAGCGTGTTTAGGTAGCGGGATGAGTGGCTCCTATCTACGCTTTCCACCACCTATGTAGTATTCAAAATGATACAACGCATCTGAATAATGCACTGTATCTTTTGCACCATTGTGACATCGAATTGTTAAAAGGGGGAAAGGGGCTGAGGACAGGCTGAGGGATGCTTGGTTTGATTGAATTCAGAAGTTCAGGTGCCCAATAGCCTGGTAACAGGTACCCACGAAGTACCCCACTGAACATCTAAGTAGGGATTTAGGTAGAAGGCCTGCTTCCTAAGTACTGAGTATTAGGTACTGACCTAGTTAGGTGCCTTGTACGGATGTGCGCCCCGGGCGCCATTCAACGCCCACTAGATCTCTGGCACTCCGCCCGCTGAGGTGGCTGTATTTGGGTGGTATCAGTATCGGGTATTGGATATTGGGTATCAAGACGACGTCATCACCCACACCAAGTTTTGTGCTCCAGGTCCAACTCATACCCAACGAGTGGGAATCGACATCCGATTCTCTTGATGTTCCCAGCCTCCAATTTCAACCGCTGCTGACTTCAATTCCTGACAGCCAACTACTAAAAGACGGTCGTCGCTACCACCCGATATACCTGCCCTTGGTTATTCGTTGTTCTTGGTATCCAAAACCTCGTACCGAGCGTTCGGCATCCTTCGATCCTTTGGGGTTGACTTCGCCAGCCTCGTGTCCACTCCCTGCTACTACTATCTACTGCTGCCCACTGCCCAGCCTGAGTCCACGCGCCCAGTGTTGGGGGCGCTGTACCCCTCCACACGCTGTGCCACTCAAACCGCTGTATCGTCCCTGAACCGTCCCGCTCCGTCTCCCTCAACTTAACACATCAAACCCCCAAGAAAACGTTTACTCTGTGCGTCCGGATCGACGCCCCGTTTCTATCTTCTGCATTATCAATACCACAAACATGTCCCGATATCGTCCTGATCCTCGATACTCCGACGGCAACCTGGCCTACCGTGATCCTCCACCACAGCGATGGGACACTGACCGCTTCGTTCGTGAACGCGAGATCCGTGCTCCTGTCATTGATCAACGTCCACCCTATGCCGATTACCCTCCACCCCGCCGAGCCCCGGTCTATGAGGAGCAGCGCTACTATGAAGATGATCGCTATGGCCCTCGTGGCGCCACCGAGCACAAATACTTCGAGGAAAGGGACTACTATGACCCCCGTGCACCCTCTGGGCAAATGGTCCCGTATGCCGCTCGACCAGAAGCTCCTCCACGCCCAAGCATTCTTCGTCGCCAGTCTAGCCTAGATACCTTTGACCGCCAACCACACCGACACCATCAAAACTATGAGGATTACTATCGGCCTCCAAGACCCAACCCACCCCGGGAGATGATCCCGGTGCGGCCTCCTTCTCCTCGCCGATATCCCAGGTATGACCATAACTATGACGATATCCGAGTCCAAGACCCCGACTACTACGGAGACGATGGTTTCAGGGAGTATCGTGAGCGAGAGTGGGTTAGCCGACGAAGAAGAAATAGCAGCCCGTCCCCCCACAGGCACTCGGTGAAAGGGGGAACTGTCGAGGAGGTCAGGGAGGAGATCAAAGAAGTCAAGGAGGAGAAACCCTACCCGCGACGAGGCAAGACTCGTATGCCAAAGCGCTTGGTTCACACCAAGGTTCTCTTTGATTTGGGCTATCCCTACTACGAAGAGGTAGATTGTCCCGCACACATAACCTATCCTCTTGTACTGACGTTGGCTCTAGGATGAGCGAACAATCATCATCGAAAAGGCACTCGGCCCAGACAATATTGATGAGATCTTTACGCTAAGTCGGGACTACCGAGAGAAGGAAAGTAAGTCAACCCCTCAAGGTTCCAGATTTTCGAGGTAAAACAAAACTGACACATGAACAGCGGTGACAACCCGTCTTCTTGAAGCGCCCCCAGCATCGGTTGCACCTTCCATCAGAGCTCCAAGTGTGCACGGAGGGGTTTTTGAAGAAATCAAGACCACCGAGAAGATTGAAGAGATCAAAACCATGCCATTAGCCGAAGCCCCGAGATCTGTTCAAAACTGGGATGGATTATCAGTGCGCTCCCCGTCTCCGCATAGGCACCGCTCTCGTTCTCGAAGAAGGTCTCGCCGTGGATCTTCGCCGGTTGAGGTCGTTAAGGAAACCATAATCGAGAAAGACAAGGTCGTGAGAGAGGTTTCTCCTGCACGTACCCACCGATCAAGCCATACGCGCCGTAGAGGCTCTTCAGTCAGCGAAGGGTCTTTCATTGAACGCAAAATTACTCGGGAAGCCGAATTCGATGACTCTGGTTCCGTGCACGTAGGACCCTTGGCTCTAGTTGTGGACCGCAAACCCAACCGGAGCGACTGGGAAATCAAGGAGGAGATACGGCGCCTCGAATCCGAGCGGCGAGCTCTAAGGCGAGAACGCCGACACGAGCGTGATCACGAGCGCGAACACAGCACTGAGGTCGTTAAGATTGAGAGGGTTCGCTCGCGGACCCCGTCTCCGCGGGGGAACGAGATCATCCTCGAGAGACGCGGCGAGGAAGTTCTAGAAGTCAAGAAGGACCGTCGAGGTAGGATGTCGTTGATCGCCAAATAAAAGTTTCATGTCCTGATTGTGCTCTTGGAAAACAGTTCGTTCGAGATCCGTCGCCCCTAGTCCTGGCATCATCAAGGCTATGATGGCCACCTTGACTTGAACGGCGCAAATAGAAATCGGGGCCCTGGGCTTGGAAAGCTGTCTTTCCAAGCGCGTGAAGCTGAACGGAGCCTCCCTCACAATAAACCCGCGGGAATCATGCATTGGCTGATTGTCCTATTTGCATGGGCTTCCCCTTGGGGTTCACGAAATTCAGGCATGGGGAGCCATGTGAGCACGCTCCAGATCGAACGGCTCAAAAACGTCCACAAATCTTTTCTCACAATTTCAGCACACCGCAAAGAGTGGTCAGGTCACTAAGGGAAACTGGGATAAGGAAACAGATGCTGGAGAATCTGGATTTACGGCGGGTTACGAATTTCATTTGTGAAAAACAGGCACAATATAATATGTTTGTTTTATGCCATAATGGCTTGGGCTGTTTGGATCTAGCGCGAAACATTCTATTATCACCATCGCATACCATCTTGGATCTCTCACCAGTAGCGGATAGAATCCTTACAAGAAAACACCCTCGTGAGAAAGCGTGACTTGTTCTTCGGTCTCAAGCACTCGCCCGTCCCAAATGGTGCACGACCTTCAACAAGCCCTCACTCTTTTATCTGATATTGAGGTCTTGGCAGGCAATCACCATGACCAAGAGCTGCCCCTTCTAGAAGCACTGGACAGAATTTTGTCATCTTCTGTGTTGTGAGAAAGTCGCCGCGGCCGGGCGGTAGCTCGGCGCATGCACCTCTCCTTCTGCTCCAACAGAATAACTACACGCTCTGAATGCAGTCTCTTTTTTCTAATGCTTGCATAGTGACAACGAGCGGTTCGGACCTGCAGAACAACAGACTGTAAAGGTTGTAGGATGGTTGCATAGTCCTAGATCAGGCAATTGAAAGCTGCTCGGATGGACTTCCCAACTGTGAAAACGTAATATGAAATCGATTGTTCTTGAAATTAAAAGCCTGTATCTATCTACACTTGGGCCTGCTCTTCTCTATTAAGGACAATCCAGGGGCTTGTCAGCCTCGCCTCGATTTTTTGGCGCTAAACTTGACACATTCATCATCCATGCTCCACCCGTGTTATGTATGCATCCACTGTTCCCAACAAGCATGGGGAAAACGGCCGTAAATGCAGTCAATGGCTCCACCAAGCAATCAATTACGCACAACAATGCATCTTCATGAGCCCTGCAAGCTTGATCCAATCCCAACCCATCATTCCATACTCATGAAATCATACACATCGTCCTGGCACTTTCAACGACACCTTGAAGCATGCGTAATCCATATGCAGACGAAACCCTCTCCATGGTCTTCAGGCGAGAGGAAACCTCGCTTCGATCCATCGTACCTGCCCACTCGCCACCACAGGTACAGTGGTCTGCAAAGACACAGTCGTCACCTTGCAGGACACTACATTTCTTGCACTTCAGATCCTGCATCTGCCAGCTGAGCAACGATGCTTGTATGCGGGCGATCAAGGACTCTTCGAGGTCGATCTTGCTGTACTCGGCCTGGCAGCTGGTGCAGCGCCATGGTCTGTTGACGGCATCTTCCTCACTGGCCTGGGGATCCGGTAGGACATCTTCATCCCGACAGAGGTCCAGATCGCGAGTCATAGTGCACGTGTCGCAGACGAGACTGTCGAAGCGGAGGCTCGCGCTCGGATTCTCGAACCGACTCTCTCGTCCAAACTCCTTGACATCGAACAATGCCAGCAAATCTTTGCGCAAAAGACGCGCTTCAAGTTGCAGAGGCTTCGAGAGGGATATGATCTGCATCAGACTCTTGACTAACTCGAGAACTGGATTGAGAGTGTGCTGCCGATCCAGGACCTCAAGCGACCCGCCAGGCAATGACGGAAAAGACCAGTCGCTCGCGAGCTCATGGTGAAGTAGCTCCTCACGCTGACGACGAATCAAACTTGTGATCTTCTTCTTCAATGGCTTGGAGAAGCCATCTTGCAAGACCGTCGTTACTTCCGTGCTTGTCGGGTCCTCTGTGAGGCTGATGAATCCCGAAGCAAGCTGCGTTGGTCCGGGAGTCGCAGATGGGCCGCCAGCTGTGTTTGCTGGCCTCTTCAGATGTTGCATGAGATTGATAAACGTAACGACCCAATTATCAAAAACAGGCTGCAGTAGCTGGGGGAGGAATTGGGATATTTGCCAATGTACCACTGTCTCGAGATTGGAGTCCACTGTCTCTTCCGTCACGGTAGAAGTACCTTTGCCTCCATAGTTGTACTGGTCGTACCAGACAAGTATGTCCCAGTAATCCTTAATCTCCAGGCCCAAGAAATGGAACAAAGGCTTTTGTTGGATCGATTTGAGAATGTACTGGGAATACGCGTATGCATTTCCGACCTCTTGTTTCGAGGTTTGCAAAAGGAGACGTGTAGGACTTGCGAACACAACTTGCGAGCCCACTCGTCTGAAGTCGGTAATGAGTTGCTGCATTGCCTTCTTTGACATCATCTGGACATAGTAATGTAGATGTCTGTCATATAAACAAGATGCTGGCGCCTCTACCCAGCGAACAAGGTGCTGAACCATGACATCTGCAAGTCGATGTCCTTGGCAAGCTTCTGCCCACCACGACTTGACCATCTCGCGAAGTACTTCTAGTGCAGCCTGTGCGAATCCCGCATTGGTTCTAGCCGTTCTTGAGTTGGCTGGTGCGTCTTCACCTGCGGCCGGGTTGAATGCAACTGAGTCGGTAGATCCTTCGAGGTCATTAATAATGGACGATGTCAGGATTGTATTGATGACCAGATTCTGGACGGAAACATCGACACAGACAGAAGTGTACACACTAGGATTGTTGATCGACGGCATTTCCACAACCTCGGTCAAAGGGCCTAATATATCATCTCGTTCATGGCCAGCATGGTCAGGTCGTGGGTTGTCAGACCACCAAAGTACCACATTATTCTTTTTGAGCCTCCTGGCGTATGCTAGGTCAATCAGAAATCGGGGATCATCCTTTTCTAAATTGCACACCGGAACATCTCCATAGCGCGCAAGTTCAATCAAATGTGTCAACCATCCGTTAACGGAGAAATAATGTGATATCAGGCGCTTGAAGATGAAAGCCTGCCATCCTAAAGAAGGCAAGTCTGCATCGCCTTGCTCAGTTGGTAGACAAAGAATAGGATATTCTTTGGTAATACGAATATCATGCATAAGCTGCTTGCTTGAGGTTGTTTGAAGCAGGAGCATGGTTGGCTTTGTTTCGTCTGATCGCCATTTCTTGAGTGTGTCACTGATCTCTAGATGGGCCTTTCGCTTAGTTATGACTTGAGAAACTTTAAAATGCAAGGATGGCTGATAGTCGAAAAGACTCGATAATAAAGTATCGTCTTGCTGCTTCTGACGATATTGTTCTCCATACAGCTTGTCAGCATTCGGCAATTGGGCATCACGACTTCGGCTCAGCACCACGATATGGGCGTCTGTTTTTGTTGATGAGAAGAGGGCAAATACTGTTCGATCACCTGCCGTCACATGATACAGGTAGACATAGCCCATCCAGCTCGGGTCTTCGAGGTACGTAGACTGCGCGTCACTTCTCATCAAAGCCGAGAGGTCGAAGCCCTGCTCCAGACCTTTGCCCAGAACACCTTTCTGGCTTTCGTCAAATGAACACATGTTGCCCAACTTGAGCATCGCCCGCATAGAAAGGGGCAATCCTCGTTCGTAAACACCTTCCACACTGTAATGATTGCATAAAAGAGCTACCGATTCTGCCTCGTGGAGATAAGTATCCTCAGACATTGTCAATTGGAACAAGTGAGTGGAAGGATGGCCATTCGGGAGAACGTGATTGACTTTCTCAACTTCGCACTCGGGAACTTCGACATTTGGGATCTCATCCCCTTTGAGGTTGAGATAGAGAGTGCGAGGAACCTTGATGTTCAGAGCGTGAATCTTTTTGCCAATTAACACAAAAGCTGTGACCTCACCTGGCAGGTCGCCTTGACGGAAATGCAATACATGCCATGTGTTGATGAAAAGCAATTCCGCTTGATTGCGGAAGAAGTTACTGATTGAGTCAGTACCCACATTTGGCCGTTCACCAAATAACTGCCGCCGTCGAGCACGAGCTTGCTTCTGGACCTTCCACTTTTTCTTTTGGTAATTTAGCCAGCCAGCGTAGTTTTCATCAGCGGCGGGCGCATCAGAAGGTAGCTCAGCATAGGGATCAATCAGCACCTTGGCTGTCATGTCATCCGCCTTTCTTTTGACAGGCTTAAAGGGCTGAGTCCGGGGCTTCAACTCAGCATTGAGTGCATCTTCAATATCCCCAGTAGCCGGGAGTCGATGATCAAGAAGATTTACAGATCGCTCGACTAGAGGCCTTTTCTCGAAGAGGTCCGTCATCTTCTTCTGCTTGAATTTATCGTCCTTTGCATTAATCCGTTTCTGTAGCCAGTCGGGGTGGGCAACACGCGGTACAGGATTTCTGACTTTTTGGAGGGCGGCTGGGATGGTGATCAGCTTTTGAATAACAGACCCTAGGCGTTCTAGATAATAGTCCCAATCAATCACATTTCTTGGGTCCATGTCGGCGGGATCATCTTTCAACCACTTGCGCAAGAAGAACCGCTTGACATTCTCGTCTGCAGAAAATATTGCGACTGGGATAGCTCTTTCTGTCACTGGAGTATTTCGGGGTCTGGCTGAGATGATGTATTTGCAGTTGAGGCCTTTATCCTTGGTCATTTGGTCTCCCAGAAATTCTGCCAATCGTTTGGCGGTTGTGATAGACGTCGATTTCTGGGCTCCGTATTCCTCAAGCGTCTTGGCCATGCTCTTGTTTTCGCAAATGAGGTCAATTAATTCTTCGTCGGCCAAGGTTGAACCATGTTGGTGTAGTACATCTAGCCACCGATTTGCAACACGCGCGACAGCCCCGTATGTCTCTGCCAGGGTTGTGCCTTCCAAGAAAAATTTGAAGATTTGCGTCTGAAAGATTTTGATAAGCTTTAGTTCTCCACGTCTCTTAACTTCAAAACCTTTCAATTCTGCCAGAGTGCCGTCGTGGTTGAAGACCGCGTAACGTTTCTTCAAGTTCTTGTCCTCCTCTTTTGATGTAGGCAGAATCATTGCTTTATATGGTCCGTCAACTTCGAAGAAGATCGAGTTGTCACTGTGTGTTTCATACTTGAACGTCCCTGGGTCGACCAAGGTTTGATATTGATGATTCGTAAACCTAGCATGGACCAGATGATTCAACATCACACAAGGGTATGAAATTGCCATTTTCTTGCCATTTTTCAGTGTAAACACAACATTTTCAGGGAAAGTGGCAGGTAGCATGCACCAGATACCGTCTGTGTCCAGCTCCAGCGGACGTCCAATGCGCTCAACGAGTTCCCGTGCCATCTGAATGATGTGGGCACCGGTCAAGCAGGTGACACCGGCCATCTCCATTGAATACCACCGCGAGCCCTTTCGCATGACATATCCGTAGAACGAGTTCAGAATGACCTTGTGTGCCAGCTGCAAGGAGTCATAGAGAATAATCATTTTTTTGGCCTCGTCGATCTCGCTGGCCGAAGCCCTTGATGACTTGAGGGCTTCTGTTTTTCCCTTCCACACCTTCTGCTGTCCCTTGAAATCATATCGCCGATCTCGAAAATCTCGAACAGTATTGACATAGAAAGGGTTCTCCCGTTGGCATATAATGGCTTCACGCTCTATCGTCTTAGAATCATGAATCTTGTGGTAAATCTTTTTTGAATAGTCCTGTAATCTCTTCCGGACTGTCGCAGCCTGCTCGTCTAGACTCAATTCCTGGAAGGTCCTTCTGGGAGCTTGGGGGAATTTGCCAGGAAAGGACTCATTCATGACCGCCGTTCGGATCATGTTGTACTCATCTCGCTTTGTGGGAAGAAATTCGCCTCTCCATGCCCAGGGCAAAC
This sequence comes from Exophiala aquamarina CBS 119918, assembly GCF_000709125.1. Lineage (NCBI taxonomy): Eukaryota > Fungi > Ascomycota > Eurotiomycetes > Chaetothyriales > Herpotrichiellaceae > Exophiala > Exophiala aquamarina. Next base: position 2,800,291 of record NW_013550585.1, read on the forward strand.
GTCGATCACAAGTCTTCCCAGGTCGATTGAAATCGCAAGCCGCACAGTCTGATTCAGATATCATAGAGTCGGGTTGCAATCGATTCGTAGTCATAATATTAGGATACATCGATGCCACGTCCAAGTGATAGATCAAAGGACGTTCGTTTCTGTTTGGAGTTTCTTTCAAGTTGTTCAGCTTTTCGATAATTTGCGTGCGCACCTCGTCGTAATTCGTCACATCATCCATGGATTTCTTTTCTTCAACTGTTATGCAAAACTTTAATGCGGCATCGAGATCTTGAATGAGCTCATCAATGGCTGTCTTGTCAATTGCGAAATTGACAGGTATGTCCGCGCGAAAAACACCAGCTTCGATGCTCTCCACATGACCACCAACATAAGTCTCCGAATCAAGAAGGTGTCCTTCCCAGAAGGCCTCCCTCGGCTCCTTGTGTTTGTTTGGCAGGACTATGTTCTTCTGATACGCTTGGACCATCAACAGCATTTCGCAGAGCGTGCCTGTCCCTTTTCGTAGGGTGTCATCTGGGCTGAGTGGGATAATTGTACAAAGTGAGAAAATGAAAGGGTGGACATATTTCATGTACAAATAATAAGTGGCGACCGCATCAGACACAGAGTACTCTGCCAGAATCTGTGGATGTTCACTGGCATAAGGCGTCATCAGTTCTGGATCGAGTTCATCAGGGTCGTAGCCTAGCTTCGCGACTGTCACCGCTTTCAAGCCTCGACTCCCCTGAGGCAGGTAACTGTCTCTGTTGACCCATGCAAAGCAATCCATGTGCACACAGTAGTCGCTTTGGTAGATATCCTCGCTATTCTTCCGAAATCCAATCTCGGCATACATGTCAATTCCGTTGACGCTAGCTCGGGCCTCCACGAAGGGCCAGTCAAAGAAGTCACCGTTGTATGTAGCTATGACTGTTGGTCGCGCCTCTTTGATCATGGAGAAAAATCGCTCAACGAGGCTCCGCTCGTTCAGCTCATTGAAGACCAGGAAAGGCCCTTCATATTCTGCTTTTGGGGTGTAATCAAAATCCGAGATATCCTCAGAGACAATTTCTCGGTTGGTGATAAGAAATCCTTGACCATCAATCATATATGAGATCATCATGATCTGGTCAATGGTGGCATCGGGGAATTTGAGGGGCAATTTAGTTGTTTCGATATCAAATGCAAGCACCACAGGATCCGCTCTTTGAAGACGTTCTTCGAGGCAAGAAAGGGTAACCGACCCATGCTTCGCCTCCACGGTATACCATTTTCCGATACGTATATCCTTATCGATGACCAGTCGAACGTGGTAAGGCACATCGTACTCTCGAATGTCGACTATAAAGTCGCTAGCCTCTGCGATTCCATTTGGTCGTGTGTCGTGCGCTTGCTCTTCGTCATAGACATCAAAGCCCGCAGTAGCACTAGCTACCTCTGCGTAGGTGTCCATAGCATTGACCTTTTCTTTATTCTGCTCTGCGATAGGCATGATGACCTTGCGAACTGACAGGAGATCGGAGACATTTGCAAAGGTCAGTTGCAGGAATGTTCGTCTGTAGCCGAGCAGGTGGTTTGGCATCTGCAAATCTTCCTTCGTGAGACGATTGACGGTTTTGATCAGTCCCTCAAACAGTCTTTTGCACCACTCTTCAACCTCGGGTTCTTTTCCACGCTTTACAGCGAGCAGAAAGTACGGGTCGTATTCAACAGTCGCCTTAAAGTTGTCGCCTTCTTCGCCAATAAAATAAAAATCCACACCAGCTCGGCCACCTGGGATTTTGGAATCCTCTATCGAAGTGCTATGCATGTTGTAGAGCCATCCCACTCGCCTCTTGCCAGACTCGTATTTGCCAAATCCCATGGCTTCGTCAATGCTGTTTGCCAGCCGTGTTGCTTGTATTTTCTCATCTTGAGAGGTCCCCTCGGTAGCGCGCAGGGAAGATGCAGTTATCGTTTTCGTCCGTTGTCTTCGAGAAGAGTCTTTCGCGAATCTGACGTTGGAGCCAAACTTGCTGGGCTTTCTGACGGGCATTGCTCTTGAACAATGGGCAAGACGCAAGGTGTGGATCACATGCAGACTACAGCGACAGCAATCTCATAGTATGATCTCGTTGCAACGACACATGTGCAGTATTCAGACTTGGTATTGCATGCAACAGAGAGTCTTCGGGAAGTGGTTTTGGTGTTGGAAGTCGCAGCCATGGAGATTGCCCGCAATTGTTGACGCGTTTGATAGAACGCGTTAAGTGGTTCGCGGTCGCCGATCCGGCTTGGTTTACACTTTGCCCCAAAATACTTCACGGTACTAACTAATACGGTGGGGCACAATGAACGATTATCCACATACGTTCAAGTCGAACCACTTCATGTCAAACCTTCGGCGTAGGGCATTGACGAGCTTCGCAATCCTCAGTCCGCTTACTATGGCCGACGACACTCGAGAATCGTCCACTCCTCCCACGCAATCCCCCAGCGATCCCTCAGCCTGCGAGGACCGTCGAATACGCCGACCACGACCGAAGCATGATTTCCCTCAGTCGCAAGCCGGCAAGCTGTGGGAGGCGTTTGGGAACCCAGAGGAATCCGCGAACAGTCTCCCTGGAGGGACTTACAATTCGGCGGGTGGCAAACCAGCCCAAGTGACATGGAAAGATGCCTTCAATTTCTCATACAATTCAAAAGGGCCGGCATGGTATCAAACACCCTGTGCCAGGGATTCATTATTAGTAGGCATTGGAGGAGGAGGCGCAGTTGGAGGAGTTAGTTTTATTTTGAAAGGTGTGTGATACCTAAGAGCTGTCCGCCCATTGCGTGTGCAACTCAATGCAGTCGCTTTCATTATAACTCTGAAGCACTATTGACAAGTGGATCAGGTCTCAAGTCCCTTGGAAAATCAGCAAATTATTCTGTTGGTGGATTTCTCGTCACTTCCTCTGCCATGTACTATTGGTGTGATCGAAGACGCAAGGAAGAAGCTCGAGGTATGGCTGCCGCTGTTGCAGGGATGAAGATGCTCCATGAGAAGAAGGCGAAAGAGCAGGCCGCCCGGGAAGCCGCTGAAGCCGCCACTGCTGCAGCCATGGCTGAAGAAGATGCTAAGCGCAGTAAGCGATGGTACAAAGTCTGGTAATAAATATTGTGATTTGCATATGCACGGCGCGGCGGATTCATGCGAGCTGGGAAGCATGAAATGGAACTTAGAATCTGAAGTGTTTGAATGAGGAATGTTTTCGTTTATGGGTATCAAAAGCGACCACGTGTACAGTATATCCTGGAAAACCTGGAGGTTCATCCATTTTCGAAGCGGACGCGAACATTTTTACGGGGTGAAGCGTCCATAGCGGTGGAGTGATCGTCGCTTTCGCTGATGAAGCGTTTTCTCCTCTCACTTCTTTGCTGCCTCGCCTCACGAGCCTCTCTGTTTTTGAGATCTGTCAATTGTTGTTTCCGTCGCTGTGAGCGAGACCATGCAAGCGCCGGGGTGGGCCGAAAGCCGATCCCATTGATGCCATATCCATCATCAGTGGGATCAGTGGGGTCATGTCCTGTAATTTCAGAATCATGCCAAAATTTATCTGATATCTGTCCATCCAAAGGTGGTGACTTTGAACGGGGCAACACCTGAGGTGCGGTGGCGGAAGTAGAATCATCCTCCTGAGACGTCTTTGACAGGTTGCTGTTGGTTAGCTCACCGGATTGACCTGACTGGGATTGATTCTCAGGCAGCAGTCGTACCTGGTCTTGTACGTCGCCTAAATGAGTAGCTGATTCGGACTTTTTGAGAGGGTCTGGTTTTGGTATGGAATCAGTCTGGCCATCGAGATCCAGCGTATCGAAGGTCTGGGAGACTTTTGTGCGCGGACTTTCTACATTGTCGATGCCATCGTCCACCATGAAATTGGGCGGAGGTCTCTGGGTGTCTAGCGGGAGATCAGGGCCTCGTCTCTTTTTGGGTGAGGCCGGAATCATATCTGGACGAGTCTGGTTATGAGGCCGCGCTGTAGTTGGACGATCTCGCAAATAGCCCCCTAGGACTGTACGAGTACGTAGTACCTACCAGTGTGAGTATCAGCTGAGTCCTTGACATGTATGCCACGCCGACGGACCCCTCTCGAGGCTCGCACGTGACTGCGGATTCAGGAGGGACAGGGAGACATATCAGTATTAGTGTCTAAAGTCACAGCCACGGCCCTGAGCAACGTCAACGGCTGTCATCCACCAAATCAACTGCAGGTTGTCCTCATCCCGGTTCTCATTCCCATCCCCGTCCACAACCCCCATCTGCATCTCCGTTCCCGCCTCCAGCTGCTTTCACACTGTATTCAAGTTCGAGTCCACTGTCCTTTTTGTGAAATCACACCCTCCAAAGAAGTAAGACTTCTTTGCTACTGCCTCCACACCATCCTCCTTTGGCACTCTCGCCCCTCGACTTCCAGTCCTGCACACACCGAGCAAAGCAGTCCTGATCCAGAGACTTTGACTTAGTTGTCCTTCGCTGTCTGGTCGCTCGATGTCGCCCGTCTCAAATGTCTCGCGCTGGCTCCGAGGCCAACCATGAACAACAGTTCCCATACCGGCCTCTACCAGTCTGCCAACAGTAGCACTTCCACTCTGCGTCCTCGTGCCGCCCGTCTGATTTCATATTTGGACGATGATACCGCCGACACCACCGCGATATCCACCTCCTCCGCTTCCACTCCTCCCCGTTTCCCCAGCAGAGGAGTATCCCCTAGTCTGAGCACAAAGCGCTCCAAATCCCCCGACAAATCTCAAAATGTTCCCACAGTGAAGCCTTCCAATGCTACGCCTTCGGGCTTACAGAGCCCCTCCATGGGAAGCCAAGGGTTGTGGGATTCATGGTCTTCTATACAGGGCATTGCCTCAAGCCTGCTTGGAAGCGATACATCCACTTCCGGGAAGGATAAGTCGAGGTCCTCTTTCAAGACCCCTGTATGGATGAAGCAGGACAAGACCTACAGCACTAGAAACTCCACTCTGCAGTGGGGACCCGCCAGTGAATCTCCTCCTTCGGCCCAAGGATCTATTGAAGAGAGAAAGGCCAGAATCGAATTGAAGAAACGAGAAGCCTTACTGCTCGCTGCTGTCGCAGAGTCCCAAGACAGCTCCGGCCGGTTCAAGAGGAGGGACTCTGATACGGAGCAGACGACTTCCATTCCAGACGATTCGAACCAAGATGCACTTGTGTACATGCACAAAGTCCAAAAGGGCGATACTCTCCCGGGTGTCATCATCAAGTATAATTGTCAAGCCGAAGCCTTTCGTAAGCTCAATCGGTTTTGGCCTAACGATAACATCCAGACACGCACCCATGTTTTGGTGCCCGTGGATGCCTGTTCGGCAAGGGGGAGGAAAGTGGACAGTCCATACTTGTCGCAGGATCTATTTGACTCTCAGCTTGCCAATGCAGATACCCCAGTTCCAGGGTCTACTCAACCCCGTCACAACGGCGTGCCATCCATCAATGGCATTCATCCGACTCTAAACTCTAACCTCGCCATATCATCCATCCTTACATCCGAACCTCTTACTCAGGTAGCGTCTATTTCAGAAGACATAGAGTTCCGACATGACTCGTGGGTGATGCTCCCATCCTTTAGAGACGCCGTGGAGGTTTTACGAGTTCCTCGCCGTGCACTTGGTTACTTTCCCCGAACGCGACGGAAATCAAACGCAACTCTGTCTGGTATTTCCACCAATTCGACTCCGAGGACCTCCTTCGACATGCTGCGTCACCCGCCGACGCATGCGGCTCAAACTTCGGCGTCCTTGGTTACCTCTCCAGTCCGTCGACCAGGACATCCAAACAGCCTCAGTTCCAACCGCCAGCGTTCTTCAAGCGTGACGGTCCCGGGTAGTTCCTTCGCGGATGCTTTACGAGGACCTGGTGGGGTTGGCACGCTGAGCGGTCTGAGGACCGAGCTCTCACGTCCTGGTCCTGCCGAAGATCCCTTGAACAAAAATTTTGCTCAGTACTTGCCTGACCTGTTGCCACCTGAAGAAATGCCTCGGACTGGGTTTAGTCTTCGACCATCAGCTCGTGCAACCCCCCGTGCCAGCACCGATTCGGCACGTAGTACTAGGTCAAATAGCGCAAACATGAGTGATGTCGGAGTCGCAATTGAAGGTTGGGTGAGGAAAATGGCGGGGGCTAAGAGCCTCAGAGATCGTAATGGAACCACCCCCAAAATGGGCGATCTCATCGAATTAGAAACAAACAGCGAGATTTCGGGGCCAGATATTGGTCCCAGGACCGATAGCAGTCTGGACACAAACATCGACCAAGCACGCCAGTCCGATGACACGATGACACCCAAAACTATGCATCCAAGTAGTGCTGAGTCCACATCAACTTCCACAGCCACAGAGCAGGCGCTCTTGAACGAACGCTTTCCCATGAGAGGTCGAGTACGGAATGCCTATGAGACGGGGCAAAGTTGATAGCGGCGCCCACGAAGCCAGGCTGGGTGGCTTGAACATCATTCTCAATGCAAGAAGGCTTAAGCTAAGCCTTGACTTGAGACCGTCGATTGTAGCCAAGGAAGGCTATCTTCACATAATATGGCTCACTACTTTGAGCCTTCCGCCTGGAATAGACGCACGTCAATTTCCTGTAGTAGGAAGATTGCTGGGCTGGCCAGTCTTGTTAGTCTGTATCATTTTCAGGACCAGCGACGAAGGAGGGCGTTATTTATCCGCATGATCTACCAGTGGTTTTTTGGTTCACGATGAAGAAACACTGTAATTTCGGTTACGCCTTAATCCATCTAACCTGACCCGTTCAGACATTATATTCTGTGTCTAGTGGTTCCAATCACAGATTACGCTCATGTGGTTCGCTCGCCCTCAAACCCGCGTCCCTTGAAGGGAGATCAAGTAACCCAGCATCAAGACACATACATATACACACAAAGAGCAGCCGAGGCTTTGTGTGCCCCAGGTCTGAGGGGCATATGTCGCAGACAAGCAGCACCACAAACCACAAACCACAACCCTCACTGACTCAGCCGCAGCGGCATTCTGATTGGTTCGACTGGAGCGCCTGACCTGCACCAAGTGAGGAACCAGCGTGCCGAAATGATGTGATCGATCGCCCTCGTCCCTGTTCCCTGATAGAAAGGGATTAAACAGGGAAGTCCATTATAGGCCACCGTCACTCCTCTGATTTGTAAATCGAGTAGGTAGAGCTCTGTACCCGAATCTACAGCCCCGTTATTGTGCTTGATCATCGACATACACCCCTCGCGAAGGAGGCCCACAGTTGAACTAGTCTCAAGCAATTAACCACTGACTTATCTACCAGACACTGAATCACCACAGATACCTATTTCAAGACTTGGGGCAAGCTTCCGCAGCCTGCCCACAACACAACATAAGCTACCTTTAGAATCATTAGTCCAGGACATTTAGTCCACTTCGGCAAGTGAGATGACTCGAATCGTCAGCACTCGCAGACCTTCAACAGTGCAACCCGTCAACTATGCTGCATGGATCCCTTTAGAAACGGCAGGATTAGTAGTTGGAACGGCAGCATACCCATCAAAACTCTCAGGGGACGAGATCGTCATCAAGAACCACGCGGTGGCGGTGAACCCAGTGGACTGGAAGATCCAGGCGTCTGGTGGCTTCGGGCTGGAGTATCCGGCCATCCTGGGCGAGGACGTGGCAGGGGAGGTCATCGAGGTCGGAGCTGGCGTCAAGGCAGCTACAGGGCTTGACTTGAAGCCAGGAGATCGAGTGATCACACACGCGCTGGGCATCGGTACGGGCAACCCACAGTACGGAGGCTTCCAGCTGTACCCGCGACTGAAGGCTGTGACGGTCGCTAAGATACCTGATGACATCCCTTTCTGGAGCGCCGTTGTCCTGCCGTTGAGTATTTCCACCGCGGCCGCTGGGCTCTACCTCAAGGCCAACTTGGGCCTGAAGTTCCCCAATAACCATGTCGATGGTTCGGAAAACGAGCAGGAAAGAGGAGTGTTCGGCAACGACCGCAATGATGAATATCAACATCAGGAACAAGCACAGTCACCGCGCGAAGAACACCACAAGAGAAACCGTGACACGCTGCTGCTATGGGGCGGATCATCATCGGTGGGCAGCTCGGTGATACAATTAGCAGTGGCATCGGGGTACCGGGTGATCGCGACGGCATCACCATCGAACTACGACTACGTGAAATCGTTGGGCGCGAGCCTGGTCCTTGACTACCACAACCCGGACATTGAGAGCATCTTGATCAGTGTGCTGCAGTCACAGCGCGCTGGGAAACTGGTGGGCGCGTATGACGCGATCGGGAGCGATGCAACAGCGCGGGCGAGCGCGCGGGTCGTGCACGCCATCGGGGGCGGGCGGGTCGCCAGCGTGGTGTCGGCGCCAGCGGACGACGACGTGCCCAGAGACGTGGAGATCACGCGCATCGGGAGTGGCAATATCGTCTCGCAGGAGGATGGCCTCGTCGCCCGCAAGATCTGGGGTGAGTGGGTTCCGAAGGCGCTGGCGAACGGCGCCCTCAGGCCGAAGCCGGACGAGCTTGTCGTCGGCAGAGGCTTGTACTATGTCCAGGCTGGTCTCGATCGGCAGAGGGAGGGTGTCAGTGCGAGGAAAGTGGTCGTCACACTTTAAAGAGAGAGATATAGCGGCGACCGTCATTCACACCGCCTGAAAGGCGCTGGTGATAACATCGATGTTGGGTTATTCGAGTCAGGCAGCCACTGAGGGAGAGCGATAGAATCTGAACATGTTCTTCGGTCAAGGCTACATGGAAGCAGAGTGCTTTTTAGGGTTGGAAATTCAAGTTCACAGTACACTCAATATTGATCTTTGGACTATCTTGGCTTGGCTTTTCCTGGAGCGTTCACCTTGCAGCAACTCCCTTACATTTCAGTCATACAAAGCTCTTCATTCTCATACGCTCTTCCCTCTTCCAATTCCCTGAGGACTTGACATAATACTCCTCTTTTACGATTGGTTGTCAACCCCTATAGCTACACCCACACACGCCCTTCTTCTGGTCTAGGACATTTCTTTGCTCTCAACATCTCCAAAATACCTATGCTTCTTGAATATGCAAAATCTCCAATCAATACTATCAACCCCAGGTAAAACGAGAACAAATAGACAACAGAAAGGAAAAAATATGTTAAAAGAAAAGACTGTGTCGTAGACGGGCGTCGGATATAGGTAGTGGTTGGCGTAGCGCTGTCCTTGAGATTTTGTTGGTCCCACAAATTGGGCAGATCAGTTCCATCCCAGGCTGTTCTCAGCCATCACGGGTGGACTGATATATGTACGTCCGCTTCGGTTCGAGTTACTATGGTCACTGTTGCGGGACGTTCGACCACCAAATCTTGTGCCGTAACTGCCGCGAGCACCAGCTGCCATCAGATTGGATTGTTCTCCTGGGCGGCTACTAGGGCCAGATTGCATGCTGCTTGATCTTTGATGACCTGCCTTTTTCTTCTTATACCGTCTAGCCACAAGGAACATTGCTGCTCCGTAAACTGTTGCACCGGCAACTGCGCCCACAGCGATTCCGACCGAAGATGGTCGAACTCCAGACCCTGAATCGCTGGAGCCTGGCGTTGCGTCGTCAGAATTGCCACTATCAGAGGTCGTGGCGGGATTGTTTGCAGAATTGATAGGAGTTCCACCATTACCCATGGTAGATCCAGCCAAGATCGGAATGGTCGGATCAATCATGCTCATCAACGTTGTCACTGAAGGATTGTCGTTGTGGAAGAGACCCGAGTTCGGATTCAAGATAAGAACGGACAGTAAATCTACCTTGCTTTCGGGAATGTATGCCATTGCCAAAGTAGTAATGTAGCCGACACTGTCCAGCGTATTGTACGGTTGAAGATACTGCATAACGACTTCGTCGAGAGCCAGGTCCAGGCCATTTCCAACACCAGGGGGGATAAAGGAGAATATCTGGGAGACTGCCGTTGTAGAAGACACTACGAATTTGTAGTTGAGACCATAAGTGAATCCGATCTGGATCAAAGTAGAGTTCTCGGGTGCAGGAGGAATGCCTCCTTCTGGCTGAATGACACTGGGGAGCGTAGTGGGAATCACAGCTGCACTGGTTGAGGATGATCCAGAGGTTGGCGCACTTGAAGGTGCAGTGATAATGCTGGAATCTGGTATCAGTGTAGTCATTGAATCTGTTCCAGTAGGCTTCACAGTGTTGGTGGGAGGGGCTGAGCTGGTAGGCCGGGTGGTAAAGGGTTCGGTGCTGGTCACGTTGGCCACCACAGGCGGTGGAGATGGAGTCTCCGTGGGTAGGGTAGGAGATATGGTTGGTGGAGTTGTCACTGGGCCTGGATCTGAAACGGTTTGATTGGGGTTATTGAGATTGTCGGTTGGGCTGAATGTTGGTGTAGTGGTCGGTGGCTGGGTCGGCGGATCAGTAGGTGGAGTGGTAACAGGAGTAGTTGGTGACTGGGTCGGCGGATCGGTAGGTGGAGTGGTAACAGGAGTAGTTGGTGACTGGGTCGGCGGATCGGTAGGTGGAGTGGTAACAGGAGTAGTTGGTGACTGGGTCGGCGGATCGGTAGGAGTGGTAGGAGGGGTAGTCGGCGACTGCGTTGGCGGATCGGTGGGCGGAGTGGTAATAGGAGTGGTTGGAGATTGAGTATTGTCGTCAGAATTAGATGCAGTATCTTGGTCCGGTTGGGACTCGGTTCTCGAGGCAGTGTTGCTTGCAGTGTTGCTCTCGGTGCTGTCCGGTGGAGGGGTGATTGTTGGGTTCACACTCACGGTGGGAGACACGGTTGGCAGATCCAAGATATCTGAACCTGTAGGAAGGGACGCTGTTTCCGAAGACGTAAGGGCGTCATCGGCGGAACTCACATCTGCTGCGATTGAGGAAGCCGCAGCCTGAGCGGAAGAGAGTGCCGATGAAATCGAAGATAAATCTGAAGAAGCAGCAGTTGATGCCGCGTTTTGAATCGAGCTTGCAATATCTAGGATCGATGAAGCAGCATCAGTGGCGGATGAGAGAATTGCGTTCGGGTCTTGAGTGCTTGTCGTGCTATCAGTATTGGACGCCGTCTCGCTTATGACCGAGTCCCGTCCTAGTGTAATCCCAGTTTCGGTAGAAGTTGTAGATGCAGCGGGGTCAGTGGTAATCGTTGCTGTTGAGTCTGTCGTGGAAGTGGTGTCCTCGGTAATCACCGAGGCCACATCAGACAGAACATCTCCGATCGTTGAAATGATACTACCCAAACCAGAGTCTGTACTGCTGGAGGCGTCGGTTGTAGTGCTGTTATCGCCCGTTACTTGTCTTTTTACTGCGCGCGGAAAGTAGTATCTCGGTTTCATATCCGTCCGCCTAGGATGTGCCGGAACGGCTTCAGCGATGGAGACAGCCACCGCCGAAAAGATCAACGTGATCAATGTAATCTTCATGATGGCGCTGGAAAACTGGTCAAGAAATACTGCCATGGTTATCAGTCAAGGCTAGAGAGTCTCCTAGAGCCGAAACTTACTGCAAGAATCTTATGTAATGAATGTATAGGGTGAGGTTATATGTTCAAAAGAGTGGCTAGGATCCTAAGACCCTTCAAAGGTTGAAAGATTGCCTGATGGTTCAGGAATCGTCTCGTCGACGCCGGGTTGCCTGTGTTGGACCGCAGGAAGACTTGTGTACAAGACTTAATGGACGCTCGGTGGGAGCTGGCCACACAGTGTTCTTTGTTTCAAACGTTGCCGCAAATGGACGAGGATGTCAAGATATTTTCAGGTTCATATGAATGGAAACAAATTCTTTGACGTGATGACAGACCAAATACCCCAACAAAGAAAGTTGATAGTAGATCGTGGCTCTGCGAGAAGAGTTGGGCCAGCCAATTGAACGATAGAACAAAGACGTTTGGTAGTCAGTCTTGAGCGCGAGAGGGCCGTTCGAAGCCTACGTATGCCTTGCAACGAGGAGCGAAAAGAAAGTTGTTAAGGAGAGTACTCGATCGTGTCAAGAAGGCGTGAACGTCGATTGGCAAATGAGCGAACGCGAGCAGCGAAGAATCGTGCTAGCTAAAAGGGCGTTGGAGTTCGAATGAGCTGAAAGGAGGCGGTCCAGACGGGTTGACAAGTCGAAAGAGGAGGTTATCGGCCGCAGAAGGAGAGACAGCGACCACGGCGACGTTGACGGATCATCGAGGCTCAGTGACGATGGGAGAGGTGGCGGGCGAGCGTAGGTGTGAAAACAGAAAAGAATGAGCCTTTGCAGGAGTGTCACGTTGGGAGAAGAACGAATTGAGCAAGCAACGACTAGACTGGGTAGAGGGAGTGAATGTGATGAGAGCGGGAAAGCGAGCGGATGAGGCGAGCAACAAGCGTGAGGGCTAGTATCACTTCCCTGGATTGTCGGGGGCGTCAAGTGGCTCAGGCACGGCAGGTACGCCTTGTCCACTCTTATGTTCAACAACTGTGCAGTGTACTGGGTACAGGGCTAGCACACGCTTAGGCAGGAACAAGACACGAATGACGCGGTTTAATTGGTGGTCATGCCAAAGCTAAGCTTCTAGGGGTCTAGCGCAAATACCACAAGACGGTATCGCACACCCTTGTGACACGCCAACGCCCTGGATGTCCTCCCGCCCCCAGTGGCCCTGGCTTTCTGTACACTCTGACCAATTTCGAGGTCAATCTCGCTCCTCGTTGGGCTTCTCTTAGCTGTCGATGGTGGCTTTTGCTACCTGCCAACATGGGCATGGTCTTGTTCAACTGGTCAGTGGCTGTTGGAGCCGCAGTCTTCCTACTGCGTATCGAATCCTCCAGAACCAGAATACGAACTTGTCCAAGTAAAGATCGTCAGACTCTGGACTCCTCGGTATACTAGTACTTGTACTCGTCACTCAACCAGGATAAGGTTGTTGAGTCTTTTTTTGGAGCTTGACACGTTGGCCGAAACATATTGTGTATCCGATTCGGGAAGGCAATATAGCAAGGGAATGAGTCGGCGAAGGGGGAAACCCCCCGGGAATGGGGATGCCAATTGCTTCTTTTCCTTCGCACAGCAGCTTCGATGGAACAGAGGTCAGGCATGAACCATGATGAAGTGAGCATGGCCAAAGTTAGGTCCTCACCAATCTTAGTCCCTGGTACCAGGAGCTAGGGGCGTGTCAGCTAAACGCCTCCCGCTGCCTTGGCCTGGTTGAGGTGCATGAGTGGATTGCTGGGATTGGTGAAAATTCTCCCAGGTCAAATAAAGGTCTACGAGTACTGTGCGAGTAAGGCTCAAAAGGTCAACAGCGCCCTTCCCGATTCCAGCCTTGGAACAATATTCCAGGTTTTTAATCTCACAACCTCCCACATTTACATCGCGACTGTCTCTTGGTTCTTGTAGTCCATGGTGCTACCAATTCATGCAGCCCTCGTTTTGAAAGCTCCAATGCTCACGTTATCCAACACCTGTTATTCAATGGCAGGTGTCACCTTGATCACTCTGGTGGGGATGCAAAATCGACGGCCCCGCTTGCCCAGCTGCCCGAGCTGCCGGCTTGTTTCATTCAGGGGTAAGCGGGACGAACACCAACTCGTGCATAAACTTTGAGATCAGCCATCTCCGGCACAGTACTCCGTGCTCGTCGTAGTCCTCGTAAAAGAGGGTGATCATGAGGCAGGATTAAACGTTCCATGTGTTTTGCTACCCTCGGACTCGGCACTCCGTACTCGGCAAATGACCGTACGTGATGATATACACACCGACACTGCATGAACAACTCTCGAGCACTCTATACATGTGCACATTCATGTGGCTCAACGCAGATCACCCATCATGAAGTGACGGACGCGCAACCAGTGCACAATACTCCCTATACTCATATATGAGCACAATTCAGATCCGCGCATTGTGTCACCGTTTCACGTCAGGATCAAACCATTCCACACCGGCCAAACACGTACACGTGCGCAAGCCAATGTCTTAGGCTTGGCCAATGATGAACCCCTTTGCTGGATTACAGGTCGTACAAGTTGACGTAATCCTTAGAGTAGTGCTCGTAATTTGCAACAGAGCCTGAGATACTCCGAGCTCGCTATTCTAACAACCAACCACCTGACCACGATCATTCGCTTGATGCTTGTCTACCTACCGAGTGGTTTGTGGTGGTCTGTACTGAGTATGGAGTGCTCCCTACTAGGTATGTACGAGCATTCGTATCTCCGTGTGGATATGAATGCCATGGCTGTCCAGGTCCAGGGGGTTCTCATGCCCTGTAATGGGACTGGGAAGCAAGCTTGAAACAACGATGTTGATCAACGATTGTTCTCGAACTCAACCACAGTGCTCTGTGGGGGGAGTATGCTAGTACCTCGACTCCACCCTTGTGCCGCGCGATATTTTGTAAGTATCTCTCTGAATGATGTATAGACCGCTGCTCTGGTCCATCTGCAGGAATCTTCTCGGTACCTGAAGCATGAAAAACACTCGACTTGATGTTGATATTATTTCATCGTAGACTCGACGCCGCGTGTGCTGTGCTGTAGGTTCTCGCGGGAGAATGTTTGTCCGTATTTTGGTGAAAATCCGGATAAACTCCGAGCTCTCGTGTATCACGTGCAAAGTTTTCCGTCCCACACTGGCACACCAGCATCACTCCCTACTCCCAAGGCCTTGGCAAAGACTCTACAGTCGATATTTGGGCAAAGCCTAGGGGGCTTAGCAAACTCACTGCACGACTTATCATTATCCATTGTTTCTACAATGACCCAAGGCGTATGCAAATCTATACGGGGAAAAAGGGAACAGTTTCTTTCTCATCAAGATGCAAGGTCGAGTTGATTGAAATCATATATTTCTTCAGCCGTAAGCTCATCGGCCTGTTGCATTCCTCCCCATCACCTCCCGTATCGGAACCTCGGGTCAGATCAGTCTGACTGTACGGAGTAAGTCGCCGAGAGAAGGATGGGGACTGGTCGGTAGTCGAAAAAGCTGGAGAAAATCCAAGGTGGCTTCCGAAAACCGCGTCAAGCAACCGTTCACAGTAAAAATGTCCAACCACGAAACGGCCATCTCCAGAGAATTGCCGAGCACGTCATTTGGGCCTGGCAGAATGTTTGCTCCACATTTTCCATTTGGAAACTCAGCCTTCACCTCATTTGCACCACTTGAACCTCGACCTCTTCGTCTATCGTTATATTCACCACCATGCTATCTTGATCCTAAAAATCTCGTTGACCACAACCACCTCACTCTCACTGCCCCCATCTCATATGTCCTTGAGCATATTGATATCCACGTTGCAAGTCTCCGAGCTTGTTCCCCCACCATCACTCTCGCGCAGCCACAATGTCTGACTCAGGGCCTTCCTCTACACCGCCATTGAGGAACCCTAAGCTCAACGCAATGAGTAAAGCCTTCTCTCAAATCGACCTGGATGGTCATGATTTACCGCCGTCCCCAGCACCCTCAAGCCCCAGAGGTGGTCGCAATTATGCCATTGCCACTCAGTTGGTCTACTCCGAGGGCAACGATCAGTACAATGCCAGCAGCGTACCTATTTACCAGGTATACCAGCTCCCAACATGAATTCCTTGGGCTGCAACTAACTGAAATAGTCTGCAACCTTCAAACAACAGTCTTCCACGGGCGGTGCCTCCGAATATGATTACACCCGCAGCGGGAACCCGACCCGAACCCACCTTGAGAAACACCTGGCAAAGATCATGCGAGCAAAAAGAGCACTGGTTGTCTCCTCTGGCATGGGTGCTCTCGACGTTATTACTCGCCAGCTGCGCCCTGGCGACGAGGTGGTAACTGGGGACGACCTCTACGGAGGCACCAATCGACTCCTAAAATATCTCTCCACACATGGCGGCATCATCGTACATCATGTCGATACCACCACACCTGAAAAGGTTCAAGAAGTGGTGTCCTCCAAAACCGCAATGGTCTTGTTGGAGACCCCGACCAATCCATTGATCAAGATCGTAGACATCCCCACAATCGCCAGTATGGCCCACATCGCGAACCCTTCATGCCTGGTCAGTGTAGACAATACCATGCTGTCGCCGCTCCTACAGAACCCTCTCGAGCTCGGTGCTGACATTGTATACGAGTCTGGCACCAAATATCTCTCCGGCCACCACGACCTCATGGCCGGTGTTCTCGCCGTCAATGACGAGTCACTTGGCGACAAACTTTACTTCACAATCAACGCATCTGGTTGTGGCCTTGCCCCCTTTGACTGCTGGCTCTTGATGCGGGGAATCAAAACCCTCAAAGTCCGCATGGACGCCCAGCAAGCTAACGCAATGCTCATTGCCCGCTTCTTGGAGTCCGCCGGTTTCAAAGTTCGTTATCCGGGTCTGAAGTCTCACCCTCAGTATGACCTGCACAACTCTATGGCTCGTGGCGCCGGAGCAGTGCTCTCATTCGAGACAGGCGACATTCAGCTCTCGGAGCGCATCGTTGAGTCGGCCAAAATCTGGGCCATCAGCGTCAGCTTCGGCTGCGTTAACTCACTCATCAGTATGCCTTGCCGCATGAGTCACGCGAGCATCGATGCCAAAACCCGCCAGGAGCGCGGCGTGCCCGAGGATCTGATCCGACTTTGTGTCGGTATCGAAGACGGAGAGGATCTCCTCGACGACCTGAGGAGTGCCTTGGTCCAAGCGGGCGCCATGGACGTCTCCTTGAATGGCCTCTACGCCAAGAATGCAACGATTGGTGACTCTCACTCTGAGGAAGCCGAACATCTCGCTGCAACAGCTGCTTCTATTAATGAACCTTGATCCCGGCTCATCCTATCTGCTTCTACCGCCAATCTCCAATCATATGCATCAAACTGCGCCTTCAAATCAGATGGACATGCTCTAGTCGCAATGCCAGAAATAAAACCAACAGGGAAAACGAAAAGGAAAGACCTTTTGAACGAAATTTCGGAAAGGTCCAAAGGGTGCACACTGGGCGTCTCAAGTCCTGTGTTGGTTTGTCCGGCACTCTCGGGCGAGTTGGAGATATAGCTAGTAGATATGCAAAACACGCTCGAACGAGAATATAGATATTTGAAGGGAATGAGGAAAGGGATTATTCTACAGTCCCAGAAAAATTCTATCTAACCAGGCTGCGCTGGTACTGGATGCTTGCTCGCTCGGTACGGTCTTGTAATCTCGCGAGTTTTACACATCCCCAAATGAGCGTAGAATCCACCGCATTCTTCACTCATAAGGCTTGGGTCCCCTTGCTGACGGCTGCCACCTTGCGACCAAGGGAAGTTACAGTGCCCAGATAGATCTCGTATTCTATAGCTGTTTTTCTGTTTTGGGTGGAACTGCTTGCGAGATAATTCATAGTCTAGACTATATACGACTAAAGAAGTTGGTCCTCATTCCGCGGCATGTCCAATCCTGTGTATCTCAAACTAAGGATAGCAAGCTCTGTCGACGGCGGGCTTACAGAAATGTCTGTGGGAGGTCTGTGGGAGGTCTGTGGGACCGATCTGATAGGGATTGCTTGGAGAGACACAGTGTGACCTTGGTGCTGTATAAAAAGGCTGTTATTCTACCTTTCTGAGTTGCCGGGGCATGAGCCTTTGTAGATCGGAGTGCTCCGTAGAAGAAATCAGACAACGTCGGATCGGGTGCCCATGTATTGTGATCTACATATATGTACTACTTAACCTTCACGCAACTCAAGAGGTGCAGGACAAGCTCCCTATCAACACGAAGCTGGACGGGCATTGTCTCCGTTGATTTCAAGGCTTGCAACAAAAGAGGATGCTTTGTCTCTACCATCTACAATCAGCATACGAGTAGAAGATTCGGATCCATAGCCATCATAGTCGATCCCAGTCGCATGTGGGTACATGTTGCTGCCGCTGCAATGCAGATCCGACGAAGCATTCTGCCACCTGTTCTCCTTCTGCCTCGATCGGCATCTCCAGGTTTCCTACAAAGGAAAAACCTGATCACCAATCGCGTCAAGCCCTGCATTATCTCACTGGCCAGTCGAATGGGGCGACGACAGCGGCTGGAGAATGTTGCTACGGATGTGTCTGTACATTTGGACCTTTCGTACCCATGCTCATGTTGTGACACTGATCAGCGCTGCCAGCACTGGAATGTCGGCATGCTGGTTACAGAGGCTCATGGCCAAAGCAAGGGCACCCTTCCCTCCTCTTTCGCGACTATTGAGTCATTTGACAGCTGTCTCAGCGGTGAGCCGATGTGCTGGTATGGGCCCAACAGTGTCGTGTTCGTTTACACATTGATATTGAAAAGTGAACATGCTGTTGTGCGCCTCGTGGCTAGATTGAAACGGGGAGGAGAGAGCTGTCAATAGCCAATTGAATGAACACATACGCGGTCGCTGATGGTTACTTTCGATTTTCTAATTGAAGTGAGGGCGACGAGGAAGGAGAGAGCTGTAAGACCCTGGAATTTCTAGGGTAAGTAATCACAGAGTCACAGAAAACTACACATTGGGCAAGGGGAGGCAGCTTCAAATTCGGTATCAAGGATTGGGACAGTAAACTTCCCTAAGGTATTCCTCTGAGGGCGAATTTCCTTATCCAAGTGCTCGAATGGCCGTCAGATCAAAGAAAATCCCAGCGTCCATACAAACAAGGACATGAAGAGTTATACGGACCAGCTGCGTGATGGAGGGTCTGCTAGGTAGAGTTAAGGTCCCACAGCCTACAGGTAGGCACAATGGTCTCGTATGTTTTCAGTTCGAGACTAATAATACAGCTGTCAGCCCAGGCGTCGGCTACCCTTGCCACTCCGGGTGGAGACAAGCCTGACATGAGGCAGCAGTACGGAGGACTCGTACTCGTAGATGCGGTGCGAATAATATGTTCTTGGGTCATTTCTCTCATTTCAGCGGCTTGATCCTTGCTCAGCTCTGGGCATGTTCTCAAAACACCTATGTCGCGTTTGCATATGATATCAGAGCAGTCCGCGATCCAAACTTCCAGAAATCATATAGGTTCATAGGAATCTTTTCAATGGTAATAGGGGTGCAAGATGGTGACAAGGCAGATTTCCCGAGTTATCTTTAACCGTGCCGCAGGTTTTTGAGAGGGCAATGGCTTATTTGAAGCTTTGATGCATTATTGCCAGTGAACTGATGCTTTTGTGCAAATCCTTCAGAACTTTGAACAGTAGAATACATTGATTTCGAAAGCATGAGGTGCGAACAGTGATGCCTGCGCATGAGGTAGGCGAAGCTTTTCTGCGCGCTCCACATCCTCAAGGTAAATGAATGTTGGATGATGAACTGCCAACCTACGAGCACTCGAGACTTTGTTGGGCATCGCCAAGTACTGATACTTGGGTGATCGACAAACAAGTACTTGTAGGCATTTCTCAAAGTAGCTGGACCTGAGGGATTGCCAGGCCGCCTCCAGAGTGCACTAAAAGCGAGATAGAATGGTAGGTCTGATTGGGTTCTACTCCCAATAGAAAGAATCCTTCTGGGGGGTTTGTGCTCCCCCTCCCCGACAGCACTGGCCTTCGTGTCCACTGCTTCACTTCCGTCAAATACACGGATACCCCACAGTATTCAACGTTTGTCGTAAAGGGTTGAGGTTGTGAGAATAGTGTTGGAGACTGGGTGGGCAGGACATTATCGAATTGCAATTGCATCTCACATGAATTTGGTGTTGCTACCTCCGAAATGTGGTTAGAAGCTGGTTCATTGGATCCCTTGTAAGGAAACACATCAGTCAGTGCCCAATGTTCGGAAAACCCAGACGATGATCGGGAACAAGGAGTCCAGTCCACCTGGGTGCGATCGACAACCCCGAGGTCACCAAATCGAGCCACCAGATCCCAAGATGACCTTCGCACAATGAGCTTGGCGGCAATGCCCGTCTCAGAGACGCTCCCGGCCAGGTTTGTCGGGTGGCGCATGCACAAAGACTACTCGTAACCAGCCCGTTGTCAGGGAGACTATCCTGATTCAGATGGTTGTCCGTCATGCTGAGATTTAATGCATGCTCAAGCAGGAGTATGTAGCCCGATATGCAGCAAAATGGGGGTAATCATGCAGGCTTGCTCAATCATGTGCATCATGTGGCAGCAAACTGTCGTGTCCAAGAGCCTGACATGCGTCATGCCTCCCTAGACCAGCTACAGTGATTGTGAGAAACTCGAGGGGAGCAGTGTAATTCCCAGCGGCACAGGCTGGCGACCATCGCTTTGCCAAGTCAGCTACGATCTGCAGGCGGGCACCGCATCCATGGATCAGGCCTTCGCTAGCGTTGTGACTAGAGGGGCATTGCCATCACATCGGTACTCTCTGTCTCCTCCCTAGGACAGGTGATGGTTTGTAGAATTTGGCGTGACGGACGCACCTCGCGCAAAGAGTTGGGATCGCGGCTAAAAACCTCATCGAGGGGGGATCTGCTGCCATTTGTGGGCGATACGTAGCCGCTGAGCTTAACAATCATAGAAACATATCCACTGGGGATGTTGGACCCTATTTTACATAGCAATAGATCGGTATGGATGGGTTCTTGGTGTTGCTCGCCAGTATATTCAACACCACCAGCCCCGAAGTGTGCTCGGCAGCACTTTGTACATAATGGCGCGAGGTGTTCCCTAGAAGGTCCTACATCGAAGCAGGATATTACTGGGCAATGCTCGAAGAAGAGGCTGCGCCCATTTCCAACGCTTGATTGCCCTTGGTAAAAAACAACGGTTGGAGAACACTTTGTAAGCGTTCATCTGAGTTTCTCCGGATAGGTGACCATGCAGCTTCCTTGCACTAGCAAGCGTGACGGAATCCAAGTTTTTGAGACACCAGTTAGGCGACTGTACAATGAATCCGGGGTTGAAGGAGTGGCCTGTGCCAGGATTCGACGTGAGCCCCGCCATTAACCTTTTTGTCTGAGTCAGATGCCCAAGTGGCCTAGCAATATTAGCCAGGAGATGCCTTCAGAAAACGGGGCACAGAGGTGGTTGGCGTGACAAAAACGACCGCAGAATTGTGGAACTCGTACGTACGTAGTCATTTGCGTGTGCGATAAGAATTTGTCTTGCTAGATGGGCTTTTCGATGTTCGATACCTGACAAATGTTCGTGATTGACGACAGGTTAGTAACGACTGGCAATCACGTGATGAGTTCCAATGCGCTATATTTCTAATTTTCGAAAATCGCTTGTGAAACTCCGTCCCAAGTTGCCAGAGATTTCTCAACATTTCTCTTCGGAGGATTGGCGCAATGGTAGCGCGTGGTAGGTTTTGCTCTTGGCACTGCCCAAAGATGACATTCGACTAACAAAGTTATCAGGCTCTCCTAAATCATTGATCTCTATTCAGACCTAATTGGTTGTGGCAAAGCCAAGGTTGAGGGTTCGAGTCCCTTGTTCTTCGCACTTACATATTTTTTGGGTCTTTTTGGAGGTTCCACCATCCATCGAGCGGCGACCAGAAGTACATGCTCACAAATCCTGCATTAGCTCTCTTGTATGAACGGGAGCTGATCTCGGACTTCCCCACAGAATGACACGGCCAGGTCGAGGCCGAGCAGGTTCCGTAAATGCCCATAGCGAAATTTCTCTTGCTCTGAGAAATGCAAAAGGACAACAGGTGCATCATGGCAGACACTGACTTTCCGCAAATGGGTCTGCTGGCACGTTGACAGCGCTTCCGATTTTGCTGGTCTAGATGCCCCGCCCCATCTTGGAAGGCAACTTACAGAGGAACGGATCTGAGCAGAAGGTTTTGTCCATCAGAGATACCTCAACTACGCCGCTACTATGCAGAACATATGCGGCAAGTGTTGATGTTGCTTCATTCTAGAACCTGGCTAGAGTGTGCGGCCTCGATCGCAGAGTTCTGGCAGTGTCCGTCGCCAGCACCATTTCCGTCCATCGCGTCGTCATAGGATTGGGCAGGACTCATGCTGGGTGATTTGGGGAGAGACGTCACTCTCTTGAATGTGGTACTTATCGGTAAAGTGTTGCGAGTCCTATCCGTCTCACAGAGGTAGGACACTCGTTTGGTTCGCCTATTCCGAACATAGTAGTCAAGCCAATCGTACCTAACCTTTTCAAAGTGATTTTTGCACTGCTTGCACAACCCTATACGTAATGCGGTGGAATGAAGTCCATAATGTATTGAAAATACTAGTCCAAACTTTATTATCACCTGATGTGTCCACCTTGAGCTGCATTCCGAAAAACTTAGCTTGCAGGGAAGCGACGAACCGAACTACTCCTATGCTTGCCTTGCATAGTATGTATGTAAAATGTTAACTTTTGGCAAGAAGGCTAGATGAAAAGAGGTTGTGGATCTCGTCTTTCGGTCCGTGCGCATTTATTGAAACTTCCAATCGAAAACGCAAGAGCGAATAATTTCATCCTAGTGCCCAGAGACCGGGAGGCACAGAAGTCGAACGCAAAGAAAAAGAAAGAACTTTTGGGGTCTAAGCGTTTGTTTTTGAAAATGGTGTCCAGGCGCATGTCACATTTGCGACAAAACCCGATGAAAAGGCTGGAATATATATGACACTTCGCTGTCATTTTCTTTGATGATTTGTCATGGATTTGCTCTCCGAGATTGCCAGCAATCGCGGGAAGTGATCGAGTTTTGATGCAGTATACAGTAGTGAGAAGGAGGACGAACTCCTCCAAAAGGGGGAATCTCCTCGGAGACAGAGTTCTTCACAAACGCACCGTTTTCGCTTAGCTAGCTCACTTCTCTGAACTTTCACCGCCCAGCACCCGCCCAGTGACCAACAGTGGAGTCCGATATCGATAGTGTAGCCTTTAACAAGGGGCCAAGTATTCTTGACAGTAGGAATAGTCTAGGCTGGTCGCCATGTGCCTCAATCGACGTACGTCACGAATAAATAATGAGGCAGGGACGTGAACTTCATTGTCCACATCAGAACAGATCGACTTGTGCGCGAAAACATCTACACTCGAGGATTGATTTTCTGCTTGATATCAGTAAAACAGGAAGCTGATCACCCAGTAAATCATTTGTAGGGAGTGCCACGCTCCTCCATGCCTTCGGCTGGGAGTGGGGGTTAAAGTGTCGTTGTCGAAAACGGGGAGGGAGGAGTCGGGTTTCGATGAAAAGCCGGAGAAACAAAGACCCGAGGATTGGCCAAACGCCAATCATGCTACTTAGCTCATCAAATACAGATTGAGTTTTATATCATTTTCCCTTCGATTGGTGCCATCTACACGAAGATCGGAAGATGCCTTTCTCGCACCACAGCCACTCTGGTCAGTTCTGTGACGGCCATGCCCGGGATTCTCTGGAGGACATCATCCTCACCGCGATATCAAAGGAGATGCAAGTTTTCGCTCTGACAGAACACATGCCTCGTCATGACGTGGACAGATACCCCGAAGAGGAGGAGACGGGGGTTACGCTTGCATCTTCTTTAAACAACGAAGCCTCGTACTTCAAAGAAGCCGTTCGTCTGCGCGAGAAACTCGGTGGTAGGATCGGACTACCCATTGGCTTCGAGAGTGACTGGATTCGACCAGAGTCGCTCGAGCTCATCGATCGAAGCATACGAACCTATGCATTTGACTTTTTTGTCGGGTCAGTCCACCATGTACACACCATCCCCATAGACTACGACTACACGTTCTATAAGCAAGCCCGCGAAAAAGCTGGCGGTACGGACGAGCAGCTTTTCCAGGACTATTTCGACGCGCAGTTAGCGATGTTGCAGGCGACCAAACCCCCGGTGGTGGGTCACTTTGATCTCATCCGCCTGAAAAGCGACGACCCCAACGCAAGCCTTAAGCATCTCGGCGGTGTCTGGCAACGGATAGAGCGAAACTTGGAATGCATTGCATCGTATGGAGCGGCCCTTGAACTCAATTTCGCAAGTTTGCGCAAGGGTTTGAACGAACCTTATCCTCAGGCCGACATATGTAGGGTTGCGGTAGAGAAGGGCGTCAGATTCTGCCTATCCGATGATAGCCACGGGATGGACCAGGTGGCGCTGAATTACAGTCACTGCCTCTCCTATCTTCGAAGCGTGGGAATAGGCTCTTTGACAGTCTTTGACCATAGCGCAACCTCGGGCAATCACCCTGACACTCGATTTTCCACATTGCGATGTGACCAAATCTCGCTTCTGGAACTCGAACAACATAGATTTTGGAAGACTGGAGACAACTAGTCAAGAACTGTTGACGTTTCTGCACACGAGCGACGTTGGATCTCGTTTCGCTGCAAGCATACCCAATATGTGTTCGTTCCGAATTGGGCGATTACGTTTGACGAGCCATTGGTGGGATGTTGTCAGAGCGCCAATTAATCATAAATGATCAAGCAACGTTGTCAATGACAACTTCGAGTATCTGGGTATCATCCGAGGTAGTTGACATCAATAATATCCCTTGGTCCTTGAAAAGGTCGGGAGCGAGGCCAGAGGGGAGGCGTTTGGCAAGCAGACTTCCCGCAAGGATTACATACATGCATAAGTTTAGATTCCACACCGGAGAGGCACAAGGATCCATTATTTGATGAACTATATACAATATAGCGCTGCTGGACAGCCGAGAGCGTTAAGAAATCACGCGTGTAATAATGATAGTTGTTGGGATTGGAAGACTACGTGTGGATGTGTGTGGTCAGCCGACCATTGGTAGAGAATGCTAGTTGGGTAGAATACGAGAGATTGAGCCCTCAACGGTTATGTTACACCTTGACGCACGATGAAGGTGGTTGCGACATGACGACCACGCAGCAGAGGGGTCTCGGCGAGTATCGGCGAGACTACCTTCCCGGTACAGTAGACCACCCAGATCCGAAGAAAATGAACGGTGACAGAAGAGCACAATTAGGCCGTAATACCTTGTACTCCATAACCCGTACAGGGATCCTTCTTGTAGGACCCCTGACTTGGGACTGGAGATCAACCATTTTCATCAAATATGACTGGATACCAACCGATGAATTAGCGTGGACGGCAGTATCCAGATGGTCAAGGGGTGCAGATCGCCGTGAGAGTGCTTGACAAAAAGGGAAACACACAAAGATTGTCCGCTTCTATGCTAACGGGGTAACCAAGGAAAACAGTGACAGCAGGTTCAAGCAAATTACGGGACCAGGGTCAACGACCAAGCCGGGTCCTGACGGGGCAGACGATGGCAGTGGCTTCTGCGTGCGGGTTGCCAGATACTAGACCAGTTTAGTATCTGGGTGTGAAATGAACGACGAACGTGTGTTGCCTTGGGCGCCAAAATGGACTGTCTGCTTCTCACCGCTCTAGCTATCCTGCCATCAGATGGTCAGTGGCACTGAAAGTTGGCAGTTGCTTTTTCTGAAGTTCATCGGGCCAGAGAATGCATGCTTTCGATTACTACTTCGGAAGTCTTCTCCAATGGCCTGCGCGGAGCCCGCAGATGGGAACATGGATGTGCGGGTTGTGTAGCCAGACGTCGTATTAGAGGCGCCGTGAGATCGAGCAATGTCCAGCGAAGTCCAGCAAAGGAAGCCGCATGGTGTGGCTGCGCCCCAAGCAAAGTAGTTAGTGCTGCCTATGATGTGTCTCGGCATCATTCGCCGTGAGCTAGCGGGACACGGTACTTGATAGTAGTTCGCTGGTACGGAGAAGTCATTCTAGAAAAAGGGTCGCAAGTCGCCTGCCCCACGAGGACAATGGGATTATATGAGCCGCTCCGCTGTCTATTTCGCACCACAAGCAGCGATAGGGACGGGATTGCGCATCTATCGCCTCGCCTCACAACAGTACTCGAGATTCTGGGGACTCGGTGCAAAGTGGTGGCTGGAGGGGTGAAAGATCATGCGGGCGGAACAGTGGCTTGTAGTGACACTGGTAGCACCCAAGCTGAGATCAGCCTCGGGATACGGTACGGAGTACTGCCGTCAGTATCTGCAGTCAATCGGCTGTCGCACATGAGGACTCTGGTCATATGGAAGAAGATGAACAAGACGACCAATCCCAGGTGCATGATGAGGAACCCAATGCCCCGGATCTAAGCTGGAAACCGTCCCCGAGTACGGAGTATCAGTTACACCTATCATGCAGATCACAGATGAAGGTCAATCACATGTCCTAGCGTGCCAGCATGACTCTTGTATTTCCAAGGCCCGCTAACTTACTCCCAAACAATCCCCACGGGCCTACAGCCAGACGGGACGAGGGAGTATGTCCCATGCCATGGCACCCACCTGGGTTGGGCTGTCTGACGTCGGACAATATCCACAAATCCACCTGCAGGCCGAGAAAGCTGGGTGCATGCTGCCCAAACTTGAAGCGAGTGCCAAACGTGGTTCAGGGTCGTTATCTCCGCTTCCATACAGGCATTAGTGGGGGATGTGCGATTTGAGATGTGGAATGAGGGATGTGGCCCTCAGATCAGATCAATAGGAGACGAGATCCGCGAACCCTGGTTCAGGCGTTAATCCTGCCTGCCCGCTCCGAATTCACCAGTGTGCCATCCGTGTTTTCCTGAGGACAAGGGATAGCAGTAGGAGCATCATGAACAGCAGTAGCAGGAACAGCGGCAGCAGTCGCTTTCGCAGCCAGCTCCCATCTCGCCCGGCCCCTTCGTAATGTTAGGTATCCTAGATCCACCCTCGGTACAGAATACTCCATCCCCATGAGCAGTTAGGCTCAGTGCTCAGTTTGACCGCTGGTTCAGTCCTCTCCCCCCTGGTTGTCGTTTAGTGCTTTGGGAATGTGCGCCATCTTCCGTGTGGCAGGTTGGAGAAGGCGAGTTTGGAGGTGCTCGACTCGAAGCCAGATTGTCGTCCCACTGACACTTCGCGAGGCCCCTCGTGCCCCAGAATGATGTGGTTGCTGATGAAACA
This sequence comes from Exophiala aquamarina CBS 119918, assembly GCF_000709125.1. Taxonomy (NCBI): domain Eukaryota; kingdom Fungi; phylum Ascomycota; class Eurotiomycetes; order Chaetothyriales; family Herpotrichiellaceae; genus Exophiala; species Exophiala aquamarina. Next base: position 2,827,064 of record NW_013550585.1, read on the forward strand.
GAAAGGCCAGTCTACCTGAAATGTCCTTATTTTCTGCCAAAATAGACCGACCCACCGCTGTAGACTGCTGAAATAGGATGGATGTTGTGCATAAGGACCTGTCATTTCCATTAGCCTCCTCATAATGAGAACCCCTCGTGCCGGTGGACACTGGACAGGTTGTTGGTGCTCGGTTGTCGGTACCTTGGACTGGTGGGCTGATACTTGTCAAAATGTTGTCAAGAACCCCGCTGGGTACCCCTCGATAGCACATCTTTTCGCCAAACTGCCCTCCATCGATTTTAGTCACTTGGTACCGCGGATGTACCTCGTCGTTTCCACCGAGTATTGTCAGTGCACCTGCGGAGTCCATCCTTCGTTCTGGCGATCATTTGACGGGCCCTGAACCCCTTGACCCCCTGACCCCTTGATCCCTGGTCCAGATAGCCCTGGTAAACCTTACCTTCAAGCTCGACTGTTCCCCATCCGGCTGCGATCGATACGAAGAAGCCTAATGCTAATTAGCACCTAGCTTGGTTGGCCGGTTGTTGAAGCCTGACATGCCCTTGATACTGGGCAAGATTCTTTTGCTCGCCGTTTGGTCTGCTGCTCTCTGCACTGCTACCTGTGCTCGTACAGTCTGCCCGGTGACATTGTGCCTCACCTCGTTTCCGTTCTGCGCTTTGTCAAGGCCAGTGCTGCCTTCGGTGCATCGGAAGCCCCGACCACGTTTCTCGCTCCCAATTTGTCTGAGTGCTGTCATACCTTTGAGTTTTGTCGTAGACGAACTGTCCCATTTGCATCATTGCTGTTACTTTGTGCCACACAGACTCACCCGAAGATCGATCCGAAGAACACCGTTCGCCCCCTTTTGCTATCTTCCTCTGAGTTTTTGACGTGCCCTCCCCGCTACGCGAGTTTACATCATCACCGCCTCTCGCGGATGCTTCACGCAACCCGCACCTGCCTTACTGCCGCTCTTGCCAAGCTCCGTCCTTCCATACTAGATCGAAGCGTGCCTTCCTCGATCCCATCTTGGATAAATATCTAGGTCATTGCGAGTCTCACTTTGATCTCCTTCACTTCACGAAACCAGCCCTCGACTTTCTTGGCCCTAGTCACAGACGTTTGAGCTCTTGTTTCATCGCCACCCCACCACGATACAGGTTAACGATAGGCTGATCATGGCTTCACAAATCAGCAAGAAACTCATCAAGTCCGGCAATGGTCAAGACTATCCCAGAGCCGGAGATGAAGTCACAATCGAGTACACTGGCTGGCTCCATGACCCCTCGGCGTCCGCCAACAATAACAAAGGCAAACAGTGAGTTTCCTCTGCAATTCACATGGGAGATCCAACTCTCGCGGTTTCGCTGCTAACGCGGCATTTTCCCCCTAGATTCGATAGCTCCGTAGGTCGAGGGGATTTCAAGACCCAGATCGGTGTCGGTAGGGTCATCCCAGGTATGGCACATCGTCTGATCTTGTCTGGCGAATTGATCTCTCATTTAACCTTTAGGCTGGGATCAAGGTGTTCCGCAGATGTCTCTGGGTGAAAAAAGTACTTTGGTCATCCCAGGGTGAGTTCGTCAACCACGCATTCTATCTTATACAATCCCAGAACTTTTGATCATGCCGTAACTCCCGTTGGGCAAGTGGGACATCTTGCTGACGAACCAAATAGACATCTTGCATATGGAGATTCGTTAGTATCCCCATCTTCCAAAATACCTAGTTGAAACCCCGACGAGCCTACTTCCGCGCAAGCCCATGCCCTGCAATTGCTTCTTGAACTAGTAGAGTTGTCCGAGGTTGTCGAGATCGGGCGACTCGCTTTCTTTCACTTGCTGATATCGATACTGGACCATGTACTGACTTTGTGGGACTGACAGTGGTTTTCCTGGTCTGATTCCTCCAAATGCCACGCTCATCTTGTAAGTCACCTTTATTACTTTATTGTCACCTTCGGACTGCAAGTTCTTTTCGCCAGCTTGAGCCCAGGTCTCTATGGCTTATACCAGCCAGAGTTATCACCGTGGATGAAGGCTCGCATGAATTAAACAAATGCTCGCCATTGTCAGCGGAAATGGATTGTTTTTTATGCACTACAAATTCGCCTCTAGTCGTGCCTGGCAATATTGCTAACAAATTGATAATTAGTGATGTCCACCTGAAAGGCATCAATAATAGAAGGGCATGAAAGAGGTTCAATACCCCTCTACCGAATTCCAACCGGCGAGTGGCTTCTGGGTGGGCGGCAATTTCTTTCAGCGCAATGCATTACATCGATGGATGTAGTCAACAGCTTTAATGAGGACGGGGGATTTGGCATTCAGGACATGCATATATCATGAATTACAAGGTTTCGGTGCTGATACTGTGTTGGTGAGCCGAAGGCCGGGTCTTCGGCTCTCTTTGAAGTGAATCTGAGGGATTGAAGGAAAATCGTGATCATTGCTTTTCCTTCATTCGGTTCTATTCTCTAAGACTATAGCTTTCAATGTATCTTTGTTAGACTATTGGTGTTGCTTGAGGTCCGTGGCTACTAGAGACTCCTGCGCCCCTGCCAAACTTCTGGACGTGATGTGGCTTCAGTGCATGCATTGACAGATCTCGCTTCTTGCCGTGGCCACCACAACTGGGGTTGGCCATACCGTCGGGAAAGCTGGCTGGACTCGTTTGCAGGGTCACTGGCTGACAACTGTATCCTCGGTTTCACCGGTTCAGGGTCGCGGCATCCACCTACAGGATAACCTGGTACCCTAGAGGTAAATAGAGAGTACGAGGGTTTCTGCAAGTCCCTGCCTGTGACTGGTGCTTACCCTGGAGAAGGTGGAGACCGATTCGAGGCATTTGTCATTGTCGTAGTTAACTCTTCGGTGGTGGCTTGCACTTATTTCTCGACTGTCTCTCACCATTGGCTCCGAGAATTGCTGGGCTGGGAGGTTTTCTGAGCATCTGCAGTAGTAGATGAGAGCTGCCCGGCACTACCTATGCAGATTTAGTTCCGAAGAAAAATTTCATCTCGGCAAGCCAGCACATAGAAACCAGGGTTTCTGACTGCCCGCTATACCACCATCCACCGATGAGCCAGGTAGCAATTGTTGATGTAAGTCAAACGTCCTCCATCATCGAATTGTGCCGAGGCAAACGTCGTGGGCAGTAGACAGGGATATAGATTTCTAATGGCAACGAAAAGCGCATTCACGCCTTCTTCCGACCACCGGGAGAGGGAGGCAGAGGCGGTCACGGCGACACGTCATGTCCGTGAGGAGGCTCCACAACAAAAGCCCCTAGTTAGCTAGGTTAGAGAAATATATATATGGGTTCGACCTTGCTCTGAGCAGGAGTTTCCATATAAAAGTTTTGACCGTGGAAGGATCTACTACGCAGTTCCAGGCACACACGAAGGCCGAGTTATATTCCGGCCTAACTATCAGAGAGCTAAAGGTAGCATTAGAATGCATGGGGTGCAGATACACCAGCCTTAAGGTAAATATACAGACGAGCAAGTACCTCAAGAGGTTTATACCAGCAACCGCCCTTCCCCAACTACCCTATATGCGTCACGACAGGGATCGGCAGCCTTGCTTTGTGACGCCGAAGGATAACTCTGTCGTGGAGTTCGCCACTTAGCTATTGACACTGCTTTAACTCCAGTTCCTCTGCTCTTTACACTAGTGAATGGCAATGCAGAGGTCGTGGTCAGCCAATTACTCACTTCGTGCACCGACAGGTGTCGAGGTTCGCAATGCTGTTCTAAAACACGAAGGATGCATGCATTACCCCTGGAATCGCCGATCGACCTTCGCAAGTCGCCAGGGTCCTGGTCAGCAGCTGCTGTCACCCATCCCGAATCTTTCCTCGACCGGATAATTAAGAGCAGTCCTTGGTATCCCGCCTTTGCCTAGTCTTGGGGCGATATTGGCCCATTCAGCGCTGCGCCTGCTTCGCAGCCTTTTCATGAGGCTGCCACTGACCGTGACAGCGGAATTCTCTCCTCAGACAGCATTGGGCAAAGGCCAGTTCCAATTGCGATTCTTTCCGGTCTGCATCGCCCACCCTCTGAGTCACTCCTGCTTTTTCCAGCCTTCAGTCTGTCGCAATTCTTCCCGGAAAGAATTGAACGAGGTACCGGACTTCATGTCTCAGTTGTCTGCTGAGTGTTGGATCCGCTGATCGACTTGAGCGAGACCGACCCGAGTAAATCGCAACGGCGAGATCTGCATGATTCGGTACCATGCAGACTAACACCAAGCATAAGGAAGCCAACGGACAAGGTATTGTACTGCTTTTCTACCCGCTGCATCTGCCCTAGAAGTCGATCCGAGATCGACCCGCGCCCTTTACATGGTTAAGTATTCATCCGTCAGTTTCTGGGTTCGGCTAAAGCACGGTGTGAGTAAGGATCCCAGAGATTAAGCCCATCACAGGACTATGGGATCTCTAAATCCTGTGGATGGGGATAATGGGTGGATATGCATGCAACTGTTGCTGAGTCATTCTGACATGTTTCCCAGATCTTGAGTCCTTGTGCACCCGTGCCATTTTTGCCGAAGCTGCCAGCCGCTTTTGGGGGATGGTGTTCGTGTTGGCATCACGAATGCTTCTGTAGGTCGATGCTCGTGCAGGTAAGAACAGACTGAGAAAACACATCTTGACCATTTTAGTCTTCTCATCCCGATATTGTTCGTCAAAGGACAAGGAGCGAACACACAATCTGCTCACCACTCAATGAGTTTCTGGAGGTAGTGACTGGCTGGACTCTGGTCAACTGACAATCGACAAGAGATCCCGTGATTTGTTCCGACCTTGGAATTTCGTTCTGCCTGTTTTTGGATCGGTTGAAAGTCGTGGCTGGCATGAGACGTTGGCGCTGGCCTGGCTGGGATATTATGCAACACACAGTGTGATCATAAACCTGCGCTGAAAGAAAAATGGGGCCAAAATTGAAGGAAACTGAATCAGACTGAATGCATGTTACGTGACTGCCTATCTACTGGCGAAACATCTCATGCTGCTGAGAAGCTAGATCCCGAACTTTGCACAAGCGAAAGGATTGATCGCACCGCCTGCAACTACGGAACTCTTGTCTCAATGATAACTTGTCAACTTGAGTCCGCTAATCATAGGCCTATGATCTTCAATCGACCGCAATCGGACCTTGGATCAATCTAGGATCGAAGGTGACGATGTCTCATTTTCAGCTTTTCTGGGTTGGTAAGCAGTTTGAGTTGAGGCGTAAATATCTCCGTGAGCGCGCTTTTACTGCGATCCTCTTGGAGTTGTGTAGTGCCCGGGTTCGTTGGAACGTCAGGGGAGTTCGTGGTGAGTTACTCGCAGTGCGACCGGGGAGCATTTCCCTGAAGTCTCTGGGGAAGGATAAATACCCACGAGTACGAGGAGTTATTGTCCCCTTTTGTCTCGTCGAGGTTGGGCCTTCCGAGATTGATACCCTCATACATACTATTATGCTTTGACTGACTTACAGCTCCATTGTTGAGGCATTTATGACCTGATCTGTCCGGCATGAAACGAGCGAAGCGGGGTGGATGAATGGTCTGGGACTGAAGAATTTATATCACAATGACGTCCCTCACCTTCCTATCCTGGCCAACAACAAGCCTGAGCTGTCTCCCCTTCGAGCAGTCGTTATCCGCAGCGATACCCTTGAAGACACCCTCGCGCAACGTCTCTGTATAGAGTTCGTACGCAGGGTAATAGCCGTCAACAAAATGCCGGACCTGGTCATCAGTCATGCCGGACCCGCGTGAGGCGCGTAATCCCACTTCTTGCTCCTGTCGCCACTTATATACGTACTGTGGGTCCTGCGCGTCGATGTGAATGAATGCATCGAGCTGCGACGTCAGACTGTCGTATTTTCTGAGCGCGTCGTTTATCGTCTGCACACTCTGCAGGCTGTTGTGGCCTAAGCGGCCGGTATATGGTGTTATTTCATTGGAATTATTTCGGGCGGAAATAGCGCTGGCGTGCTTCGCCTCCAGGGCATCTTGACTTAACGGCCGAAATCCAACAGACCAGCCTTCGAACAGAACGACTTTGACAGGAGTGGTTCCTTCACGGTTCACTTCCTCCCATTCTGACTCGGGTACCCTGTCTCCTTGGCCAGAGAACAGAGCTTTGTTGTACTGCGGGATCCTCGTGGGTTTGTTGGCCTTCAAGCTCTCGAACACGGAGAGCGCTAATGGCACGTCATGCGTGGACGGCTGGCCACGGTGCTGCAATAATGCATTGTCAGGGTTCGCTCGAGCGAGCGCTACTTGATCAGCGTGTGTCAAGTATAGGTCGTCCAGAGAAAAGACGACTGTGGACAGCTTATGTGGTTCAGCTGCCAGCGTAGACTTCAAGATGTCAACCAGCACAGACTTCCCGGCGCCCTGTACACCGTTCAGACCAATGAAGAAGGGTGGGGGATTTGTAGATGAGGAATATCGCTCTTGGTGCTGCGACAGCAACGGCAGTATGAATGGAATCACATGCTGAGCTTTGTCGTCGTTGATTTCAGGCATTCTTGCAAGCCTTATATTGGGAGCGTCTTTAGTCGTATAAGAAAAAAGCACAGTAGTCGAAAGCTGAAATTAATTTGATCCAAGAAAAAGAAAACAACAGCGAGGTCTCCACCTTCATAAAAGAGTTCAATGCGCTGTTGGGTGCCAGTGGACAGGACGTCTTGCTGCCCAGCGGGTAGAAGATTAGCCGACCTTGGAAAGCGGAGTGGTCGCCGGGAAGCTGAGCACCAAGCTTCATGACAGCACAATGCTCTCTACGGCGGCTATACCGTCGCTACTGGTCCCTGCAGACCTATCGACAACGATATCAGGAGCGTCTTAAATTAGACCTCACAAAAATGAGAGGCCTGGGATGAGATGAGCTCAGGTGCAGCTAGTTGGTGTACATAGGTTCTAGCCTAGGGTTCTCAGAAGGTCAACTCCCGAATCCCGTCGTCACTCTTCCGACCACGTTCTTGAGCTCGGTAGTTGGCCTGGATGGGGAGACCTCGCCGGGAGACCACTCCAAGTATTCGACTACTGTACGGAGCAGTGTTGACACACCAACCGGGGCAAGCTGAAAGGCACCCACCGAGGCAGCGAAGCCCAAAGCACATGCCGACTTGAAGTGTGGGAGTGAGCAAATGTGGAGACAATCAGGGCGGATGCTGGGGAGGCAAAGAGAATTGATCGGATCGTGTCATGGACTCGTGGTGCGTGGACTGCACCGTCTGACGAGCATTTTACTTCTGTACTTTACGACCCCCTGCACAGTCAGTTGGTTGTGCTGCTTGCTGTGTGACAAGTATCTCGTTTGTCTGCTTTTCTAAGTGCATGTATTTAGTCTCTACGAGTGTAACCCCTTCGTACCCATCATAGGAATTCCAAGTCAATTTCTGTCTCGGGCCTATCCACGCCCCACCAAACCGCAAACGTCGGGACTGGCCACTGTCACGTGCTGGCCTAGGACCTAGGATCGTGTCAGACAGCCAATTTCCATGTAAGATCATGTGACATGTTACCGAGGCTCAGGCGGCCTCGGCCGTAAGTGTGAGACTTCTGAGGAATGATGATTGCCGTGACCGTTTGTGGGTGAAGCTCATACACCAAGTCTATTAATCTACTGAAGTCAACATTCATTCAATCTGCCGATTCTGACCATCAGCATCTCCTTCCTTCCACCCCTTAATTCGTTTGTAAATCTACATACATATCTTGCTCCTGCCTCCTTGCCCTCTTCCTCTCTCCGCGATCCCCTGGGCGAGAACGCAGACAACCCCTCACAGCCGCATGCACGAGAGCCACAACATGGCTCAAACTCTGCGGTATGACGGTCAGACCGTGGTGGTCACCGGTGCCGGAGCCGGTCTAGGAAAACAGTACGCTCTCTTCTTTGCATCAAGAGGCGCAAATATTGTCGTCAATGATCTGGGAGGCTCATTCAAAGGCGAGGGTGCAAGCACAAAGGTGAGCTAATTTTCACATGCTCCTTGTGCCCTGGTCGTAATCTTGTGTTGACGTGTATGCCCCTAGGCCGCAGATTTAGTCGTGCAAGAAATCAAGGCGGCAGGAGGGAATGCTGTGCCCAACTACGATTCAGTCGTCAATGGCGACAGGATCGTCCAAACCGCAATCGATGCCTTCGGTCGAATTGATATTCTCATCAACAACGCTGGCATCCTCCGAGATATCAGCTTCAAGAACATCAAAGACACCGACTGGGATCTCATTACCGATGTACATATTACTGGTCCTTATAAGACTGCAAGAGCCGCCTGGCCGCATTTCAAAAAACAAAAGTTTGGCAGAATCATCAACACCACCTCTGCTGCTGGCTTATTTGGCAGCTTTGGTCAAACCAATTATTCGGCCGCCAAAATGTCCCAGGTTGGCTACACTGAGACTTTGGCTAAAGAGGGCGTCAAATACAACATTCTCTCCAACGTGATTGCCCCCATCGCGGGCAGTCGCATGACCGCCACTGTCATGCCTCCTGAGCTCCTGGAGCAATTGAAACCCGAGTGGATCGTCCCCTTGGTGGCTGCTCTAGTCCACAAATCAAACACTACCGAGAACGGCTCCGTCTTCGAAGTTGGTGCTGGGCATATTGCTAAGCTCCGGTGGCAGCGTGGTGGTGGCCTTCTCCTCAAGGCTGACTCGTCCTATACTCCCGGTGCTATCTTGAAGCGATGGCCGGAAGTTAATGACTTTTCTAAAGCCGAATACCCCAACACCGTGGCTGACATGGTCACAAAATTGGAGGATTCGCTGAAAATCAAGACCAACGAACAGGGTCCTGAGATTCGCTTTGACGACAAAGTGGTTTTGGTCACCGGTGGTGGTGCTGGATTGGGTCGTATCTATTCTTTGGCATTTGCTAAGCTCGGCGCCAAGGTTGTCGTCAACGATCTCGTCAACCCTGACACCGTTGTCAACGAGATCAAGGCCGCAGGTGGTCAAGCCGTTGGCAATAAGGCTTCCGTCGAGGATGGCGAAGCGGTTGTAAAGACTGCCATCGACACCTGGGGCAGAATTGACATCTTGATCAACAATGCGGGCATCCTGAGAGACAAGGCTTTCGCCAACATGACTGATGATCTATGGCACACCATCCTCAATGTCCATTTGAGAGGAACATACAAATGTTCGAAAGCCGCCTATCCTTATATGGTTAAACAGAAGTACGGCAGAATCATCAACACCACCAGTACCACTGGCATCTACGGCAACTTTGGCCAAGCTAATTATGCAGCCGCGGTAAGTTAAATTATACTCATACCTTGTACTTCAGCTAATCCTTCATAGAAAGCAGGCATCCTTGGTTTTGGGCTTGCTCTTGCCCTCGAAGGCAGAAAGAACAACATCTTTGTCAACACAATCGCACCCAACGCAGGTACCCAGATGACTCGTTCAATTTTGCCCGAGGAATTAGTCCAGGCATTCAAGCCAGATTATGTTGCCCCTCTTGTCCTTCTTCTCTGCTCGGACAAGGTCCCAGATCCGCCCACGGGATTGTTGTTTGAGGTCGGCAGCGGGTGGCAAACACGAACCCGATGGCAGAGATCCGGCGGCCATGGATTCCCTACTGATGTTAAGTTGACTCCAGAAGCTGTCCTCGAAAAATGGTCCAAGATTGTTGATTTTGATGACGGCCGGGCAGACTATCCTGATCCTACTACCGCTACCAAGGCGATCATGGCGAATCTCCAGAACACAGGAAAGAAGTCCGTGTCGAACTCCGGAGTAGACTATCTTGCCAGGATCGATGAGGCTAAGAAGGCCAAATCAATTGCCAGTCCATTCGACTGGGATGACAAGGAGGTTATCCTCTACAATCTGTCTCTGAATGCCAACAGAAAACAGCTTCCCCTCGTTTATGAAGGTGACGAGAACTTCCAAGTTCTGCCAACATTTGGCGTGCTACCCCCTTTCAGCGCACGGTCACCGTTTGAATTTGCCGATATTCTCCCCAACTTCAACCCAATGATGTTGCTCCATGGCGAACAATATCTCGAGATCCGAAAATTCCCCATCCCCACTGCCGCAAAGACTTTATCATACAGCCGTTTGATCGAGGTTCAAGACAAGGGCAAAGCCGGACTGATCGTTACGGGTGTCACCACCAAGGATGCAAAGACCGGAGAAGATCTTTTCTATAATGAAAGCACTGTCTTTGTCCGGGGGTCTGGTGGTTTTGGCGGGTCTAAGACTGGCGCGGATCGAGGTCCTGCCACAAAGGTCTATGCCCCTCCCAAGCGCGCCCCTGATGCTGTTGTGGAGGAGAAGACCACACCTGACCAAGCTGCCCTGTACCGACTCAATGGTGATCGCAATCCGCTGCATATTGAACCTGAGTTTGCCAAAGTTGGTGGCTTCGAAGTACCTATTCTACACGGACTTGCCAGTTTCGGGTTTTCTGGAAAGCATGTCTTGATGACCTATGGTCAGTTCAAGAACATCAAAGTCCGATTTGCAGGCACCGTCAACCCCGGACAGACCCTCGTGACGGAGATGTGGAAAGAGGGCAATTTCGTCATTTTCCAGACGAAGATTAAGGAGACTGGCAAGCTTGCTTTGGCAGGGGCTGGAGCTGAGCTACGTGGAGGACCAAAGCCGAAATTGTAAGATGCCATAGGACTGGGGACATTAGGAAGCCTGATGTTGGCGTAATAGGTTAGCCTTTTTCACAAAAAGGAGAATACGATATACTATAGTACTGGTTCATTCCGCTGCCTCAGTGGTTTTCCCGGAGTAAGAGGGAGATGGAAGTCAACCTCGTTTTGAAAGGCCCACTGGCATTGCGCTTGTCAGTCCGACCTGCCTCGCTCTTGGAGAAAGTAGTAGATGTATCAGAAGCCCGGCTTTTTGCTTCTTCGGTCTACGACACCACTATCGACCCTTTGGTTACGTGTAGCAGACTTGAACAGTCAGCCATCAGTTCGGCGCATACCCACAAACTTTGGCTGACTAGGCTGGCTGGAAGTCCCAGCCGTCCATAGTTTAAGCGACAAGTTTACAAAAGTATGTATACGGCAAACCCGAAAAATTGCTGATTCTTGCTCGAAAATCACACAGAGATTGTGGCAGAATTGGCTCAATGGTCTAGTGGTATGATTGTCGCTTCGGGATAGCCAGCCTATGGTTGTAAAAGCCATGAAATGTGACAGGCCTCGGGTTCGAATCCCGATTGAGCCCTTTTTTTAGTCTTTTTTTTCTTGCTGTTCAAGAGGGGGGCTTAGGAGTGAGCCAAGGGCATGTCCGTGTAGCTCTCTGTGATTCTCCCAATCTAGTAAAGGGAGATTCGATTTAGCGGGTCATATCGTTGGACTGGACGGAGTACGGAAGTACTCACGAGTCTATACATCATAGTAGTAGTACATGCGGGAGCTTGAGTGGTGGGGGTTGGGAAAGTCCCTCGGGAATAATTTTGGGGAGGTACGGAGCTGTGAGTCTCTCCCATTTGTTTAACTGAAATAAAAACATAGGGGGGCATCGGTGGCCAACTTAGGGACTCCCAAGTACGTGCTCCGTACTTCGTACTCCGTACAGTATTGACTCCATCATCTGGCCACTCGGACTTTGTGTGTTTTAGAGTTGCACGCTCGTCAGCCTGACTCATTCGCTGGCGAATTCAACCACATAGTATGAGGCCTGATTGCATTCCTGTACCAACTTCCTCCGATCATGTCGACAGTCTTTGATGGGTGTAATGTGGCTTTCAGCGAGCTCGTCAAAGCGTTCCTCTAAACCTTCACCCGCTGGCCAAACAACTCCTCAGGCCAACTCTACACCTCGTCCTACATCCCCATCCTCCGCTCTTGCAGAAGTCCTGCGCAAGAATCCCTTCCGAGCTGGCTCGCGAGAATCCCTCGCACTTGAAATAGAAGAGGATGTGTCTGTGCAATTAAACAAGGATTTACTGGTACTGGCAGACTTCTTCCCCGACGTCAAAGTTGAAGTCCTTCGCGAACTCCTCCTCAGATTTGATGGCAATAGTAGACTGGCTCTATGCACTGAACAACTTTTCAAATACAAAGCAGAATGGGCGAGAGGTCGGTTGAATGTTCCACCAAGAGATCTGGATGAGCCTATCCCACGAAACGAACGTTTTCGGACAAAAAGTTATGTTGATGCCGTTAAACGCACGGTTGCTCGCGAGTTCAACAGCCTGAACAAAAGCGCAATAGATGCAGTACTTGCCGAGGTGAACTATTGTTACACGGATGCAAGACCTACGTTGCAGGGATTGGCAAATAAGACATGGAAGATCGCTATCACAAGTATCTTCAAAAAGAAGAAGTCCGTCACTGAACCACCCTCCATACTCTTAGACAAAAGTAAATCAGACCCTGCTGGATCACGGCTACTCGCAACAGGAAGTACGGTACTTGATCAAGAATTGACAACCTTATTTTCAGTACCAGATGCAGTACCCAAGCTCAGGGATCAGCATGCCATTGATATTGAACTCGCTGAAGCGATCAACCTTCAAGAAGCTGAGGATGCCGGTGCACTCTTCGAATGCCAAATATGCTATAACGACACCACATTCGAGAAAATAGCAGCATGTACTCTGCACAACCATACCATCTGCTTAGATTGTGTGAGGAGAACCCTGAATGAGGCAATTTTCGGACAGGGATGGGCGAAAACAGTGGACATGGAGCGAGGAACTTTGAAATGTCTCGCACCATCAATCGACGATGACTGTGACGGCTGCATACCGAGAGACCTTGTCCAGAGGTCTATTTCGAGGGAAAAGTCTGCTTCAGAAACATGGGCTCGATTTGAAGACCGGCTTGCGGAGCACTCCATTCAAACTTCCGCCATAACTCTCGCCCGTTGTCCATTCTGCTCGTACGCTGAAGCTGACCAAGACTACAAGGCAGAACATGCTTCAAAACTCAACTGGCACGTTCGCCGACCCAAGGACATCAGTACCCTCACCCTGATTCTGATTCTTGAATTAATACCAGCACTACTGTTTCTCGCGATACCTTTCCTTGTACTCTTTCCAAAATTCTTCTCCTCATACTTTTACATTGCGTTAGGCCACCTAGCCCTTCGCAATCGAACCACGCGCTTCGTTTGCCGCAGAGCATCATGTGGTCGCAAATCTTGCCTTCAATGCCTCAAGTCATGGCACGACCCCCATATTTGCCACGAGCCGTTGATCCTTTCTCTACGGACCACGGTCGAAGCCGCCCGCACGGCCGCAATCAAACGCACCTGTCCCCGATGTGGCACTTCTTTCGTCAAATCCTCGGGCTGCAACAAATTGACTTGCGTCTGCGGGTACAGCATGTGCTACCTGTGTCGCAAGAACATTGGCAAAGCGGGTTCAAATACCGAAGGTGGCGAGGGCTACCGACACTTCTGTGAGCATTTTAGACCCACCCCGGGACAGAAGTGCCAGGAATGCGATAAATGCGATCTATACCGCGCAGAAGACGAAGATGCAGAGGTAAAGCGGGCAGGCGAAGATGCAGAGCGAATGTGGAGAGAACGTGAGGGGATGATCGGCGTCAAGGGATTAGAAGATGCTGTTGGCAACGTCGCCGGTGAAGACACGGTTCTCAATCGCTTGAAGGATGGGAGGTGGTCAGTGCAAGACATTGCCGATTGGGCCGTCGAGATGTTCATCAGCGTCGATGTTGAGTAGCTCCTAAGTACAAGCGATAGATGGAAGACGGCGGGTTCTTTGTCCGGCATACCTGAGATCAGTGATACCCCACAATTCGAGCTGAAAATACGGCTCTATTTTCGCTTCAATTTCTATAAGGAGCTCCTATTCCTTCAAACGGTGCTCACTTTTTGACCTGGCTATATCCTATAGGCCTATCAGCCTTGAGTATGTATGTACACGCATGCCTTTCATATTGTGGATGTTTTTCCTCCTCCCTTTGGTGTCGCCCCAGTCAAGGTAAGGCTGGGGCAGACAGGGAGAGCAGTTGAATCATTGACATTCCGTCTATGCTGAAAGTAACACTTGGAAACAAGGCCAGGCGGATGTCCTGATGGGTTCAGCTGACAACCGTGTCTGTTGCATGAAAAGCAGGCATGAGATGATATCCATTGAGAATTCAAAATGGTGCCAAGCCCAACATACCAAGTGCCCCCTTTTTCTGGCCTCTGCCACAGCCTCGTCTTGGCAATCACCGTTGGGCGCTGGAGGTTCCATTTTCGTTCATTTCAGGCCAATCATGTGGATGGCATAGGCTTTCATAACTTACTGGATCATTGTGGCTCAAGCCCAGCTTTTCAAGTAGGGAGGTGACGGTATGGTGAAAGCTGGCCGTTCAGTTTGGATAGAACTGGCATGCTGGGAAGGCCATTGCATATTGGTCGGCAACCATAACACATTTCGGGGGGCGATGGAAGCTGTTTGAACTTCACAGTTTACTTAGCAAGGACGTCTCACGTGCAAATAGATACATGATAAGAAACGAAGAACATCGGACCTGCAGCTAGCTAGCGACTTTCTGTAAGCTGCTTCAATTTCATTGCTATTGACTGTTCAACAAGCATCGCTATTAGAATCTCTTCGCTTCTGGAATCAGGCGGAAGTTGATATTGTTGAAAGACTCATTGACGATATCCTGAGACTGACTGATGAGGGAACCATTCCTTATTCGACGCTGTTCAATGGATGAAGCACACCATCGACATAGTAACTGTATTTCATGGTAACCCGTAGGTTGCAGTTGCTGACCTATCTACAGACGCCGCTATCAAACTCCACCTTAAGGCCATCTTCTTCCCACCAATCTCCCTTCAAATCGCGGAGTGTGGATGCGGCGAAGTAGACGGGCGATCAGTGCTCACAACGTAAGTTTAGGCTCGTGAGCTGGGAGACAGTATATGCTTCGATTGTTCCGCATAGGTGATCAACCGATAACGCTCGCATGATTCAAGCTGCTCGCAACAGATCTTCCAGGCTTCCGGCTCGTATTCCTTCACTACGTCAATGGTCCCTGGCAGCAGGGGACTTGTATGGTGAGGTTGGGCCAGAAAGAAGACACTTTGGAGTCTTATCCTGTCTCCTTCTCCAGCGCTTTTCAACAAGGTGTTCAACGGAAGGGAGAATTCGGGATATTAAAATGCCTGGCGAGAAAGATTTGACTGGCAACGGAAAAAACGGCGTATCCTTCAGATCTTCCATTCCGAGCATGTCTGCCAGTCTGTACACCATGGAAATTAGCATGAGGCGATTTGCCAAGTGTGGGAAGTCTACATTCGTTTTCACTCGTTTTCCGTTACAGTCTCGCTTTCTGTTTTCCAGACGGCTAGCGGGCAAAAGCAAGTCAATCTCCGCGACGCGGTCTTTATAGACTGTGGGAACCTGATCCTCCTCTAGGTCGCCAGTGTAAAGATAGAATAGGATTCGGCTTATGATTGCAGGATGGTGGTCCGACAAATCAGATGTTCGTACCTCCGCCTCTTGCTACCCTCGGCCTCGGTACAACGAGCAAGATCCGGAGCGTACATATCTTACCTGAAAGCCACCCTCACACAAAGCTTTGAAGTATGGAACAATAGACAAGATGCTCCGGTGAACCTGGAACTCGACTCCTTGAGAGATGATTGTCAAATCTGCGTAATTGGAAGACTCCATCAAGTATGCCCTGTTTGCCATGGTTCTGAGAGAACTCTGACCGCGTTCACGATATGTCTGTGGAAGAAGGTGTTTGAGTCGATCAATGAGTGGGAAGAGATGGGTGATGCGCTGGGGAAGGCAACAGAAGAAGAGACAATAGGAAACTATTGTAAGGGAGGGGGCAGTGTTATTTAGGCAGGTTGCATTCAGTTCTGGACTACCTTCACTCACCAGCGCTCTATAATGGAGCAGAACTGAGAGTAAGGTCAAGACAAGTCACGAATAAGATAGATATCTGGGCGAAGGCCGAAAATTTGGCATCTGCGAGTAACGCGCTGGCCAGCTGTGCCTGGCAACTTCGCAGATTCAGTACTCTTGAAGGTACCTCTCGGCGCAATGATATATTTTCCCTTTGTGGTGTGAAGAATGGCAACAAAATCTGGACTCGGAACGAGATGGTGCATTGTTCCAATTTAGCCTATCTTAGTGCATTCGCCGTCCAGCGCCGCTACTTTGTGGTGTTCTCAACATCTTCTGGGACTGGATATTTCACGTGGAATTTCGCCAACCTGACTCCCCGCACATGTATCTGATTACAAGCAGACATGAGCGAGAGAGTCTCTTGCTTGCTCCCATCACCTCTCCTTGTGTGTTCGAGATGTTATTCCATCGCGAGGGTTAGCTTGACAGCTTTACCACGGACGCAACTACCTGAGGAGTTAACTTCAAGAAGCTCTCTGTCAACCTGGATTATGAAACCTTCGATCGCAGGTCTTTCGAAAGCACCCTCGAAGCCGAAGCAGTTGAGAAAGTGCCACCCTTCACTTTAGCTCCTTCAAGAGCATTCCCTACCAGTCAATGTGTTTTAGCTGATATGACAAACCGCTGGTCATGCGAGACGCAAGATGTCGTCGTTCCAACGAGCGCTTTCAAGCATCAGCTGCGCAGTAGGCTCAGCGCATCGAGGGTAAAATGCGATCTAGACATCCTCTTGAAGGCTGTCAGATGCAGCAGGTATTGAACTTTGTCTTGACCGTAGAAAAAATATGGTAGAACAGTCAGGAAAACTTCTGGTTTGATACTTAAACCAGAGTATGTAGAGGAGGAACTTCCTGGAGCGCTTGATCATCCTCAGCCTCGGAGGGAGGAGTGAGCATGGTGATTTCGGGGGAAGTTGCAAGTGTTCCATCGTTACATTTCTCGTCGGCGTCGTGGTCGTGGTCGTCGAATGATGGCCTCAAACGATTGACAAAGCCCGGCTCCGGTGAAGACCAGGTATAGTCCACCCACTGGGATCCGATGACTTCTCGGATTCCCTTTGCCAATGTGCGAATGGTTTGTCGTCGCGATAACGACCATTCATGATCGGTGACGGCGTCTGAGGGAGTGATTGTGCCAGGATCCGCATCTAGATCATCGGCCAGACCATCAAGGACACTTCGCCATACTCGAATTGTCTCGTCGAGTTCCTCAATTTTGCTGACACCCATGACATTGACACCAATCTTCTCATGGGGCAGACTTAGGCCAGAAGAGTAGGAATTGTCGTTGTGGCCGAGTGGGCTACCGAAAGTGCCGACTTTTGCACCTTCTCGAAGCCAATTCTCGAGAGCAAATCTGACAGCAACCACTTCCAACTTCTCGCCTCTGATTTCGGCCCATTTAGCCGCATCAATGCACGCTTGGCGCAGATTGTCGGGAGCAGGGTGCCAGTCGCCCAGTGCACCGAGTGAAGGTCCATTGCGTCTCAGAAGTCCCATACCAAGAGGACTTGCATTCGTCACAATATCGACGCGGGCGTTGACTAGGCGCTGAAGGCCCTCGGACAACAACTTCGTGTTCTGAAGAGTATAATTGGCGTAGGATTGTACAATGTCGAGGGGCTCTCCAGTCTCGCGCAAAATCATCTCAGCCAGTTCACAGAGGACGTCAACTGGATAACCTGAGATACCAACATAGTTCAGGCTTCCTTCCTCGTCACGAATGCGGCGTAGCTCCTTGATGGCAATCAAGACCTCTTGTGGAGAGACAAATTCGCAATCGTGGCAGTAAACCACATCGAGATAGTTAGTCTTCAGTCGTTCACAGCTCCTCCGCACACTTTGGCGAATCCACTCTGGAGAATAATCAAAGGCGTCGGCTGCAACACGGCCGACTTTGGTAAGGATGAAATATTGATTTCTTGGGTAGTATCTTCGAACTAGATCGGAACCTAGAGCGGTGCCCAGGATTTCCTCTGCCGGCCCATAGTATGGGGAGGTGTCAAAAGCATGGACACCGTTGGCCAGGGCCTTTTGCACGAGAGAAGTGGTACTCAAGGCGAATGGATCGACATTGTACTAATGGTCTCGAAGTCAGATATGCCTTCACCTGTCGAGTTCTGCCTACCTGGTAATTAAATGTGGCAGTTCCAAAAACGAGTGGTGGGAGTGAGTGTGACAGTGGCGACCGCGGCCTAGGCATATCTTTCGGCGTCGCGTCGAGGGATGATGAGACTGCGCAACAAGAGAGCGAAGAATTGAGGTGA
Source organism: Exophiala aquamarina CBS 119918 (assembly GCF_000709125.1). NCBI lineage: Eukaryota > Fungi > Ascomycota > Eurotiomycetes > Chaetothyriales > Herpotrichiellaceae > Exophiala > Exophiala aquamarina. The sequence goes on from NW_013550585.1 coordinate 2,845,176, forward strand.
TTTCAGGGCCGACGATGGAAAGGGGATTACGGGATTACTATGTATATGATTATATCTATGGTCTACAGTCCTAGTCGGGGATCAAAGCTGGCGGTCAAGACTCCAGACAATTTGGTGTGTGGGAACCTTCGAAGGTGGAATACGGAGTACTGGCTGGCAAGTTGCAACTCAACTTTTTTGCCCTCGGGAACAGTGCGAACGACTGGCAGTGGCGGGGCGTACCTGCGCACGGCCAGCAGATAATGAAAATGAGCTAGACAAGGGCTGCCGGAAGAACAAGGATGAGATGGGGCACAGGGATGGGGATTGCCGTGCGGTGCCAGGAAAAAGCCAGGAGCCAGATACTTTCGGGAGCGGAGAATAGGATCCCTTCGTGCTCGAAAAAGACAGCAGGCCGAAGATTGTTGGTGTTTGGAATCACCGGTGAGATGGTGAGATGGTGAGATGGCAGTGGAGCATTGCATTGTCAAGAGGTGTGTGTTTGATATCAGATAAATCGATCCATCCACCTGCACAAGTCGTACATTATGCAGTGCATCGTTTACAGTCCCAAGTGCATGCTCCGGTTCGCCAGCATGGCAACACAAGATAAGGCAGGTCAAAGAGGCACATGCACGACCATGCACAACAGTGGATGAGCGAAGGAGAGTCGAGAATGGCGCCACTCAGATCCATGACGCGATTATATTGGAAGAAAACGCCTACCTGGGCACTCCATCCTCCGTAACTCGGACGCCTTGATATGGCCCTCTTTATTCGGCCCGCCTGTTTCTCTACCTTTGGGGTGACGCTACGAAGTCAGAAGACGATCCTGTGGATTGCGACATTATCGTCTTTCGAGGGATCAATGGTTAGGGCCGAGGGACAAGCTTAGTATCCAGTCCTCATTGCTCCGTACTCATCTACTCGGTAGTTGGTCCCTCGCCGGCGCCGTCTGGATTTCTCCGTTCTCACAAGTCTCCTGGCATCTCATCCTACAAACAACGCTAGAGCGACCAAGACCAGTGATGTTTATCGGTATAGTCAGGAATATAATCTCTGTGCACGTGGTTTTGCCTCTTCGATATAGGCACTTTGAATTTCGACTGAACCGGTTCGTTGAACGATCGCTCTAATCAACGGGGTATATACCTAGGGAAATAGTGCCTGTCCAATTCTTCCAAGATGTCCAGTCAAGTTGAGCCCGCTGGTAGCAATCCTATAACTTCTCGTCGTGTTGCAATTCAACACTGATATGCGGGCACGCGGACACACATGTAACCCTGATTGATCGAATTAGCAGTCGTACGATCAACCCACATCCATGAAGTGGCCACCGCTTTCTCCGCGCCCTTCCTCCCCAATCGACCCAGAATGAGTTGAGATGTCTGTCTGATATTTCCCGCCCTTAGAGAACAATCATCTAAGGTAATGTTCTTGGCGAATTGTGTTTCATAGAGACAAAAGTGCTCATCATCCACATTCGTCCCTGTCTGAGACGAGTGTCTAAATGCCACCAGCCCAAAACCAATGACGATTCCTCTCGCTTGCCAATGTACAATGTGGAAATGCCATTCCTATGGTACAACCCAAAATGCCGACATGTATTGTTGAGCGCCGTTCGCTATGCATCAAAGATCAACATTACTGGCGAAGGTGAAGGATGGCCCAGTAAATCGAGACTCGGGAAAATTTTCTTGAGCGCCCCTTTTGAGGGGCAATCCGGTCTGGTCACCGTCCTTGTTGACGGTTAGCACAGAAATTTCACTCCTGGTAGAGCTTGGGCTTCCAACCTTCTTTCAACTCTTTCTCCAACGCAGCTTTCCGCTCCGCCTCTCGAACTTCCATTTCTATCCGTTCACGCGCACGTAGGATCTTGCTCTGGAGATAGAACGAGCCGCCACCGCCCTTTTTGGGTTCGTTGAGGTCGTATAGCTTCTTGAATCGTTCCATTACGTTTTCCATATTCGTAATTCCGCCTTGGGGTGGCTTCACGTTGAGAATTTTGCAAGCTTCGTCGAGGGTCATGCCCGAGGCAGCGGCCGTGTTCATCGCGCCTGGATTGTTCTTCCCTGCAGCTTTGGCATATTGTGATGAGGCCTGGGCTTGTTTGTAGGCCTCGGCAAAAGCTCGACCAAACACACGACTTCCGGTTAGGACGATCTGGGTAATGATTCGGTGCGCCTAGAGAAGTCAGTGGCTGTATCGAGCAGGAACTGCAAACAAGCAATGCTGGATCTCCTCTTACTTACCATGGTATCTTGGCGGAAGGCGCAACGACGAAAGAGAATGATGTTGACGCACAATGAAGCCGACGCTCCAGGTTGTCTGATGGAAAGCGCAGGAAACCTTTTGGAAAAGAAACTTGAGAGCAGCATCCAAAAAGGACATTCCAGCCGGGACGATTCTCGCCTAAACTTTCCCGAGAGGTTTCAGTCACGTGAATCGACCACAGGATTGAAATCACGTGGCCACCCCCCAAACCGCGGTCCATTCGTCGCTGACGTTGACGTCGATGGTGCATATTTGTTTGCCTCAGGCTTGTGCACATGCCACCCACTCCTGTCTCCATCGCAAGAGTATCGGGTCGTGTTCACAACTCTGATCAGATTGGAGACAATCTCCTCTTGTCTCGAATGCACATCATGTCTACACCATGCAATTCTCCCTATTAATTCAATAATCTTTCCATCCTTGTAATCCCCCATCGTCCCGGCTCGTGACCTAGCTGCTCCATCACCTTTGTCGTCATCACCACCATCATCTTGACTCCATGATTGAGCGATCATTATTGTATGGCAGCATTTGGTATGTCAGCTCCAACTTATCGTTGCGAATCACTTGACTGATATGCCCTTTAGACACGCCCTGGATGTCATCAATGTCCAGACCGAACTCATATGCGTCTCATGCCGACCCTGCGAGTTCCCAGCAGGCCTGGGACTCGAATCCTCCCACCTTTGCTGCCTTTTCTCCCACTTCAGCCTCTGGATACTCCGCTACCTCAAAGCAGAGGTCTACGGTGATAGTCCACAAGAAATCTCCGCTTCTGGTAGCAACACCACCACAGATCACTCGGGCTTTGGCCCATTCGCACCCGTTCCTTCTTCCTCTGAATAAGTTGATGGGACTATTGTCCTGGAGCACACAAGATCCATGGGAGTCGTATCTCTTTGTTGCAACATTTTGGGCTGTCACGCTCTATGGCGGTGAAATCATTCGACTCGCGAGCCCCATTCTGGTGGTGGTTGCTCTTATTCTAGGAATGTACTCAAGGCGATATTCTCCATTATCTTCCACCTCCAAGACCGGGGACAAACGACCGTCCAAAGGAGATCGGTCCGAGTCCCAGAGCTCTGCTACTCCACATCACAAAACCCTTGATGAGATTGTTGATACCCTACAGGAGTTTACAGCTCGATGTAATATTCTTCTCGAACCGTTCATCAAGTTGACCGATTTTCTGTCCACCCAGACCACTCCTACCGCAGCAACAACTCGCCCCGCTTTGACCACTTTATTCATTCGAGTCCTTCTCGTGACCCCATTCTGGATCTTTTTGACATTACCACCATTCTATATCCTAACTTCTCGAAGAGTCATCTTGACTGTAGGCACTGTAATCCTCACCTGGCATTCAAGACCTGCGCGGGTATCTCGAGTGATTCTCTGGCGTTCGGTCTTGATGCGCAAGGCCGCAGCATTCGTCACAGGGTTGGATTTGGATACGTCGCCGCGGGCAGGGTCGGATTCTCTCCTTCGCACAGCCCTGAGATCTAGGAAAAAGTCACAGGCCGGTATCGCTTCAGAGTTTGCTACAAAACGTCGACCTGACTCATCTGGGGTCCGATTTACATTTATCATCTATGAAAACCAGCGTCGCTGGCTCGGTCTGGGATGGACGACTTCACTTTTCGCTTATGAGCGTGGTCCCTGGACCGACGAGCAGCTCAATCCAGCACCATCAAAGGACGAATTCGAACTGCCCTCCGTCGATGGAGGGTTAGCCAGGTGGAGGTGGGTGGATAAATCCGAATGGCGGATAGAGCATGGCGATCTGAAACAACACAAACGAAATGCGAGTCAGTCCAAGACAGGAGCCGCCGGTACGTCAGGCAAAGAGACGGGAGAAGATGGTGGTGGGTGGATCTATTACGACAATAAATGGGATGATGGCAGGAGGGAAGACGGATGGGGCAGGTACACTAGACGGAGGAAATGGTATCGAGATGCTGAGCTGGTTGAAGCAACACCGAGTGTTGAGCCAAGCCGCAGTGGCACGCCTACACAGGTCTCGGATCCCGAAGAAGAGAAAATCAAGAAAGCAAAAGACTTTGCCAAAGGCGTCAGTGGACCGGAGAAAACACCGACGCCCTCACAGCAGAGCGAGAAACCTGTATCGGTGCACTCCAAAACCGAAGATGATGCCAACAAGCCAAAAAAGAGCGGATGGTTTTCCTCGAAGCGTGACAGAAGTGACAGCAAGAGTAGCAGCGGGAAGAATACTGGACGGTTTAGCGCAACAAGCCAGAGAAGTCGTGAGGATCCCGACGAAGATGTCCTGGATAAATACAGAGACAACCCTGGAGGCCATAGGTCGTTCAGTGTCCAAGAAGATATTGTCATGAGTCTAGGGTAGCCATGATATTGATGAAATATTCCCCTGGGGCGATAAGCGGGGATTCTCCTTCATGATTATTTCTAATATAAGGCCTCACATAACGCGTTTCACAGATTGTTCTATGACTATGTATCTTGGCCATGTTCGAGTGCGAATTGGCAGCGCGTATATACCGTAACGAACACAGCTGATACCGTTTCAAGATGTAGAATATGACCCATGGGCTTTGATTCAATGTGAGGCAGCCATGTTCTATCTCGAGCGTCGACTCTGATCTACATACATACATACCTCATACCCTACCCATCATGCCCAGTTTCCATGCCTACTGGGTCGCTTGACGCAACACTACGTAATTGCAACCAGGGATGTACGACTTTCGCACCAACATCCACCCCCAAGTTCTCAACTCTCCAACCCCATCCCTGCTTGCACACGATTTCACAATACCAACGCTCACCACTACCCATCCGCCTTATGCCTCCCTGCCACTGGTCTATCTGAACCCTGACGGTCGTATTCCGTCTCCAGGGTCTGGAAATCTCATGCCACGAGGGCCAGGCAACAAGCCACTTGTGGCTGCTGGCTATGCAAGGACATCCTTGCTTGAGCATCCCCATTCTCGAAGGGTCAGCTATGTGGCACTCACCTCATCCGCCTGCTACTGCTCCTGCACCCTCTCAGCTTCAAGACGGGAGAGGGCTGGCGGTTGACGTCAAGCCACATACATGCAGTCAGGGTGAATCCTGGCCCTTTGCTTGTATGGTTATGATGTAGTTGCGTGTGCTGGAATCGATCGAACGGTAGGTAAGGTGGACGGGCTTGCCTGGCATGTATAAAGGCAGGGTCAAGCCACACTTTGCTCCTCCTAGAGTCTCTTTTGTTTCTGATCATTCGAAAGACTTGCTGGACTACAACTCTCGTCAATTTGATAATACTTAACCACAGTTGACCAGGAAAAGAGATCAAAATGTCGGACGACGCACAGAAGAAGCAGAGTGGTATGTATGGACCATCGACCTCGCGCGTACCCTGCCCAGCATAGTAGTCCCTTGACATCTATCTATCCCCCCCTGGCTCCTTATCCGCCCTCAATCTTTTCATAGACCAGCAAGACTGACTTCGTCTCGAGGAGTCTCAGGTATCCTCGGCGGCGTCACCGACACCGTCGGCAATACTGTCGGTGGGCTGACTGTAAGTATCCGCCATCCACATCCTATCCACCCGAATGGAAACAAAACCTCACCAGGAAAGCCGCAGCTGACACATCTATCATCTTGAATAGGACACCGTCGGCAACACCGTCAGCGGCGTTGGCCAGGGTGTAGGAAAGACCGTTGGAGGTGCTACCGAAGGAGTGAGTTTCTTTTGTGCTTCATATTCCAATATCATACCTCCCTGCACCTACCCCCGCTTCCTTTTTTCCACGATGCAAATCCCTGGGCAGAGCAATTACTAACGACAGCCCCCCCCGGTCACCGTAAAGATCGGTAACACCACCAAAGCAACTGGAAACACAGTCAAAGACGGCACCGACTCGCTCGGCGGCAAGAAGGAGACTGCGGAAAACCCGCTCGGCTTGTAGATCTAGCTGCGACCCGATCTTCACTCTCTCGTGGATGGAAGGGAAAAGAAACACGAGAAGTGACAACTGGCGGAACATGGCTGACTGGGCTGGAACGCGGCTAATGGAAGTGGACGGTCCGTGATGATGACCACCACCACCGATGTGATGCGATGGGGATCTAAAGGAAATGCTTTGGGGCACTTGGAAAATGATACTTTTTCCCTACATAGTTTAGATTCCTGTCTCATGTAACAATCTAAGACCCAGAAAGTCTTGCGAGGAGGTATTGTGTGTTCTCGCCAAAATTTCACTGCTTGATATACTGTGTATGCTCCCCTTTGGATATGATGTGAAGCACTATCTTATTGCATGTATACAGATGACTATAGTGCATGATCTTGTACTACCTTCCCAGAGGCTTTCCAAAAATTGAAAACCCAAGATACGACGCCAAACAATACAATCACCACCATGAATGCTTCCGCCACGTTCAAGCCATTATGCGCCTTGCTTCAATACAAATTCTTCTCGTCTATGGCTAAAGCCCACATATCTCATCCATTGAGCAATAGATTCATCAACCCAAAAGCTTAAATTGCATCATAGTTCTGGAACATATCCCTCATACTCGACCTCATCAAGGCAGATCAAGCCGAAGAAAGCACGATGCTTGCACTTCTTTCTCTTTTTACCTCCCTGATGAGACTTGGTGCTGCTTGGTGTAGCGCTACTGGCACTCTGACTCGGAGCATCGGTGATGGTCTGAGTTCCTGAAGAAATGGGCAACGTGCTAGTGTGCGGATGTCTATCATGGCAACCAAAGAAGAAGCCAGGCGTTTCACACGTATCTGTTTTGGTGGCTTTAGTTTGACTCTGTGTTGGTGCTGGCGAGGGTTTTCCTGTGATTGAGATTGGATCGCGACATCCCCACCATCCTGGATGTTGACAGGTGGTTGAAGAGGAAGCTCCAGTCTGTGACCAAGAATTAGATGTGGTTGGAACAGATGCAGTTGGGGCTAGCGTGGTTGTGGTGATGGTCACATTCACTTCTTTGTTACAGCCAAACCAACCAGGCGTAGCACAGCTGGTTGTGGTGTAAGTTGTGGTGATCACCGGAAGTGAGGATGATGTGGTAGTGGTGGTCTCATCCAGACATCCCCACCAACCAGGAGTTTTGCAGGTGGTAGTTCGTGTGCGAGTTGAGGAGGTGGTCGTAGTTTTCGTAGTCGTGGTGGAGTCGGAACCATTGCTTTCGAAATACTTCCAATTAAAACAATCGACACATTCGTCGTCAGGGATACACTCAGGGACTTGATTATATTTCTTGATAACGCTGTCAATGACGTTACGGATTTTGTGGTTACCAATACCGACGCGCCAACCATAGTCAGAGACTGTGTCATAAACGCATTGCTTCCCTGTGTGACACTGAGACTCCATGGCATAGCCGCCTAATGTACAAGTGGCGGTAGCACCATTGCAGGTGCCCATGAAAACGGGATCTGCCGTGTTTCCAAAGTGGTACGCGCCAGTGTACTTGGTGCGTGCTCTCCGAGGATCTGACGAAGGCGGAGCTGGAAGACCAAGTCGTTTGGCGGCCAGATCTTCGCCAGGAGCCTCAAAGGTGACAGTTGGTAGACCAAATGTTAGACCGAGTAGACTGGTGACAGCTCCGCCTAGAGAATGGCCGACAAGCCAGATGTTTGAATCGGCATATATTTCGGTGACGTTGGTATAGAGATCGACAGCAGCTCTGTAATATCTGTTTTCATTGCGGAGGGCTTGGACAAGACAGGTCTGGTTGCAACTGTAGGTGCTGGAATAGCAATCACAAACCTGCCTCCAAAAGTACTGGCCTCCTTGGGCACAGCAGCAACTAAAGAAGAGATTATCGTTCAATTTGTCTTGTGTTGTAGTGCCATCGCCATCGAAGACAGCAGGAGAGGTTCCCTTGAGACTTATGATGATTGTGTTGTTGCCTTCATCGGCGAAGACATGGCCACGCAGACCATCCCCCTGCCAACCAAAGCTTGCAGTTCTATTGTAGCCTTGGGATACATCTTCCCAATCACCTTCGCCCGGGACCTCATTATAGGCATTTGCAGACATGATGGCCAAGTTAGTGACGGTTTCTTTGTCGGTAATATTGGGGCCTTCAACCTCGTCCATAGTCCAGGCAGAAGCATCCAGGACGGCGGGTCTCCCGAAATAGCGGGCATGTTGTAAATGTGACTCTACCGAAAGAGGGTCCCTGTCGACAAGCCGCTCGATCTCGTGAGAGGCGGATCTCGCGGAGAAATGTGGTGCTGGCTGAAAGAGACTCTGGGAGTCATCTTCGGCAGTAACAAAGACGGGTGCGTTGGGATGGAGATTAAGGCGGCGGTGCAAGTCAGGATCTTGATAGGTGCCTCGGTGGAAGATGTGTCGAAGGGTGAAGTCGTGGGAGTTTGGTTGTTTTGGTAGTGGAAGAGGGTACCATGGATCGATGGCGGGGGCAAGGGAAGCAGCGGCATGAGGAGAAAGAGCGAGGAAGGAGAGGAGCATGCCGGCGGTGACTCTCTTGGTGGAGTGGCAGATGCCGTCTTTTGATTTCCGAGTCTTCATTGTGTTTTGTGGTGTGTTGGTGGTGGTGTTGTGGGTGATGGTTGGTGAAGTGGTTGCAGTACAAGTGGTTGTAGTTCGTTGTGGTCGGAAGCCTGGTCGGATTTGTGTTGACGTCGTTGTTTCCCACAGCTGCGGAGGGAAGGCACTGGCAGGGGCCGAACAAGGCAACTGCGACCAACCCCAAGAGCCGCCCACAGGCTTCTCGTGATTCGAATCACATGCTCAGAGTATTCACTGCTCAACGGATGACGCGGGTGCCACGCAGACCACGCAGGCCACGCAGACACAAACGATACAAGCAGCCGTCGAGAATAGTACAGTGGTACCTCGACACCCTCCCTCCATCCATCCCGTATCCATTTCTTCCATCTCTTGTGGTTTGTTTCATCTATGATGCAGCCTGTCGTCTTCCAAGGCTGATACAACAACCATGTCAACGCACGGGCGTCCTTAGTCTCCGGTCTAAATACTGGTCCTGCTTCTACGGAGTGCTCGTACTTCATATCTTCCACGCCGCTCGTTCTGCGATGTCCATCTGAATCTGAAAACGATGTCTGCAACTAGTTCTCTCAAGAACAGGCCATCTGCACTTTCCACAAAGTCTTTCACTCGATATGAGCCTTCTTCTCCCTCCAATTCCACCTCCCGAGCCAGGGCTAGCACAACATCATCAGTGTCCTCTCTAAAGTCTCCCAAGAAGGTTCCGAGTGATCGAGAAGATGTATTTCAGAAGCCACTTAATGAGGACAGCGAGCCTCCTTCCCCAGACCTTGAAAGGGCCAACACTCTGCCGGATAATTTCGATGAGTTACCCATAGAGCTGGCAAGTCTCAGTGACAGATTTGTCGACTCGCTCAAAGCAAAAGTCTACACCGAGCCTCCTTCCGTCGACCAATTGTCCGATCTTTTTCAAGAATTTTATGCCCGAGCCTCTGGTGCTATTGCCATCCATATCTCCGCCCTGAAGTCACGATTGAACCGTGAACACTCCCCTGCACCCTCCAAGGCTGCTTCAAAGTCCAGAACCCTCTCTGCGAGGCAATCGAGTGACTCTCTCAAACCTCGAGACTCTGCAGGCGGTTCCCAGCAGATGTTGACTGCATCTGAGGTCACCGAGAAGCGTAAGCAGCGGAAAATGCTCGAGTATAAGCGTATCTTGCTAGAAGAGGCAGTGGAGAGGAGGGTCTGTGAAAACATCTATGACAAAATCTGGAGACACAAGAGTACTCTGGATGAGGTCCGCGATGAGAAACTTCGTTCGAAAACTGCTGCCCTGGCTCTTGTTGGAATAGGATTGAAAGATCTCGGTATTGAAGTCAATGCGGACCAGGAAAAGTCAGTTGAAGATGTGCAGGCATCTTTGATTCCCGCCAGAGAAGGCCTGGCCAAAATGAACGATGAGAAATACCCCCTCGGAAAACTAAAACACTTGACTGCTGCTCACAAAGCCATTGTTGATACACTCTACACCATTCATCCATCTTCTTCCTCAGCCGATGAAATTCTGCCCACCTTGATCTACACCTTGATCACATCCCCTATTGAAGGCATCAATATCATAAGTAATCTCTACTTTATCCAGCGCTTCCGAGCTGCCCCCAGGATTGACGGTGAGGCTGCTTACTGCCTTACGAACCTCGAAGCTGCAATTAGTTTCCTTGAGAACGTCGACTTAGCAAGCTTGAGAGCAGACGAGATGCCGGAGGGACCCAAGAAGAATATCACTCAGGACGATGATGAAACGGCAGAGAAACTCGAAGCTTTCCCCACTCTGCCAGGAAGTGTACCCTTTCCTTCCACACCCACTACAAGCACTTCGCCCTCTACTGCCACTGCTTCTAATGTCGTGGCAAGCCCAACCGGTTCAATTTTGAAACCCTTGCCTGAGAAGCCAGCGCCCCCTGTGACCCGCCATCAGCGCACCTTGTCTGATATCCTGCTGCCCATTAGTAATGCCAATGAGGCCGTTCGCTCAACAGCTGAAGAAGGGTTCAAAAATATATCCAGCACACTGGATAACAGTTTTAAGTTCTTGCTTGGGAGGCTTAAGGAACGAGGCACAGAGGATGCCAACGCCGAAGTAATCGTTCCCAAGACCCTGGATGAAGCTCGTCAACTGGTGAACCGGCCACTGACCCCCGAGGAAGATGACAACGCCCTGAGTGAATCTAGTTCAGTACACGATGGCCAGAACACCCCCAGCAATCCCACTCTCACCAAAACAGAAGACAAAATCCTTAGTCTCTTGGGAGGACGGAAGTCAACAACTGTCCGTGAGAGGAGTGTGGACAGTGTCCAGAGCAATGGTAGTGGTCGGAGACTGGCCTTTCTCCAAGGAAATCCCGACGGAGCGGCTGCTGCTCCAACATCCTCAAGAGCCGCATCTATTCCTCAACCTACGTCTAACAATCCACTGGAATCTGTCAAAAGCTTTGGCGGCAGCCTTAATCCAATAAATCACATTGGCTCTGCATTTGGGGGAGCCTTTGGTCGATTTGGGAGTCGAGCAACTGCCTCTGCTTCTCCACCTTCAGCTTCTACTCCCGCGATTGTTGTAGACAAGGACAACAAGTCGCCCCTAGCGGACAAATTTCCTAAGAGTGCATCATTGTCGACCCCTGAGGACGGTGCGACCAAGACTCCTATGCGCATTCCCAATCAAGACGAATTATCACCCATCAAGGCGGCACCTCCTGTTTCCCGGTTCATGTCCGTGGCTGATGTCAATGACCTGAAAATTGGTGACGTCCAGTTATTACTTAGTGACTACCAACGGCTGGCTAGGATCCTGGGCCAACTTGTTCAGCGAGCCGAGGAATCTGCAGATACAGATGAGAACACAAGTGAGGCCACCGCAAGCGACCAGGAAAAGGATTGAAGTAGTGATTCCCAAGATCCAGTCACGGACAATTTAAACCTCATCTTCGATCTCAGATGCACAGGAAATCAGTTATCCTTGGTCGTCTGTCAGGCCAGGTCATCACGAACAGAATTGCCTAAAGGCTAGAGAATTACCTTGGATTCACATCTTTTAAGACTGCAAGTCGATCCCTATGTCATTCGGACTTGGAGCGTCGATAGCTCAATCTTGCAACAGAATGCGGAATGCAACAGCCGATGCCGTAGGTTAGTCAGCAGAAAAGCTAGAGACGAGGAGGGACGGACGAGAGGAGATATAGACACATGGGACTTTAAGCTTCCCGGAGCCTGATGATGCATTGATGTCCATATCTATTTCCTTACTGAGGTTTTGGACCTGAGGAACAGGTTGAGGCAGAGTCGTGTTCTATAGATCCTTCTCCAACACATTTTGCGATGCAAGCCACACACTACCGATTCTCTAACGGTGAGGCTAGGTAGCGGGACCCTGCTCAGCAAACGAGAGTATTCTCTGAAATGTGAAGCGACAACCATCCCATGGGATCGCAAGGACAGTGTACCTCATGCTGCCCTGTTAGTGCACACTACCAACGTAAACTCTACTTACTAGAGAGTTCTAGCATGAACACAGATATACATTCATCGAGGAGTCCACAAGTCTCCTCACGGCACTGTATGACAAGAAGGCGTTATTGCTGCCAACGCACGTCACGACATCTCTGCACTTCTTTCTCACTGCCAAGCTGGTTGACTAATTCTGGTAGAGTAAAAGTAGAATCCTCTACAGATTCTTACACCACCTCTCTATCAGACAGCGAGGAGGTAACATAAATAGGAATTTTCCACAAATTCAAGCGCCTGTGTAGCGTGAAGTCACAGCGCTATGGGCATATCCGCTGCATAGTAATCGTAATGTACATTGAATACAGAGCTGAGGGAGCAGTACAGATGGTAGATATTCCGATCACTGAATAATCACGCCCTGCTCCCTGCCGTTATAGTCCCCTCGTTAATGTTTCGTTATGAATGAGTGACATGCGATGGCGGTGGTGATATTTCTGCGTAAGTACATGCTGAATACAAGTGAAGCGCACACGTGAAGTCCAACTTCCAACATGAAAGAACACACATGACCTCCGCCTTGAGATGGGGAAAGAGGGGCGCGGAGCTGGTGGATGGGGTGGACGTTTCAACAACTCCTGACCCTACCAGCAATCAACTCCCCACCACCCTTCTTCAACGCGTCCAATTCCGCCTGGACGTCAGCCTTCTTCAACGCGAGCTTCCTGTCACGCATCTTCACCAGCATCTCGAACCGCAGCGCGACCTTGCGTCTCTCAACGCGCGCGCGCATCAGCATCCGCATGTCATCGCGGAACTTATCGAGAAACCAGGTCGCGGTCTCTTCGCGCTCGGTGTCGGTATGTGTGCGGAAGAGCTGTGTTTGGTCCTCGGGTCGCATCTTACTTAGGTTCGTCAGCTTCGCAGCCAGGCTCATCGGGTTGCCGTTTGAGTCCAGTACGGCTTGTGGCGATGGCAGGGCAGGATCCTGGTTGAAGGGGATGCTGTCGAGGTCGGCGAAGGTTTTGGTCTTGAGGGCTTCGAGGTCGTAGTCGAGCTCGAGGAATGAGTGGGGCCGTTTGGTCCCGGATGGTAGGTTGATGGTGCTGGAGTTGATGCTTGGGGGTTTCGTGGATGGTTCGCCCCCGGCAGGTTGGTCTTCTTCGGATGAGGAATCGTGGTACGAGGACACTTTGGACGAGAATGGAGGATTGTGTCGTGATTGGGGTTCTACGATGGTGGTCGCGGTCATGGCGGTCGTGTTGCTGGCTTTGGGTTGGTCAGCTTGCGCTGGGGAGTCGAGGGACTGACGGATTTTGAACCGGTTTACGACTTGAGGCTGAGCAGGTTCGGTCGTAAGCTGTTGAGGCAAATCTCCCTTACGAGAGGGTAATGGCGGGCTGTCGGGTTCGTCTGCCACTGATGGTCGTACTTGCTGCTTGGTGGTGTCTAACTTAGGCCGTGGCGACAACCTGGCTTCGGTTCCAGGACGAGGTCGAGAAGGTGTATCTTCCCACGTGTGAGGCTTCTTGCCCGCGTATACACCATCTTCATCGTATCCTTCGCCCTCAGTGTCACCATAAATCCGATCGTCATACTGAGAATGGTCGTGATATGTATCAAGGCTAGCGCCAAAGTGACGTTCTTGTAAACGCTTTTCCTTTTCTACCTGTGCCTTCCAGTTAGCGGGAAGAAATATATTATGCCCTCCGGCATGAGGTCTCGTCGAGTCTTCTTGGTGAGCTCTCCTGTAGACTTCCCGGGTTGCTGTCTTTGGGGGATCTAGTGGAAACTGATGGTGGTCATCATGGCCAAATTGTACGGTCAAATTGGCATCATCCAGAATACTGGTTGAATCGTCGAAGTGGATGCTTTGGGTGTCATCGAAAGCAGAGACTTCAGGCTTCGAAAAGTTTTAGCTGGAGCACGGTTTTGGACATTACTTCACCTACTTGTCTTGGGGCCCTGGTCTTAGGCGCTGCATTAGAACCCGATCCTCGACCTGTGTTGATCGCGTGTGTCTGAGGAATTGCTGATACGGTCTTGCGGAGGGTATTAGGGACCTGGAGTTTCAGACTCTCGGGGTCGTGCCTGAAAAGCTCTTTCTTGCTACTTGCTCCATTGTGACTGTTGCTTCTAGCATGGTGTCCGCCTTGGGTATCGTTTTGCCGAGATCTTTCTCTGTGTTGCTGTTGTGGCTGCGGTGTAATAGATCTGGTCACCAGGTTGGCATGAGTCGTGGCAGGTTCTCGATTCTGGACGAAGTTCTGGACTCCTGGGGCAGACGAGAGAGGCATTGCATCGAAGATAGCTTGAGGGTTGTATTAGGTGGCGTTGAAGACTTTATCTCTGTTTGGATGGGTGAGTTTGGTATGTCTGACGCAGGTCAGTTCCATGGGCAGAAAAATTGACGCGTCCACAACGCGAAGGCACGTGTTGCGGGGTGAGCCAGAATTTCGGTAACGTCCCCCTGCGATACTTAGTGTAGGCATGTATGTAATTAAAGACCAAGCCTTGAACGCCATTCATTCATGAGTATTTCGACTACTAGTAGACTAGACCACGTCCCTCTACACAATGCCAAGGGGGGCTACGTTGGAAAATGCGGTCCATCAACCTCGGGGAGTCTAGAAAATTCTTCAAGTCATAAATCATCAATCAAAGTCGTGGCTCAGTAGAGCTGTTGAGCGAGACAAATTTCACTATCTCCAAGCTGCAATTTTTGTACTTCTTTCACCTCCAAGAGAGCACTGATGAGGATATGTTCGCGAAGAACTATTCGCCTAGGCTGATCCAGAGCCAGCGCCAGACTGTGAGGCGCATCCTGATCCAGAGGCTGAGTGCACGCCAGAGCCACTTTGGGATCTTGTGGCTCGTTTTCGACCTCCGTCTTTGTTCTCACCATCACCTGTTTCTGAGCCATCTGCTCCAAATGCATCTTGGCCTCTTCTCTTGGGTCGCCTCCAGGCTGATTGTACCGGAGATCGTTTGAAGACTACTTCGTCATCGCTGCTAGTCAGGTCACCATCGTTCTTAGGGGGGCGATATGGTTCACCCATGCCCCTAAAGGGACGGTGCAGACTGCCTGAAAAGCCGTTGAAGAGATTATATGGGTCTGCATTACTGTTCGGATCCCATATTGGTAAACCACCAGGCGGCAAAGCTTCGCCAGAAGGGTTGCCAACACCACAATCTCGCAGAGAGCCATTGATGCCAGTAAGACCCCAGGCAAAGACAGCCACATCTCTGATAGTAGCCATGAGTCCAGTGTCGTCAGAAACTGGTCCCGAACCGATCGAGGACAAAGGCGTGGCAGTGTTCTGGCGGATAGAGGCTGGCAAGATTGGATCTGGAGCCCAAGGTGAAGCGAACAGGCCGTTGGGATATTGGGCTACTTCTGTGACACCAAGAGCGGGAGGTGTTATTGAATGTGCACGGCGTAAGATCACTACAAGCCCGTCAGAAGTACATGAGACGACGGCTTCAATTTCTATGCGTTCTTCTGGAGGCGGTTCGCTCACGGAGGAATTGTGCGAAGCAACACGGTCAAAGATAGCTTCGGGCGCATTTGCTTCCATGTCAGTACTATTGCCAGAAGATGCTCGGTGATTGACATCTGATGGAGGCTGCAGAGAACTGGCATTTGAAGTCTGTGGAACAAGTGGTGGAGGAGCATTGGAAGCAGTGACATTTGCCGCGTCTGCTTGGGGAACGCTTGTTGAAAGCCCCTCCGACGATTGTTGGCCATCTGCAATAGTTGGCTGTCCTGAAATTGTGCGAGGTGTTGATTCTCCATTCATTGAAACGTTGGAACCAGATCGTGCGCCATCTCTCAAGGCAACACCTCCTTCTTCGTCTTCGTCACTCTCATGGACAGAAACAGCCTCGGAATGAGCTCTACTGGCATCTTGAGTGGGATCTCGAAACCAGAATCTGAGATAAGCGATTGAGTCGTTAGCTTTGGCGCTTTCGATGGTTTTGACAGCATCTGGCAAGCAATTCTCTTCAATGCAATAATAGAAGCTTTTCCCGGCAAGCTGATTTGGCTGTAAGCCGAGAATATCGACAACTCCATTTGTTGCGTACATGACAGTTGAAGTACGGGTAAAGCGGTTGAGGAAAAGCGCGGCGCGAGGTTCCAGAAAGTGTGCATCTTGGTAGGGGTCTTGGGAGAACTTGTTGGACAGATACGACAGCATGTGATACCTGGGATCACGAGGCGAGGAAGAGAAGATACGGCGAATAGCTCCACTGGCGAGTTCGCGCTCTAGATGGGATCAGTATGCGTGCTCATGCTTTCTGGAGAATAAAGGTTACCTCTCGCTTTTGGGCCAATGGTGTAAATACTGGTACTGGCAACGAGAACATCATACACGACAGTGAAGACACATTCGCAACCGATCCATGAGCCATCTTTGTGTCTCACTCGACAGTAATTCAGGACAGAGGCCTTGTCAAGACTGACACCGCGACCATGAACCTTGCGAGCGAATGGGATCTCATCCGGATGGAAATAGTCCCAACATGACCGCCCCAGGACCTCAGAAGGTACGTAGCCCAGGATGTCCTCAATTGAGTCAGAGCAGTATCGAATCTGAGCATCCTCGGATAGATCTAGGGATGGAGTTAGCTTGCTTCAGAGGAGGTGTGATTGTAGCTGAGCAAGACAGACCGTGGATGGTAATGAAGACGGCCTCCATGATGACAATGAACGATGAGATTCAGGATGGCATAAAGGCTTTCTCCAAAGCCTTTACGCGTCGAGCAGCCCTAAAAGACGCTGGCCTCCTGAAAGCGAAGTCGAGGAGGGGACTGAGTTCAATTTATGTGGGAAATACTCAGGATGGCGGGATAGAACAAGTAACCACCCCAGTCGTATGCACCACCCACAATTGTCGGTAGAATGGTACGAGGTACACGAATCGGATAAGGGCGAGAAGAAGGTCAACCACGGTGTGTGACGCAAAGGTGGTTTGGCGAAGACGGGCCAGACCAGTTTAGTTAGGTCGAGGAAAGCAAGTTCGGACTCGGAAACGTCGAAAAACAGATATGCAGGTTATCAGCTAATGATGCAGTCGACCGTCCCCCCGAAACAGATTGCCCAGGAAATCTGTATACCGTTGCCAGGAACTGAGGCAGGGATGGTCGGGACTGGGGACTGCTGTTGAGACCTGCAGAAGGAATTTGATTGCATAGACGAAGTTCTGCAACAGACGCACAGTACCAGGGAGCTAGGGCAAGGCTCAGGATCCTCCCATTTGCCACTTCAATGTTCGAGATGGTACAATGTATGGGTATAGAGCGTGGAAACAAAGAACGGTACAAAGATGGTTGTATTAAGTTTGCAATACGAGTAAGGGGAAATTACAGTAGTGTTCGGAGTAACTCCAAAGTCAGTACCTCGTTCGACTGCACATGCCCCGGTACTTGGTCTCTACTTCAACGGTACTCCGCACTGCAGCGATGGCAAAAAGACGGCCTCGGGTCAGTGAGCGAGTGGAAGTGTAAGGGTGCAACGGTGCAACGGTGGGAGCACTCCGTAAAGAGGGGTGGGTGCAGTTTAGACTACGAGGCACGGAGGACGAGACGCCTTTACATAATGATACAATACAAACACAGTCGGACCTGCCCCATGGCATAGGCTCATATTGCCATAGAGGCATAGCACGTGTTGGGTGCCTGGTGGGTGCCTGTCACACAGACACGTTCGCGTAGGGATGGTAGTCATCCAAGCCTAATGCTTAGCTACTGCTACCACTACTACCACTACCACTACCACTCAGTCCTCGTACTGCTTGTTGACTAGGGAGTAGGGTTTCTTTCTACTCTAGTCACTCGTACGGAGTACTTTCACGTTTCCCAGCCCGCTCAAGGCTTTGCATATCAAGCGATGCTCCGTTCTGTGTGCAATCCAACAGCCATGGGGCTCCACTGCCCACTACAAGTTAAACTACTTCGGATACAGATATATTGATCGAGATCTCACCCCATGTAGACAGACCAACGCATAGGCGAAGATAGGCGATAGTCCGGAGTACGGAGTACTTCTATCTCCTCTCAGGGAACAAGCGTGGCTTAAAAACGCCCCTTGCAAGCGTCACTCTGGTGAGTCCTGTCACAGTGACCACTGACCACCGCCCATTACGTCAGGCTACAAATCCCTGTCTGGAATCCTCCCACCTTTTCCTGCCCGATCTCGATTTCTTTCCTTTCCAATACGAGTTATGAGCTTCGTTCTTTCGGGGGAGGAGTCCGATCCAACAACCTGGCGGTATCCCGACTCACCTATGGTCGTTTAGCTACCTAGATATCCATGCATGATTCATTCACACTCGCCAGCAACATTCCCGAGCAAGCGGTCGGATATGCAGAACCAAATCTTGAGTGGTCCCGAATCGCCCCAAGAAGAACAATGCGCTACGTGACTCGTCACATTCCACAGGAAAGCATAACATGCCCCCATTGATTGACTGAGACGCCGTTGAGGAGCGACCGAGAGGTCGTATAACCTAGAGGACTTTGTCCAAACGCCACTTATACCGTTTGACAAGGTTGAGCTTGACCGAATTTCCAGCTCGGAATGAGAAAAAGCGCTGCTGGCCTTTGTATCTGCTTGAGTGTATTGGAGGCCAAAGCGTTCGCCAGTATTGCTAATGTTCACTCCGGATGTCAACACCATATGCCATGCCTTTCCTTCCCAACAGCAGCGAGCGTGAGAATACGAGTACCACAAGTCCATAACTTCAGCCAAGAACATGATGAGAAGGAACACGCCCAAACTCAGGCCGGTGAATCAAAACTCGAGCATTTTTCTGTTCGGGATTTCTGCTAAGAAAGAAAAGCGGTGATCAACAAACTTGCATATTCACTGGTGGCACCACCCCCATGGTGCATCACCACCAACACCTGGTCCATTGCTCTGTGCTCTGCCGCTAAGAAAACGTGGCCTGCTTTGCGGTTCTGGCCACTATCTACCCTTGGTACGTCGCCTGAGATACTAAGTAAGGAATTGCAGCGAAGAGCAGGCCCGTGCTTCGAAAATGCTCGGCTGGCTTCGACCCAATTATATGGCAGAACATGAGTGATTGACGACGAGTGCCCTGCCTCAGGAAGGAACTAACCGTGTTCTTACTTCGAGTGGTGCTCGTGTGTCCTCGAGTTGTGGTACAGATCATGCTCCGGACTCCCTGGCTTGTTGTTTACCCAGTCCTGCTTCTTGCCCCTCCACCATATGTCTGAAGCACGATGTACTTACTCGTTCTCCGCATAAGGGATCGCCGATGACTTGCATGCTTTCTGCCAAGCAGATGCAAGCCTCCATTACTCTAGGGCACGAGGTACGTTGGCGCAGTAGTGGGCCCTTCCACTAGCGACTGCAAAAGATCGAGATACTCGAACACGCAAATGGTCGTGCTCTAGGCTGCACACCATTATGTGCTCGCCGGGACGCCTCCTGCCGAGAGGCTATCCGACGTGGCGAGAACAATGGCGAGTGCGTCTAGACCCCATGTTCTATGAGGGTAGCCATGGCAGAGCATTGTCTCTAGCATGAGAGATCATATAATATCATTCATCACTTGTTATGAGCGCTATTGACTGTGCCATTGGATTTCGATTTCAACGGTGCTCTTTGTTAAATGACTGTATGTATATGCATAAACTCTTCAGTATAAACAGTTATCCTGATATAGTATTCGGACTTATGGTACCACAAAATGACGGCTTCCCCAATTCAACTCTGCTTGAGAAAATCTTGTGCAAGCAAGGGCCTCGATATCCCGCACTGGACAAAAGATCTGGAGATGTTCGTGGAAAATCCGAATTTACGACAATACGTCGTACGACATAAGGTCAGGTCGACCAGGGTCCCAGGGTCTCAGGATCACCTAGCTGAATGCACGTAACACGAGCACTGCGCTAGGTAACCGGTAATGTAGGGGTTCTTGGTCCGAGGTGTCTCCAATGTCTACAAAGAGCCTCATGCCAGCTTATTGACTAATTAGTTAGAGGGTCTCTGTATGCTTTCCAAAGCTCGCCACATATGCAGTGCATTTGGAACGGAACTCCTATCTCATTTCCTGTCAACAAAGCACGGCTCCACACTTGTTCAGCTTGACATGCTCTATGCAATGGAAGAGTCTGGAGAAATGGCGGGAATTGATTTGATTTCTTCAGAAAACAGAGTGGCGACCGCATCACAGTGGCTATGGGGAGGGCCTTTATTGCCCCGGGCCGAGCGTGCGCTGGGGAGTCTCCTGAGCTAGGCATTGGTTTTGAGCGGACTCAGAGCTTGGTAATGGCATCTCAGGGCCTCGAAGGACATCGTGCTTCTCATGCTTTTCTCTGTAGATGATTTGGTTAGCCTCCAAATGCTGCTTCGTTATCCGAGCAAACTGAAATTGCAAAGCCACGTATCCTAGCAAGGCTGATATTTTGACAGAAGGACGGAAAATACACAACGTACCTTGAGCAGTCCCTTGAAAAAGTCGAAACTGTTAGAGTCACTCTGCAGAGTCCATCGTCTACCGGTTTCTCGGTCTTCCCAGCCCAACTCTTCTGCAATGAGCAAGCCATAGTCCCTCGTGATACCCCTGATTCGAGCTCGCTGCCCGCCCTCCGCCTCCAGTGTCACGATCTGATCCATATGAAGCCAATGTTCGTAATACATCTTCTCCAGGAACTCGTCGAAGCCGGTGACCAAAAACCGAGTGTAGATGTCATCGAAGACGGTCAGGATCCGAGCCAATAGTTTCTCCAGGGTGAATGGGGCGACATCTTTGGGAAGGAGCTGAACGAGCTGGTTCAGCGACGTGGTTGGTGCTGCGTTTGACGTGTTTAGCCCAATGCCGCAGACTGCGATGTATTCTTTGGTGTTGTAGTGGCTGTTGACCAAGATGCCGCCAATCTTCGTGTAGTTCTCGTTCTTGTCACCGCCGTTCTCCTTGGCCTTGACGGGGTCTAGAGCGAAGATGTCGTTGGGCCATTTGAGTTTGATTGGCATATTTTTGTAGAGGTTACCGTCGTACGATTTGATACCATTGACTATTGCCATGGCGGCTAGATATTGCACGAAGACGACTGGAGCAGTCTGCATCAGGACCATCGGATGACGAATGACGGTGCTGAACATCAGGCTACCTGCTGGCGAGACCCACACGTTGGAGCCTCTCCCTCTCCCGGCAACCTGTACAGTCGCCGTGGCGGTGAAACCCTGAGGCAGAATCCGCAGCAGTCTTGTGTTCTTTTCTAGCAACGTATTGGTCGAAGTGACGACTTCCCCATAGAGAAGGTGTGATCCAAAATTAGTTGCTTTGGGTAACAATGTCTGATAATGGCGCAAGTTCGAGTAAAAGGCGTGATGGTTGAAGTATGGCGTGGCCTTTGCCTGAGGGTACTCCTGGTCGTGGACTAAGATTTGTTTGATTATCGTGTTATAATCGATGATCCGATCGGAGCTGCCATCCAATTGGTCAGTAGAATCCTTTGACTCATTCTCCAAAGGTAGGGCCTCTGCCAGATCAAGCATCTTCCAGGTCGAGGGCTTGACAATGTGGAAAGTGTCATTCTCATCCTTGATCAACTCTTCCCCATGGTCATCCTTTTTGGTAATAGTTGCCAATGATGAAATCAAGCTTGCGGCTTCATTGGATTCTAACGATGACAGGTGCATACGAGAGAGGGAAGGTACATTTTGCTCGTCGCTCACTGTAAGCCCAAGCTTGGTGAGACAGGCTTTGACAAAGTCGGTCCGGTGTTTCTCGTCGTTAGCCAAAGCGGCAATAACGTCCGAAAAGCCAGGCACGCTGGGCTTTGGTTCAAGATTGGCGGCAGCGAACCTAGGCTTCGTCAGCGACCAATTATCTACTGGCTTGCCCAAGAAGACGAACTCTGGGTGTGGTCCTGTCAGCAAAGCAGCGCCTTCTCTGACTTTGCAGTAAACCACCGCTGCAGCGCCTTCACCAGGGTCAACTGCCAGGTGATCTGCGTAACTGGCCAGCACCTCGACCCCCTTGTCGCGATATTTCGGGGCGTCGACAAATACGCCTCCACCATTGTAGTATGACTTGAAAACATTTGGGACTGTTCCGGCAGAGAGGAAGTCCTTGTCGACGACTAGGTCAACAGCACGAGCTCCCTTTTCGCTGTGGTATACGAAACCTGGAAAGGCGCAACCTCGATCAGTACCGGGATAGAATGCAAGTTCACGATCACCAATGACTTCGAGCAGCTTGTTGCCCACTTCGAATTCACATTTGGCACTGCCATAATAGCCACCAGCACAGAAACCAATGTATTTCCCGCCACGTTCGACAAATTGGCGAATGCGGCGATTTCCTTCTCCGTTGAGTGCGCTACAGTATCCTTGGTCGGCGCCACCAGGAAAGACGAGGGCAGCACAGCTTGCTGTCCATGGCTCCTTGATCAACATATCCCCAGTAACGGGAATGACGGCATAGTGAGGAGCCAGAAGCCGTCTTAGGGTGAACAGACAATGACGGACAGATTCGACGGTACTACCAAGTCCTGAAGAAAGCATTAGATTTTCATTTCGGCGCCAACTATCCTGAGTGAGCGCACCAGAATAGACGAGGACATTCATGCGTTTTGTAGACATGATTCAAAGTGGCGTGTTCTGATGTTCCGGGGGCGGAGAGAGTGGGCGGACGCCGCTCGGTAGATGTCAGACAGTAACCCACTTCAACGGCGGGGAGCTCTGAGAATTTCTGCAATTTCTGCCACTCACTTGTGTCAAATTAACTGGAAACGATGGCAGAAGAAGAGAAAACTAGACCATCCGAGGCGGCCGACGAAGAGCTTGATGAATGGTAGGTTCTCTCAAGGCCTGAGCTGGCCTGATCTGGTCAAGTCATCGGCTGGTTTGACATGCAAGAATCCAGGGACCAGAGAATCTTCAGCACAGGTTGCTCAGGTGAGTATAGAGACCAAGTTTGGCTCAACAAAGCCACAGGATCCAGGCTTACAGTTTGTAACAGCGGAACAACTTCGAATGAATGATTGCTATTACGAGAAGAAGGACTGGCGAGCATGCAAGAACGAGGTAAGTTGATGAGTTGGAACCCCAACGGCCCTCTCCCCACGGCTCGACAAATTTTCCTCCTCGGCACCAGGAAGCAAGCTCTAAGCTGGGTAACTAATGTGAAAACCAATTACTAGATGGAGATATTCAGACAGTGCTGGAAGAGGAATGGAAACGAGCAGCGGACACAAAGCAAAACGTCCTGAGTGCGTCTCTGTCCACTGTCATGGTCATCATAGAAGCTTTCCAGCTGCAAGAGCCGCTCTTGCTCTTGCCAGTGCCTGCTGAAATTCGTGCCTGCCTCAGCACGCGGGGGTCACGGGTTTTGGTGTAGGCGACGCGATTGGAATTGACGCCAACTTTCGCGGACTTCTCAGCTTTTCCCTATCTGTGCAGTCCACACCTTGTACAACCTCATGTAATCTACTTTGCACCTCTGCACATCACTAAAGACCGCATTCTTTTCAGATATTCTATTCACTTCTTTGCACAAATGTCTTCAACGGCACGGCTCTTTGGCCACAGCCTGAAAAGCGCCATTTCACCTGCACTTTCTGGTTCATCCATGGCTACTCCCATCTCCTTCCACAATGTCTCCATCTTGCGATCATTAACGCCGAGTATTCGTAAATACTCGATATCATTATCCCTCAAGGCAGCAACCACTATCCCTACCATGTCCAGTTCAAACACAAAGCCATCTTCCCCTCCACCATCTCGTACCAAAGACTCGGCTGCATCCTCCTCCCAACCTCTAGCAGATCAGCCATTAAAACTGCAGGAGGAAGACCCTTCGCACGTGGACTGGACAAGATCCTTCCACGGTCTCTCTGTCGAACCGTTTTCAAAAGACGCAGCCGATGTCCTTCTTGCGCCGCTTGATTCCGAGGACGTTGAGATCAAACCAGACGGCATTATATATCTCCCGGAAATAAAATATAGACGGATTCTGAACAAGGCGTTCGGGCCTGGAGGCTGGGGTTTAGCGCCCAGGGGTGAAACAATTGTCACTGAGAAGGCGGTCACTCGTGAATATGCCTTGCTTGCACATGGCAGGTAAGTGTGGCTTCTTCATGTCAAGACCGCGGAACTAAGTCATGTTCAGACTGGTCTCCATAGCCCGAGGAGAGCAAGACTACTTCAACAAGGATGGAATTCCTACTGCATCTGAAGGTTGCAAATCGAATGCCATGATGAGATGTTGTAAAGATCTTGGAGTGGCAAGCGAGCTCTGGGATCCACGATTCATCCGAAAATGGAAGGCCGCCAATACTCGTGAGGTCTTCGTGGAGCATCAAAGCACCAAGAGGCGTACCAAGATCTGGGTCCGCAAGGTTGGTATTGCCTCTGGCTTTTCAAATGATCCGTGTTGACTCGTGTTACTTTTCAGGGCGATCCAGTGTCATATCCTTACGTGGAACTCAAGAAGTAAACAATATTTGCGGTATCAACCGACCCGAACCTAGCACGATATTGTCTTCGAGCTTGGATAGACTCGATCAATAAGGGTAATGGTCTCCGAGAATCATTTGCCAGACAGCCATGCACAGGGATGATGGGCCACCTTTCGCCAAACCCCGGAGGGGCATACGACCGATAATAATTCGATACATACTGCCCTCTTGATAGCCACTCGGTGCGGTAGGTAATACCTCCCGGTTCCCAAGACATATGACAAGCAATGGCAAAGAGAGAAATTGGTCCCTTCCCACTACGGCCGCACGATCTTGGATTGCACGGAATTGGGTTATCGGCTAATGGTGTGCCAACGAATGCTGTCTTGACGGGCACCCATTATGTTCGAAGAAGGAATCGTCGGACATGGTCGGCAATCAAGTAAGCGGTAGGCCCGTAGCCCCAAGCCTGCAAGGGTGTCATATGAGCTTATCGAGGTTCATAGAGCTGCAATTCATCGCATGCAGGAAAAGCGGTGGAGGACACGATGGTCCAAATAATTCGGCATGCGCAATATGTATCTAGGTCAGTGCTTAGTATCCAACGGCTGATCAAGCGCTAGTGCAGTGTAAGCTCGACTTGGGTCATCTGTTTGGATGCAGCATGCTGTAAGGATATCTAGGATTGCCTGACAAGTGTTTCGCCCCTGACTGGTGAGCGCCTGGTGTTTTTGTGAATGGTAACGGTGAAGGATAAGCGGTGGACGGTGAATGGTGCAGGCAGTTGGGGCCCGAGGCCACCGAGGCAGACGGGTGTGCAGGACTCCGTATGGAGATCAGAGCCCAGAGTCCAGAGTCTCGTGGACCGAAGTTCGGATGCTTCCGCCTCCAATCCAATCCACACAATTGGCATGAGCAGTCGCTGTCGAAAAGGTTTCCACCATTGCTCCTCCTCTGCTTCCCCTCGCGCCCCCCTCCTTCCCAGACAGCCACTGTGGTTGCACCTGTGGCAGATCTGCTACCAAATTGAGGACGACGGACAATCCTCCATACTACCACTCGTTAACGTACTCCTTACCTCGTACCCGTGCTCCATTATTGGCCATCTATCCTCATGCGGATACCTATATCGTGTAACTCTTCCGAGCTCCTTCAGAGTTCAGCCCCGCAGTCCTCGCCTTTACTTGAACATTTCAGCTTAGTATAGACTTCGAGCCAAGCATACCAAGAAGTCCCATTCGTGTCGCCTGCCCATGCCAGCGTTTTGAAAAGAATGGCCTGGCTGGCCAGGAAGACATACCCTTCTCTATATGACCGAGTGCAGCTTCACGCTGGCTGATCTGGGCTCGAGCGATTGGGCCGAACTCCAGCATCTGTCCCATTACCATATTGTACAATATCTGAATCTCTCATTGACAGAGCAAATCCGACAATTAGATTCCATTCCATTCCACCTCACCTCACCTCAAATGACGAGAGTGGCAGTGCACCGATCCCCACTGTTCACCATCTGCCCTCGCTCGCTTCTGTGAAAGCCAGCACGGCTCGCCTCTGCACCCCACGAAGTCATCTCATGATCATGGCTGCGGCCGTCACAAACTCTTCTCCACACGTGCCAACGCCCTCCTCGCCTGACGAAGAGGCTGAATTGAGCTTTGGACAAGTCTGGAAAAGCGCTGCCCAAGTACACCAAAGACCCAAACTCGAGGACCAAGCTGCAGCTGGGAGGCGCAAGTCGTCGGTTCAATTCCACACCGCAGACGCTGAGGACACCATAAGAAGAGAGAGCGTTGTGCAAGGCCCTGGTGCTCGGCCTTCCGTGTCTCAGAAAAGGATGTTGTCCCCCCCTCCTCCTTCCAACTATCAGAGAGGCATCTCCTTCGACACCTTTGAGAACAGAGATGCCTCCACTGAAGCCTTTACACTCAACTACAAACACCGCGAATACCACTCCACTCAACGCTCGCGCACATTTCTGTGTGGCACCGATGCTAAAGATTACTCGGAATATGCCTTGGAATGGATGATGGACGAGCTTGTCGACGACGGGGATGAAATTGTGTGCCTCCGAGTTGTCGAAAAGGACGCCAAATCCTCTCTCGACACTGCATATGACCGTGGTAAATATCGCCACGAAGCCCAAAAACTTCTCGACAGTGTGATGAAGAAGAACAGTTCGGAAGAGAAGGCTATTAGTATCATTATGGAACTGGCCGTTGGTAAAGTTCAAGAGATTTTCCAACAAATGGTGTGTAACCAAATGTCCGACCAATCCACTGGTGTAACTGAGCTGACACTTTTTGTAGATCCAGCTATATGAGCCTGCAGCACTAGTGGTCGGAACACGAGGGAGGAACTTGGGCGGTATGCAGGGGCTGCTTCCAGGCTCGGTCTCCAAGTATTGCCTGCAGCACTCCCCGGTTCCCGTGATTGTCGTTCGCCCAACCTCGAAACGGATGAGAAAGAAGAAAAAGCGACAGCAAGAAACAGGCCGCAGTCTGTACAGCAGCATGCTTGAGCAGGCGCAGACCTCTGGGGGCAGTCATCTCTACGAGAAAGGCAGTACCAGTTCCATCTCGGTCCAGGCGACACAGCAAGAGGCCGATGCTGTCGCGAAGGCGATTGGTCCACCCAAGCGTGGTATTTTGAAGGGTACATATGGCGGTCATCTCGCAAAGGTGACATCTGCCAAAAGCGACGTCACATCTGATGAAGACTCCCCCGAGAGAAAGTTTGCATTACCCATTGGCTATCTCAGTACCGAAAGTGCACCCAGAGCTGACCTCGCCATGCAAAGTGCTACCATCGCGGCTTTGGTAGAAGACTGGGACGATGAACCTAAGAGGCCGCCGAAGTCCCCAAGGCAAGGACCAAATGCTGGGGATCGCAGAGATAGTGACGCCGCGATTTCCGACACAGAAGACTCCTACCTTGGTGTCCGGCATCTCGTGGAGGAAAGGAGGCCATCTGTCAGGGAGACAACACCATGGCTGGCAAATATACTTCGAGACAAGCCACCGCCAAAAAGAGCCGGTAGTAAAGGTCGATCTCCAGCACGATAACACTGGCGGACAGGTGGCATATCTGCCACCATTCTCCATCCATTGCTTGTTGTAACGCGTTGTAACAATTGCATATGATGGGAAACTGCTTCTGTTAGTAGTGAGGTTCGGAGATTCTCTGGGACTTCTCATCATTGGAAAGTTCAGATACCCCGCAAGGAAATCGCAAGAGCCAGTACTTCCTTTTGGAAAGACTCATGGGCAGGCAGCCAATGTGCAATGTTTGGGACAGGGATGGTTGACACGATTCTTTTCTCGTATGTGAGCGGTTGTATATGATTCCAAATTAGGGATGGCCTTGTTAGACACTCGTTTCTAAGAGCTGATGCTATGTCCATACGTAAAGGCGATGCTTTATCCATCCTTTGGAATTGTTCGTACTTACCGCATCTCGGAGTCGTCGTAATTGAAAAATTGCGTGTCGGGAGTGACGCGGCTTTGAGAAGATGGCTTCCTTTAACTCTCTACCAAAGTAAGTATGTTACCCGTTGCCCCCCTCAGACCCCTCGCTCCCCTGGCGGTGCCCCGGCCCACGCCGTGATACCGCCGTTTAGACCCTCACTAGCCTCGTGCAAAGGTTAGTTATCAGGTCGGGTGATGCTTTGCTTGATAGGCTCTTTAGGCGTTGGTGCTTAGGCGGCGGCTGTCAGGATTAGGTTCCAAGGCCCCTACACCAAACTACTGTAGGTACGAGTACTACTCGACATTAGTCGTCGTCCCTCGCTCCGTACGGAGTACGTACTCACCCTCGATATTCGGTACCTGGCCAGCAGACACGTCAACCCACCACATCTTTATCAATTCCACGCCCCCTTGCA
The DNA here is from genome assembly GCF_000709125.1 of Exophiala aquamarina CBS 119918. Classification (NCBI taxonomy): domain Eukaryota; kingdom Fungi; phylum Ascomycota; class Eurotiomycetes; order Chaetothyriales; family Herpotrichiellaceae; genus Exophiala; species Exophiala aquamarina. The sequence goes on from NW_013550585.1 coordinate 2,873,700, forward strand.
TCTTCACGACCTGTCACATCTCAACTCCCTTCTGCTCCCCCCTTCACTCCGACGACTCGTTCCTCCTATAGAACATGTCTTGGGCGTGCCTCACTTCTCATCATCCGCCAACCTGCTCATAATGCTCCCGACTCAACCAGATGACGACTGCGGTGACTGCATCCCAGCCTACCTGAACCATTCCGCATCCTTTGGAACGAAGGCCTTGTCAACCACTCCCTTTATCGCTACCTTTGCCCTCCTCACTGTCCTCGCATATCGCAAAGTCTTTCCTCTCCTCTCAGTTCAGTACTCTTCTTCTCATGATACTGCGAAATCGCTCCCTCGACCGGCCACGTCAGGTCCTGAGCCGGCTACTCAGCAGGTCGCAAGGAGAATCGCGGCCTTGACATTTTCTTCCACCATTGCTCTATCTGCCGTCCTGACTGAGTTACTACTCTGCGAGATCTCCAATTCGTTTAATCCCACCGCCCGGAGCATTGCCCTGCAGATTACCGTTGCCGGTCTTTTGGGCCTGCTCGTGGTAGCGATTCCGCTTCTGGGTATCTCCTCTGCTGTCTCAAAATCTGGCTACAAGTTTCACGGGGCACAAAAGGGTCGGCTTCGTTTGGCTTGGGTCCTAGAGTTGGCTGGCTACGCAGCCTTTCTTTTTGGCTTCTGGGCAATCGGTACCATCCTTCCAGAAAGTACCACTATCGCGGAGAGTATTAAGGATCAGAGCAGCCTCTTCCAGGCATGTCTGGATAGACTGGGCATTACAGGGGTGTCGTTGATGGCATTGCTGTCTGGTTTCGCATCGGTTAGTGCGATTTGGCAAACGTTTGGGCCCAAACCTCGCCTGGTTACCGAAGCAGAAATCACACGAAAACAAGCTGGGTTGGACGCGACAATCGACATGATCGCAGAGAAGAAAGAGAAGTTGGGGCATTTAGGGAGAAAGAATGCGGAGATACCGAACCAGGGTTTCTGGGGGCGAACAGTCGGCTCTTTTCGTGGTAATGCAGATAGTCAAGAGAAGCAAACACTTGAGATGGAAATGAATGGCCTTGAGACTATGGCCTCATCACTCGAATCTTCTCTGAATATTCTAAGAGTTCGAAGGGGCGATCAGCTGCGTGCGACCACGAAGATGGGGAGACTATCGTTGGGCTTGTCGACTATATTTGCATGCTACTGCGTCTATCGTATATGCATGACAACTTTCAACGTCACGCGAAGGATCTTCTCAAGAGGTCCAAGCACATCATCTGATACTGACCCTGTCACCTACACCATTGCACTATTCGCACGACACATCTATCCATCACTGGACCAAGAGTCATGGGCTCAGCAGATATCCTTTCTCCTTTCAGGCGCCATGCTCCTCGCCTCTTTCTCTGCCGTCACGCAAACATTCCACTTGTTTTCGCGGTTCATGCCCTCTGCACTCCACGCGACCAAGACCAACTTCGCACTTCTCATCAGCCAGATCAGTGGCATGTATGTCATCAGTTCTGCGCTCATGCTGCGCGGTATGATGCCCAAGGAAGTGGGGAGTGTCATCAACAGCGCTCTCGGGGCGGGGTTGCTGGAACCTGCGTGGGTTCAACGCTGGTTCGAGGGTTTTTTCATCCTCGCTGTTGTGGCCACCGCAGCCGGCATCTTCCTCGGCCGCCAGATATCGGGCGCTACTTCCTGGGACGACGATACTGGCTGGGATTTGGGCCTTGAGATGGGAAAACGCTCGTGATTGACCGATATGGTGGCCTTGTCATGTTGATTTACTTCTCTCTTCCCCGTGACGTGTAAATTTCGATACTATGAACGATTGGAACGAAGATATGGTTTTAAGACGGGGCCTTCTACGCAGGAACTACGCCCCAGTTATGTGCTGGCAGAAATCCAGTTCCCCAGGTACTACGGTGCCCAGAACAGAAATGGAATAAGTCAAGGGAATTAAATCCCTTTCAAAGAACTTCTTTTCCCTCATTTCTTTCTACATGGGGCGTTTATAACGGTGTGGCCCGGCTCCGTTAGCCAGAGTTCATGGAGTTGCCCCCTCTCCTGACTGCATTTTGGTATATCGTTTTTGGGTGTTCCCACTTGACGCTGCAAATCCCAACGACAAGTGGCTCCTCACCACAAGATAGTGCGGCCACTTTCCCAGGGTCCCTCCAAGCATAGTCGTACTCCTATGTTCCTTAGCTTTTCTGATTGGCGAATGGCAGACCAGCCTCCAGCCTTTTCGCGCCGTAAATGCCTGCAATATCACCTTTTTCGCCCTGGTCCTCCTTGACGACTTTTAGATACGAGTCCGCCAATTCTACGTTCTTCATCTTTCCACCAGCCTTTGACACCAGGTCCATGGCGTGCCGAGCGTCTTTCCGCGCAAGATCCACAGCAAACAAGGGATCCGCTCGTTGATAGTAGTCCCCGGACCTCATGCGATTGGAGTAAGCGGTATAAGGACCCGGAAACATAATCTCGATGAACTGATGGAGCTCGTCGACGCCCAGGCCCGTCTTTTCCGCCGCGACCAGGCCTTCGGAGAGCGTCTCAATCATGCTGAGAATAAACGTGTTGCCGAGCACCTTCAACAACGTCGCCTTGCGCGGCTCCTGGCCCGAAAAATCGATGTTGGCACGCCCCATCACGCCCTTACAGTAGGGCTTCACTTTGTCGACGGCATCGGCCTTGCCCGACAGCACACAGATCAGTTGCCCAGCGTCCGCCATCGACGGTGCGCCGAAGACCGGGCACGCCACGAAGCCGGCGCCTTTCTCCTCCACGAGCCGTGCTTCCTCCGCCGTCGTATCCGGGTGTACCGTGCTGCAGTCCACGAGCACTTTTCCCGTGACGTCGACCTTCAGGATCTCGTCTAGTGTTGACAGAACGGCCGCGTCGTCGCCCAGGCAGTAGAATATGAGATCTGCCTTGGTCGCTGCGTCTGCGATGGACGAGGCTACTTGAGAGTTTCCTATCTTGGCCGCCAGATCTTCTGCTCGTTTCGCCGTTCGGTTGTGGATGATCAGCGGCTTCGAGAGATTGCCTTTCTCAACGAGATTCTTGCACATGCCCTGGCGGATTGGGTCAGTTTGTTCGAAGGCGCCATAAAGGAGAAATATAGGTATTGATGAGACCTTCGTCCGGGATATGGATGGATGGGTGGGAATGAAAAGGATTTGTGAATTTTGTACTTTGTACTTACCCGTCCCATGTTCCCCAGTCCTAGCCATGCCAGTTGCGAGGCCATGTTTGACTTAATATATCAAAGTATTGATCACACGGGTCAGGGTTATTTGGCACACTTGCTTATATAATAGTGACTTAGCTCTTCCTAGAATGGCGAGGAGAGCGGGGTGCGTCTATTTAACGAAATGGGCACACAGAGATATAACAGACACTCACCCGATCAGTCAACTATACTGTATATATGCATATATGTCTTTATATATTTAGGTTGTCTACAGACACTCAACCTTTATACGACTCAAGGATCAATCGAGTTCCCGTAACCACCCGTTCCGTTGATAATGACGTTAAATAAGGGTGGGACAATTGTGGGAGTGCGGAGACATGCCGGCGCTGACTAAAAACAACTAAATACCAGAAAGTCAATTTGGAAGTGCCTGTAGCCCCTTTCAAGGTGGGTATACTCGTCTGGAGCTTCGTACAACGCGAGATTTATTGTACGTTGATCGGAGAAATGCGGGTTCAAAGTACCCAAGGCCATGGTGCAAGTCAGGAGAAGACCAGAGCCTTGAGCGTACAAGGTACTACAGTAACCCAAAGTGCGCCGGTATTTGGCGACTCGTTCGCAGCGCTCTGCACCAGATTGAAGAATCGAGAATCTGCATTGTATGAGGGGAAATCATCGAGCTCTTGAAAGGCTGCCGTGGTGGCTAGTGGAGGACAGGTATTTTGCGGATGACCCTGACATGCTGATCAGAGTATTCAGCGCCGTGGAAGATATCATACTTTGACATTTCATCAAGCATACCGCTAGACTCCTTCTGTTACGGGTCGTGGATGGGGAGGTACCAAACATCAACTGAGCACTCTTGCAGGATTCCTTGCAGGATAACGATACTTGGGCAACGCCTTCAACGAAAGCCCTGTAGTTGATAGGCCGCCCCCAGAAGCTTGTCTCGCAGACCGAGTGTCCCCTGCAAGGCGATCGCAAGCCGCGTGTGTCAAAATCAGGCTTCCAACCAAGATTCCGAGAGCACATCAGGTCGCGGCCTTGATGGCTCATGGCAGTGCATCGGTTCATCATGCAGCAGCCTCGCAGGTTGAGCGAGGCTGGATATGAAAGAAGACCGCCTAGGGGCCAATTGAACCGGACGACTTGCCTGATCAGATATACATGTGCTCATTGGCTGTTGCTCATCACAATGCAGAGTACTCGATACTGGCGAGAAGAACATCAGAGTTATAGTTGCTCTGAGTTCATTGATCGGAAGCTCTCGAATGAGGCTCTTTCTAGAGAAGCCTGCTCATCCCGCGCCTGTGGCCTATGGGGGTTTCAAATACGATGCCAGCCTCGAGTGTCTGCTGTGTCTGTGCAAATGGGGGAACGGGGGGGTGGGTGGAGGAACTGACGTAAAAGCAGCACGTTAAGGCACCAGATTGGGCGTGCTTGGGTGGGTCGATCACCATTTAGAGCATTTGTTAGCGCAAGTCTCTGAGTATCACACTAACCCGATTGAACTAATATACACCCGTTCTTTTGACGCAATGATTGTCCCCAACCTGAGTCCATGCCTGACTTAGCTCCTCAACCACTGGCTTCATTCTCCTCTCCCCTCATTCTTCACATCTCTTGAATATCCTGTCTATCTGCGTGGCCCTCTGGAGGGCGACCTGGACCGGTGGACATGTTCGACGCCAGCCTGCGGGGCTTCCAGGAGTTCGTGACGACATTGTGCAACAACAACCGTCTAACGACATTACCACTGCATGCACACCAGGTTGTGGCAGCATTCCTTGTCTACGAATGCATATTCACGCTCCTCTCACCGGCCATCTCGACCACGCTCTTTCGAAATTCATATGGCCGCTTCCCCCGCCGCACCAGAGTGAACTGGGACGCACGGGTGGTGTCGACCATCCAGGCGACGTTTGTCTCGTTCATGGCCCTGCGAGTGATCCTGGGCGATGGCGAGGCTCGCAGCACCATGTCTCGTGACGACAGGCTGTGGGGATACTCACCTGCCAGTGGCAGAGTGCAGGCTTTCGCTGCTGGTTACTTCCTCTGGGATGTCTTTCTCTGTGTCCGCCACCTCGAGGTCCAGGGTGTCCCAGCGCTCCTCCATGGCGTGGCTGCGTTGGTAATCACCGTCACGGGTTTTGTAAGCTTATGCCCTCTTCCAAAGAAAAGCGAAGTTTCCCCTTTTCTTCCAATAAACCGCCGCGAACTGACTCCCATCCAAACCCAGCGCCCATTCGCAAACTTCTACGGCATCAACTTCGTGCTGTACGAGCTCTCGACGCCCTTCTTGAACATTCACTGGTTCCTCGACAAGGCGGGCCAGACAGGCACAACGATCCAACTCGTCAACGGCATCTGTCTGATCGCCGCATTCTTCGGCTGCCGCCTGGTCTGGGGAAACTATCAGACGCTGAACCTGTCCCTGGACGCCTTTGAAGCCTGGAAGGCATCCACCGGCGCAGAGTGCCTCGCTCAGAAGGGCCCTCCAAGAACAGGGGTGCCGTCGCCAGCATTGTGCTCAACAGATTTCCCCACCCGCCTGTTAACGGTGTATCTGATAGGCAACACGATCCTGAGTGCGCTCAATGCCTACTGGTTCGGGCTGATGGTGAAGGCCCTGCGCAAGCGGTTCACACCTTCGTCGGCCTCGGGGAAGGAGAGGGGGAAGGAGAAGGAAGGATAGTTACGTGCCTTGGATTAGATCAGTTAGGAACTCTCTTCCCGGTGTTGCTGTTGGAACTAGAAAGCATACCCATGGAGGGCAGGACCATGGGCAGAGGTCCAACCCCTCTTGTTTGGAATAGCACGCTCCATACCTGACGCAGGTGTAGAACCCAAAATATACTATAGAGAAATATAGTGGATGATGTATCGGTACACCGTTGATTTCGCAGCAATATCTTTTATCATGTCCCAAAAACATTTATATCGCAGAAGAACGAAAGGAATATAAGTTAACACATCCGAAGCTCCTCGCGGTCAGCACATTCTTCACCGTTGGTTGGATGGTTTCTGAACAACACTATTACATTGCGCTTCCCCACGAGACCAAAAACAACACCATTTGTCTTACGGTGTCTTTACTTATTGCTCGCATCAAACATCAGCCGGCTCTTTGGATCCGCAAAAGGGACACACACATACCATATGCAGGCATGTGCCGGGGGCGGGGGTCCAATTCTACAAAAATGGCCCTCTCGAGATGGCTGAGATACTAGTATAGTGCTGGCCCAAAGAAAGCTCTCGATCTGGAACGCCTCACTTTTTGCTTGCACCTGACCGCGGTCTCCTATCACAACCGCCCACGCAAGCTTGCTTCCTTCTTTTCGCCACGCTTGGTTGACTCCGCCAAGTCTCATCCACTGTTGATTTGATCGAGCGAGATTTGCTTTTCTCCGCCAGTCTGTCTCTGTCTTCCCCCACCAACCCCAGCGCGCGGCCAGCTGACTAGTTGATTTGCTCGGCCTTGGGTCGATGCATAACTCATGTAATGATTGACTTTTGAAACCCCGGAATTGGAGGTGTTTGCTTGGCCACAAACATCCCATATAATGCTGCGTGGTATGACGTGCTCGCTCCTCCTTGGATGCCTTGTGCCATTCGACAGTAAGGGAAACATCGACACAGAATCGTGAAAAGTGGATATACATGCTCGTTCGCCGGAGGCCGCACAAATAACACAATATGCATTGTACTTCAGCTCCGAGCTTCTCTCCTTGGACTCGCCGAAACCGACATGCTCCATCCGTAGAACTGGCATATATGATGTCAGATCCACAATTCCGCATCTTACAAGCATGCCTGCTTTGCCACTGCCGGTATCGACGTCTGCATCTGCAGGTGCCCTTGGTCTTGGTTGCGCCCATGCGCCGGCACAGGGACGGATTGAGGGACGGATCCGTGGTTTTGTTATGCTAAGTCTACCTGTGGTCAGCTCGCAAGGCATGCCATCCGTGCTATGCCGCTCCCTTCGGCACGGTTCGATGGGAATCTTGGCGTGGTAGAGGCACATTGATAGCCGCCCTTGATAAACCAGTGACCAAATCAACCAGCTAGGTAAGTACTGGAAGTCTCGTCTTTTGGCGCATCTTGTCTGGCCAAACAGTTGGATCGTTCCCCTTGGATCTCGCACGCACAGGTTTTCGTAAAGACTGCTCCTTGCTCCTTATTTTTCGCTACCTACCCCCCTGCTGCCAGTCATATGATTTTGTGTTTTGTTTCCTAATATGTCGGTGGGTCAGCTTCCTTTTCGGTGGTCTGTAAAATAAGAAGCATATTTAGTTAAGATTGCCGGCTTTCCAGAAGAATTCACATGGATGGAGCGCCGCATGGCTGGCATAGCATATCACTCTCTCGCACTTCCCGTTCTATTTTCTTGCTCTTCTCTTCAATTGGCCGGAGGTTTGCCTTGTTTGTACAGTAGTAAGGGCCCTACTGATTAGTTGCGAATTGAGGCTGACGGTGAAGGGACCCTCCGGGAGGTCCAGAGCTAGCTAGGCGGCTTTCTCGCAATCCGTCATCCCCTAGGAGTAGGGGACGAGCGATTTAAAATCGAGAGAGATGCACAGGAGCAATCTTGTATCTCAGCCTGGGCTGCATCGAGTAAGATAAGGCGTGGGTAGAGAGAATCGAGAGATAAAAATGGTATAGGTTCCCCCACAAAAGCCAGCAAAATCAATATCCTGAGAAGATAAACGAATTCACACCAGAAATACGCTCAAAACGCTGCAAAATGCTCCTTAACACAAAATAGAACTCCATGCTTGGAATAAGCGAGAAGAAAGAGAAGTGCAGCCCGCCATAGCCTCGTCCGTGGCTTTGTATCTGCACGGTAGATGAACGATTGTAATGGTAGTAGAGGAGAGAGCCGGAGGCTAGCAAGCAAGCAAATTAGCCAACTCGCTCCTAATTAGCTACTTTGCATCACTTTCTTTTTGGGCATCTCCAAGACCGCTGAGTCGATATTTCATTGATCACCTGGGTTCAATCCTTCTCGCTGTGTGCGTTTCAATTCCCTTTATCTATCCTTCGCATCCCCTTCCACACACATTCGAGAAATAGAAAACACAGTACGTCATAAAATCGCCATCACCAAGAATACTCGCTTCGTGCTTTGTTTTGTTTTGTTTTGTTTTTTGTTGTTGGTCCATTCTCTCGCCGCTTCAGAATGCTCCGTGAACGCTTCCAGAGTCGTCGCTTCCGCCTAGACTCCTTGTATCTGAGTCCATCCCATCCCATCCATAACTGATGTCTAGAGATGGTGGGGTTGGATCAATAAGCGGATTGGTGCTGAGGCGGAATAGTTTTGCTGGATCATCTGACCGCCTGCGAGCTCTGGTCTCCGGTGTGACCCATCTCTCGTTCGGATTCCAATCCCAAAGATCTTGCAGACGCAGTTGTTCCGGTGTTTCGAATCGATATAGGTCCATGTCATCTGCTGCTTGAGACTTGGTCTTGCCTTTGTCTTTTTCATCGACTTCGCCGGGTCCATGTTCGAGATCATCTTCCGGGTTGTCGATACCCCACTTTCCAAGCTCTTTTAGAAGATTCTGCAGGTCTCGTTTTGCGCCCAGCGTGTAGCTGTGATTCCTTCCAAGCATTTTCATCCTTCCCTCGAGGATAAACCAGTACATTTCCTCCGTCAGGTCTGTCCTTCCCTGTTTCTGGTACAAAAGTGCCAACAGCCTCATACTTTCTAGCCGCCTAGGATGGCTGGCGCCTAGTGTATCTCTGGAATCTTGGAGAACTCGCCGCCACATATCAATGGACTCGTTGATTCGCCCTTGTCGTTCCAGACACCGGCTGAGGTTCGTCAATGCCGAGATAGATTGTAGATGCTGCGGACCTAAGACAGAGGCCGACAGTTCATAGACTTCCCTCAGGATATATTCACATTCTTCGAGCTTTCGCTCTACGTTCAGCATGTAGCCATAGCAATACAAGGATGCAATGGATCGTGGGTCGTTGCGGCCATGGAGTCTAAGGAAATGATTGTGCACGCTGAACAACGTCTGGCTGGGTATTTCCCCATGCTTCACTTCCAGGTCTGCCACTAATACCATCCACCGAACAAGAGTGGTCAGGGGATCATTATGGCCAAGCACTCGCTCAGTGACAATGTACGCCGACTTAATGATTCGTCTGGTAATTTCACCTTCGTCGTGCATATGCAAGATTGAAAGTGTCTGATGTAGCGCAAGAATAACTTTCGGATCTTGGTGTGGGGTGAGCATTTGCTCGAACTCAGCGTCGGCGTCAGCCAGGCTTTTCTGAGATAACATATCATTGCCTCGATTGAGATAAATGCATGCCGAAAAAGATCGGGCCACCCACTTCCAGGAATGCTCATGACCGCGCGAAGAACCAGGCACTTGGATTGTGTTCTCTGCCACTTCCGAGGTCTCGTTCAATATACTGCGAGACTGCTGGGGCAGTTCTAAATTTGGAAGACTGATGAAGTGATCGTTGGTATATTTGTTACACTGTGGGCAAATCTGTTCGAAATCGCTGCTTTCCGGAGAAGACGTATCGCAGATGAGTCTCCATGCCGGAATGTCATCATGACCACATATAGACCTCAGTGGCGGTGCGTCCACGATTTGCAACGCCATAATTTCGACATTTCTCCCCAGGTGCTGACACGGCATGGCGGGGCTATGAGTGTTGTGCATAGACCCGGCATAGCGAATATGATCATCCAAGGCTCCCAAAGGCGGATTGGCAGATGCATAAGATGATGCCTGGGGTGGTGAGGAATCGAATTGGTGATGGTCGGTCTGAGGCCACGTGATTGAGCCATTATCCCTCGACGGGGGAGATTGAGTAGCGGGACTTTGGTACGTGGATGGTGTCAACTGTGTCGCAAGTGAAGGCCAATAGACGGCGGATGGCCTCTCGTGGGGTGATAGTCTTTGTGAAGTTGGAGATCCGCGGTGGGTGGAAGTGGAACACGAGCCTGAAACAGGTTCAGCGCGTGTGGGCGAGGACTTGGCAGAGCTTGCTGCAATCTCCCCCAGAGTGCCGGGAGTGCTTTTCGCTGGGGCGAAGGAGCCTGGCGCCTCGCTTTCAACGTCTGCCTCTGGTGTAAATGATCGCACATGAGCATATTGCTGGTCTTGCTCCTGTTCTTCCTGGCTTCTACAGTGAACGTTTTTCAGTGCCGTTGCCAGGAAATCATCCTCGGACATTTTCCGGCCTTTGATATACTTGTGCAGGTCCTTGAGAGACCGTTTGTGGCCATGGATCTCAAAGGTGGTGGCCTGCTTGCCACTGTTTAGACGGATGTGGTGCAGAACCGCACATATTTGATAGTCACGGTCAGAGTAGTTTTTGCTGAACCCCCACTGGGCCAGACGGGCTTTATACATCCGCTCGCTATCAGTTTGGATCAGATCAGCATGGGTCGACTAGCCAGGTTGCTCGCCAAATGAATGGGCCTCCCAGAAAACCGAATCGAAAGGGAAAGGACTCGGCTGGTTGCATTGGATTAGATTAATGAAATTGACGTACGTTGCGCGGAAACCCCTTCGTTGCTCCAAAATCTTCCTGACATCCTTCAACGGCTTCTTCTCGTAGAGGATCCTGATCTCTTCCTTCACCGCCTGCCATTGCGCGGGACCGGGGCCTTCGCGCGCTTCAAGATGAGAGGCTGGGGCTGACGGTGCGGAAGCTTGTGGTTGAGACCGTGATTGTGGTTGAGCAACATCCCGGAAGGTCCAGGCTTGGGAATTCCCCAGGCTCAAGGCCATTGACTCGATGCTGCAATGATATTGTTGTTGCTCATCACTGCCTAAAAAAAAGTTAGGGTCATAAAAACGGATGAGCTGGACTCTAGCTATCAAGCGTAGCTTCGGATCCCGGCTGAATTATGGTCTGACAATTTGCCTACTGGCAACTCGCAACTCGCACTGGGACTTGGGACGAGGCGGCCCGTGACGAGCAGGGAGGATGAAAGGTTGAATGGAGACTCAAGAGGGGTGAGTCGTGCAGGTGCAGCAGATGGTGGGTTGTTTGATCAGCGGGTACTGCGTAGCTTTCAAGATTGTCGTGGCCTTTTCTTGCGCTCGTGAGACATGCATCACGGCATCTGGCAAGGTCGGGACGCCGGTTTCTTAGCTTGTGATGGCGGGTGAGGTTATGCATGGATCTTTACGATCACCAATCATGGTTGACGGTGCTTTTGGTGGCTTTATTGGCTGCCTTCCCCAGGAGATTAACCACAACGGAAAAGCCAGTGCCAGCACACAAACAATTCAACGTTTTTTTGCTGGACGTTGGTTGTCAACCGATTGTTTTCCTCGAATGAACCGTACGAGGTATTCATGTTTATATACTTTGCACCTTCCGCCATCATCGGGCGACAGGCGCTCTTGCCACGTTGTGTTCGCTTTGCATCGCCGCTTCCTCGTGGCTAAATCACGTGTGCTAGGCTGGCAGAGTCCTGAGGGGCGTTTTTGCACAGCCCTTGAGAAAACACCCCGCGACACGAAGCAAATATGCACCATCAAGCCCCTTGATCCCAAAGTTGGAGCCCGATATTGATCACATGGGCATCACTCGGGAAATCTGGCTTATCTTTGAACGGCTGACGAGTATCGAGAACTTGGTCGACTGGACACCACCGCACAGCAAAACACTCTCCACGACACTCTGCGTGGGCGAGTGTAGCATTGAGTTTTGACTTGGAAGAGTTTCAGGATCAAAATGCTAAGTATATACAGGCATTCCAAATCAGTTCGCACTACTGCGCACAGTATATTTCAGCAAAGGTCCGGACTTGGAACTGTTAACTGCACTGGAGTTCCGGCCACCACGAAGAGCGCAGTGATAGGCACTCACTTGTCGGCCAGGATAATACTTGTGCTTCCTTGTTTGCCTCTGTTGGCACCCTTTACTGGAATCAGTAGTCACTTGGATGGCTGTTTCCACGCCTCTTAACCAAACACTCCAGAGCAGGTCAACCTCAATACAAATTGGCTTCTCAGCCTGCAGTAAATGGACGAACAAAGATCAAACCAACAAACCATCGCGGCCCCTCTCTAGTCATACATCAACCAGAGTATCGAGATGCATGAGCTTTCCTCTGAATGGAAATCTGTGAGAAGTGAAAAGAAAATATGCTTTCATGTGCACCTTGATCAAGTGGCTACGTCGCTCTGGACGGGTGAGAATGATGAATGCTACGGAACAACCATTGTAAACTGGCCCGATCTTGGTGCCAGGATTCGACGACTGAGTTGTTCTCTTACCCTGGACGAAGCATGCGATCTTGTAGGTGAGTTTATGCAGTCAGGCATGGAGATTCGCGCGCTGGGTCCAGGCCCATCTTGGACAGCGGAATCTAAGCGTGGCAAAACAACAACTGAGATTCTGGGCCCTTCGATGACACAGGACAGACCCCAGAGTACCAGATTAGTGTGCAAAGTAAGTATACGACGAATCGACCTATCGCTGGCTACCTCTTCTCGTATCCTCGTACTGCGACTGACGCGGGTTTCGACTGTTGTATGATTCACCAGGTCTATTGTTGGAGCTGGAGTAGGCTCGGTTGGACTGCTCCTCTGCTGGCGCAAGAGAACCCTGACGCGAGCCGGGAATTTCCATGGGTGATGCTCTCGCTGGTTCGTATTCGCGGTCCATAACGTCTGGATCTGGTTGTCCCGGCTGGGGTTTTCTCGGTGGTGCTCTTACGGTTGACTGCTCATATGTAGGAGGAATGTCGTATGGATGTTTAGTGGTGGACGAGATCTGAGCGGGGTAATTGGTTGATGGATAAGGCTTGGTATAAAGATTACTGTTGCCAGGCAGCTGACCACTGGGGACGTTTGCTGTATACTGGGCGTTCACTGCAGTGTAATTTATATTATACGTGTTGGATGGGTTCTCTGGTTTCGATGTACCGGGGAAATAGCCACCACCTGGCCTCGAGTAGTCGGAGGATTGTTGTTGCTGTTGCTGCTGAGAGAATTGATTGTACGCCCCGGCTGGGACAGCGTTGGAAATGGGTGGACTGGTAGCCTTGGTCTGTGCATGCTGAGCACTTTGATCGCTGGAATCTTTTGATGGACCTGCACGGAGTCGCCGTTTGGCCGTGGCGGACTCGTGGTATCGATAAGGTCGCTGTTCGAACGACTCTAACAATAATCAATATCAACCAGCTCGTAGCGTTTGGTTGCACCCACTAGCACTTTGCTCTGTGTCCCAATCTCTTGAATCAGCGAGGATATCACGAAGGTTCAACTATCAAATGACTGTGAGTCGAAGGCGTTCGCCATGAATGGGAGGGACGGCCTTACGGTGGTCAAGACGTCTCGAGCAGTGACGTTGAAGCCAAAGCGTGTTTTATCCTATGGAGGGTCAGCATGAATCTGGCATGTATGCGACTTGTCTCCCGTACCGTGGGATGTGGACAAGGTCTGATTTTCGGCCTCTTATCGACATAATTGAAGAGGAAGAAACTCAAGACCTCAGAGTTGATCCGTTCTCCCGGGACGAAGAAGTGCCTGGGCTCGTCCTCGTCCGAGGTTTCTGAATCGCTGCGATCATTGCGCTTGACCTTTGGTCTTTTCGTCGGTCCTTTAGGCATTATGCTTCTGTGGGACAGGGTAGGTTGAGATGACGGGCTTGGAGATAGGAGGCACGGGGTGAGGTTCTCTGCGGCGACGTTGGTCTAGCTCGGGAGATGCCTGGAGAGAGGAGCGTGTGATGATTCGACAGGAAAGGATATGGATTGCCGAATGAGCATGCTTGAAGAACTATGCAGAGCCGGACTGGAATGGGCCAGACACAGAGGATGAAGGACAGCGAACCGTAGAAGGAACGAGACTCAGTTAGGTGACATGATGGAGTGATTCCGTGAGCAGTCGGAGGTTTGGTAGGCTGGACGTTGGGCAGCACATGTGGCAGAAGTGGTCGAGTCGGAATGTGAGTCGAGGCGAGGACGGTGGACGGTGGACGGTGGATGTGTTGTCACTTTGGAGTCTAGAGGCTCCAGTTTGCTGGATGGGCGTCTTTCAGCACTAGCGAAGAAAACGACACGGAATGGAGCGATGCATAACGCCAGAGAAGAGGCAGTCCATTAAGAGGCCTTGTTGGCATGAACACATGATATGTTTGGTTTGCTTAGACTCGTGGGTAGTGCACAGGCAGGGCCAGGGAGACGACGGAGACGAGGGACACCAGGGCAGCTTCGAAACCACCGAGTACTACCCCGCGGTAGCTGTGGCAGCGGGCAGCGGGCAGCCCACTGCGGTGGCACTCGATTATGCCACCATGTAATGTTGGCCAGACGAGGTACGGGATAGGGGTCTTCCTTGGACAGACTTACGATCCCACATTGTCAAGCTCGCTTGTCTGGACAAAGCTGTGGATGGGTTCGTCGCTTCCAAATGTGACCGGTTTCGGTTTGCTGAGACGAACCCGAGGTTTTGGCGGCGTTTTCGTGTATCCTTCAATGCCTCGTGTAGTCACGGGCCGCAAACCTTCAATGACGATTGCACGTTCGTGGCTCATGTCAGGTTAGAACGCAGAACCTGAACAACGGGGGACGGGACTCGGGAGGGGCAGATTAAGCGGCCGGGAATGATCAAAATGGCTGTCCGAGCATGTCTGACGTGCCAGGCCTCCACGAGCTGGCCGGATGATTATTGTGCAGCTGGCAGCTGTGAATCCGTGGCAGCCCACCAAAGCCCCCCACAAGCCCAATGGTATCTTTGGCACTTGGGAGGTGGCTCAAATTAGAAACCGGCACATGGAGCCTCTCCCTGCCGAGGCATCATTGTAGGCTGAATTGCCGACGCGCAAACTGTGACAAGTTGGAAGTGGTACCAAGCAGCCTCAGCATTTCTCTCGACGGGGGAGGAAAGCATATTATCGCTTCATGTGCCCAAGTCAGCCAGACAGCTCAGGCACACTTCTTGTCGTTGAATGCTCAAAAAGTGTTGATCCGCGGCGACCTTCCAAATGGGGTACCTATGTTGGTAGGATGGTTCCCAAAATGTTGGAACACTTAGGTGAACCACGGTTCGGCTGTTACTGAGCAATCTTGAAACGAGAACAACCAGAGAAGAGCAGCAGGCTGAGATATGAACGAAGAGGAACAGTCTGCGTGCCTCGAGACGACCTTGCTGTCAAATTAAGGTGTAGGCTATCGGACCGGGAAGGGCCTCAAACGACTGAACTATGTCACAGCTCACCGCTACTTTTTCCATTTTGAGACGAGATAATGTCGGTTACTGGCCTTACATGTCCAAGATCAATATCACAACTATCAGCGCCGCAGACACCTTGATGCTGATCAAGCTCCGAGCCACAGCAGCGGACGATTCTCCGCCGCTGCCACCACTACTCTGCCCACCCCCCTGCCCTTCAGAGCCTCCCTGTGGTGGCGTGGTATTGTTCGCTGGGGAAGCACGATCAGCTTGGCTAGCGGGAAGTTGGAACCTCGCGTCTGCGGTCAATGGCAGACTTGTATCAATAGTGACCACCTGAGTCGTACCGTTGAAGGTGAATGTCGACGACAACCCCGTCAAGTTGACACTTTGGGGCTCAGAGCTAACCCCCAGAACGCTGATCCTCTCAATGCTGACATTAGCACCATAGTCGTATTCGCCAGACATGGTGAATGATCCATTGTTGTACGTGAAATTGATGAAAGTAGTCCTTGGCTGTTCAATTGAAACACCATCATCCATGTAGTGGGACCCTTTGGTTTGTCCATCCAACCCCGGCGCCACAAGGATGTGAAATCCTTTCGCGCGGACTGCTGCAGTAGTGTTTGCACTCTCCATCCGAAGAGGCAGGATATTGCCACCACGTACGTGCAATGGGATGGTTGTAGAATCGATATCAGACAGCCTAATTGTGGCTCCACTGCCTCTGACGGGAGAGAAATCTCCGTTCCAGTCGTAAAATATATGGTCGAGCAGGTAGACATCTACACTGGTGCTGTTCTCCTCAGTGACCGGTGACACAAGGATGCCATCGCCGTAGAAGAATTGAGAATCGATGCCGAACGTCTCTTTATCAGTGGCGTAGAGATAGAAGAGCGGTTTCAGTGCCTGCTTGCCTATCTGAGTCTGAACATAAAATGCCGTGTAGAGATAGTCCAATAAGTGATATCTGATGTCAATAGCTCTTCTTGCTGCTTCTGCCACGGTCGGCCATCTATAGGCTTCCTGCCCGATACTGCCCAATTCGTTGTAATTTGGATAAAAGCTTTGAAAGGCTCCGAGCATCATCCAGCGAGCACACAATGTTTCTGTAGTGTTGCCGGAGAACCCACAAACATCCGAGCCTACCATAGGCGTTTGAAAGACGCTGGGAAAATTCAACATGGACGAGATACTGATCTCATACTGTGCCCAACTCGCCACATTATCACCACACCAGTGTCCGACGTGTCTGCCAGCTCCAAGGAAGGTGCTTCGTGTGATCACCAGAGGCCTTTCTCCTGGTCGACGCTGGAGGAGGGCTTCGCGTGATGCCGACGACATCATCATGCCGTACAGATTATGCGTATCGTATTCCACTAGCCCGTTGTCATGAACCAGCTCCGTATCCAACGTCTTGTTTGAGAGTCCGCCCGCAGCATTCCTGATCTTGTAAGGTGGGTCGATCAATTCCCGCCCAGAAAGCACCATATGCTTACCCAAACTCGACTCTTGTCGCTTCCTCTGTGACGGTGGCTGAAAACCGGCTGGGAACCCTTCGAGAACAATCGCCGACCCATTTCGCACTGGTGGAGGCTTTGGCGGGAAATCATTCTCCTTAGCAAACCCACCCGGATCCTTACATGGATAGTTGCAGAAGCTAGAAAATGCAAGCTAGGGCAAGTTTCATCTTCTGCAGATCATGAGCACTTAGCGGCTTTATTCATATCAATCTATAGCTTTGAAATGTCGACACCTGTGTCAGGGTTGAAGAATGTCTCGAACTGATGATTCCAGTAAATTTGACTCCCTGGATTGAAGAAGTCTGGCCACGCGGTGATTCCTGGCCACACAACACCCGCGAAGACGGACCCGTTGCTGGTTTTCATGAAGATGTCCTTCCCATCATTAAATGCAGCATAATCTTGGTAGGCGACTGCAGGGTCAACCATCATAATGTAGTGCTGTTGATGGCCACTGAGATAATACACAAGCTCACGAACTTTAGAAAGGGGGAATCGCTCTGGATCTAGAGTGAAAACCTTTCGTGCATCCTGCCGCACATTAGCTGGGAGCGGATCCTGTTCATTGCTGCACTCACCATGTAATCAATGTCTGTCCACATCGTCTGCGATTTCGTTAGCTATGCTAATTCAACGATGAGAAGACCCGTACCTCAAGAGGTATATTCGCTTGACTGTAGTTGTATACAACTTCTGCTACCTGGTATACGTCTTGGTAGCCATACCTACATTGGTGGAAGCCGAAGGTCCAATATGCCATCATAGCAGGTTTTCCCACAACTTCAGAGATCTGCTGGGATACCTCGACCGGTGAAGGGCCTGCGACAAAATAAAGATCAAAGACTCCGCCCAAAGTGTTATATTCAAGATACTGGCCATTGGTATTGTTGATCTTAATGTCCATCCCGTTCGAATTCATAAGAACAACTCCATGGGTACCATTTTCTCCTCGGTGATCGACATAGACTGGGTGATTGCCGTAGAGATTGGTGCCTTGCGGAATCGCGTAGGAGTCTCGAGACCACAGGGTCCATGTGTAATTGGTTGTATTCAATTTGAAATGGTCAGAGTGCTCACCAAGGCCGTATAGATTTGGACCATCTGGAAGTGAGGTTCTTAGGCCTAAATACTGTGATTCAAAGATGATCGGATAGCCTGATGTGTTGAAAAGTGCTTCCCCTTCAAGGCGGGAGACTGCGAAGCTGAAAGGGTCCTCCGTGTAGGTTAATTGAATTTTAGAGTCGTTGGCCCAAATTTCTGAGGTAGTGTTGGGCCTAGGAAGAACAGATTCTGGGATTTGATATACTGTTTCGTTTGCGTCCTGGATGAGAACGTGAAGCCTCGAAGCTACAGTGTGCGTTAGTACCGACACCCTCGTATCCGATGCTCTGAGATACCAGTCTGATATTCTACAGTCAGGGTCAGATTGGGTAGATCTACCCCGTAGACATCGCAGGAACGGCCTGCAAGATGCAGATCAGCCGTCAAACCACTTTGGGTTTGCTGGATATTCGTTGCAGCGTAGCCAGGACATTCACTCTGAGCAACGATCAGTGCGGAACTGACAATTAAGCCGAGACCGTGAAGGACAAGCATGTTATCGAGTCTATCTGCACAGAATTTGGGATTCAAGAGACGCAGAAGCCCATAGCCGTTGCAGAAAAGATATTTCAAGGCATTTCATCTAAAGCTTCAAGAACACCTTGCGGGGAGATATGCACCTTGCTATCCCGCAGCAGCAGTAGAGTAGCATCTGAAGCGCTTCAACCCAGTCATTAACCATTTACATCGAGTCACATTTGCCCGATCATCATGGAGGTTTACCCCGCGAGGTAATGATGTAGTATCGAATAGTTCTCTGGTCGAAAGAAGGTTAAGTGGCAAGCCGAGAGGTGGCTGTGGAAATGTAAGCTCCAGCGAATTAAAGATACCTAGGTAAACATCCTAGTTCCTGGACTGGAGTGTAATGGCAATTAGCAACTTTCTTGCTTTTGAGGGCAGGAAGGCCGAAACGCTGAATATGTTATGAAACGCCCTTAGCGAGGTAACATCTGGTGATCAAGCTGCAAGATACAAGGGCGAAAATTTATCCGTCAAGCTAACCTTCCAGAAATTTAGTGCTCCTAGCCCGAGGTCTTTTTCTGTATTGCGATCATGGAGTCGCATCTAAGAAGTTCAAATAAGAATACGAAGATTTAGTATTAACTGGGTGGATATCGAAAAGGAAGGAAGGAACGTAGTGCCCATCACCGCGTGCCTTCCGGTGCCAACGTGACCTGTCTGACGCGCTGCAATGATGCACCGTAGTGTCCATTGTGCCTCCCACCATCTGCACCACTCACTGTCTTGTCTGAAGACCATAATTAGACGAAGCCTGCCATCCCGTTCGCCTGGTAGTACAGCTAATATGCGCTTGGCAAACCATTGAAGCAGTATCTCCTTGCTGGGGAATCTTGAATCGTCTATTTTCCATCCAGTTCTGTTCTTCAGTGCCGCCATGGAGATGAAACCTAAAACCTACGAGGAAGGTTTGGGTGTCCCCAAGTAAGCCTGTGTTCAGATTCGCGTGATCTAGGGTACAATCTAGAGAAATGAAGCTTTTCACATACCTGGCACTGATGCTCATTGTGGGCCTATCGAATGGCCAGAGTCTTCCTTTCGACGCGAGGGAAGCGACAATATCATCCGTCCATTCAGCCCTATTCCCTAGACAAACAACTTGCCGAGCAGTTGTCTCCTCCTTCATTGCACGTATTGAGGCGCACAATCCACTTATCAACGCCATCATTGCTCTCAATCCGGATGCCCTCAGCACTGCGGACGCCCTTGACGAAGCTCTCGCTTCAGGGAATGCCACAGGACTACTGTTCTGTATCCCCATCTTGTTGAAAGACAACTACGATGCCGTGCCAATGGCCACTACAGCCGGAAGTCTTGCGCTCAACGCTTCTACACCTCTTCAGGACGGGCCCACGGTGTCAGCATTTCGCGCTGCAGGTGCAGTTATCCTGGGGAAAACGAATCTTCATGAATTTGCTCTTGAAGGTCTCGGCGTATCATCTCTTGGTGGTCAGACGCTCAATCCGTACGACCTGACTCGCACAGCAGGAGGGAGCTCCAGTGGCACAGGAGCCGCAATCGCAGCATCCTTTGCAGTGTTTGGCACCGGCACAGACACTGTTAATTCCCTTCGGAGTCCTGCAAGTGCAAATAGTCTCTACAGCTTCCGTCCAACACGAGGATTGATCTCTCGAGCAGGTATTATTCCTGTTTCCTTTACACAAGATACCGCCGGAGCCATTGGTAGAAGTCTATCAGACATTGCAACCGCCTTGACCGTCATGGCGAGTGTAGGTCAGGATGGCGCAGACAACGACACCTCTGCAATTCCTGCATCTGTCATTGGAACCGACTACACCAGCTTCCTTTCGTCACAAGGAAGTGCCGCAAACCTCACCGGAACACGCATCGGCGTTCTGGAAGGTTTCTTCAACCATACCGCAAGCAACGAAACAACGCCAGTGAACAAGCTCATGGAGTCCGTGATGTCCCGACTCCGAAAGCAGGGCGCCACTATGGTGCCCATTACCGACACGGCAACCTACGACGCGACCGCCATCGCCACGCAGCTCGATGTCCAGCCATACGAATTTCGCGAGCTTCTCTCGCAATACCTCTCATCCCCCAGCCTTCGCGGCCCGCACCCTCGCAGCATGTCTGAGATCTACGTCAAGAATTACAACACAACATCTCCGAATTTTGTCGTAATCCCACACCAGTACCAACACATCCAGAGAGCATTAGTGTCCTCGACCTCCGACAGCAGTTACATCGGTCAAAAGGCCCAAATCGCGAAACTCACACAAACACTACACTCGACCATGCACGACCTCCAGCTCTCTGCACTCATCTACCCCGAACAGAAGAACCTTGTTGTACCCGTCGGCTCGGCGTCACAGGTAGGCCGCAACGGCATTTTAGCGGCCCTGACAGGGTCACCGGTGATCACGATCCCAATCGGATTTTCGGAGCCAAGCGACACCGCACCTATTGGTATTCCTGTCGGCATGGAGATCCTCGGCCTCCCATTCAGCGAGGGTAAATTATTGTGGATCGCCAAAGGCATTGATGACAGGCTACACGCCCGCAGAATGCCCGTCACTGCTGGGTTAAATGGCACTCTCGATGCAACCATCGCGTATTACACGGAGGTCCCGAGCGTGACGCCGTTGAAGAACATCCCCACGACTTATCCACTTGGACGCTTCTGAAGACTGTCGTAAGATGATATCCAAACCCGGATGGATGAGC
The DNA here is from genome assembly GCF_000709125.1 of Exophiala aquamarina CBS 119918. Classification (NCBI taxonomy): domain Eukaryota; kingdom Fungi; phylum Ascomycota; class Eurotiomycetes; order Chaetothyriales; family Herpotrichiellaceae; genus Exophiala; species Exophiala aquamarina. The sequence goes on from NW_013550585.1 coordinate 2,894,873, forward strand.
AGTGCCATGCCATAGCCTGCCATATCATAGCATATGACGGATCTGAAGTAGACAGTGGTTTCGTTAGCCATCTCTGGCTTATGTACGACCTCAACGCCGAGGGAACGAGAGAGGGAAGGACGAAATTGAAAACCAGTTACCAAAAGTGCGCAGTATAACACATTGACCAACACCAGCAAATAGATCGTGCATGTGTGAATATATATTTACTGGCTTGAGGCGTTAGAATTTCGAGGCCTAAGCACACACTCTCTCGAAGTTATGAATAAAGAAATATCGACCCAACAATGGATGAAGCCGCCTATAACGCGACTTCACGTCCCTCGGAGCCAGCGAGCGAAAGGGGAAGTAGAATGGAATTTTGTAAAACAGATGTCGTTCCTGAGCACTAGCATTGAGTCTTATATTTACCTACCTAGGTACCCTAAGTATTCACTGAAGGAGACATGACACGCCATGGTATCTTGGCACTAAGTATAACGAAATACCGTGGTAGCTTAATTAGTTTACCCAGAATTTGAAAATTAGGACCATTGGAACCACGGACAGATTTGTCGTGTGCCCCAAGTTCCTCTATCTAATTGAACTAGTATCGTGTGCTGCATCATACTCTTGATGCGTTCATTTCAGTTCATTTCGTGCAAAGACCCCACTGTCCAGGCGGACGAAGCAGAGCACTCGTTTCTCCGACCACGGTTCAAGGAATTCCATACTTTCATCTCCATCTAGACATTCGTGTTCAAACTGTTGCAGAAGGAGCGTCCTTCGCCGCTGCCGCCGCCTCGTCCTTCTTCTGCCTCAACTCCTCCTCCAGGAGACTTTGCTTTTTGACATACTCGAGCACAATTTCTTCCTCGGTCTTCTGCTTGGAGAGGGCACCGAGGCGACGGTGCTCCTCTTCCGAAGACGCGGTAAGGGCTCGTTGGAGCTCCGCGTCGTGTTTTGCATCTTGAAAAGTGGCGTTCGTGGGTGGAGCAGGTACTGCATTCCCGTTGGCATTGCCATCGCTGAGCAGAGCGGCTTCTCGTTGGGCAAGGTCCTTCTTCTTCTGTTCGTTCTGGGTGTGAAGCTGCTTGCTTTCCTCAACTGCGCGCTCGAATTCCACATCAAAGTCGGTATCGACTCCAGAGTCGCTGTCATCCTCCCAATGAGTCTCGTTGCGAGGAGGGAGTTTTGGCGGCTGGCCGCCAGTCTTTTTCTTATAGTCCTCAAGGCTTTGAGTCAAGACACGCTCTAGTTCCTCATCGTGTTCGTGAACTTCTGGTGCAACGGAGACTACTCCAGTCTCTTGCCCTTTTTCTGCATGTGCCTTCTTGTATTCCTGCATGCTGGCCTTTATGGCTGATTGATAAACTTCGTCCGAATGCTCCTCTCCTTGCTGGCCTGCATTCTTCAATTCTCGAAGACTAGCCCGGAGTGCCCGCTCGATGACAGCGTCCTCCTCAGGGTTGCCCTTGCTTGTAGCATTGATTGAAGTGTTAATGGCATGTTCATAGTCGTCTAGACTGTCTCGCGAATGGGAGTTCCCCAAAGTCGAAGAAGAGCTAGTGTGCTTAAGATGATGACCGCTCTCATGGTCGAAGGGGCAGAACTTGCATCTACTCTTGACTTTGCCTTTATGCTTCTCCGCATTTCTGATTTTCCTTTCCCTGCGTAGAAGTTCTTTCTCCTCTTTCTTGAGCTGCGCCTTACGATCGGACAGAGCTTTTCGCTCGTCCCAGCTAAGGTGCCTGGTGTTCTTAAAACCGTGAATGAGTTCCACAGAATTACTGTGAGATTTAGTGAGAATATGACTCTCAATGGCCTCTTTGCGCTCGTTTCCATAAAGCTTGCCTCCCTTCTTTGTTTCCAGTTTGGTGGATTTCCAAGCTTCGACTATTTGTGTTCTTTCCTCTGGTGTGCTGGATTTCCAATCCTCGAATCCTTGTGCCGTACGTGCTGCAATGATGTAGTTCTGAACGGAGCTGCCGAAGTGCTTCGATATTTCCGCATATATACCTTTGGCGGTGTATCCCGGAAGACCCCAGATGCCCGCACCAGGCTTGAGGATCAAACCACCAAAGCCTCTTGCAGCTCCTTTGATGAAGCCAGCAGCGCCTTCCTTCCTTGCACCGGCCAGAGGCTGAGTGATGAGGCCTGTTATACCATCATAAAATCCGTAGCCGAACTCTTTGCCGGCTGCTTTCAAGCCAGACTGGAGATCGACAATTTTCTCACTCTTGCGAACGGTTTGGTCTCCATACAGTTTGGGTGCATTGTGAAAGCCCTTTGCCAATGATAACGTAAAGTCCATGGGAGATTTGACGCCGGCTGAAACAATCCGTCCGGCAGCTTTCGCCCCACTGATCGCAGTTTCCAACGTCACCTGGCTTACTTCATCAATTGGACACGGCGATTGTTCCCTTGGAGTTCCTGATCGCGATCCTGATCGAGAGCCATGCCTCGAGTGGCGGCGATGAGAATGCTGCCGGGATGAACCATCTGACGACATGACCATCGACATTGCAGACATTCTGTTAGAGACATCGTCTCGGCCTTCGGGTGAAGTGGGAGGCGTCTCTGATATAGGTGAAGTCACTAGCCCCCTGCTTAAGTCTTGAGCGGAGCCGTGTTGTGATGTTGACACAGGACTGGGACTGCCACTAGTCGATCGTCTCTTCTCGTGAATATCTTTAAGCTCACCACTCGCACTTTTCAATGATTTCAGGATCTCTACGGGAAAGTCGGCAATCCCCATCGAGAGGTTACCAATCGTGCCAATAAGAGCAGCAGCCCCACCTGAAATTGGTTCCCAAGGACCATCCTCAGTTTCGTATTCTCGAGGCCGATAAAGTTTCAGGTCAGAAAAGTCGAGAAGACCCTCACTTCCAAGTACGGTTGCAGCGAGTGTTGAAAGGCGGATATCTGTTCTTTTAACACGCCAGACAGCAACACGTGAGGGCAACAAAGAGCATCTCAGATCTGAGAGGCGTAGCTGCTTGTGGAATGATTTTGCCCCTGCATCTGTACCATCTTCAGCTTTGATCTTCTGGCTCAACTCCTTGGCCCGCTCGAGTGATTCGGGTTTTAAAGCTTCCTTGATAGATTCTGCAAGCTTGTCAGCTGTCAAATTCTTGTAAGCGACAGGCATAGGTCCTGCTCCGGCTCTAGCTGTCATAGAGCCCCAAAACGGTTGATCACCAAAGAAGGGAACGACAACGGTGGGACGGCCGGCCAGAATCCCCGCTGCGGTGGTGCCTGCACCACCGTGATGAACAACGCAAGAGACATGCTGGAAAAGCCAGTCGTGAGGGCAGTTGCCAAGCATGTAGACTCCTTCAGGAATACCTAACTCGTCAGCGCCGAGACCTCCCCAGCCTTTTGAGACTAGGGCTCGTTGGCCGGTCTTCTTTACAGCTTCAAAGATCATTTTAGTCATGGCATTTGGGTCGTCAACGACAATAGAGCCAAAACCGATATATACCGGGGGAGGGCCTGCAGCTAGGTAGTCAGCCAGCTCCTTTGGTGGAGTGTAATTTGACGACAGATTGAGAAAGTAGAAGCCAGATATATCGATATAGTGACCCCAATCAGCTGGCTTTGGAATTAGAGCAGGAGACCAACAATAAGTCCAGGGGATGCGTAGTCGACTGGCCATCCCAGGAGCCCACATAATGCTGATAGGCTCGAGGCCTAGGCTCCGCTCCCTAAATCTGTTTATTACATCACCAAGACCTTGCCAAGTCAGCATATCGACAAGAGCATAGGTGACGAAGTTGGCCATATTGGGATCGGTATTGGAAGATATGATGTTGGCGAGAGGGTGCGGAAAAGATTGTGTTGGCGACCATGGCATTGTGAACATGAGATGCAGCGGGATGCCCAGTTTCTCGGCGATGTGTACATGGGCGAAACTTGGGGGATTTGCAATAATAGCGTCGGCCACGAAAGGCTTCAATGCTGGATCGACATCGAAGGATACGGCACTGTCGAAACTGCGGGCATCCATGCTGTCATCGGAAACTTGCACGCCAGTACCATCACCGGCTTCAATGCAGGAGCGCCAGCAGCCAGAGATGATTTCATAAATGCCTTTTCTCCGCTTGCCAACATCACCACTCTTGAGGGAGTCAAAACCCGGCATCAAGCCAGGATTCTTGACCATGAAGGCCATGAGTTCGGCAGGATCACCTCCTATACTGAAAAATTCCAGACCATTCTCGGTGACGAACTGCTTGAAGGTAGGATGGGTGGCTATGCGGATACGATGGCCATACTTTGCTTTCAACACCTGGCCGAGGGCAACAAAAGGCTGAACATCGCCTCTGCTGCCCACGATTTGGATGACGATGTTCATAGGTGGTGGTGGGAGTCCATCGGTTTCGCCCAGGCCCTCAGGAATCTCTGGCTCTGCTTTGTGTCTTTCCAGTTCCATCTGACGACGCAGAGCGGGAAGCAGGAGGTTTGACAGCTTTCTGTTGCGCTGGTTGATTTTTATATTGACTCTTCCATCGCTGGCAATCTGAGCCCCAGTGTCCAGGCCATTTTGGCTGATGTCTAGTTGACCATATTCTGCGCCATTGAATGCTGGGGGCGGAACGTCGTCAAAATGGGGAGATATCCCGCCGTGATGCCGTACATGGCCTTCTGACGAGGAAATCGCATTCTTCTCCTTATCTGCGCCGTCCTCCTCTTGGTTCGCGGCGGCGGCGGCGGCGGCCTCTTGTAGAAGGATCGCAGGGATTGCTGCGGACTGGTCTGCGGTTGGTGACTGAGAGGACATTATGGCGTTGGACGAGGCATCAAGCAGTCACAAGGGACATCCGGGCAGGGAAGAATTTGTAGCAAAAGGGAAAGGATGAATGATGAGTATGGAGGAGGGGTTGATAGACAGGGTTGCCACTATTTTGGGCACAGTACGGAATGAGCATGGAGTAGTGAGAGAGCTAGAACACGGTCATGCAGTGTGATAAAGATGAATGTACGATACCTTCCTTAGTGGTGGACCCTGACCTCACACATCTTGGGGACCTGGAACTGGGTCTGGCCTGGAGAAGAAGGCATGCGGCGGTGCAGCGGCCAGCGTATTATCCTTGGGAACAAGGTCCAGATACAAGGCTAAGATCTGTGGTGCATGTGGTGCATGTGGTGGTGACTGGTTGGCCCTGGAGGAAGATGAAATCGCGGTCTGGTTCTGGGTTAACGCGGGACGTTTCCTGTTTTGGCATACGGCCGGCTGCTTTATGCGGTGCCCCTCGGCCAGCCTGCAGGGTGTCACATTTGTCCCTCACACTAGTGACAAACTTGGTTAGTGGCTAGCCACCTCCTCAACACTCAGCATCCCATCACCGCCACCATTCCTCCCACTTTTTGCTTAATCGTGCTGAATCATCACTCTGCTTTTCCCCTCTCTGGGTGCCCTCTTCTCCTCTTCTCACTCCAGTGGGTATAGCGGTCCATGCAAGGCTCACCCTCCGCTCGGTAGAGTCACAGACTCACCACCTATCCATCTAATCACCGACCCCGGTACTAGATGACATAACCCTGATCATTCACCCACCAACGACTGGACGGACTCTGAGGTAATCAACCCACTAATAGGTGAGCCGCACAATGATGAGTGACAGTCTGACAGACTCTCCGCAGAGTACCAAGCCCATCGCATCGATTCTCGGCCTATTTGCAGCCCCGTTGCCGTTTCCACCCATTCGCGACGCTTTCCATCGTTTCAAAGGTGATTTGTCCTTCTTCCGCCTCCTGACTTCGCGCCACAAGCTTTGCAATGAATTTGTCGATCATCCCGACAATGTGTGCTCTTCCCGAGCTCTCAGGGTGCCAGATCATCCTACAAGTGTCTCAGTAGACCTGATTGCCTCAAACGGTAAGGGACTTCAACTTACGGAAAGACGGTTCCATATCCCTTTCCTGGCTCCTCATCCAACCAACTTTCATTCTCCCAGATCCAATCGAATCGATCCCACCACATCTTCTCCACCAGATCGACACCAACATAGCCTTGCGTATTTGCCGCATAGGGATAGAACCCAAGCTTATCTTGTCAATAATGCTTCGAGCCTTTCATGCTTGCAAGGGTCAAAGAAGAACTTACAGGGGTCATGTCCTCGGTATACCAGGAGCCCGGGATCTCAACCAATGACTGATCAGCCTCGGCAGTGCCGGCCTTGGGTTGCTCTGGAAGTGGTGTGGGAATCATCCAGCTGCTTGCAGCCTTGCTGTAGTCTGGAACATGCGGTGGCTCTCCAGGAAAGGGTTTGGTTATAAAATAAGGAAGGGCATCGTATGCGTTCATGCTGGAGTCGTAGAGAAAATCGTGCTCCTGTAGGAGACGCACGGTCGTTTCCCGAATTTGATATAATGGGGCTCGATATCCCACGGGTCTCTTACCACTTTGCAGCTTCGTGACAAGCTCAATACACTTTTCCAATACATCCTTTTCCTGTTCGACCGTCATTGCATATGCTCCTTCATGGCTATATCCGTGCAGACCGATCTCAGCTCCACTCTGTAGGATCTCTTGTGTTTGAGCTGGAAATGTCTCGAGGCTGTGCCCGGGGATAAACCAAGTCACCTTGTCGGAGATGCCATGTTTTTTGAACAGTCCTAACAATCTTCCAACTCCTACGTTGGCTGAGAAAACCCCTGCAGAGTAGTCTGAGAGCGTATTAGCTGGGTCATGCCCAGTGCCTAGGTACCCAGAAAGTGCGTCAAAGTCAACTGACAAACATATCCTCAATCTGCGTTTTCGTTTGTCATTTGACACGGGGCTCATGTTTGATTCCATTTGATCGCTCTGTTTCAAGGAAAGTGCAGCTGACCAAGGAAAAGTTCTATAATGGTTGACCACACTGGTATAAGTTGTTGAAAATTGAGCATCTGCGTGTCGGCAAATATCAACTTCTCCGTTTTGCGCCTATGTATCCGTACTCCGACTGTGGTATTAATAATTAATTAATAATAGAGGCTATCTCCGCCACACGTGGGCGCCAAGAAACACAGCAACATTACTCTGAACATCACCTATCCTAAGGTAGGCTACATGTTCATATTACCCTACAACTTCGCCTCCAACATACCGGACAGCTTGCCGACCAGGACCTCCTTTTTCACTGCTTAGTGTGGCAAGGGTCAGATACACTACTTGTATCTATGGCGATGACCGGAGGAGCACCACACTGGACTTGCTCGCTTCTGCCTTAACACAGCAACCATGGCTGGTCAGGGCAATCCAGAACTATATCGAGTTCTTGCAACTTTGAATAGCTATGTTCCACATTCAAATACTCCACCCAACGGACAGAGCGCTGGCGCCGTCACTGGAGATTTCTATGGCACTACCAATCAACCATCTCAGCCCCCTATGGGTTCCAATGTGAGCAGTGTTAATCTGGGCTCCTCAATACCAGGATTGGGCTTCTTCGCCGAACCGGTGAACCAGGTCAAGCCCATCACGCCGCCTCCCGTACTACTCCACCAGACTCAGGCCTCATTGCAGGAATCGCAGCGTTCGACGGCTACTCCACCAGACTCACGTCGCCTTACCATCACGCCAGCAGTTCCGGACGCATCTACCATCATCACCTGGCCGGCAGCTCTAAAACATGTCACTAAGTACTTGGTTCCGGACGAAAAGGCAGCCACGCGGATCAAGCACCTCATTGCTGAGCAGCACAAGCATGAACGCCAATGGTGGGCGGGCAGGGAGGCTGTTGTTGCCAGGCAGGAAGGACGAACGGGCACTTCGCAACAAGTTGCCGCTCTCTTGCAATCAATTGGTGGTAAAGCAATGCCGGCTGCCCCAAGCGACCCAAAATTGAATGCAGCGGAGCTGGCTATGTATGACAAAAAGGTGTTTGCTGGGTTGTCTGCTTTGGCGGCAGACTTTGACAGGCAGTTGAAGAACCTGGGTATTCCTTTCTATTCAATCCGTCATGAGCTGGTAGTATTGGAACAAGGGCCTCAGAAGGCCGGGTCTTCGAAAGGAAGGATCGACAAAGGTGAATTGAGAGAGTTGCAAAAGAGGATGCTGCAGACCCTGGAGGACCTGTTTGCGGACTAAGACAGTCCGACCATAATCTGTCTTCCACGTTGAGGACATTGGTTCCGTAAACTGGTCCTTCCAGATATTGGCCTTGCACAACAACTCCCATGAACACACCTGTTTGAAACTTCCAACTCTGAGATGATCGAAATATATAAAAAGCCATGAAACTCGATTTCTGGTGCTCTAAGACTTCCACCCTGCAGACGAGGGACACATGGCCAGGACTTATATGTGCGACGCAGCAAGGCAGCCATGGCAAAGTGACTCTAATAAGTGAATGAGGGTCTACTTCGCACACACGCAAATGCTCAATGTGCACATTCGCCCGCGCCTTCCACCAGACAACAGCGACTACCTGCACTAGCCAGCCGCTTGTTTGGACTACCAAGTATTTATTCTTTCCAGATCCTCCTGCCGATCTTCTCACTCCCCTCCCACTCATATCATTCAATAATCACTTCAGGCTCTGGTTTCGTCATGGACGATCAACCCATTGTTAGCCCTGACCTTGCCAGTCTTGCAGCACTCGCAACAAGCCTTTCTGCGGAGCTCAATGGTTTGCAACTTACTTGCGGCCATGAAAGCACGGCCATGGATATCCAGGCAGTCTCGAAAGAGCTCATTCTGCTTGCCGATGAACTCTCCAGTCTTGATCAAGCTCTCAGAACCAACGCAGATCAATATACCTCTGCATTCTACGAAGATCTTGCTGAAATCGTCACACACCTACGTCAAATTTTCGACGACGTCTTCGATTGTGCAAAGGCAATGAGGAAATCCGATACCCCAGATGTCAACGCCGTTGGATGGCTGCACAAGAAGAGACATGTGCACAAGCTTCAAAAACACCTTGCCGCAAACAAAACAACTCTGACCGTCATGCGTACCGTCATCCGCCATGGCAAAGACTATGGTACTCAGACGTAAGCCCCCGACAATCATTTTCCCATCATCAAAGCTAATTGGAATAGATCACCCGGCCGATTAGCAGAGTCCTCCCCACACACTCTTTTAGAGGATTGGTCGATTTTAGAATCCGTCTTCGCGAGTAGGGCTGCTATTACAGACCTTCAGCGTGCGATTGGCGCTTCCCTTCAACACAGTTCATCCTCGAATTCCGAACCTGCTAGCGACACTCCCTCGTTTGAGCCCGGTGCCCACGGTCGGAAACTTTCATCAACAACTGGTGTTGAGGTACCCCGAATTGCCGATGTTCTTCCTGAGAGCAGGGTCCCCCAGGCGAAGAAGAAAGAGGATGACCTTGCACGCAGATTTTCCAAACGTGGTGTACGGCTAGCTGTCCACAGCTCAATCTTGGATCTAAACGCCCACGACGTGCCAAACTCCCTAAAGCGTAAATGGATCTCTCATGTCCACGCGAGAGATCCATCAATGGCACAGCCGAGCAACATCCCAGAAGTCGATTCTTTGCCAAGCCTCCTTGCCCGTCGCTCCACCACAGGAGAGGAAACCTCCACCACAGCACCAGAGTTCGAGTCCAAGGCCAAGAAACGCAGCTTGACGTTGATGAGTACTCCAGGTGCGAAAGCTCTCAGTAAAGTGATCCGTCGTCTGTCCAACACTGGGCTGAACAACGACAATAAGAGCGTGGAAAGTGATTCCAAGCTAGGATGGAGCTATCGTCTCACGAAGCCGTTTATGAAGCCAGAGTTGACCACGCCTGATTTCCAGAAGGATGTCGAAAGTTCGGCATTACGTTAATTTAGAGTCCAGTTTGAGTCCTCATGGCACTGCCTGATGGTGGTTCTGACTTGAAAGGGGATGATACGTGTTCGAGCGCACCTACTACGCAATATACTACGCTAGTAACAGTGGTTCAGGGATGGATTTCTTTTTAGCAACAATAGTCTCAATCGGAGGCGATATTATGACATATGGATTCTGGAATACACTACAGCTTGATAGAAGAGGTTTTCTCAAGATACGTAATAATCACACACTCACAAGAACTGTCTTGTTCCCTGCAACCATTTTTTATACACTCGCTTTTCACGGCACCAGGAGTGCTCACGACATTCACACAGCTTGAGAGGCTATTTGAATACCAAACATACACTTAGTAGCGGCCATACAGCGGGCGTAAACACTTGAGCATGTACAGAAGATTTGAATGAAACCCAATAGACTTCGACCTTCGTCGAATACTTGTAGCCATTTCATCAAAGCAAATCGAACAGACCTGACTCCCCAGGCCCTCAAAATTTCCAGTAATCCACATGACGTCTTGGACGACGAGGCTGAGCCCGGCACTGTCCTTGAACGTTCTCTCGAGTGGTGAGTCTTGAATATTGACACCCATATCCGTTGAGAGAATTGGTAGACTTAGCGCTTGGTGATTGGTGATGTGATGTGATGTGATGTGAGGTGAGAACTGATCCTTTGCGATCTGAGAGAGTCCAGAGGCCTGAGTCTTGACCTATCCGTTTGATCCTCGGCTTCGACCAACGACCAAATAGTGAGTCGTATCGCCGCCAGACTTAGTCACCCACTTAGTCACCCACTCACTCACTGACTTCAGGGCCGAATGCCGAGTAAGCATAACGAGTTGGTCGATCAATCGGACATTCGACTGCTCTCTCCAACCACAGGTCCCGTTCCGTTTACTTCCACGTGGCGTTTGACGGGAAGGCAGGTGAGGCAAGGGATACAAAGAAGAAGAAGGCAAGATGCAAACAAACGGAGCACGCTGACTAGCACTGGTATGTTTGGTTGCCCGTTGGAGGGAGGTTCATCAATGGCTGTGCATGTCACCGTGCACGAGCTGACAGGCTGTATATTTGAAACTGTACATTGAATAGATAGGCATACCCATATAAGAGGCAAAGAAAAATATATTCTTTTCTTCCTCCACCTCTAGGCCCTTCCCACATCGTCCTTCATCAGGTAACGAGAACCGAGAACAAGTACCGCAGCCGACGTTCATTCCCATTGCGCGATCACTCAGGAGACTCGCCGCCTTCCCGCGAACAAGACTCAATCTCAATACATATACTCGTACCTAGATATATCCTTCACGACACCCAACAAGACGTCGGCATCAACCCCTGAAGGACACACAGAATGGAGGCGCTTGGTGTCATCTTTCCAAGGGGGGTGGCGAAGGAGGGCAGGCGAACAACGCGTCCGAGTTTCCCGTCCAGGCGCCTCATGGCCCCCATACTAGGTTTAGCCCACATGGCTGCGGGGCTTGATTCTCGAGCCGACTTTGGTGAGCATGACACCGGGAAAGAGGAGCAGTTCTGGAAGGATTCCCCTGGCGTTGAGGGCGATTGCTATTGGAATGTTTCCGATGATGGCGAGGAGTGGGAGGATATTGGGTCCAAAGAGGGGTCGAAGAAAGGGACGTCTTGCTTCGACGACGACGACGACGACGACGACGACGACGAAGACGACGACGACGACGAAGAAGAAGAAGAAGAAGAAGAAGAAGAAGAAGAAGAAGATGATGATGATGGCGGTCTTATCATTCGAGGAGACAACGTCCCTGTTCCTGGCACCCACAGCCACATTCGGAAAGGAGGAGATATTGTTGCTGACTGGGAGGTTATCGACCATTTCGGCGGAACTCCAAACGCGGGCAGTACAGCATGGGGGCCCAGGGAGGGTTCCACCACTCTCACTGGAAGTTACAAAATCATGCCTAGACAGGTGAAAGAAAGGAAACTTGAATCCGCTAGGAAAAAGCCAGAACTGGATCAGTGTTGGACAATCTCACCAGAAAGGGGGCACATGACGATAGTTGCACGAAGACCAGCTGGACCTGTCGAGTGCGACCAGGAGGAAGATTCTCTGGCTTTCGCTGTTCCGGGAGGACAACGAAGCTCGACAGACCATGGGAGGTCCAGTAATGTCCTCCCTCGAATTCAGTCAGCAGCGGCGGCGATCCAGAAACCGCGAGGAAGCCGAACATCAGGAGTCGTCGTCTCAAGAAAGTGAGACTTGCCTTGGAGAGCAACCCGCCCTCGAAGATTTCATCCGCTATGCAAAGACCGTGGACAATTTGGCGTCATCCATTGTCTCGATCATGACACCAGCGTCGCGAAGCCTTTTGCCGGTGCTGGGCCGCCAGAACAGCATCGTCTCCTTTGTTTCCAATGAACAGCATCAACATAGGGTCCGGTTGAGCAGTGATCCTCAGCGGCGAGATATCAAATCGGAGTTCATCCACCGCAGGTTGATGGCGCAAGCTAGGAAACGGAAGCCGGATCATAAGAGGGTAAGGTAGCCATTGCATAGGTGGCCTCAACAGGCCCAGAACAGGCCCAGGAGGAATTGAGATTGTTGGAGGGGTCAGGCGGAGATGTTGACATTGCAATGAGCCGTTCATGATGACGAGTGGTTTCGATGGCTAGCTAAGGGGCGACTCGGGGTGCTCGGCAACTGACGCTAAAATTCGGTGGAGGTCTGAACAGAGCACGGTGTACTGTACTGGCAATGGGAGGGCATAGGGTGATGCAGTAAAGAGCGAAGTCGTGGATTGTGGATTGTGGATTGCGGATTGCGGATCGTGGAGAGGTGCGGGCAGTTCCCGAGCTTGAATGCTTCCATTAGAGAGAACTGAATCGCCCGGTTTTAGACAGATGTCAGTCATCGTAGATATGGGATAAAGGCTTTCGAAAAACTTGCAAAGACTTTTGTGACTGGTCAGAAGTTGGGAGGGTTCGTCATGTTGTTATATTTTCACTAGCATTTATGGTAAGCATGGCCACTTCCCGTACCTAAGCGGGTAACATCAATGCTTCATGATCGATGCCCACCCGCATTGAAGCCAGTAGTTAGAATCACTGTAGATAAATCTCTGTTTTCGAAACCCGAGGGTGATGACCGCACATCTGGTGGCAGATTGTTTTTGTAAGCTTCCAATACCCCAGAGGGCGCTTTTCGAATGCCCAAAACCGAAAAGCGCGGACCACAAGCTGTGGCTCTGTGCAAACAGGGGCGTTCGTTTTCCAGAAAATGTCAACACTTTCAGTCTCTTTTACCAGCGCTGGTGCCGCTATACCCGCCATAGCCACCATAGCCACCATAACCTGAAGTCCTCGCTACGTTGTTGCCAACATTTCCACCTAGGATGCCGTTCCCATAAACGCCACTCCTCCCGCTCTTGCGCCGCTCATAAACGAGCATAGCCATCGCGCCAACCCCCGCGCTGGCAGCAATGGCGAAGAAACTTAGAAGGGAGAAACCAACGCTGTGATCTCTGATTCCTAGGACTGGCCGTCCCACCATACCGGGTAGAACAGCTCCGTCGATCCATCCAACATTGAATGTCAGAACCACTGGTTCATTGCGAACAATTTTCGGACCTTCGAGCGGTGTGCTCGAGGATGTGTTGGGCAACGAATAGGCCGTCGACGCAATGAGATGGGACTGGCTTGTTTCTCCGGGAATGTCGGACTCTGGAGAAATATGGAAGAGCACATTGATGTTGGTATGCAGGTGGAGATGGGATAGTTGGAGAGTCCCTTGCAATGCGATTGTGAAGGGTGTCCATTGGTCTTTTTCAGCCCCTGTACCACCAACACTAGGCAAGGATGACGCTACCCCAAGTTCACTTTGAGATAAAGGGTATGAGGGTACTCGACATGTCAGGGGCACATCGCTGTGGACAAAGAACTCGAATAGATGGTAGAGTTCGTCGGGCAAGGAGTCGATAGTACACGTTTGTGTTTGAGGCGTGTTGTAGAGGAAGGACAATGGTTGGTTGGTTTCATTGCAGGTTGGGAATGGGATGTATTGGAGGTTTCCATGGGTGTCGGTGATCTGTTGCGTTGTAAGTCACTCGAGGGTTTCAGGGCCAAGAAAGGACACAGTCACAACTACTCGGCGCAGAGAGGTGCCAGGGCGAGGAGAGACATACATGTTCGCCGGTATCACTATCAAGGTAAGTAACAGGATTTATTCATCGGTCTGCTGGAGAAGCTCACATAGTCCTGTTGAGGCAGCTAACAGGGATCAGTTCACCCTTGGTGTATCCCCTCCTAGTCGGAGTTCCGTCTGACAATACCGTCTCCTGAGCAGCACTGACAGCAGCGGACAGGGAAAGATAGAAGACAGAAAGAGCACGCAATGGAAGAAATGCAAATCGAAACATGGCCAAATGAAAGGCAGGGAAGGTGAGTAGTGAGCACTAACAGTTGAGGAGTGACTTGGTGGCCTGCGACTGCTTGGAACCCAGGAACCAGATTGTGGACGGGGGAGTTTTCGAAAAAGCGATGGAATTGAAGATCGGCCGCTAGTGGCGGGCCGAGCCGTGGAACGCTTCTGGTTGACGTCACGCCCCAAATTGTTCCACCACGAAGAACACCTTGCTTGGAGAGTGAGGAATGGGTGGGTGTAAATTCCGTACCGAAAGCTGCCAAGTTAAACTGTTGATTTTGCCAACCTGCGGCCTCAGCCAGGAATGTGCCTGCCGTGGTCATATTCTCAACCATGGTGAGATGTTGCTCTATGCCCCATCGGGATGAAAACACTGGGAGTCTTGGAAATTACAAGCTCCTCTGACTCGGTTTGGATAGATAGGTCACATCAATATATGTAACGTCATACGTGCTGTAAGTCTGGGGTGAGATCAAAGCATCAATGACAAACGATGATTTGGGTCGTCCTTCGGCATCAAAGCGGTCAAATGATGAACTGAATATGCTCTTGTCACCCCTCGAAGAGTATTAGTGGCGAGGCCTAAATCTGGATAGCAATACAACGGTAGCAATTTGTACCTACGGTGAGATGTGGGATTCTAGGTGAGCTAAAGTTGCGAGGACTGGGAACGTGCGTCAGACATTCATACGTGGGACCATAGTCATCCATTTTGTACTGCTTCTTGAAATGTAGCATGATCAACGCCTGGTTTGCTGGGTGGTCGAAATACCACTATCATCAAGCTTGTGACTGTTCGAGAACTGTATTAAGAATACTTTAAGTAGGTAGTTCCCGATCTCTCTCTATGCTCCCACACACAGTCTTTCGGTCACCAATGGTTTTGTACACGGTCTGCGTTCTCCCCCTCAAGACTTGGAAGTTGTCTTATCAGCATGTTCAGCAAGGACATGTGTTGGGTTGTCTGCTAGACCCGAGGCCTGTTCTCCTTTCCCTTCGTTCTTCCCCTGTGAGTTGTCGACCTGGAAGGATATGTGAGCTCATTGGTTACAGTGTTCTGAAGAGGAGAAGGTGGATTCAATTCAAGTAAGGTACCAGGTTTTGAGGACTCACCTTTCCACTCCCTGGTTGGGCAGGATGAGCTTGTTGCTGAGCACCGGTTTGGTTCTCAGGGTCGGGAGATTGACGACCAGCGTTAGGTGCAGACATTTCGGGATGAGGGTTTTGTTCTCGAGTCTGGAGGGAAGGACTTTAATGAGCATCCATACTGCCGTGGGGAGATCGTTGGAATCCAGTACAACTTACAAAGAATTTGTGAGGTTGGGGATAGAATTGATTAATGTTCTGTGCCTTTGAGAGAGTTCAAGGATGAAACAAAGGAATATGATTATTTGCAGGAGCGAAATCAAGACCACAAGGACCTACTGTTATATTTTGTCACTGAAAGGACAGCACCCCACCAGACAGCCCAGCCCACCTTGGACTATGACGTTTGTCAATTACAATTACTGTCCGATGATGTGAATGTCTACGAACCATGCGGCCGGGCCCTGAAAACCGTTTTCGGAGAAACCAAGTCGCCGATCTCGATGCCAATCCCAATCTCGCATGAAATGCGAACCCTTGGGGCACACTCCTTGAGGATCGAATCAAATGGTATAGATTTGGGCTGCCTGAGCTTGCTACTCGTACTAGAATGGCCAGACGTGACAAGAAGCAAGCAGGTAACTTCAACGTTGCTAAGCCGACAACTTCTATTGATTTCCTCTCTAAATCAAGCGGTGGAAAGCTCCACAGGGCGATTGCATCTCATACAAGTGAATAGACTGCTCACCGAACCCACCACCTAGTTGACCCAAATACGCCGCCAACATCACTAGCCCGTGCAAGCAACATCAGTAGGGACGATCAGCACAAACGCTCAGCCCGCATTGTGTGCCTGCAACGCCGAATGTGCGCTCACTTGACTCCCCGGAGGCTGAAGCTGGCGACTCCAACGGCGGCCAGACCCTGAGCCTTACACTTGGGGCAGCTGCGAGATTTATCTTCGCGGATCTTGAGTTGGACGTAGTTTGGGCACTTTCGGCCTGCCTGATATTTACAACCCTCTTTGTCCATCTTGTAGGATTCATAGTGGCTGCAGCGCAGATTGATCAGGCGCTCGAGGCACATCTTGACTCTCCACGTGTTTCTTTGTTCTGCTACCGGAATTTTCAGCTCAGCCAACGTGCTTGCGTTGCGGGTCCGCAAATACCTTTGTATTTTCTGGTTTGATTATGTCTGGACTGATTTGACTGTGTTGCTCCACGGCGACCGAGGAGAACTTTCCGAATTGTTGGTGCTGTCTGTCCACTGTGGCCTGGCGCTTCTTGCTTCGGCCCAGTTATCCAGGCTCGTCGCAGGCCTCACAGAAGCGGTCCGTGGGAATCGTAGAGGGCTTGTTCATACTCTAAGGGAACAAGGGGATCGAAACAATGGGGTGAGGAAAAGCAATCGTCCGCGACGACTACGAAATGGAAGTTGTGACAGGAAGGCTGGTGAAGACAACAGTCACCTGTGGGAGTAACAAGGGACAAAGAGAGCGCTGTTTTCTGGGGGCGCAGCCAGAGTTTTTGTCCATTCACGACTTAGGTAATTAATTTACTGGTGAGCTGGGAACGGGCGGGGCAGCGCTACATACCACCAGCTAAATACTAAATAGTACGGAGTACGGAGTACTGTAGATAGCAGGGCCACTGTACTCCGTCCTCCGTAGTTCAGGTCGGGGGAGTCATAGACCTGCCCACGCGCCAAAGCTTGACTCTCGCACCCAACGTTGAAGGGGCTGCCCTTGTAGGTCACCGGGCTCGTGGGCCCTTAGGCGCCAGCAGCCTTCCCCAGAGTGTCGTGAGACTGCCCCTAACAAGTGCCAGATCAATAGGTGAGCCTTGGGTGAGCCCTGCGTCCCTAAGTGCAGAACAACTGTTACTTATAACTCACCTTCCAGCTGGGGGCAACCCGTCCCCCCACCAAGCCATTTATCTCGAAGTCACAGTGCCTGATTGATCATTGTGAAGATCAGATTGCCACCTATGAGAGAAATCTAGAACCCCGCTAGGCTCTGAAAGATCCTCGCTGGATCACTCTGAGCTGCGAACTACCATGGTTACAACTACACAGTCAGACAAGAATTCAACAGTCTACTGGTACTACTCAGTCAATTTCTTGCACGGAAAGAACACATTTCAAAGCAGAGGTAGGGCTGCAATGCAGCAAATCACCCTGTGCAATTTTTCGGTTTTCAATATCTGAAACTCTCGACTTGAGCCTCACGCTACCCCAGCTCAACCGCGCCTTAAGAACCTACTAATGGCTCTTCTGAGACCTATCAAGGCACCGATCCAAGGAACAGGCTTGTTCACTCGGCGCAGGAATCTCGAAATTGATTGCTGTCGGTAACGAAGAGTCTGACAAGCTAGCCCGAATTTCCCGCACATCACCTGGTTTTAGGTACTTAATTAGTGACTGTGGTCGCGTGCGCAGAGGAATTGACTTGCGCTGGCTCAGCTTTGCAAAGCGTGAGATCCGCAAGCGCCACTCCTGGAAATGGTTTCTGTAACTCCCGAACTGAATTCGGTACTCAGCTCGGCTCTACAGAGTGGACATGTTCTGTTCTCGCCCAGCCCCTGAAACAAGCACAAGGTATGGAAAAGATTCCGACAACAACTGGAACAGGTGTGCTGTCACTTGTACTGTTCTACTGGCATTGCCGATTGCCCATGAAGGCGTCACGACAAATCCTGCAAATCCCAATGTCTGGATATGGCTCTCCCTGGTACTCCTCTAGAGACTCGTCACCTTCGATTACCGTGGAGGGCAAAGTGTCTTCCAACTGTGCGAGGCTCAGGCCATCACGACGGTTATGAAAAAAGCTGATCAGAGACCTACCCCGAAAGAAAAGAATCCCCAAATCGGCATTCAAGGGTTCCAGTGAAGGGTTGCGCATTTCGTCCATCGCCATGGAACATCAGAGCAAGACCTCAACTTGGAATGCGTTGCAGAGCACAGTGAGCGTCTCCGACCAGGGGTCGCTGTCCTCGACCAAACAGACAAACTTGTTGACAAGTGCAAGGCTCCGAACAACTTCAATTAGATCACGCTTAATCTCGGGGAAGACAACCTCATAGTTTGCGCGGCATCGCTCCTGTGTCAAGCGACGCTGCTCATGGTCCTCGATGAAATCAAACAGGCGATAGAAGATAGCAAGTAGGTCGACGACACAGTGCTGGTCCAGTGTATCCAAGGCTAGAACACGGATCACCGAACTAAGACAAGGCGTATGTCTCGCTAACATGCGAAGACTGTTCGCCAGTTCGTGCATCATGAAGTAGAACCAAAACAGGTCCATCATCAGGTCGTGCCCAGCCTTTCGCATCAATTGTTCTCCATTGTAAGACCGCAACTGAGCCATCATATCATCTTGTTCCTTGATGCAACGCTTACAGTCCTCGCTGCCGGCACAACTTGGTCTCTCGGAGGAGTTGTCCGAGCTTGACGACGACGACGACGACGACGACGATGATGATGATGACGGCGACGACGACGGTGCAGCACTCTCTGGGCTTTCTGATTCCGTCTCCGGACAAATTAGCCACTGATCCATGCTGAGGTCCACTGCCAGATTCAGTATGTCGACGATTGAACCAGACCAAAAGCGGTGTTCTCTAAAATCTCGTTTACACACTACTGTGAATGAGTTTCTAAATGTTCAGAAATTTCTAATACTGCTGCTTCCAATGAGAAGAGAATGGTGGCGAAAGCTCATACTTCGAGGCACTCCATGGCGCAATAAGTACTTCAACTTTCTCAATACATGGAATCCCTGGACTCAACGTCTTCTTGCGCTATTCACTCTCCGCAGCCAACTCTGTTGTCTCCAACTCAAATGCAGGTCAATGAACTGGAACAAACAATGAAGCGCGCAGCAGACCAAATAATGCACGCATTGTCTCGGAACACCATATTCGAGGAGCATACCATGCCGAGCGACTGTCTGAGATGATTCATTTGCGTGATTCAGCGCGACCTTGGGGGAACGATCTGGCTGAAGCGCCATAGATACTAGGGTATTCCACCTCCTACTCGAGAATGGCGAAGAGTAAAAGACCAGGGGTTTCCCAGAGAGTATAAATCGATCACGATTCATAGCTCGTACTGAGTGCAATATCTTCAAGAATCGTGAGCCACTCTTCGCATTGACCCTCGATATATTTATCGTGTAAACTTTACACTTCTATAGACACTTCTCTAAAAAAAATTCAAGTATGACTAGAATTGTATCTATTCGCGAACCGCGCCAAGTAGTTACCTTTCGCCCAAGCGATACCTGTACAGCGCTTATTCTATCATCGACTTGGGCTATCCGTGAATCACCTAGTAGGCGATATAAGGATATAACATAGCTGAAGCTATAGCGTAGGTAATTATCATCGACACTTCTATGCTGGACGTCTAAACCTCGTTGAAGATCGCCAAACAAGTCGTGGACTCCGGCTTTGGGGATTTTGTCGGCTGTCCAGTTTCTGGGGGAATGGAATTCGCCAAAAGAGGCAAGTTGAGTTCGATGATTGGCGCCCCGAAAGAGCTCTTTGATCAAAGATGACGGTCGATCT
The DNA here is from genome assembly GCF_000709125.1 of Exophiala aquamarina CBS 119918. Taxonomy (NCBI): domain Eukaryota; kingdom Fungi; phylum Ascomycota; class Eurotiomycetes; order Chaetothyriales; family Herpotrichiellaceae; genus Exophiala; species Exophiala aquamarina. Next base: position 2,914,685 of record NW_013550585.1, read on the forward strand.
GATGTCTCAAGTAAATGCAAAATCCGTGACGGCGGAAGTTATGAGAGATATCTGGAAGCGTGCAAGTGGTATGTGTAAAGTTTGGTGAGCCCTTTCGATGGCTTTAAGTCACCTGCTGACCCTTCTACCCTTCACTAATAGAGAGTCCGCTCTGTCAGGGCAAGGAGTACAGAAGCCTGTACAGATTTTTCTCAGAGGTGGACGGACGCGCATTAGAGCATGGCAGGCCAGAATGAGTTTGGTACGAAAATTCACACATACTTAAAAACCGTCTCGTTGAGGACTGAAAAGAAATCATTGAGCATGTTAGTCGGTCATCTTAACAAGCAAAACCAACTTCTTCTTGCGAGAGATGAGTCTGCATAAGAAGTTGGAATATAGAAATCAAAAATGGTAGATTTCTACACTCGGATGTCTGATGCCGGAGTGCAAGAGCGATGGATTAAAGAAGTGAAAGCCAAACAAACCATGAGCAACCGAGGAGCCGGTACTTCCAGACGTAATAGCGTTTCAAGTGGAGCTGCATAATTCACATATATACTGTTCTATGTCTGCTGTAGCTGATAGGTTTAGCTACAATCCTCATCGCACGCACATCGGGCGTCTCTAGCTATCTATCTAATCCAGTCATCAGTACATATGCCCAGCTTTCCGAATATGGAGCACTTAGCCAACGACGTGACCGTGGTCCAGCTCTCGATCTCAGAAGCGACTTGCCTGTGCTCGAAAGCTCTCGAAAATGCAGGATACTCTACGAGTGATGCGGAGATGATCACAAAACATCTAGTTGACGCCGAGCTCAGAGGCGGTCCCTTTGCCGGCTTAGCCCGAGCATTGAGTATTATTGATCATCTTCAAAGCTCGGTGACGAGATCTTCCAAATACATTGAGGTCGTCCGCGAAGGGGCAGCATTCGTAAGGCTCGACGGACATGACGCCATCGGGTATTTGGTAGCATAGAGGGCGACGGAGCTAGCGATTGAGAAGGCGAAGGAATCCGGCGTCGCAGTGGTAGGGGCAAATAATTTCTGGTATAGTGGGAATCTGGCCTACTATACTGAAATGGCCACGAGACAGGACCTCGTGTGCATCCTGGCATCGAACGTATGGCCTTGGGTAGATTTGAGAAGTGTGATAAAGGGCTAATGATGTTGGCGCCAATGATTCTGGCGCGTACTAACTCACCTAAAACGTGAAGCGCTAACAAATATGGATACTAAACACTGTGAGGGACTCCAGTGACTCCTGTCAGTGGTTCTCAAACTTCGACATCCCAGAAGGCCTTCGTGTCTCGCGCATGCTCCCGATCTTGCCCATTCTTCACCAAGTTTACGACCATTACGGCCAATAATCTGGTACAGTGGTCATATCACATCAAAACCAGTAGGAAAAATAATGACATCTACCTTCGTTTCCCAACCACCAGCATCGAGAACACCATCTTCAGTTACGCCGATGACAGAACCCAGGATAACCTGGATGTTTGAGCGACGTAGGGAGGGCAGATAGTCGGAACCGGGTGTCATGCGCTGACACCCCAGTGCGTACTGAGCTACTAAGTGCATCGACAGGCGCCGATCTGCACCAAGTTGTTTGCGCTTGCTATGGCTTACCAGATCGCGGGTGCTTTTCTAGTCGTTGCCATGAAAGTGAATCTGCTTGTTCTGTCAGCGCATAGGCTGAAATTGCGGGTTCACAGACCCGGAGGAACCGTTTGTTCAACTCCCCTTCAAAGTCGCGACAATATTGATTGTGGTTACCATTGTTCTTTCTGAACTTGTTTTTCTGGTCCTTGGAGTCTATATTTGAAACGAGCTGGATGCTGTGGATGTCATTCAGCTTACTCACATTGAAAATTTACGCCTCCAGGAGCAGTGTATTTAGCCCCAAATCCAGTGGTAATCCAGATAGGCGATCGCAGGTATGGTACAAGCTTTTTGTTTTTTGGCTGGATTGCTGGAATGATCTGGGCGGCCGAGGAGCCTCCTCCGACAACGGCAACTGGTTTCCCATCTAGGTCGTAGTCGTTGTCCCAACTAGCACTGTGCATCAATTTTCACCGAACCCTTTCGATCCCTGGGATGTCTGGATATTTTCAGGTGCTGTGGGAGATGGAAAGTGAGCGGATGCGTATAGTAGACAGTGGAAGAAGTTGACATTTACTTCAGCGTTCCATAGCAGCTCGCGAGCACTCTTCCCTCATCCGTCCATTGCTTACCGTCTCTATCGAAGCCCTGCACCTTCCAAGTGCCCTCATCTTCGCTCCACTCCGCCCGCGTTACTTTGTGGATAAATTTAATTTTGTCGAACAGTCCGTTCTCTAATCTAATTTAGCGTACGATCAATCTCAGGCCGGATACAAAGGTATGTCTTACCGCCCAATTCTTCAAATACTGCCAGATCTCCTCACTATCAGAGTAGTAGCTACTTCATTCGGGATTTCGAGCGAACGTCCATTGATAGACATGAGAAGGGATATCACACGCGTAGCCAGGGTAGCGGTTTTCAAGCCAGGCCCCGCCACATCTTCATTCTTCTGGTATATGGAGAAAGTTACCTCCTCCTGTCTAAGTCGGCGAGCAGCCTTGTAGGCTACGTTTAGTCCAGCTGCGCCGGCTCCAACACCGACAATGTGGACAGGAGAAGGGGTGTGAAGAGGAGTTTCAGTGACGCTGTACACTGGATGAAAATGGCGATACCAATCGTTCTCGTGAGCGCTGTCTACCTTTGATAGGCCAAGATGACCGGGAAATCCCAAGGACGGGGTATTCGTCGCATCTTGCGAAAGGAAAGTGTTGTGTGGCATAGTCTGAAGAGATCGCTTACAGAGTAAGCAAGACTTTAGGACTTAGGAAGGGTTCAGAAGGCATAGCACTTTTCTAAAGTGCGGCGCTTGATATAAATATATATCAACGAAATAACCATTAATGTGCCTGCAGAAAGCATAAAGCTCTCGGGCGTTCCCGAGCCAGACTAGAGGCTGATTCTACTCAGGGAGGTTCGTTTGGGAGTTGTTGCCACTCCCTTGCTCGAATGTGCTCCTCGGCAAAGGCCCACGATCAAGATATACATGGCGTTGGACGTCCAATATTCTTGAGAGCCGCGACGCCGAATGCCGGGAGAAGTACTTCGAGTATGCTTGGCAGGCACCGACTGCACAGGCTCAAGGGTATGGCTGCCTCGCCGAAACCTCATAGTTTTGGAAATGATTGTCTTGTGACTAATCCAGTTTGTCGGTGATTCGGTCCCGGCTCAAGGATCCCCACTTGATCTCAGTCAAGAGTGGCACGGCTGGTCTCCACAAACCCGTGGAATTGTTCTAAGCCCAAGAAAGAATTGAGCATGTCAGATCCATCGTTCCTGTAACGTACAGAGTGGCTGATTAGCTCGGTCAATAGACTGACCCTCAAGCTACGGAAGGACGTTGGGCCTAAAAACTCACGGATAGCCGGCGCCATGAATGGAAAAGTCTTGTGGCTGGGTAAAGGCGAAGTCGAAAGTCAAAAGGTCATCAGCTGAGAGCACCATTTCGTTCTGATTGAAGTCGTTAGAGGTCGGCGTTAAGGCAGCAAGTGCTTGCGACATTGTTACATTCGGAAAGGTGACGAGGGTGGCCCTGTCGCTTTCGCGACCAGCAGTCTTCGATAATTTTTCTTGGGCTTGTTAGAACATCCGAAAAGCTGCATCAGCACCCCAGCAGATGTCTTTCAGCTCAGCTTGGAACATCATACACAGTTACAGCCTATGATTCCCAAGGCGTGAGATCGAACGAGTGCTAGATTTACAGTCTAGCAAATGGCTTTGCATAGCAAACATCAACGGGCTGATTCTAGAGAACGGATTAGCTGTTAAGGGATGGGAGATACGAGACTAGGTTCCTACATGGCGGGACTTATGAACTCGATCAAGTCCAGATTCATAATCTGCTCGAGAGCAGCATTCATGTTGTTCGCAGCAGCTCTCGTTTTCTGGGTTGCTTGTGTCCGATATGATGATTGTACCGCATCCGCAGCATCCTTAGGATGTGAAAGGACAACTGCTCGGAAAAGCACAAGCGCAACGGCTCTATGGATGATACGTCAGCGAAGGCTGTCGTGGGAAATGACAAGGAGAAGAATCACTCGTAATGAATTCGAACCTGACATGCAAAAAAACTGCTCGTACGGTTTCGAGGGTTGCCCAGTTGTCGCCGACGCCGTATGCTCTTGCAGTTCAGCCTCGTATTTTTTCTAGTTCTTTTGCATTATTTCGCCAAACATGCTTCGAATGCAACTTCAAAATTCTGCCCAACAAGATGCTTAGCCTAACGAGTTCGCTCCAGAGCTCGCCAACGACGTTCGACGAATCAAGAGCTAGAGAGATGATAGAGAAGGAAATGAACAAGGCCTGGTTGACAAAGCATGAGAGGATGAAGACTGTGGTAACCGCTTGTGCCTTGTCGTTGATGCCGATTGTGGCAAGAGAGCCAGTCAAAGCGTTTTGGATGACGAGACAAAAGACGATTTGCCAGCGCTCATGGTTGAGACGAGAGAACATCAGAATAAGTGAGATTCCAGCAACTGGTAACCGGAGATCAGTCTTTTGAACCAAGATCCATCATAGAGGTTGAATGGCTTACCCCAAGTCACTAGATTCGTGATCGTTGCATATGTGCCGCGCATTATGGTAGCGTCAGCGGGAACGAAAAGACGTGCAGTTTGTGGGGGCCAGAGCACTGGCAAACTGTAATAAAACATCCCGCCCAAAAAACATACAACGACGACTACCACCTATCTTGTGAGTTTTGTGAGAATGAAACCATCTGTTTTCCCCATTTATCATACTCACGAACGGATGTTCCGACACAATCGACGAGGCATCAGAGGGAGCTTCGACTTTGTCAAGTATTCCCACACTGCAAATGCCGCCCAGAGGAAGGCACCTAGAATAAGCGGAACCAACGTCTCTGTTGACTTCCAGGGATAACGGCGACCGCCGAAGTTTAGTCCAACAAGTAGCAGAACCCCGGCAGAGGTAAAGAGAAGCAACCCAATGCAATCGATCTCTTCGGCCAGCTCGAGTCGGCGTTTTGTGCCGTGATATTTATTCTCGAAATTCGGCGGCTGGTAGAAAAAGAACAAGAGCAAGAAGGAAACAGCAGCAACTGCGCACATGTACCAGTAACAGGCTCTCCAGCCTATACTAACTATACTAGAATGCTGCATAACCCTGAGGCGATTAATGGAGATACCAAATCTGGCAGGGCGCAAACATATCCGGCGCCTAAGTGTGTAAATAGGTTATGGTAGTTACCTTCATAGCAAGTACGAACTTACCAATAAAGAAAGTCCTTCTCTCATAGGGTGCCGGCTCCATAAGGCATGCATAATAGGTTTCCTGAATACCAGATGCGATGCCGAAGAAGATCTCACTAACAATCATTGAGGAATACTCTTTCCTGTGGCTCCAACTGACAGCGGAGAACGGAAGAGTTAGCAGATGTCTGAGGACAATTAAGGGTCCTACCCGTAGTAATACGCACTGATTGCACCAATAAACGAAATGGTGGTACCGAATAGCAGGAAGTATCGTCGGCCAAAAATGTCGCCGAGACGGCAGCGCAGAGGGATCAAGAATTTGCAATCCAGGCGTAAGAAGGGTCAGGCCCAAGGTCTGCTTCGATGTAACTTAAAATGGTCGACGGAATGAGAGGTGTCGTCTCATAGCAAATCACCTGAAATACCAAAGCCTGCTCAGAAGTTAGGCAGGGGCGGGTGCATATCCGTAGATAAAATTATCCCTACGATGAATGCAAGCACAAGTCTCCAGGAGATATTCTCATTCTCTTGCTCGGGTTCAATAGCAACATTGATAGGATTTGGCTGTTTCTCGACGGAAGGCCCAAGATCAGCTAGGTCCTCGACTTGCCTCGATGGTTTTTGGTGAATCAGTTGTCATTTTCAAAACAACCAGTTGCTCAGGTTGAAGATTGGAGTAATGCTCCCATGGGATCAGGAAGAGTCCAGCTATATATCGACATTTCAGAAAGAAGCGGAGTTTGGACTTACGTACTAGCTGAAATATAAACAACATCGTTGATTGTCAGCTGGATCAAATTTTGAGGAAATTATATGACCTCGGTTCTTCGGGCTCTATCCCTGAGTCGTAAGCGGGCGACCTTTTTCTCTTGGCGTGATAACTCAAGATCGCGCCAGTAGTTTTCAACATAAATAAGTACCAAAGATAGCTCAAGCAACGCGTTTTGGCCGCATTACTAGGTCAAAGGTATTCTCTGATGAACGACTCGGAGGTATTTAAATTATCTGAAAAGCAAGAGAAGCGAGAAGAGCAGGGTGTAAGTGCTCGAAAGAGGTGTCGTTAAGCCTAAATACTCCTTTAGCAGTCTATAAACTTGTTCGGTAGTAACTATCTTGAAGCTATTAATATCTACCTCACCATCGCCTGTTACCGCGCCCACCTCTCCCACCTCTCCCAACCCGAGTTCACCTTCACGCTCACCTGAGGTCCTGTCTCTTGACAATGTGCTGTAGCACCGTGACAATTGTTGCTATTTCCCGCTTTTCGCCTGTTCCACTCCTCTATCTGGCTGTAGCAACCTAGATCAGTACTCTTTGAGGGTTCCACTGTTTGGTACAACTTGTTCTCATGGGCCAGGTACGTATTGTCTCGCCCTCTAAGAAATCGGCATTCAGTACAGCACTTCCTTAAAAGCACGGACGTCCTCATGATGCCCGAAATGCGGCCTGCACAGGAAGTTCGAAGTGAGCACACTTTATTTTCAGGTAAGACGGAGTCTGCCCTGGCCGTCAATGTAGCTTCAATTTGCTCGATATGCGTCCTTGACCTTACACAAATCCAATGTGTGACATGCTGTGAAAGCCTGCATTAGGGCAGTCACATGTGTGAACATGGCGCACAAGATAAAGACATGAAAGATCTGATGCGAGCTCCCCCAGATATCAAATTTGCCCGGTGCTAAGCGCTCTGGAATTCGGAACTGCAACCAGTTATCAGATTATTTGTCTTTCATAGTAATAGCAGACGCGGTGGCGAGCGTGTAAACATACCGCGTACAGACTGACCCCACCGCCATAGAAGCACAGCTCTATTAGATACCATTTCATCCCCGCGTATTGAAGCATATACTCGAGTCCGTATAGCTGGGTTCCGTGCAGCAGAGGGATGAGTGATGAAGCCCCAAGCGCAAAGTAGGCGCCCACTCTCACCCTCCGCCAGCGCAGCGACCTAAACGTAGGTTTTGCAATAAGAACAGCGGTGGCAGTGCCCGAGGTTAAAATCTAGGACTTGTGTCAGTATATCAGGTAAGCGATGGCAGTTACTCAGAAGGACTAACAATCGCCCAGTGTATTTTTTGTAATCTCGGTTCACAGATAAAGATATAATAGATGCCTGAAACAAATGTGCCCACTGTTACGATAACGATTCCCAGTAAATCCATTCCATGCCAGAACTCTTCTACTTTCTGCGAGTGATCTTGCATTAGGTGGTAAATAGCGCTGAAAACTAAACAAGCTTCCGCAACCACAAAGTAGAGTCCGAACATAATATAGTCTGTTTCCGAAACGTTGAGAAATTGAGGGTCGGGGAAGACTCGCATGAAGGTAAAGGCGGTGAGTGGTAGGAGTAGAGCCCCGACTAGGTGGGTATAGACATTACAAGTCTCATTGTGTAGAAAAGTTAAGCTGGTGAAAACTCCTAGATAATCTGCTTTTGCTGGTCGATAGCCGCTGAGGATATATCTGCTGTCAATCTGCCATTCGGGAACCTCATGCCATTTTACGGTTCGCGCTTCAGCCTTCGGCTGATTCTTGGACGCCTCCATGGAGCTTGTATTGACGTCCTGCACATGCCGTTTCTTGATTTCTGTTTTCGACATGATCCTCCCACCTAGGTGACTTGGATGTGCTGACAGTGGAGAACGGGGGGACTCGTGAGTATGGACGAGGCAAGAAATATTCCCAGCCTGGATTGGAGAACATCAAAGGAAAGGACAAATGCCACCTGAGAAGATGGGTAGAGGAGCAAGGGTTGTAGGAGCCCAGTGCACTAGAACGAAGTTTGAGGTGTATGACCCAGAGAGAGAAGAGGCTTAATCGTTTCTCAAACTGAAATGTGTGGACATAAGAAACAACATCGAGACCAAATAATCTTGGAACTAGCTGGTACTTTAGCACGGGCGGAATTCGGGACATGCCGGCCGTCGAACGGGGCCGGCGGGGGCTAAATGAAGCGCCGGATCTACGACGATGGCTATTCGCCAAGCGCTCGTTAGTACTACTAGTAGGGCCCACTCCATTCACGTTACTATCCAGCGCCAAAATCCGCCTTGTTCGAGGTGTACGTACGAGTAGACCAATGGTATTGTGAAACGAGATAGGTATCCTCACAAGTTCAGGACAAGTCGCAGACTCGCAGCACAATAAATGCAGGCTGCCCTAATCAGCAAATGGAAGCCCCTGAGTTTCACACCCTTGCCTAAAGGCAGCTCGCGCAGCACTTTTCTGGCCGCAATAAGGTTACACTCGGCTATGCCATGAACCGCGGGATTTGTAGTGCACTTACTCGTATGCATCAACCTGCCTTTCAGCCTTGTGATTCAGTTTCTGATTTGCGCCCACGTGAAGCCTTTAATCCACGGACTCTAGATGCGCAGTCATGAATCAAGATGAATCCCGGGGTTTACTGAAGAGTATCCTTGGAATCTTTGCTCGAAAACCACCGGAAAAGCCTGCGTCATCCGCGTCGGTGAGGTCACAGGCGCTCGACGCCTGGCTACGGACGGATGCATATCTGCAGCATGAGACCGATGAATTCGATAAAATTGACCCTGAACATCTCGGGAGGACACTGTCCGCGCTCGAGGATCTTGTTCAACATGACCCTGACCGAGGATGGGATTCCGTAAGTAGTCTCAACCCACGGCAGGTTCCAATCTCTCAACCTTTCACATCCTGTGCACTAACCAAAGGCCGCGGAGCAGAACTTATACCACAATGTGCCGTACCCGAAGCTCCAGATGGTCCGCAGCATGGACCAGCCGCCGAATCGTGGTGCGCAATCCAATTTAGGCCCTCCTGTGCGCTTCAGCAAACGTAAACGAGATAATGACGCCGCCATTCAGGAGCTTTCGCTCCTGGACAAGGAGGCAAAGAAACGCCGGATTCTGCCTCGTGAAGAGCTGGCTATGAGCGATGACAATGACCAGCCCGAGGCTGACTTCGCCATGCTAATGAGGAGACATTTGGTGTCCTTGGATCATGCTTTACGAACACACTGGGTTTGTGTGTGTCAGAAGTGCTCGGGCTTGAGCGTGAGACTTTCACTGCCTCAGCAGAGGAAGAAAGGTTCAACGGTTGAGACTTGTTTCGAAGTGTTCTTTGGAGCGCGATCTGTGCTTGCAACTACATTGCAAGAAGCCAAAATAACTATTAAGTAAGCATTTGAAGTTTCACGCAATGACTTGCTGACACACTCTTGTAGAGATGTACAGAACAACGGTTCTAGGCGCTCATCTGAGCCTACACCCAGCACTCTACCAGGTTTCGCTCACATCTGCCAGAGTATCACGGAATCATTGGATCACCGAAATTGCTTGCATCTTGCTCTCGAGGACGGCTTATTCAAGAGGCTTCGCCCGCAACCAAAGACCTTTGGCGGCGGTCCCATGCCTCGGACAGTATCTCTGTCGGCCCTATTCAAGCGTCAACAAGAATTACGTGGTAGCTTATCGGTATTGCCGCTCAAGGGCAAAAGAATCTTGGCAGTCACCCTGGCTACAGCGTTGCTTCCGTTCTTAGAGACGCCGTGGGTACAGCCTGCCCTTAATCACTCAAAGATTCAGTTTTTCCAGCCGTTACAGGATGGAGAGCTACCCACCATCACAAAACCTTTCTTGAGCATGGAGCATATTCCAATCATCTCAGCGAGCAAAATAGACACTGGAGTCAGCCAGATCGACTCTGCCAGCTTCAAACACATGGTCCATCCAAATGCCAGTGTACTAGCACTAGGGATCCTCTTGTGTGAACTTCACTACTGCACACCTGTGGAGCTAATGCAAAGCGACGCCGATACCGCCCGAGGTGTTAACACTGATTATTATACCAGTCTGGATATTCTGAAAAATCTAGAGGTTGATGCCGGCAGAGATTACTACCTCGCTACGAAAGCATGTTTGCAGTGGGAATACTATCCTACCGGAGAGCCGGCCGATTTTGAATCTGCCAGCGTTCAGCAGCTATTCTATCAGAATGTCATCAAACGACTCGAATCCGAGATATTCAAGTCGTGGCAGCTTCGGTCACAGGATTTGGCAACCCTCGATTCCCGGGAAAATGAACTTTGCTGGGGTCTCATCGGGCGAGAAGTGATCCGCCATCAAACAAGCAAGGCCGAACCCTCTGCACCAAGCAACAGAGAAAGAGCTAGTCCCATACGGTCGGCCTCGGACAACCCGTCTCACAGCTACACGTCTCTCAGCTCCGACGCAGTCCTACAAGTGCCAACTCAGCTTTCTCGGGGATCACACCGCCGCTCGCCGTCCGCCGAATCTTCTACGAAAAGCCTGTACTTTTTTGATGCGAGCCATCAGGTTGTCTCTGGACAAGAGTAAGATATTATCTTGTAAATGCAAAGGTTTTTGATGACTAATGATCTGTCAGCACTGAATTGTCGCGAAGTTGGATGAACAGCCTTGTGTCCTCGATTGAGCATCATGTTGACTCGTTTGACACTATCGAACCTGGGCGCCAAACTTTCGAGCCAGTACGAATAGCAATCTTAGATTCAGGGTTTGATCGAGGAAATCCACTTCTGATGACGGACGACCAACGACTAGATCCACGGATTAAAGACGTGCGAAGTTTCGTTCATCAAACAGAGCCGTTCGACGTTCAAGACGAAATTGGACACGGCACACATGCTCTTGGTCTCCTGCTCAACGTCGCCACATGCGCCGAAATCTACATTGCCAGAATTGCGTGTCGGGAGACTCTGGATCGCGACAGTTACGATGACATCGCAGAGGTAAGGGCTGCTCTATGCCAAAGAAACTTTGCTACCTGAGCTAATTGTTTTGTCCAGGCGATCAACTACGCAGTTTCGGCATGGAAAGTGGACATTATATCGATGTCATTCGGAATTCGTGAATACCATGAGCCCATGAAAACAGCCATATCAAATGCACTACACAATCAAACACTACTATTCGCTGCGGCATCAAATGATGGAGGCAATCTTGGCCGAGCTTTCCCGGCTAAATACCCTAGCGTCTTTTGCATACACTCGACCGACGGAAATGGCAACCCTTCGGCATTCAATCCTACGGCAGACGATAAAGACGTCAACTTCAGTCTACTCGGGGAGCAGGTTTATTCTCACTGGCCAGCAGGCAAGAATGGCCATAATGATTATGTCAATGCTATTTCAGGAACATCAGTAGCGACACCGATCGCCGCTGGGCTTGCTGCTTCACTCCTGTCCTTTGTGCGGCAGCAAGACCAGTACACGACTGCAGAGAATGAGGTACTGGGCCCGTGGTTGAAAGACGTTCATTCAATGGATGCAATTCTGAAGAGCATGGTCAGACAGAAGAGAGGTGTTGGTTATGACTATATCACGCCTCACATACTGCTTGACAGGGGCTCGTCGAGAGAGCATGTTTATAACAAGATTAAGGATATCCGAAGACACATGTATCACTAGAGAACTTGAGAATGGTCTGATAGTCTTCTTATTCTTCTAAACAAGGGACACTGATATCTCACATAGTTTTCGGGGTTCAGGCGGCAGAGTCAAGCGGGGACACAATAAACACTACCGTTGTCAGCCATATCAGGAACAACTGTCGCAGATTTGATATCAGAACCATCCACATCCTCCACCAAAACAGACTCATCATCATTTCTCTCTTTGCCAACGGCGAGGAACGCACCCTTATTGTACTCCTCAGCCTTCAATTTCCGTCCAAATCTCAGCCTTTTAACGCGGAACGCAAATACAAATTCAGACTCCCGATTGAATTCCGTTTCATCGTCGTTGGCACTGCTCCATTGGCCTTTTGGGCCGAGCGTCATGCCAATTGGGGCCGCGTTGATACCGATATTCCCCGTGACTTTCGTGCTCTCTGAAGTCGAGTATTTAATTTTTGCGCCTTTGACGAGCTTCATGCCTGTAATGAGAAAAAGCGATACAACAGGGGCGAATCGCTGCTTCGGCTGACTCAACCACGTCTGAACAGCAGGTGCTTTGACGGCTTCCTCAACGTACTGCTGTGTAGGCTCGAATGACAGAGTTGTCACGGTGTCAAATGCAAACATACTCGTCTTTCGGTTAGAATGCTCCGCATCCACTTCAGGGCCCACGGGTAAACCGCCTGTAGCCAGCTGCAGAAATTGCGCGTAAACACCCAAGCCAAATCCTGTTTCCGCTGAAACGGTCTTCTTCCAATCCGTCTCAACCACGGGCGGGTTTGCGTTGGCCACGGGTACGATGCTCGCTGTGTTGAGGGGAAATTGCGGTGTTGACGTGGAGCGTATGATAGAACCAAGGCATAGCAGACCCGCTGGAGGAGGATGAATGAAGTCAGATGTCGGGCAGAGAAAATAGGTCTTTGTGAAGGACATGCTTTCAAGGCTGATGTTCCGTGATTAGGCTTGTCTTTGGCCTGTCGAGAGCACTCATGTATATATACTTGGAGTCTTATTCGTACCAATTTTCCCTCCTGTCACCTATGTAGACACACTCTTTCGTGGAATAACAGGTTCTGGTACCGAGCGTTTGATTAACAGAGTTGTATTCTCTTTTGATCATGATTGTTTCAAACCATCCTTCCCCCGCATTAAATCCTCGAGGCTGTCCAGCACTTGCTTGGTGGGAAGAGTCAATGGCCTGGACCTGGAAAAGTGAAGATGACTGTGGTGGCAAGGTTAAACCTCCTCTAGTACGCGCTAGCAGGGGATGGCTTTTTAGCGTCCAAGCGTACGAGGTGTCAGCGGTAATTTTCCACACCCCCAATTTTAGCGTAAAGCGGGAACTAGCCAAATCAGGTCATGTGTACGCGCTAAGCCTAATTAGTAATTTAAGGTGTTCTATTTAATACATCTCGCTATACACATACCACGCGTGCAAATATGAAGTAGTAAAAATCAATTGTTTTGATGCTGTATTAGCGTGCCACTTTTGCCTCCCAATTAGGCTTAGCTCTTAGACGTGACCTGATTTGGCTAGTTCCCGATTTACGCTAAAATTGAGGGGTGTGGAAAATTACCGCTGACACCTCGTATGCCGCTACAGCCGTGTACGATAAGCTCATCGAGCCGCTTCTCGCCCAGCTACTCGTACTCGTAAGCAGTCTTTACTTGGTAGTGGGGAAGGAGAACGTGTGGTTCCGTTGAGGGCGGTACGGTAGGGCACGTCCCGCTCGGATGCAGGGTGAAAACTCTCTCTGCGAGTAGATTGCGAAGGCAATGAATGTTAGCGCTAGTTCCAAGTTGGCTGAGTGGTTTTCGAGGTGGTGAGGGAGCCTCAGCAAGTTTTATATTCGGGATTTCTGAAGGAGCTGAATCATGGTCATGATAGTGACGAACGAGCTTAGACTGGGCACTGCAAGAGGCTGAAGCATGGAAAGTTCGGAATTGGCGAACTCCAGACAGTCGCCAGTGGCCGCTGGCTTATCGGTCCTGCCGACGACAGAACGTCACGGGCGCTTAACCGAGTCGCTGGTGCCGCCACCGTCTCTCCCACATGCTCAACCTCGTGCTTCGGTGCCTTTTCGACGTTTTTGCAACTTGCATAAGGCTTAATGTGGTGAATGTTTCGTGCAGCCACAAGCACTCGCCCATCGCGTAGCCCTCCCGCCATGATACCCCCAGATCGTATGGAGCAGGATTTGATGGAGGACATCTTTGTCCAGGATGATCTTCGCCCAAGCATCGCAGAACACGCTTTGCAGTGCGACTCTCTCTTCCGAAAATACATGGCTCTTCCTGAGATCGCACCAGATCCTACCGTAATGGACGACCAACTGGCGCGCTTCACACTATGGGCATCAAACATGGATGTTTATGGGCCGCTCAATGTTTCGCTGGATTACAGGCTGCGATACAGTCCCACAGTGGTGGATATTATACACCAGCTTTTGGACGTCATTTGTGATACTTTGATGTCTCGTAAGTCCTCGCTGCAGTCAAATTGTACTGGGGTTACGTCAAGAATCCTCGGCTAACAGGAGTTGCAACAATAGTGAAGCCGGTTGACGAGCCACCTCAGACCCCGAGCAGGAAGAAGCAACGCATATCAAGAGACGGCCGTTTAGAAATCACCATGAGAGACGATAGCGATGCAAGCGATATGGACAGTGACGAGGATCGAGCGGAAGAGAATATTTCAAAGATCACCTATACTATTGGAGGAACAGTGACGCGCCTCTTCCGTTTATCCAATGCTGTTCGGAAATCAGCCAAGGCCAACAGGGCCCAGAAAATGGGAAGGTACAAAGCCGACGAAGAAACAAAAACTGCCATAGCCGAGTTGCGTCTCTACACAGAATGCTACATTCGTTTCCGATTTCCCTTAGCACCAGAGTCGCTTCACTCGGCATTGGTCGAGGCCAACGCGCTGCGACTTCGGCGACTGTGCTATCAGAGGTCACACCGAAGGCGCATTGACTTGAAGGTCCAGCAGCCCCAGGCAGAGCCTAGTACTGTTCAACTACCCAAGGTCGTGGATAGTAGTCCGGCTGTGCATTTTGGCCCAAGCATCGTCCCGAAACCTGCCACTATCAACAAAAAGTCGGACCCAACTCTCCCTCCGCCCATACCGGTAACGAATGCGACTACTGCTCGACAAACTGCTGTAGCAGCCTTGTACGCCAAATCGACTACGGAAGTCCCTCGAGCCAAGTCTGTTCTAGTGAACAACAAATTGTCGTTCCCTCCGATGCCTCCGACAAGTGAGTGTCCATATTGTGGCGTCATTGTTGAATTCAAGGGTTCTGCAAGGTTGACAATGTGGCAGTAAGCTGATTGTTCTTCTCGTTGTAAGGTAGCGTCTAATTTTCCCAGCAATCATGTTATCGGAGATCTAGAGCCTTACATTTGTATCTCTGCCCACTGCATGGACTCAAGTCAACAAGAGCCTAGTCCGTTAACGTTCGAAACGTCAAAAGCCTGGATAAGCCACCTGCAGAACGCTCACAGATCTACATGGGAGTGCAGAGCCCCTTCCCACCATCCAATCATTTTCGAGCGGGAGGTTGAGTACCAGGAGCATTCAATCAAAGAGCATGGCGTCCCCCCGGCGCATGTGGGGACCCTCAGTAGTGCAGCACGACGACCACTTCTCAACAAGATTCTCGAATGTCCGTTTGGGGACGATTTTCAACTCCCCGAAAAGGTCGAATCAAGTACTGTCTTTTCGAGCGGAGCTCTTCAGTCACATGTCGCCGCTCATATGAAAGAAATTGCCCTGCTTACCTTGCAAAAAGTACCCAGCCATTTTGGCGACACAGCTGAGAGCGTTGATAGCGGCATGCCATTAGAAGATGATGGGCCAGGTTTTGCAAAGTTGCGTGGATCAATGTACAGTGTTCTCGATGACGAAGCTCTAGACTTCCAGGACGAGGCTGGAGATGTCATCTCGAACAATCACGAAGAGGACATCAGTCCCTCTGTTGAAAGACTAGACTTGGATGGAAAAGATGCCAACGGGATAACGAACCTTCATCAAGCAGTGCGGGCTCGCAATTTGGCGCTGGTCCGCTCACTAATCGACCAAGGCGAAAATCTACGCAGCAGAACAAATGACGGCAGGACAGCATTGCATTATGCTTGTGTGGCTCATGACGTCGACATGATGACACTGTTGTTGGACGCTAATGACAATGCCATCCTGAACTTGGGTGATAAAAACGGCCTAACACCTCTGCATTACGCTGCAAAAAGGGGCTTCACTGGTGTGATGCAACTCCTGGTCGATCGTGGTGTCGATACACACATTACCGACAACAACGGGTTTTCTGCCTACCTCTGGGCTGTAGTTGCTAACCAGGAAGCCGCCGCCGTCAAAATGCTGATACTAGGCGTTAATGTCGACTTCACCGGTGCGGATGGCAAAACTGCACTAGGTTGGGCAGCCAGCCTGAATCATTTGACAATGGCTCAAATGCTTGTGGGCCATGGGGCGGCTGTCATGTCTACGGCTCAAAACACGCAAATGGCGCCGTTGGGAGAAGCGGCAGCTTTTGGTGGATATCCCACAGTCCTATTTCTCCTCGATCAGGGTGCCGATCCTAACTATCGTGATCGCAATGGATGGTCCGCCATACATTGGGCAGCGGAGGAGGGCCATGAAGACATTGTACATCTATTGTTGAAAGGAGGGGCCGATGTCAATGCTGTCAGTTCCTATGGTACGTCACCATTACACTGTGCTGCCAACGGAGGACGAAAAAACATTGTGAGAGTACTTCTCCAATATGGAGCCGACCCTCTTAGGACAACATGTCATGGCTGGACTCCACTTCACCATGCCGCATTCGCGGGACATTCTCACGTCGTACAGTTTTTGCTGGGAGATGACCGGATAAGGTCCAACGCTTCTCTCCAGGATAATCATGGCTGGTCCATTCTTCATTTGGCCATCCAGAGTCGCGATCTGGCTACCGTTGGAATCTTACTTAACAGCTCTGTCATAACAGAGACCCGCACTCTGTGCGACGAGAGCGGTCTCACGGCAGAAGAGTGGTTAGATCTTGTGCCCACGAGTCATTCCTACCAAGCGACAAGCAATTTGGCCTTTGGCAAGTCACGTTGTTGCAGGGCGGTCACAGGCCTACGACAGGCTGTTGCAGGGGGCAATATTCCTCTGACCGAATTTTTCTTGGAACGAGGTCACGTCGTCAACGACACAGATTCGGGAAGAAGGACTGCACTATACTACGCTGCAAAGAAGGGCTTCCTCCTTATCATGGACTTGCTCCTAGACAGGGGTGCGGACCCCAATATCCTCCCTGTGGGACGCATGGCCTGGGAAGAATTCATTTCTGACGACATGGTTCTATCACGCCTTAGACGAGCCGGTTACAGGAAGCGAAGTGCTGATCCAGAAATAGAGCAGCAGATAAGGCTTTTTCTTAGAGCGCCAGATGAAACCTCTGTTCAAGTTCCGTATCGATCAGTCTCAAACCCACAAAAACCCCTACCGGCGCCCAAGCATCAAAGCCCAGAACCAGTGAGCAAGGTGGAGGTGACCCGCTCAGGCTTGAGCAACTTTTTCAAACGGCTAAGATCACGGTGAACGATCAACGTGCAGGCAAGGATAGGAGCCGATTGGGTAGATGGTAGCCTTGCATATGCTACTATCTCAATTACATTAGATATGACTTTTGCCTCAATGCATCAGGCAAAGTCCTCCCTCGAAGTGATGCGACACGCAAGATGCCATCATATGATATACCATATCCAACTATTCTTCTTTTCTTCATTCTCATTTCACTCTACCATCCTTAAACAACACCTGCCTATGAGGTACTTCAACGACCGACAATATGATGCAACATTACATCGACTCCCATCAATGTATGAAGATGCTGTTGTACTCTTTGTCTCAGGACTCCAGGCAGTACAAAGCCATATTGTTTCCCAATAATCAGGCATTCCACAAGAGTTTTGCAGGCCCGCTTTTGAAGTGGGCCTGGTTGTTGCTGGGATATCAAGACACTCAGAGTCTCTGGGAGTGCCTCGCCAATCAACCATTGGTGAGTGCTGGTATTGTTCTGGCAAAGAATCAGGCATGATGCGGAAGGCATGTTGAGGAATCGGTCCTCTCCCTTCTCTCGAGAGCGCTGAGCAAATTGAAAGATACTGGTGAGGAACAGAAGTAATCTGGGGGAATCGTGGTCTTGGCTAATGGCAGCTAGCTCGCTGGCGCATGACTGATTCGCGTCGCTGAACAGTTCATCTTCGTGGCTTCCACCGATATATCCTGCGTAGAACTCTGCGATGACGGTTGCGAAGTATTCGATCGGCCGTGGTTCCTTGTTTTCAAGCATGCCAACGTGGCATGTGAGAAGAAGTGTCGCCCGGGCTACGTTCTCTTCCCTGTTGCCCTTCTGGATGGAGCTGTCGAAATCGGCTAGGAACTCTCGTACTCCAAAGTGCAAGAACTCTTCTGCATCTCTGCGACACGCGATTTGAGCCCAGTGCGAAAACGCCCGTGCTGTGATGATATCTCCTTGTCTCCATCCGAGTCGAATCGTTGCAAGTTTGCACTCGGATCCCACCATTACCATTATTACCAGCAATGCTTTCAGGTCGTCAGCAGAGACCGCCTGCAAGATCGTGGTCGGGAGATCGGTCATGGCCTCCAGCCTCTTGGGGTCCCTAGCCGCAGCTAGCTGGACGTAAAACTTCCCATATGCCTGCGCCCACTGTCGCAGTTCGGCCGTTTTGTTATCCTTGACGAGTTCTTGTAATACAGATAAAGAATTCCAGCGGCCAACCGCCATAAATTTCAGATATAGTGTCACCAATGAGAGAATAAGGGGGAAGCGAAAGGAAAGGCTGCCGGCCTTCATCACCATGTCAACCCTTCTTGAAGCATTTTCATATCGTGCGCTGAAGAGCTGTTGCTGGAGCCCTAACAGCTCTTTCGCCCGCTCCTCCAATGGTTCCTGGGGTCCCTTAAGAGAAGCGACCCCCGGAGGAGTGGGCAATTCGTCCACGCGCGCTCCGTGTTCCAGCAATAGCTTGACTATATCCTTCGAATTCGCCTGAATGGCTCGAATTAACGGTGTGTCGCCATCATCTTTGGCTTTACACTCAAGACGAGCATGGTGCTTTAGCAATAGAGACACGAGTTCCTTGTGCTGTCCACTGACCGCAATATGGAGTGCGGTCAACTTGCTTCGATCTTTGGCATCGACACGAGCACCATGATCAAGCAATAATTTGGCCATGTCCCAATGGCCTCGACTGACAGCCCAGGAAAGCGGCGTCCGGCCGTAGTTGTCCTTTCGCGAAATGAGACGCGCATGTTCGGCCAGCAAAATTTTGGCCCATTTCAGATTACCAAGGTAGGCAGCTAGGTGTAAGAGTGTGAAGGAGGGCGGAATTCCGCCACTTTTCTCCTGCTCCCAAAAGAATTTCCACCATTCCTCCCGGATTGGAGACGCGACTTGGAAAAAGGGACGTGAAAACTCGGATGGTGCATCAATTACATTGATGGCTTGTTGAAAATGCACCGGCCAATATAGGCTAGCATAAGCCACGAGGGAATTGTGAAGAGGCTTGTCGCTGTGAGTTCTGCCACATCCGTAACTCCCTTCGATGTGTGACAGGCAGGTCTGCAGAAGAATCCGATGGGTGTTTTGATTCATGTAGAACATGTTGACCCCCTCAACATTGACTTGCTCACTCTGAAAGAACTCTTTGGCCGACTCGTGTACAAGGTTGACTACATCTCCTTCGATTTTCACCATCAGCCCGCAGAATGCGAGCCGATTCTTCATCACTTCGGTTGCCTGGAGATTACCAGATGCCTTGATCCCTGCAGCCATTGTCAGTTCATCCACTGCAAGTGGTCGGGCGGCAAGAACGATCCATCGAAGGATGGAGACCAGCTGTTCCTTGTCTTCGACTTGTTGAAGCAGCCGCCGATAAATCCCACCAAGGCCCTTAGGGACGCTGCGAAGAATGTCGTTGAATTTGCTCCAGTTCCTGCCCTGAAGCTCGTTGGCAACGAACCCGACCCATAGGAAGGTACCTTCAGCGCCAGCCAACAAGGTTTGTCGGACATGCACAATCATCTCCTCCGAAAGGTTTTGCTCAATTGCAAGTTCAGCAACTTTAGCGAAGATGTATCTCTCGACATCATTTGAAATTTCCGTATCTGATTCATCCATCTTGATTCGCTGGTATCCGCCGAGCTTGCTCTCCAAAATGGCCGGTTGGGGCCGGGAGAGAAGGATGAGCTTTAGGCGTGGCTTTGACCTTCCCCCAGACCTAGAGACATAATTCCCCACGGCGTCGAGAAGTTGCCTGAGAGATTCCTTTTCGCATTCATCCAGGCCATCCAGCACCAACACTACCTTGCTAGACCCGCTCTGCCGAAGCAGGGTCAGGAAAATCCTCCATAAGGAGATAAAGCTGGAAATGGTATATTTGGTCGTTTCAGTCCCTTCGAAGGAGTGCTTGATATGTTGTGCCAGTTGTGGCTGAAGGTTGACCCATTGATGTAGAATGCCTCTCATTATGGTCAATGCAGTGTTCCGGTTTTTGTCACGGTTACTACAGAAGTAGTAGAGGAGAACATCGTCGGTCGAGTCAACCGCTAGTTGCAACTCTTCGGTGAGATAAATGGCCAACATAGTTTTCCCTTTTCCAGGGCCACCTGAGATCCAGAGGAGCGGGTGATCGGCGTCTACCAGCCACTTTTGATAGCTGGAGTGTTGCATAAGCCATTCGCAGGTACCGTCAACTCGCCGCCCCTTCAGTGCAATGAGAGATCTCCGATCGACTTCGGGTCTGGTCAAGAGTAGAGCATCGAGAATCGGAGCTGCTACCACATATGAGTTTGCTGCCCCATACATCGGCTTTGGAATCGTAGGAATGAATGACAGAAGCTCCTTGGCATACGCTGCGGCAGCTGCGGCGGCGTAGGCGTGCCACAGCCTGGAGCTGTGTGAATCCGCATAGTCACAGATTCCTCGGATGAGCAGGCACTGGTCGGCTGCGATCAAGCCAGCCGCCTCTGTCTCAAAACAGAGGATGCCTTGCTCATCCGCCAGCTTGTCCCGAGTGGCACCATGGCGCATTAACCGATTGCTGGAAGCTATCGGGCCATAATGAACTATAGGATTCTGGTCCTCCCGTGGTGGCCGATTACAAATTTTGTCCGGGTTGCAATGATCACATCCGTCCTCTGCGGACTCGATGGAGATGTGATCATAATCGGGATCAAAGAGGACGTCCTGCTCTGAGCCCGGATGCGCAAAGGTGGAGGTGTCTTTCTGCACGATCTCGGAGACGTAACGGGGTAGCAAACTCTCATCAAAGATATGGGCTGTCTCAGCCTTACCCGCGGCTGTAAGCAGTAAAGGTGATGGCTGATCCAATGCCTTGCCATTTATGATCTGGTATGCCGTACCCTCTCCGCCGAGATCGTACTGGACGAAAGCGGGCCGGTCTGCTGTCGATTTGCCCACGACGATGTCGCCAAGACGAATGTCCTCCTTTGCACCAGGCACCCCTCCGCCAATGCCAACCATCAGGATGAAGCGGAGGGAGTTGAAGCTCGCACGCAACTGTATGACAACCGAAGTAGTCCCATACTCGCCAGAAGCCGGATACGCGACTACGACATTGTGACCGTTCAGGCTGCCTAAAACGTAGTTATTGGTGTCGTTTTTAGTCGGATCCGCAGGTAAGACGGTGTGAATGCGATCAAGTGTTGCTTTGGCTGCCTCGACTTCCACGGCCAGAGCGCAAACCCAGCCCACCGTGTAGTGCTCACGAGACACCATTTCTGGACAATGCGCAAAACCACCATAAGAGATTCATAGTTTGTCCTGCAGCATCGCCGATACGTCGAAGCTCTCCAGACTATCTCTCTACCAGGAGCACAACCTTGACGTTCCCGTCCACGAGTATTCGGCGGGTGCGTCTGTGGGTCAGTAAAGCAGACAGTCGCAAATAAGGAGTGGCAGCGGCACGGCGCGCGTGCCAGAGGACACCGGCTTTAAATAAGCTTTAAGACCTCAGGCAACAATTCCCGCACGAAAGATGGTAGCCCCCTGCATGGTTGACTGGTTCAGCTGAGTGCTAGTGCGCCTTGCGTTGGCTACACAGTCCCTAATAAGAAGAATCGAGAGTGCTGCTTTGGATCACCAATTTCCCCCAATGGTCTGTGGAGTCGCCGGGGTGACACCCATGGCGCGTGCCCTGCTGGGGCTTGTCAATGACCGCACCATTGAGGTCTGACACGTCCGGCGTTCTAGGCAGTTCGTCCTCGTCTTGGGCTTTTTTGGGGAGCCTGATGCGACACAATAATGCGCCTGCATGTGGAGGGGACGGCGCTTTCGGGAACTCATGTTATCCCTGTCATGCGTGTGCCCACTTTAGGTTCTTTTGGTTCACTTTGAGTTCGTGTCCAGGGTTGATTTCGGAACTCATACTTGTAGTGTCGATTTCGGAGCTCATAGTGTCACGTGGAACTTCTAGTAGGAAGAGAATGGAACGCTTGGAAGGCACCCAGAAGGGTCCCTTCCCTAAGGCAATGACGCGTACGGATGATCTGTCTTGGTGCTTCGAGTACTCCGTACGCGTCCTCGTACATATCGTTGCCCTGCAGTCTTTGGTTGTAGCTTGGTTGGTTTAGGCTGCAGCGCTTCAGATGGAGTTTAGCGCTGGCAAGGGGAACACTATCGCCACCAGTGTCCCTCAGCGTGCTCTCTTACCGCTCCCCTGCTACTCCCTCGTGCTCGCCTGATGCTTTCAAGTGCTCCCACACGTGCCCGATTAAAGCGGCCATGCTCCCTTTCCAAACAAATTGGTAATCGGTGCAGGTCAATTCAGGGCATACAATCGAGATACATATAACATGAGCATTTTGCTATCGCTCAAGACACATCTTCCAGCTTCAAAGGCTCATAGCCGATTCAAGCCGTGGCATTTGTGATGATGGGAGAGCGCAATGGCAAGACAAGTCCTTCATATATACGGCTGATGATACCCCGTTCGCTCGACATTACTTACCCCATCGGTAAAGGACAAACCCAGATCCCGGAATTCCTTCCGAGATTAGCTTTTCTTTTTCTAGAGCATCAACGAACGTGGGGAAGTCTTGACATCCTTCATCGACCAGCCTTTCCAGCTGGAGGCCTAGGATTTTGAGTAGTTTCATCACGTTAAGATCCGCTTAAATTTCGCTAACTAGAGTCTCCAGCCGTTTATTTCTCTTCTTCATACTCCGTATACTCACTCCATGAGGATCCATCAGCCTGATGAAGAGGTTCACGAGACCGTAAGCCTCACGAAATTTTCGGACTAAATAGGATTCCAAGGCCAACGTACTCAATTTCTGCCCTCTTGCTAAGCTGTACGCTTATGCGCTTCTGGGTGGCTTCCTCTACAGCTGTTTACTGACTAACTACGGACCTCATGGACTTCGAAGTAACCCGACTGTCCTAAAGTTGCTAACTAATTAGTGTTTGTAGCCGCAGAACTTTAACTTTCGAGGCCAAAATTTTAGCTAGTCTCTAGTCTGAGAGCGATCCTAAAGGTGAAACTTTCCACAAGGGCGATCAGTGATTACAACAGCTCACCATTTCCAGGTAGCCTCTATACGATAAGGCTTAAGGGGACTAGGACTTGATTACATTAACAATCTAGGGGGCTCTAGTGACAATGAAGGCTGCGGTAATGTATCAGGAACGAACAAGGTATATACAATTCCCTCCTTAGTGGAAAGAGAGATAGGGAGTTCGGAACCATCTATAGCGCCGCCAAGCAGGCGCCAAGACTCCAGTATATAAGAGCTGCTCACCGCATGCGGCTCCCTTGGGAACCTCATGCTTTGAGCTTGCTACGACTGACACGTCAAGGTATCACTTGTAATTGAGAGATAGATCCAACATCGAGACTATTTAAGCCACTCTACTAGTAGTCCTGCCTGTTAGCACGAGTGGTGCCTAACATAATGATTCTAATAGGACTAAAATTACCCTTGTAAGTCAGAGTCGTGGAGAGAGATACTATTAGCGCCAAGACTTAACTAGCGTATACTAACTCTATAAGCACTCTGCATGCTAATAAACTATAAGATAGTAAAACTCTATAGCGCTAGTAGCTGGAATACCTCCTTTATCGATCGATGAAAACGCTACTATACTAGTATTTAGAATACTGTAAATTCTAGAAAAGGGGCTACTAGGGATGAATTACCTATTAAGTATCTATATAAACTAGATCAGTGACATAGAGGGGAAAGGGATAGCGATCTTAATTATCCTTAGCCGACTCACCTAAATTGCTTAATCAAGATAATCCAATAAATGTTTTGTGCCCTGAAGGCTTTTGCATTGCCAAACCTTGAATGCCACCCCCTGTCTCGATGAAAATCTGGCCCTTCTTTGTCGTGGCTCTCCCCTCCAACCTAACCACCACTAAACCCATTTCTACACGGCGCTGATCGACTACCAGCCGCTTTAGGCCCCCCTCGTCTTTGACCATTCCCTGACTCTTTTCTCCCCTTACAGATCTAGTGAGTTGCTCCCAAGTACTTTTATACTCGCATTGCCCCAAACATCGACACCAGAGAACTGCATCTCCGCCCTGGCTACTATTCGAACTTCAAGCTCAGGTTTCTCCACACTACGAGCTTACCACTATGTCGCAATGACTATGCTGTTCTCTTTGTTCAAGAGGGTTATTGCTCTTTCATTTTTGGCCGTTATAGTAGCGAGTCTCTTCATCGCCATCGTACTTCGTGATTCCTTTCCCGAGCTTTTACATATCACTGGCCAATCCTCTCTCGATACTCACAACCCTCCCGTTCAGAAAGTCAAGTCTACGATTCGGATACCGTGCATCGGACCAAGAGGTACTTATGTGCATCAGAGCATCATTGACGAACTACAGGCAGCCGACCTGAATTTGTGTAAGTTGGATCCATTAGGCTCCGTACACCTAGTTAATCAAGTCTCAATGGAGCTCAGCCTTCCCAAAACCAGTCGGCGGCTCATATGAGACATTGGGGTTGCCTTACACGATACATACACCCAGCACGAGATACGGCGAGTACGGCTATGAGGAGGGGTCAGACGAGAATAACAAAAATCCCGTACAGTGGCACTTAGTATCCTGGGCGCAACTGCAGAATGACTGTCTAGCTCAAAATCAAGGTCGGTTCCAGGATTCAATGAATGTATCCACCGCGACAAAATTCTCCCTAATCAATGGTGCCAAACATCGCTTTCCGCACCCGGAAGCCAGAACTATTTCCACTGGGCGAACTGCAATCGTGCTCCGTGGTTGGGAGGGTTATAATTACAGCTCGATAGACATGTATCATATCCGATCATTGATAGTCGAAGCTGGCCTAGGCTCAAATGCGGACTATGCAGTCTTCTTACTTGTGGACGTCAAGGATAAGAACAACACCAGGCATATATTTCGGGATACTGAGAGCTACGAGAACGCCCTCCGAGACCTGGTTCCTGATGAGCTTCGAAGTATTACAGTCCTTTTCGACCATAATTTGCTCAAGACTTGGTATCCCCGGATTTCCGATCACTCAGTTTTCTTTCAGGTCTATCAGCCCCTTCAACTATTCGCTCAACTGTTTCCAGGTTTCGATAATTACTGGCAACTTGAAATGGATATGAAAATCACGGGTAACTCGCGACTATGGTTGGACGCATTATCCAGGTTCGCACAGAACGACCCTAGAAAACAGTCCGTCGAGCGCTCGTCTTATTTTTACATGCCACAAATTCATGGATCCTACCAAGAATTTAAAACATCCATCAACGAAAGCTTGGGCGGCGGCGGGATTTGGGGCCCAATTCGAGTTCCAGATATTCAACACCCAATAGGTCCTCAGCCGCCCGTTGGCAGCCCTCAAGAGGATGACTTTACCTGGGGTGTTGGCGAAGACGCTGATTTGATTCTGACAAATCCATTAGCCGATGTGAGGACCGCAAGATTTTGGCCGTTCATGCACTGGATTGGTGGCTTCGAGAAGGGAGAAGATACACCACGCTACTACAGCCCTGTGGCCATGGGAAGATACTCATGGAATCTGCTCAATGCAATGCACTACGCACAGGGTTCCCAGGGCCTGTCCTTGCCTTCAGAAGCATCAGCTTTATCGTTCGCTTTGTATCACGGCCTGAAAATTTCCTTTCCGCCTCACCCGTGGTTCCACCATCCTCAAACCCAGGAAGATGTCAGCATTGAAGAGTTAGAAACGCTTTTTAACGGAGGCACACCTGCGGAGAATGCCCAGACAAATAATGGCCTGTCGTTTGGAAAGGCGATGTACGATCCGGCCGGAGTCTACAACCTGTTCAATGGCGGAACATGGTGGTGGGTACCTGGTTATCCAGGCAGAACAATGAGGCAGTGGATGGATCAGGACCGGATCAAGATGCCCAGTATGTTAAGGGAACAAGGAGGTCAAATATGGGCCCCGATGATGGGTTTGCATCCTGTCAAACACCGTGACTTGGGAATATGAGTCGGTGTGCAGGAGAATTCAAACGCATCCTATATCGACAGTCTGCTGGACAGCGGATTAGTGAACTGCAGAATCGACTTAGACCGAAGACCGAAGAGATTCAGACTTTTGTAAGCTACGCTCTCTATTATCTGCTAACAATGCTAGTCGCTGAACTGCCCGCTCGTCGTACTCTGAGCTGTCAGACTAACTGTAGCATGCTGTTGAAAGTATGTATAAACAAAAAGCAGTTTCTAAAACCATCTCTTCCAGCGGTAAACTTCGCTATACTTAATCGCTATACAACGCGATTGGCTTTATACTGGTTTTGAAGAAACACCAACAGTATCGGATGCTCTACAGAGTACCAGTGAAGAACAACAGAAGTTTGGGGTGGAAGCTAATCAAGAAGTTAAATTGCAACCGGGACGTGTGAAGGCGATTCGAGCTACAGTCGAGTCTGTTGTCTGGATCCCAGCTTCAAATCGAGCAAAAGCTGGATCCAGGTTCTACTGGTACCTACGGAATACTCCGCACAGCTCAATCAGTACCTAGCAATAATTGGCGAAGTTGGGAGGTGTTGAGTTCGGGGCAGGCTAAGGCTCCTGAGGCCTCGCTCCACGTGAAGGTTAGGTAACGGCATAAGAATCGAAGAATCATCTAGCACATCCTCTGAATCCCCACATGATTAAATAGTATATAACAAGACGCCCACAATGCTCATACAATCCCATCAGATCATAATATAGTTGAAAACAACGTCCAAACAGGGCCAGTTCGAAAGTAGGAATACCCGAAACCTGTGATATAAAAGACAGCCCGACCAACGTAACGCCATCTCTTTGCGTATTCTACCTTGTTTGCAGATCACCCTCAAACCTTACAGGTGAGCGCTTATACAAGTTTTTGCCCCTGGATCGTCCCAGGTTGAACTTGTCCCATTGAATAGCCAGCAGTTACCTCTCCCGACATTCCATTCGGAAGACATTGATGCTTGGAATGTGACAGCAGAGCAAATTAGCTCCTTCCGCCAGACATTCAATCCGCCGCACGCTTCCACGCACTGCTCGGCGGTGTATGCTGAGAGCTGCATCAAAGTAATTCCCACATCTCCCCTGTTATTGCCGAGGTACGCAGTCTCACACACCCAAGTGAAAGTCTGTGGAGGAAGTGGGTTATCGTTTATTTCGTAGATATAGTTCTCGCTGGGACAAGAGTGCTGCAAGAGTGGAACAGCTGAAGGAGCAAGTGGTACATAGTCTTTGGCTACTGCGGTTGTGGGTGCCGCATTCGTGCTGCTTGACGCTTGCGAAGCTGATGGAGTCGTTGCCGAGGCAGTGCTAGTTGACTCCGAGAGCACGGTGTTATTTTGCGAGCTGTCGTTATGAGTTAGTACTCCGTACAGCTGGTGAGACTACATAGAGATGAGAACTGGATTTCTGTCATACCCAGAGGATCCTTTAGAATGTGCCATTGCTCCTCCCACAGCACCTCCAACAATAGCTCCAACAGCAATTGTCGTCAGGATGGCTATGAGTATGCCAAACCATAATGGTCGAAGACCCCAAGGATTGTGCCACGAACTCCGTGCGACGTTAGCCTTTGACGCCTCGGTGTCACCGTCCATGTGTTCGAGTTTGTCGTTTGTGGCAGGGTAGAGTGGGTACAGGCCATCGTGATTTGGATTCACTTCTAGACCAGGCTGGTCCTGATCAGATCGATTGAACATCGCGTCCACAAGTCGCTCTTACTAGTAGCCTAGAAATGGTGGAAGAGAAGAGGAGAGAGGGATTGGTGGGAATGTGTACTGATGAATCTAAACAACACGGTGTTTCCCTTGAAAGGCATGAAAACCTGGGATATCGTCGACCAGACGAGGCACATGAGGAGAGACCATCAAGGGCGAACCAGTATCCAAAAATAAGCGGGACGAGTCATGCGATGGCCTACGGAGTACACTGGCGAAGACATAATGGCAAACTTGACACAAGCCCCGACAAGGATGGCGTCAGTAGAGCAAACAGTCTATATAGATTCCTACATTAGCGCCTACGTAGTGTTTCGACGTCTTTGAAGGACACTCGAACGATTGGCAGCACACCGAGCTAGCATCACAACCCAACCAATAGCGGCTACGGGGAGAACTCCTTATGCAGAGCGACGGAAAGAAACATCCTAACGCCGAAGCCTGTTCGCGCCTGTTCGTGCATCTTTGCCTCCACCAGCCGACTCTAATTCGAGACACAGTCACCACCAGTCCAGGTTGGCAAATCCCAGGTGCAGGGTTTGGCGAAGTGCAGGATTAGCAACGCTTCTGTTGGAGGCGCTTATCCGCCCCAGCAACGTCTCAGGCGTGTCTCGGCCGCTTTAACAAGCGAGGCGTTCTGCAGGAGGGGGTCAAATTGACGTTGCATCGTCGTTGAAGAGGTACTGGCTGTTTCAGACGCCGATTAAAAGTTGTGGAAATTGTGGCGAGGCAAGTGCCGTTCGTTCTCTATCATGCCGCGCTCAGGGGTTGAGACATAGACCAAAAGTATAAACATGGACGACCCTACGGAGTATTCATACATTCTAATAATGTCAAGATAATCCAGCGTGACAACTCGTTCGCCTGCCAGAATCAGGTGTTGGGTGCTGTCGGTCTATGAAGTACAGATATTCCGATAGTTGGGATGGATCACGAAAAAGGGGGCGATGTGTCAAGAATATCGGAAAATTACAATGAACGGACTAGCCAGCTGGCTTGTGGCTACACCGTATCTGGGTATACAGTACAGGACAGCGTACTGCGTACGGAGCCATGCATCAAACCTTGGAAATAAGCCACCATAGTAAAATGAAATGGCAACCCGGAAGGTATCAGTCCGTAACTTGGTTACCTAGGGATTTGGTTCGTACTTGGGCTATTGGCAACCACCCTGTTACTTAAGCGTTTTGGGAAGTAGGTGACCTACATCACCTAAACGGTGTCTACTATTTAGACGTACTCGTATCTAAACCCCATCCTGACGTAATGAAACGCCCTGTGTGATGAAATTTAGTTAAGGCACATTGATTGTTAAGGGCCTATATTTTGCACCTATAAAAGTGATTGACAGGTGAAGCATGCCTCAATAACCTTAGGGCATTTTTCCAGTCATGAGTGCCTTGATCCTGAAATTACAGCACGTGCGGCTTATTTTACACTCGATCACTTTGATCCATGCATGGATGCTAATTTAGGAGTTACTCCGTGCGAATCGGTATAGAGTGGCTTTTCAACTGCTAGGACAAGATATAAGTGATTTACCGTACACAAGAGCCAAGTCTCAGATAGCACGTTGAACCACATCGGGCTGTGTATCGAAGGATTGTACGATTTCTTTGAGGGTATTCTTAGCGCGTCAAACGTTGAAGTACCTTGACCAAATTTCATTACAAAGGGTGTCTCATCAGGTCGAGATTTGTGGTAGTGAAGCAAGGGACTTAGTTTAGTGATTGGAAATGAAATCAGTTATTTCCAGGTGCCTCTACTAACGTGGTTCACCTGGGCAGTTTTGGTGTACATCCAGAAGAGGGTAGTAATTATCTGTACACCTTATCCATCTTGGCATTGGCAGACCTGGGAACTGAGGGGATCACGTGCAAGTACCATGGCTTCATTGTTTGACAGATCTGATTCCCCAATCTGCCAAGAAACCCTAGGCGCCTGACTTTCCAACTTCAACTTCCCAGGTCTCCCGTCTCGCTTATCACTCTCGAGAAGACATTCTGGCATTCCAGTCCAACTTCACACGTGAAAATATCACGCTCATCTCTTTCATATATCCCAGCCCAAGAGATTTCGAGTATAATCTTACCGTGTCTCGTCCCCGCCGCCAAAGCGGAGGTTTTCGCTCCCAACTATATCGACAACCCAGGCTGCTCTCGATGGCATCCTCAAGGAGAATTCCGTTACTGGCGTTTTTTACTTTGGTCACCTTGTACCTCGGTCTCGACTATGCTGGCTTTCGCATCAGCATCACATTTCCATATGTGATCAAGACCGGGAATTCCGAAGGCCCACCACTATCTTCAGCTCTGACTCCAGGAGGTTATAATCCGGCAACGGCACAAGTGGAACGAATTTTACTTTGTGCCGTAAATCGCAAAGAGGACTTATCTGCCCAATCTCAAAACCAGACAGTGCTGACGACGAATCTACTCTTGGCCTGCCCTCACCTCGCCGATGCAATGCTAGGGAGCCAAAAGAAAGCATCATTCATTTGGCAGCTCCACAGTTATCTGACATCTCAACTACAACAGCCAAGAGACGAGCGTTTAGACTGGATGTTCTTTCTCAAAGATCACGATATGCTATACTCGCATACGCCCAGATCGCTGAGGAAATTTCTACCACCTTCATCGGCCAAGATTGAGGCCATCTCCTTCGGGCATGATAGCGCGCAGCAGGCACTTGGATTCTTTGCCATTCGAATAGACCAGTGGATTGTCAGTCTACTCCAGTCGGTCCTACAGCTACGCGAAGAGCGACCGAGCTTAACTGATAATGAAGCTCTAACACTTGTTCTTACCGGCTCGGACAATGCAGGCAGAGTGGCCTATGCGCCCCAGTGGTGGCTCGATGTTGGAAGCAGCTGTGTCGAAGGAGCCACGTGGGAAGCGCAATTCGGTGTGAGCTACGTAGCGACAACAGACCAGCTCTGCTGTGTCCATGATCCATGTCGGGATGCGCTGGGACAGATCACCAACCAGGCTAGTGGAGAAGGTGTTCAGGGCACCGGTCCACAGAAGGCTCTAAAACCCGACTCTGGAGCAGCTGTGGAGCGGGCAATTGGAGATTTCTGGAAGATTGGACAATTTAGTCCGCGGCTATGAAGGCGCTGTCCAGTTACAGACTCAGGGTGTGGCAGTAAAGCGAAGACTACAGGAACATGCCGAAGTGGGCCAATATCACCTTGATGGAGATGACCAACGCAGCTGCATCTCTCCCCCTAAATTCGCATGATTGTAGATGTGTTATTTCATCGTTAATATTGTACTGGTTAACATGAGAAATAGGAGCAATGACTAGATTTTGGGCATTAATCCCACCATTCCACTTAGGGGCCATTTCCCACTGGGGAAAAGAGCGATAAAATGCCGCTAACAGCCCACCGCGCAGTGGAGCATCGCAGCATCTCGTCCCGCCTGGCGGACGCCGTGTTTGTGTCCCTGCCTACATGCGTATTCCATGCGTCAACGAACCAAGATGGAGAGGGGGGTCTTCAATTCTTTGCGTGGAGGCCGGATTTTTGTGCCTGATCTCCATAGACCATGCAGCGGTAGTGAGATTAGAGTCCAGATTACATCACATCATAGATCCAATTCGCTCTTTTGAACAGTTGAGATTGGGTTGCAAGGCTGTGCGTTTGCTGGTTAGTTTAAGGGGAGATGTATTTGGGCCAGAGGGGAGATAGGGAAGACAAGGTTACATAGGTTGAATTTTGGCTTCCCGGGACTATGGGCTGGAACTGGTGCCATTATAGTTGTGCGGTAAAGATTCCTCTGTTGCAATATACTTCGCTGAACTAATCGAACCTTCATAATCGTCACCTCATCAACAGTGCTATACTCCCTCGTGCCAAAGCAAACTCCCAACGAATTAGCTCTGGTCCTGCTTCACGCAAGTCTTGTACCACTAGAGAGAAAAATGCCTATACCTCAAACCAAGACAGTGCTTTAAACACTCCCAGCTGGCAATTGCTGCCCGCTCGCCTGTGCAGCTTCCTTGGCTTCAGTTGTAGCCTCGGTGCTGCTCTTCGCACAGTTGGCGCAGGCGCAGTGGCCAGCAGGGCAGGGGCAGGATCCCTCTGAGCCGCCGCATTTGCAAACAGTCTTGTCAGTCCCCTTGACTGGCTCCGGTTGGATAGTTCTAGTATTTCCGCTCTTCGCACAGCGAGCGCAGTTGCAGTGACCCGGAGCACAGCCACAAACACCTTCTGAACCTCCACAGTTGCACACGGTCTTGTCTGTGCCAGGAACAGCCTCTGGTTTGTGGGGCTTTCCACTCTTGAGGTCTGCAAGTCTTCTCGCTTCCGAGTGCACGTCGTTGACCTGCTTCTCTCCCTGGACGTAGAAATCTCTGACCTTCTGACCCGTAGGGGTGCCCAATGCCTTTTCAAAATAGGTTTGTAGACCACCCCAGGCACCCATGGCCTTATCTGTTACTCCCAACCTTGTATCGACTGATTTCGCTTTATCAGTTGCCTTGTACTTGTTGTCAAAGTTGTTTAGAGCAGCGGTGAATTTCGAGCTGAAACCATGTTTTGAATCGAGGGCAATAGCCTGGGAGATGACATTGTCAGAGATTGTATAGCCGTGAGCAAGATATTCCGCAACGATTCTGGACCGTGGCTTGTCTTCTTGCGCGACATCATGGTCTTCTGTTGTAGAGGATGAAACAGGTGCTCCCGCTTGACTGGCAACGTCATCGAGCGTGCTTGCGGTTGTAACATGTACTTGGGACTTGCCGAGCTGGGTATTATCCAGCAAGAGAGCGGTTTTCGCGGCACTAAAAACACAGGTTAGTTTTCTGGTATAGCGCTATGCAATTCAAAGCCAGGGCTTCCAACTTACGTCTCTTTCTCGAAAGTTACCGTTGCCGATTTGGCGGCATCAGCTGAGCCAGTTTCTGGGGTGACAGAGATCGAGGTGATTTTGCCGCTGGGAGTGGTTAGCTTCGACACTAATTAGATCCTTAAGGACAAACCACTTACCAAAAGCTGAAGAAATCCTTGACCTCCTTTTCGCTTGTCTCATGGGAAATTCCCTTTACGTGGACGGTGGTCGACATCGTGATGTAGGATCGGGGCTTGAGGGGTTTGAGAAGACGGAAATTGTTGAGATGAGAACTTCGCAAAATTTCGAATGTGGAAGAAGGCAAGTCAGAATGAAGAAATCGTAATCTTTAGGGCTGTTATATATTGAAATTGAAAGTCGCCTGAAGTTAATCGCAGATGAACAGCAAGTGATCGAATGCAGGGACGATCAAAGTATCACACAACATCTATACGTCATCCTTGTGAGGGCTCTTTCCTGCGGCGTTTCAGCCCACCAGGATTTCCTCTTCCCCGCCCTGACTCTTGGCATCATTCCGTGTGGCGTCCACTCATCTGTGGCTTGCCTAGTTCTCAGCCACTTCATCAACGTCATCGCGGCAGGCGCCCGAGACCTTATACGAAGTACGAGGTCGCATCGCCCGCTTCGTATACTTTTCACATGCTCGGCCGGAGCTTCAACTTGACGCCAAAGTGGGAGATATCCCACATTCCCCTTCCAGAATATGCTTTCGCCAGAATCTTTTATGGCCCAGAACATGATGCAGACATGTGCACCGCTCTCACCCGCTCTTTCACCAGCTATCTGATTGTGGGTTTGCAGATTTCCGGATATCGTGACCACATAAATCATGGGTGCCTGAGAGGCTGCATATTTTACGAGCAGTGAGGCAAGTTTGATATGGAGTCTCACGAAACGTTGCAGATGGGGCGCATGAGAATCGGAGTTCCGATATTGTCTGTACAAAC
This sequence comes from Exophiala aquamarina CBS 119918, assembly GCF_000709125.1. Taxonomy (NCBI): domain Eukaryota; kingdom Fungi; phylum Ascomycota; class Eurotiomycetes; order Chaetothyriales; family Herpotrichiellaceae; genus Exophiala; species Exophiala aquamarina. The sequence continues at coordinate 2,948,467 of NW_013550585.1, forward strand.
TAATGCTGGATGCTGGTGCCTGGCACAATCCGACCCCATTGATGGCATCCATCTGCAGACCATCGAAGTATCGCACGTAAATCAGAATGCTCCTTGTAGGCAATGACCACACATTGCTCCAGATCGGATTATTATTCGTGCTGACAATGATGAAAGGTTGACATATTAGGCTATTACGCACACCCACTGTGGAATAAGATAGGTACCCAGCTAAGATCAGAACGCAAAATATACAAGGCTACGAATCACGCCCCATACCCAATCGGATAATGGCCCGTTGCGGTCCGGCTCCAAACTTCTCCCTATAGCCTCGCCAGGACAAACTAGCCGATCGATCCAGGGCCCTCGATAACAATGGAATGAATCAACGAGGTCTACTGCCTCGCACTACGACAAGTTCTTGCACTCTTGATGCTTTCCTTTGCCAAGCTTCCTTTAAGCTGTCTTGGCTGCCCGGATCCTTGTCTTTCGTAAAGCTTATGTAAGAACAATCAGGCTGGCATCCCTTTCCTCGCTTTCAGCCAAAGAAAAGTCAGCACAAGACATAATCCTCATCTTACCAGCAACTATACATGACCAGTGCGTGCATTTATTAGTAGAAAGCATCCCAAAAGTCGGAGTTATGCCGTTCACCCCAACCCTTGATCATCTCACTAGGTTCTGCTGCTTGAAGTAGCATGATGTTATCCTCTTCAGCATCGTATGCATTCCACTTCGGTGCCGCTTGTGCTATGCCATCTTCTTTATTAGACACTTTGTTCGGTGTACCATACCGTGCAAACATGGTCCAGTAGCGGACCATCTGCATGGCCAGAGCTTGCTGCGGCTTGCTCAATGGTGATGCTTTGCCGCTTGCTCCACAGAAGCCTGGGAAAATGTACGGTAGTTCCAGCGTGTGGGCCGATCCGTACGAAAATGATACCTCTGGCCATGGACAAGGCGTATCTGGTACGTCGAATTCATACGCAAATACCTGAGGACAATACCTTGCAAGAATTCTGGTAGCACGCCGGCCAGCAGTGGATATCAGACCTGCATCTCCGACGACAGCTGCAAGCGCCCTACTCGCGCTTTCATATTCTTGAGCAGGATATTTTTCAAGTACCTGTGGAATAGCACTTTGAGGAACTATTACTCCATTCAAGTGCAATCGATTGAGGAGATCGATCGTGGCACTCAAAGTCTCAGGATATTCTTCAGCGGAAATGGCCTTTCCTGAACGTAGCTCCGACATTGCCTGAAACCAGGTGAACTCATCCCTGTTTACGCCGATTATCATGGGTATCCTGTTAAACTCGCCGCGTGAGAATTTGTCTCGAAGGTCTCTGACCACAATCATTCCGTCCTCCATCAACCCAAATGGGAACTTGCCAATTCCAAACTGCCCTTCGTCTATCTTATCAGCCTCCAAGAGGGCTTCAACCGGAATTGATCTTAAGCTTTTTGGTGTCTGTTCAGTGCAACCAGCTGCCTTGGTAAGGGCAACTCCGAGCGACTCGAGCTTCTCAACGGATGGGAATGGCATGGTTGGCGGCGCGCCTCCACTCTCTATGATGGCTTTGTGAAACAATCCACGGGAGCTAGGAGCTGCGATATGTGCAAGGATGCTCCCTCCTCCGGCTGATTCGCCGAAGACCGTGATATTTTCCTTGTTACCACCGAATCGTTCAATATTCTCACGGACCCATTTCAGAGCCAACTGTTGGTCCATGATACCATAATTTCCGGATGGATGGCCCTCCCTGTTGATCTCTGGATGAGAGAAGAACCCGAACATGCTGACTCGATAGTTGAGCGATACGAACACGACCTGACCGTCCTTGACAAGGCTCTCGGGGTTGTAGTCGTTGCTGGCGCCACACGAGTACCCTCCACCATGAATGAATACCATGACAGGTGCTTTTGACTGATGGTGTGGTTCATGATTTTCGGGTTTGAAAACATTGAGATAAAGGCAATCCTCAGTCGAGCTGGTTGAGCCAAACCCCGGAAAGCAGATTGAAGTTTGAGCGCAGATAGGTCCGAATTCCACTACCTCGAGGGGCTCTTCCCAAAGAAGCGGTGATACTGGTGGCTTCCAACGCAAGTCCCCTACTGGTGGCAGGGCATATGGTATTCCGACGAATTTTTGCATGCCATCTTCCAAAATCCCTTGCACCGGTCCATGAGTTGTCTTAATGATTTTTGTCCGTCTATAATCCAATGGGGAAGTCAGACCTGCTTCATTATTCGCTTGGGCCATCATGTTGTTCGTTCCAACTTCCTGAACAACTCTCTCCAAGGTTGAAGAGGCTTAGGGGGTATGCTTGGGCCAGTATAAAGGCACGATCAAAGGATGCTGTGTTTTCCCTCGTAGTGTCTCAACACATTGCAATTACTAACCTTGAATCATCTGGAACGGGACTTTCGATGTTTGAGGAAGAATGTTCTCCAAGATAATCTTCATTTGGACCCTTTTACATATTCAGATTCGGGAATCAAAAGCTTCGTGAAGCCTGGTTGGGACGAGAGTTCGGCAATAACATCAGGAAAATGGGCATAATACCGAGTGCTATCCGAAACATCCCCACCCGAGTATAGAAATCATCATAACGGCAACTTTGCGTCTCGAATTGTGCACGAGGTTCGAGCTGCCCCACTCGCCTGAGGCATACCTTTTATGCAACACTCTGGAACTTCATCCGGCTACTTACCACGAGAAAGCCCCTGGTTCATAGTATTTCAGTGCGTGCAGCGCCACAATACTCGTGCTGTCGAGTTATCGTGGCTCTGTATCCTTGCACATATTGTACGGCCTGGCCACGGCTCCACACCTTTACGACTTTACAAGCGAGTGATGTGCAAATCTTTATTTCTGCCGCCCAAACAGCCCTTCAGTTACCGTCTTACAGACTACGAAGTACAGCTAATTAAAATACTGCGCCACAGACAGCTCTGGTAGCCTGGGACAACTGCCAATGAATACGGAGGACAGAGTCCCTGGTTGACTCCCATCAACTTCCTCAATACTTGATTTAGGTTCCAAACAAGGACCTTGACACACCGGATCCTTTCTTTCCCATCCGAGCAGGTCAATCGTCCTCGAGACGAACCTGCTTTGCATCTTGCATCTCCGCAGAGACTTCAAGAATATTCTGCTCCGCAATTTTCTTGTTTCGCGCGAGGGATGTCTTCCATGCTGGAACTCCTGATGCGAAATAGTCATCAACCTGTTCCAACTTCAAGCGGCCTGTCTCTGGGACAAAGACGATAGTGATGGCTAGAATCACAACAAGAAGTCCAAAGTAGAAGTACCCCACATTCGTTCCCATATTTCCATGTTCTGGATTGATCATATATGGAGTCCAAAATGAAGCAGCGAATGCAAATACCGAGTTACAAAAGAGCGACAGGGCCTGCCCATGCATCCGAAGCCGGACAGAGTGCATTTCAGCAGACGCAACCCAGAGGGCAGGTGAGGCAGTGCTTGCAAATGTGAAGCACCAGATACACAAGAATGCCACCAGTACATTTTGGGTCACCTTCGCATGTGTGCCTAGCCCTGAACTCACGGCGGAGAATATCAACATAGATGCGCCCATAATCGACAAACCGAGAAGAAGAGAGAGTCTTCTCCCAAAATATTCCACAGTAAAGCCAGACAGGAGTGATCCAGCAAATATACAAAGTCCGACAATTGCTGTGATCAAGAATGGGCTTTTGATTCCAAGGCCCCCCAGAAACACTGCTGTGTATGGGATTATGAAGAAAGTTCCTCCCAATGCGGGTATCACCAGAAGGAAGACGGAAATGAGTGTGCGGCGGAGTGCTCTTTTATGGAACATTTCCACAAATGAGGTCGTCGAGGCCATGACCTTTTCAAATTCCAAATAAGTCTGCATTTCTCGGACTTGGGAACTCACGGCGTCGGAGTTAGGATCTTTGTGGAGGAATTTTCCTAGCGCGAGGCGAGCCTGAGACTCCTTGTTCCTCATCAGCAGCCAACGCGGGGACTCTGGGAAGAGCATGATGCCGCCTACCAGGCCGACCGATAAAGGGATTTGGCATATAATCGGAGTTTTCCAGGCCCAATTGCTCCGAATATTTGCTGAGCCGGCGCAGACGCCAGCGGCGACAGCGCTACCGGCACCGAGTCCGATAGAGAACAGCCCGAGAAGCATACCACGTTTATGCGAAGGTGTGCACTCGACACCATATACGATGGTTCCGCTGTATAGAAAACCGAGGCCAATTCCACCAATGCATTTGCACACCATGTAGTCGAGGTAGCTTGAAGACGTTCCCAACATTCCGGCGGCACCAATCAACACCAATATGGCACCAACTTGAATAGTGCCTCGGCGACCAATGTAAGTCCCAGTCACACTTGAAAGAGCAGACCCCACTGCAGTGAATAATGAGGTCAGGCTGGTCAAGGACTGCTGTAGAGCCGAGATCCTACACGTCTGGATAGCAGAGCCAGATGGGCCCGGAAGTTCTTCACAGTGTCCAAATGCGGTGTTGAAAGGCACCATCAGAAGGACCGTACCACCATAATTCAGGTCGAAATTGCATATTGCTGCACTGAGGGCGATGAATGTAGAGAAGAAGAATATGGTCCTGGTAACTCTTTCTGGGGGCCTCGCTAGGGCCACATCGCCCTGTTGTCGACTGTTGACCCTTTCTATGTTGGCTGTCTCCGGTTTTCCAGCGGTGGATGTTGCTTGTTCAGCCATCATCGGATGGAGGCCGTGGTCCCAAGGCTTGGATAGATTATCTGCACCTCCTTCAAGCAAGTAAATGTTAATTCCAGAAGACTTTGACAATTTCAAACGCGTTGTAAGTCGGCCAGCCGGCTCTTCAGTGGATGTCTAGCATTTATATATACCGAAATGTACCCGGTGCTAACTCGTGGTTAGTAACTCTCGTATTGAACTCCGAGGGCTCGGTTGTGCCTTCGGAATCCGGGGAAATATGGATCTAACCACAAGCTGACAAACTTTGCGACGAGATGAGCGGACATTCTTCCGATTGGTCTCTTCTCCACACCGGCAAGATGTCAGAGCGACCAGCAACCAAATAGCTATTTTATCTACACGTTTTATGCGCCGGCCGATCACCGTTCCGGTGGGACACTACTTCGTAAAGTCAAAGGATACTGTTGGAGTCAAAGATGCCGCTCACCTTCGATCGAAAGGGAAGCGGGTGTCTATCGGCCATGACTCTAGTGGCACTCGCTGCCGATGATCTAGACGGCCTTGGTTGAAGGACAAATTTCATGCCAGGCGAGGTTTATGGAAAAGAAACTTGCGAAAGAGAAGGTTTCAAAAGAATATAGGTAATGAACAAGTAATCAGTGCGAGGACGAGGACGATGGTCGGTGGAGTCTTCACCGTCGAGCAACCCGTGGATGCATATATATATCGGCGCAGTCCCTAGGCTGTTGTAGAACTACCTCTTACAGGGGATATTCATCTCGTTTGAAACAAACTTGTCTTCAGACTAGAATCACGAAGGGCAAAGAGGCAAAAGTCTTGACAGCTAGTTTTGGGTGTACCGACAAGAATTGGTAATCGGAAGTCAAGATTGATGTGCATAAAAATTTGGAGACCGTATGGCCGGTTCTGACTCATGTGGGAATGATGGTACAATATTGGAACTTCACTTTTGTCGACATAAAGATTCCTTAAGGCCGGGCTGAGTAACGGTCTGTTGCAGCCCCGTAAAATACACGATATCCGGAATAGCGTTCCGAGGCTTCCCACATGTTGATTCTGTTCGGAAGGGATTGCGACGGGTGCCGTGTTCGTTTCATCGAACATCCCAAGTATGAAATAAGAATCTTTCGGGAGAGCTGTTGGAGGACTACAAGCCAGAAATCTTCGACTCAGCGGTGAAACAATGGCAACAGAGCTGGGAACACAGGTAAATGGCCTGACTGTCAACGGCCAAACGGAGCCTAGACTCGACAGCTCTTACAATCTGAACTTTATGGGAGATTGGGGAGGCGCCAACTTTCACCGCATATGTGCATGGCTGACACAAGAATTCTGTGACCGAGCAGGTCCCGGAACCAGGACGGCCATCTACAGCTTGCGTGATGGTGGTCTCGATGGGCTGAAGCAGCTCCAAGAGGGAGCGGTCGACTTAGCGATATGCACACCCGCTGGCCTCGTAGGCAAGATACACAGCGGAGAAAGTGCTTTTGCAGCGGCCATGCCAAATCTCCGTGCCATTGGAGTGCTTCCGCAGAATGACCGAATGGTATTGGCCCTTCACCCTAAACACAATATCAACAGTATCGAGGATCTTCGGACACAGAAGCCAGCGATTAAACTTGTTACCGCCACCGATGATGGGACGAACCCGATCGGCTATGTAGCGAATGAATATCTCAATGCTCATGGCATCTCGAAAGCCACGATCGAGTCTTGGGGCGGCGCAGTCCTCACACGCCACAGGCCTGAGCAATGTGTCGCCTTGGTCGAGTCCGGAGAAGCTGATGCACTTCTTCAAGAAGCTATTATGACGCCGTGGTGGAGAGGACTCGTTGAGTCGAACAAATTAGTTCCTTTGGCGGCTGAAGCACAAGCTTTAGAGAGCCTTCAGAAAGCTCTTGGACTGGGAACAAATCATCTACCAGCGGGCTGGTGGGACAATTTGGACCACGAACTGCTAGCATTGGATTTCTCAGATTTCGTTCTCTTGGTACGTGCTGATATGCCAAAAGAGGTCGCCCACCTCCTGACTTGGTGCCTCGTGGAAACGAGGGATCTGCTCGAAGGACAGTACAAGCATTTGAAACCCGAGAAGAGCCCACTTACATACCCTCTCGACCCTGAGAAGATGTCTCAAGCACCCGTCCCACTTCACGACGGTGCACAGGAGTATTATTCCAAGGCTGATTTCTCTAAGAAAACTAAACTTTTGATTGGCTCACCGTTCTGAGGGCCTGGGGTCCCAGTTTCTGGCCCAATGGAAGGCTTTAAGCGTGGCATCTCCTCAGTGACCGGCCAAGATACATAGATATTCAAATATCAGAGCGGTTTCCGTTGCTGTATCAATCGGTCGTTGAGATTCGTGCACATGGGCTTAGTACTGAGGGATAATGCCTGCTCAGGTAGGTATCTCATCTAGTTGGATGCTGTGCAATTGCCAATGTCACAGCATAGGTACATCTCAAAGCATGGAATCAGGTTGTGACTTCACACCTTCCCCCTTGCAATGTAAGAATCTAGGAGAAGCCTTGAGATAAGCCTGCCAAGCTCACCACCACCCAATCAATGCTTCTATACCGGGCTCGGCAAAAGCTTCTCGATGAGCCGAGGCACTAGGGCGTCGGTGGCGTTTGCTTTGGATCGGCGGCGTGCACTTCCATTAATGGTTCTGTCATCCTTCACCCACAATCATGCGTTCAAGCCTCAAACTTCCCCCTCCGGCCGTGGCCCGAATGGCGAACCCACGCCCTGTGAACCTCTGCTCCTCCCAAGCCAGCTATGTTGTAGTTAAAATGATACTACCTTATGCAGGTCGGTAAGCACCGCTGGTGAACCCGCGTGACACTACGGTGATCACTCCTGTTGCACCTTTCCTCTTTCCGTACTATTTGCCGGGAACTTGGAAGGAAATTCTGGCAGAGAATCTTTCTCCACTTTCCAAACATTGCAAAGTTTGAACCTCGTCAGCCCTTCAAGGACCAGCTTCTCAGTTTGTCGGTTCGGTACGGATTGAAGAACGCTACCGAGGTTGCCATACATCAATTAGCATACGTCCATCGTTGGCCAGTTCATACGTAGCTATTGAGAGTCTGTCTGAACTTCACACACGATTGGCGTTCCAACGATCGAAGTTTTGCCTGGTGCTCTTTTCTCTCTTCCAGAGTGGCATTGTTGCCCATCTTCCTCAAGCGCCATGGGTCCATCCACATCTCAAGATATCGACAGTAGCACTCTTGCATTGCTGGGCAAGAAGCAAGTCCTTAAGCGACGTTTCGGCTTCTGGTCTCTCTTTGGCTTCGCTGTATGTGAGCTGATTACCTGGGAGACTGTTCTTGCCCTGTTCAGCCAAGGTTTCGACAACGGCGGCCCAGCGGGTCTTGTCTACGGATTTATCATCGCCTGGTCGTCGACGTTCTCAGTATATACTGTTATTTCGGAATTAGCATCCCTTGCACCAATTGCCGGCGGACAATATTATTGGGTGTATATGCTTGCGCCTCCAAAATACAAAGTATTCAGCAGTTATATTGTCGGATGGCTAACGTCCCTCGCGTGGATAGCAACTGTTGCGACAGAAACAATCTTCGCTGGAACAATCTTGCAAGGCTTGATCATCCTTGACTATCCCGACTATTCCCCAGAACGGTGGCATGGAACTCTGCTCGCATATCTAGTAATTGCTGTGGCCATTTTTATTAACGTGGTGATTCCGGGAATGCTACCCAAGTTTGAGATCTTCATCATTGTCTTCCATATTGCTGGATTTATCACCGTTATATCTCTACTCTGGACCTATGCGCCACATAATTCGGCTCATTTCGTCTTCGCCACGAGTCTAAATGAAGGTGGATGGCCCACACAAGGCTTGTCATACTGTGTGGGATTTTTGGGAAACGTGGCAACTTTTGTACGTTCTCATGGCTTCGGCTACAGCGGTGGCATATGCTAATGGTCAACCCAATCTAGGTGGGTGCAGATGCATCTGTTCACCTTGCCGAAGAAGTCGAAAGAGCCGCTGTGAATATTCCCCGCGCCGTTCTATGCAGCATGCTCATCAACGGACTGGTGGGCTTTACAATGATGCTAACAATATTGTTCTGCCTGGGTGATGTGGACTCAGTCCTTGAGACGGCCACGGGCTATCCATTTATCCAGATCTTCAAAAGTAGGTTTCGAGATTGTTGTTCTAGATTCATCGCCTGTTGACAATCTAACATCTCTCCAGACAGCGTCCAATCCACCGCAGGAGCTACCGCTATGGGTGCTATCGTTCTTGCCTTAACGTGGGCTTGTGCGACAGGTATCATCACAACTGCATCACGCATGACTTGGTCCTTCGCGCGAGACAAGGGTACACCTTGGGCAACGATCATCAACACCGTGTCCAAGAAGCGACGCATCCCGGTCATGGCCGTCGTGGTGGTTACGACCCTCGCAGCTTTGCTCAATATCCTCTATTGTTTCTCGTCCACCGCCTTCAACGATGTTGTGTCCCTCACCATCACGGGTTTTTACTGTTCGTACTTGATACCAGCTGCGCTTTTGCTCTACCACCGAGTCAAAGGGCATATCGCCCCTCATAAGCAAGATACGCCAGGCTATCCAGTCGTCGATGATAGAAGTCCCTCTCCTCCCAAAAAGACACTCGACCCAAGTTCAAAGGAGGGGCAGTCTGCACACCCAGGACTTGATGAGCCATTAGCTGTGCCTGCACCCCGCGGTCGCCGCAACTCTGTTGCTCAAGCGTCTCTCGTATGGGGCCCTTTCCATGTCCCAGGTTTGTTCGGGACGCTCAACAACGCTTATGCGTGCGTCTACATGGTTTTCGTCATATTTTGGTCTGTGTGGCCGCCCGTCACACCGGTCAGTGCTGATACGTAAGCTGCGATTCCCCCTTTCTTGAGACCATAATGCCTGCCCCCCCCCAACCCCCGATGTCTTTGTCAAAGCATTCCATTCCTTTGCGTTGCGCAACAAGCTGCCCACAGCAGTAAATAGTATCGTTGGTGTTTTGCTAACTTTTAATGACGACAGGATGAATTACTCCGTGGTTGTGACTGGGGGTGTTATCATTTTCAGTATTATTTGGTACTACATCAGGGGCAGGAAAGAGTACCATGGCCCCGTGATTGATGACGAGGTCGCCGCTGTGATGAGGTTGGGAAGCGTGGTGGCCGTTTGAGGTTTTATGAACAGGGAGCATTTGAGGGGCTGGTTGCTTGAATCTTATAACCTAAATCTCATGGAGGTGTTGTGGCTGTTAGATGCAATGCATTTATCCATGAAATGCTACCACATGAATCTCTGAATAATTCCTGGTTCTTCCGGCCACTCGAAATTCTTGTACAAGAACACGTAGCCTGTTGCAACGTTAATCGCCAGATACCACAATAGCTCAATGTATGCCGAATACGCAGCCACAGCACTCAAGATCGTCTGAAAGGTAGACTCAGACTGCGCCTGCTTCTGCTTTGTCGCACTCTTGCTCTTCTCCAGTTGTGAAAACTTCTGCTGCGCTTTCGACTCAGGCTTGTGCTCAGGAACGGCCAGCCGCCACATGAGCCAGGGCATAATGAAATATCTCGGCTCAACGAGTGGCGCAGTGATTAGTGATAGAGTTGATGCAACGAGCCAGACGAGCATGTCGCTCACACTAACGGTATCAGCGCTGTGCAGAATACGGATCGTCTTCTGGTTGGGCTGAGATTCCGGTGCTCCCCCGAGAGCGGTCAGGGCCAGCCATCCGCATGCAAAGTAGAAGGGTATAACCGCATACTTGACGATCCAATGTCTTCTCAGTATGGCGAAGACGTAGAAGACGTAGTGTCGGTTGTCAGCGAGGGTGAAGGGATGGATGATCGTGTTGAAGTAGACAATGTTAAACATGAGTGCTAGAAATGTGGCAGTCGTGATGAGACTTGGTAGTCGGCGACGAAGCGCCGGAAGGTTGGAGAACAGGGGGAGTAAAACAGGCCAGGAGAAGAAAATTAGGAGCGGCCAAATGTAGAGCATCTGGGTCAGGTGAATAGTTGCAACGTGATTATCCTTGTCGCCCAGGACCACACCACCGTTCCATGCCACAAACGCTGCGAATGAGCCAAGAAGCAGTATCTGTGGCCATAGATCTAGCAGGAGCCTGGGCAAAACCGAGAAAGCGGACTGAGCAAGAGAGGTGCTTGTTTTTGAAACGTCTGTAGTGCTGGTTAGCGCTTGGACTGTTCATGTGGTCATGTTGGGGAAAGCAGGGGTTAAGTCGAACCTTTAAGAGATGCCTGTGACACCGGTGGGTCGTGGATCTTCTCAACGCCGACTTCTGCCTTGATGGTTTCAACAGCTTGGAGTCCGCCGAGGTAAACAGCTACCCAGAATATATTGGTCTGGCGGGCGCTAAGAGACAACAGCCCAGCCATAAGATGAAGACTCTGGGATAGAAATTTCTTCCATCCGCCCATAGAAGAGCCCGTTGCCCAGAATGTCTGGGCTAGAACGACGGTGAAGACACTGAACAGATCCGTATAGTATAATGCCGAGAAGAAGAACAGCAAGGGGAACAAAATGACGTTGAATTCGCGCTGTAGCACATTTTCCGATACCACGGATCTCTTCCCCACTGCCGCTAGAATGTACAACATTACCAGCGTTAGATAGAGGAGCACTGCATTGACATATCGCCATTCATTGGTGTTAGGCTTCAAGCCAGGGTCCATGTAAGCCCGGAACGAGTTGAGGAGATAAGAGAAGCCGTAAAGGCCCGGTGGAGTTGTGATTTTCGGATCCCATTGAGACCATTTCCCAAACCAATATGCTTGCACTTGTGGAACATGGAAGACTTCATCGAGATATGGTGCTGGAACGATGGTGTTTACATATTGTCGCCATTTACTGTGCACGACGTTGATGAAGAGTAGGAGGATGACCCGGAGGAACTCTGGGCTCGTGAAATACGCCATGAAGATTGATAATGAGGTAATTTCAGCGTGTCATGCATGTACGCAAACGCTCCAGAAGGACATGAAGATAAAAGAAGTCCTCACGACGCTACAGCTGGGATCTGAAACACCATCAGCTCTCCATGTTCGATGGCTCGTCAGAGAAAGGGAAAAGGGGTTCGAATTGCACGTGACTTGCCTACAGGCAAGGCGTGCCCATCACGTGTAAGAGCCCCTCCCTGGTTTCACAAATCACAAAACTGAGCTTCAAAATAACCATTTGCAACTTCAAGATCATCGGCCATAACAGCGATATCGCCCTATATGAGACATGCTTCGGCGAGAATAATCAGAGAAGTTCGGCTGCTCCTCAGCTCCACGGTACAACCTTCATCATGGCTCCGGTAAGTCTGAAAGGCGCCCACAAAGACTCGCTTCCACCCGCGCCTGCGCCGTTCCGTTTCTTCCCATCGGCAGTATTGACTAGATGACCCGTTCTGCAGCGAGGATTTACCCTTCCTCCAGCCAACACACAGTCTGCAAAGCAAGCGCGCAGCGCATTTTTCTGCTCGCTATGCCAGAAAGGCTACAGCCGTATGAATGAGTTCGAGGCACACGAATCATCCTACGATCATCAGCATAAGAAGCGATTGAAGGAGATGAAAGAGATGCAGAGACAAGTTCAACCTAAGAAAGAAGAAAAAGGTCCTTTGATGCAGATAAAACTTGGGACTTCCGCGAAGAGTTCAACTTCCGGGGGTGGTGGCTTCAAGAAGGGAGGCTTCAAGAATGCATTTGCACCGGCTGATGAGGAAGAGAAGTCTCAACCTGAGAAGGATGACGCTGCTTTGGTAGAGACAAAGCAGGCTCTGGACGAGGCTGATAGTGATGTCACGGATGATGAGGATTACTACGACCCTCTACGGCCAACTGGATGTATGCCGGGCTGCAAGAGCCATGTGGCTACTGGTCCTTGATCGCGTCTAGTTACAACCTTCGCATTGGCTTGTTTTCCCATACAATCGGGAAGTCTGCCACTCACCCAAAACTATCCTACCAGCAAAGCATGAAGGCTTTTGTGCCTTGTCTGGTATATAACAGAATCATCCATCCATCAACCAGCCGTGACTTGCTCGGCTTAGGACCTGCACCGCCAGGCCGAGTCAGGCATGCTTCGAAGGATCGAAATCCGCCACTACGACAAATAATTCCAGCCCGACGAAGCGATACCACGGCGGAAGGGAGGGAGACCAACCTTCAAAGTCAGCCGAGATCTTTTTAGGAGGGATACGAGGTACTCTGAGTAAATTTGGCTTACAATGCTCAAGCAAAGTGGCCTTGTTGGGACCAGGTCAACCAAGGTGGCTGCAGTAACTGCAAACAACGCCACAATAATGCAATAGACCAGGAGACAAAATTTCATGTACAGAACTTAATCTGCTCGGGATACATTACTAGAATCTCACTTTCTTGACATTCATGTCGTAACTGAGTACAGCAATGGCAGGGCCTTTAGGCGTTGGGTATCCCCTCGGTACCCCTAAGCTGTCTGACGGTCATTCGACATTTTCTACGGCGTCATTTGAAGCCTGCATAACTCCTTGGCATCGAACCTCGCAAAAAGTTTACGGCTCAAGGCCACTGACGTAGAATTGCAGTATTTCTCGAACAGCCTCGTTTGTATTGAACACCTTCATTTTGGCAAGGCGTTGGAGTTTGGGAAGCTGTCTATGAAACACTCAAGTATTGCCTACATCTCTCGCAGCACGGTTTTCTGTCAAAGACCCGGACCATCCCTCTTTGGGGGTATCATCTCAAATCCTTTTACTGCCAGGAAGCAATTCAGCACGCAGACCTGCCGACTCAAAATGAGTACCAATGGCGCGGCTGATGTTATCACTATAGATGACAAAAAGTATCGACGTGTCCGGGAGGGATTGGCGTCAGTTCTCGCACCGTACGGGGTTGAAAGAGAATCAACACCAACCAAGCAAGTAAAAAACAACGATGAGGGGAATCAGGCAGTCTTTTACAATCCAATCCAGCAATTCAACCGAGATCTAACCGTTCTCGCCATTACAATTTATGGAGAAGGTGCTGTTTTGGATAAGACCGCCCGTTTCAGCCAGAAATTCGGCAAGAGCAAGCGAGAAAAGAAAAAGCAGCAGACCAAGCCCAAAGACCTGGGACAGAGCAATGAAGAACCGGTGCCAGCGCAGGAGAATTCTCGAAAGCGCAAAGCTGACGACTTCGAGGAGCAGATTGTCGCAGATGACACGGCGGACCCTGCAAAGCGGCCCAGAGTAGATGAAGCTCTTGAAGGGGAAGATGACCTCCCAGTCACGCAATTAAATGGTGGCCGTTATTCTGCTACTGAAAGCACAGATATCAACAGCGACCAGAAGGATACTATCTCGAATCTAGAAGTGCAAGAAATGAAACCAACCACAGAAACACCAGCACCCCGACCGAGAAAGACCCCTTTCACCATACTAGACGCATTGTCCGCAACTGGACTTCGTGCATTTAGATATGCAAAAGAAATCCCATTCGCTACAAACATAGTTGCAAACGACCTCTCTCTGGAAGCAGTCAGAATTATTGAAACCAATATTGACCACAATGAAGTCAAGGGGAAAGTTCATTCAAATCTTGGAGACGCTCGATCCTTCATGTACAGCAAGGTGGGTAACGAGCATCAGAAGCAATCAGAAGGATATGTTCACCGCTTTGATGTTGTTGATCTTGATCCCTATGGCACAGCTGTACCATTCTTTGATGCCAGCCTTCAATCTATCCACGATGGAGGCATGCTCTGTGTGACTTGCACAGATGCAGGCGTTTTTGCTTCTACAGGGTATCCTGAGAAGACCTATGCTTTATATGGCGGGCTTCCTGTCAAAGGTCCGCACTCCCATGAAGGTGGCCTCCGGCTCATCCTGAACGCGATTGCCACTTCGGCGGCAAAGTATGGACTCGCCATCGAGCCACTTCTTTCGCTTTACATCGACTATTATGCACGTCTGTTCGTACGAGTTCACAAGAGACCGCAAGATGTGAAACTTCTTCCAGGAACAACAATGGCTGTGTACAGCTGTGGTCACGGTTGCGGATCCTGGACTACACAGCCCCTTCTGCGCAACCAACTTCAGAAAGCTAAAAATGGCGATACTTTCTATAAGTTCTCCTCCGCACAAGCGCCAACAGCTGGTCCAAATTGTGACCACTGTGGCAGCAAAACACATCTCTGTGGACCAATGTGGGCTGGGCCATTGCATCACCCCTATTTCGTAAAGCGAATGCTTGACAGAGTACCTACCCTCGACAAATCAATTTACGGCACCGTTGAACGGCTTCAAGGAATGCTTACGTTAGCACTTGAGGAAGACTTGTCACTAGAATCACATCAAATTCAAGGAAGCAGCACTGCTGCACAGAAACACTCCAATTCTGCAGATCCACAAATCATCCCTCGTATGCCTCCAGCAGTAATTGATCCCGCGCCATTCTTTATTATGCCCACGTCGCTCGCCAAGGTCATCCACTGCGTAACACCTCCTGAGGATCAATTTCGAGGAGCCATTCGCAGCCTAGGCTACCGAGTATCCCGCTCACATTGCAAGGCAGGAAGTATGAAGACGAATGCTCCCTGGAATGTTCTCTGGGAGATCATGCGAGAGTACATGCGAACGAAATCTCCAATCAAAGATGGCGCAGTGAAGAAGGGCACTCCAGGATGGAATATCTTGGCGAGGCTTCGTGGCACAGAAAGAAACTTTGTGTCTGACTTGAAAGACAGTAGCAAGATTCAGATCTCAAGATGTGAATCGAAGGAAGATTTGAAGATAGTGTTGCAAGGACTGTTATATCGACTAGGAAACGAAACGGTCGAGGACGTGATGGACAAGAAGGAACCAGCAAATATGTCAAATACAGCCAATGGTGATGAGGTGGTCACCGACACGACCGTTGATCTCGATAAAGATTCACCACAGCTCTCAGTAGACGTCATTCCAAGCAAGCTCAAGATTGTATTTGATGGAAAACTCGGCAAGGAACAGGATCGTGGGAAGTTAGTGAGATATCAGATTAACCCGCGCGAGAATTGGGGTCCGATGAATCGAGCAGGGAGAACCGCCCCATGAGGGGACCTCAAAGTTACAGGCCGTCCTCGGATTGTGATTGAGTCACATTGTTCTGAAACTAAGGGAGCTCTGATATCGTCGAACCGTCACTAGCACCACAGTATTCAACTCCCCAGGCAGAAATCAAAGTGCCGTACACGGACAGCCTTCAAGGAAGGGTCCTAGCACTGAGCGTGAGGGGGAGCTTGTGACTTTCCTCTCAAGCGGTCGGCCGACCGTTTTCTATTCACCTACCGGACGAGGGAGCATGATCCGCTGCCTTGTCACCCGGGACCTCACTCTTCATTTCATGAGAGAAGGAAATACCACACTTAATTTGATGGTCCATACAAGAATTTTCTCAAAGGAAGTTCGCTTCGGTTGGTTGCGGTAATTCACATGATCCTTTGTTTGCTCTCACTTTCAAAGCCATTATGCTACCCTTCCGTCCAGCTTCTCATCAAGCGGCCTTTCTCAAAGGCAGAGATCTTAGCGGATGTGAGGAAACTAGTTTTCTGAACTTTTGTTCCCGGTGCCGTGTCTATTCAGATATGGCCTCTCAAGTTCCAGCTCCAGTGCCACACGATGGTTCGAGGTACCTGCTCCGAAATAAAGCCAACGGTTCGAACCCAGGAACTGCAGGGAAGGCTGATGCGGCAACTACGAACGTAAAGTTCTCATTATACTAAAAGGCCTGGCCGGAAGTGCTCACTGTATCTAACTAGATCAAAACTCGCTACACAAGGCTCGCTTTTGAGTTGATGACTGCGAATCTCGATCTTCTCTCCGAATCAAGCCCTCTCACGACGGACGTACCATTGGATGGCCAAATCGATACATTTAAATCAGCCTTCCAGGCGGCGGGGTTCAGCCAAGAGTATGCAGAGGAGCTTATCGGTAGCGCTCTCGTCCGGCATGAGATGCGAGACCAGAGGCGGAAAAGGAAGAGGCGTCTCGTCATGTTCGAAAAGCGGGTTCGTCAAGTTGCCGACACCATGAAACGGATGGCGAAAGATATTCCCAAGGAGGACACCGTAGTAATGTCTTCGGAAGAATGCAAGAAGACAGTAAAGGGCGACGTGGTAGCAAGGGTGAATCTGAACTCAGAGCAGTACCAACTGGACGATGAGAAGCTCCTAGCCGAGCTGCAAGACCTGGTCAACAAGGGCAGAATCTGGATATCGAACGCGCCGTCCGCATCTGGCTTTGATGACGAGGATGATTGGACAACGGGCCAACAGAGCCTGGGGGGTGGCTGGTACGATGGCCCTGCGTCAAGCGCGGCTAACGTCAAGCTCGAAAATGCATACAGAAAGCCGGAATCATTGTCAAATAGTAACGACCCTTCGCAATCGCCGCCTGCGGATGGATTGAATTGGAGTGATCTGCTCCCTGAACCAATAGCTTGAGAGCGCGGGCGTTTTGGATCTTTTCTTCTGGAATTCCTTTGAGGGAAATGCAGACAGCACACAGCGAGCGGTTTTCGAGCAGTCTTTTGTTATAGGGTGTGCATTTACAGGCAGCCTCTTCGAATCTAGAATCTCAGCGAAGGGCTTCGACTTGACAGCCAATTTTGATTACATACGGTGCAAATCCTGGCGGGAAAACTCCGTATAGCATCCCTCTGATAAGGTTCTACATATGCATCACTGATAGTCTTCATTGGCAGTAATACATAGAAAATGCTCAGCTGACTCTAAATCTTCCAGTTAACTAAACTTGGTCCCCGTGAGCTTCGTGGCGGGCGCAAAGTGAGCATCATCCTTCTAAGATCTGGACTGATCGACATCGCACGCCTACCGCAAGCCAGATTCCTTTTCAGCATCGACCTCGCATGACAAGATCCGGCCATCGAATACGCAGGTTGGTACCTAGGTAGTACCCCACCTCGTACCTGAGACTTACAGGTGCCTGCTGGGTGCCTGCGCAACGTATTTGTAGTTTATATAACCAATTCGTAGTTCATTCGGAGGCTATTTGGTGCATTTCGGAGCCAGATGGTGCCGAAAGACAGGCGGGGGCCTAAGAGATCGCCGCCTCCACTATCTCACTTTATCTTCGTTCGCAAGCTGACAATATCGATGATGGGAGTCCAACTCGATCGAGTGGACTTACTTCACCAAATTGGCAATTAGTCCTTCTGCTTAGAGATGACGCCATGACGAAAAAAGCAACCGACCGTGCGAGAGATCTAGGCTATCCACGTTGTATATCTACTTCTATGGTTACTTGCATGCCTTGAACTAGCAGGTAGGGACCCAAAGGTATCGAGCTATTTCCTTTCAATTTTTTCTCATCGTCACGCTCAAGTTCCCCCAGCTTTGCTCGCGCTACATAGAACAGGCCACTCCCACCCACAGGCTCCAAAGGGAAAAACTTCCTATATCAGATTCCACATGCAAGTAAAGGCCACCACCAACAGACTGTTCGGCTTGTACAAACAAGCAATGGCGCAAAAGCCGGTCCTCATCTCGGGCGCAGGGTTGGCGTCGCTCCTGTTGGCGCGGTCGCTGCTGCGGTCTCAGATTCCGTTCCAGATCTTCGAGCGCGATGCGTCGCTCAGCTTCCGCGGGCAGGGGTATCGTCTTCGGATGTCGCGCGAGGGACTCGATGCGATTGAATCGGTGCTCGACCCGCCGGCGTTCCAGCGGTTCGACGACGCGTGCGGGAAGACGGGCGGGAGCGGACTCGTCGCGTTCGACGCCGTGACTGCTGAGGTGACCGAGGAAGACAACCAGAATCTCGGGTCGCGGGACGGGAAGGTCGTGGGGATTGCGCGTGGGGATATGAGAAGGTTGTTCTTCGAAGGGTGTGAGGACTTTGTGCACTTCAACACGCACGTCACGGGCTATGAGTTGACCGGCGGTGGAGTGCGGGCCATGTTCGCCGACGGCTCAAAGTCGGTCGAGGGCTCGCTGCTCGTCGCAGGCGACGGCATCAAGTCTACCATCGCCAAGCAGGTGTCTGGAGGGCTTCTCAAAGTCTACGACCTCGGCGCCAGAGGGATCCATGGACAGGCACCGACGGCCGCCTTCAAGTCTCTCGGTGAAGGGGTGTTCCGCGCCGTGGACAATACGAACCCCAACGGCCGGCTTTCCATCATTACCAACGTTCGTCCTAACGACATGGAGGATCCCAACGTGGAGTTCGGCTGGACCATGGTGGGTGTACCTGGTGTGATCAAGGCGCCCCACGATGACTATAGCATAGTCGGGAAAACGGCGGCCGACCTCGCGAAGTCGCTCACGAAGGATTGGAATCCTCGCTTCAAGCCGCTGTTTGACCAGATGAATGAGTCCGAGGCCGCTTTCTGGAAAATCACCTGCTCGACCCCGACCGGCGTGCCTGAGTGGCCCAATGTACCCAGAGTGACCGTGATTGGAGACGCAGCTCACTCGATGACCCCGGCTGGCGGTATTGGTGCTAATACTGCTTTGAGGGACTCGGCGTTGCTGGGTGGATTGCTACGTGATGCCGGTGGCTATGCTGACGGTGTGACCGCAGCTTATGAGCAGGGCATGAGAGTGTATGGCAGCGAGGCTGTCAAAACAAGTTATGGCCAAGCCACCAAAGCATTCAACGCCCAGATCACTGACTCAAGTCCGACTGTTTGAGGGGCCAGCCTGACCCATCCATCTGATAAACTATGGTGTCTATGTTGGAATGGCCTGGGGCTACACAAGAACACATTAGAACAAAGACAAGCCTCGTATATTCTGCGTCTGTGTTTTGCAGACAGGTGAACTACGGGATTATCTACTAGCCATGGATTCTGGTAGATCGATCGCGGCATGAGGGTGTACCGTGGCCAAAACAATTATGTATACAACAACAATTATATACACTAGGAAGACCGCTCAAATCTTACTTATGCAAGAGTTTGGCCACCAGGTGATCATGCGTACC
This sequence comes from Exophiala aquamarina CBS 119918, assembly GCF_000709125.1. NCBI lineage: Eukaryota > Fungi > Ascomycota > Eurotiomycetes > Chaetothyriales > Herpotrichiellaceae > Exophiala > Exophiala aquamarina. Next base: position 2,968,123 of record NW_013550585.1, read on the forward strand.
AATAAAGATGTCGTCGTCTCGTCATCTCACGCCGTCAGTCATCGCCCGCATCTCTCTGACCAAACCTCGCACGACAGCAGCCTAGGATGATACCAGCGGCGGGCTGCGAAGATGACCCAACACTCCCATCGAAATCAGAATGGCATATAGGACTAAATAGTGATCCAAACTGATAGACAATCAGGGTGGTCATTGGTCATTCCAAGCGTCCTTCCCACCCACGTCCTTCATTGTGTATATTTGGATTGGGCGGGTACGACGCCATGGCAGCAGACAGGTATTGTAGTGATGACCGTGCGTAGGAGGTTCGGCTGTGTTCGTGTAGCTGGCAATTCTCAATATTATCAAGTCTCCTGCCTCGCGAGCAGTTGGCTGACGTGAAACATCCCGGGGACTGTTGCCGTGTGAGAGCTCTTCCTTCTATACCCTGAGGGCAATGGGTATGACGCAGCTTGAGATAAGTCTGAACGGACAGCGATTGAGGATTGTCGAAGGGTCGTGTTTATAGAATTGAGTCAGTGGTATAATCGAGATTATTCACTCTATATCAAAGCTGGTGCCACAGCCGCAACTGCTTTTCGCTCTCGGGTTGCCCACAATCTTGAACTGACTCCCAATCAACTCAGTCGTGAAGTCAACGGTGCTGCCCTTGAGCAGTTCCAGGGATGGCTGGTCCATGACGACCTCTGCCTTTCCTTTTCCACCAGCGTCCTCCATAGAATCAGCCGCAAACACAGTGTCTTCTTCTTGATCAATCTTTGAGCCATCTTCTAGGGACATCAAGTATTGGAAGCCGTGGCAGCCGCCAGATGTGACGGTCACACGGAGGTGGGAGTCTGAGGAGGAGGATGAAGAGGTCAATGTGTTCTTCTGAGGAGGTGCGCTCGTTATTTGCCGGAGGCGCTGGATAAATGTCTCAATCAAACGAACACTTTCACAGGAAGGAGGTAAAGACCCACCTTTGCAGCACGTTCTGATATCTCGATGGACATATCAACGCCGTTGTCGTCCACGCGGGGGTTCTGAAGGATTACCGTGGCTCGAACATTTGGAGTAGTTGAGAATTTCCGCCACGACTGGTATGGCGAGCCGGTAGAGGAACTCGCCCGCATGCTTCGTGGTGCTTGTGGATAGGCATGGGTGGTGATAGGCCGGCAAGCTTGGAAATAGGATCTCGGGTCATGACGGCGTTGTAGCGGCCGCGTGGCTCGGAATACAAGTCGATGAGGTGTCTGCGACATCTTCCAACTGGAGGTTCCCTGGTAGACACTCTTTATTCAACTCAAAAGGTGTCTATGTGGATGGAAAAAGTTGTTTTGAATATCTGGCGGGCGACAATAAAGTGACGCAAGTTGGAGAACCCGATGCCGAATGGCAGGCGCGGAAAAACCTTTGGTTGCGGTTGCTGACAATTCGCGACTTCGGTTTCGGAATTTCCACTTCCCCGCATCCGCCACCAAAATTTCATCGAAGGGAGTCAGAAACTCAACAATCTGATAGCAAACGGTGACGGGGGATATTAATGATATTGGGATAAACACCAGCCCTTCTGTGGCCAATACTATCATTTATTCCCCTTCTGAAACATACCTACGTTGCTACAGGACAAACAAAGCCCTGAACCTGCCCCATTACCGGAAGAAATTCGCAAGGCTGAGGGTTGGAAGTGCAGATATGGGAGAACCAAATGCCACGGCCAATGCTCCTTTAGAAAGCTTTTCCAAAAATACTGCCGAGCATCTAGATACCGCTGACCATCTATCTCGCTTCCGCAATGAATTCTATATACCGACTCTTGCAGATCTAAAACGGCCAACGTTGGCCAAAGCATCCGATGAGCTGTTATCACGCCCGGCGACCTATCTGTGTGGGAACTCCCTCGGGCTTCAACCCAAACGAACAGCCAATCTGATTAATGTTTTCCTAACCCAATGGCGTACCAAAGCCGTCACGGGACATTTCGTCGAGCATTCTGACTCTCCTCTGCGGCCTTTTCTTGATGTGGATGACCATGCTGCACGGCTTATGGCTCCAGTTGTTGGAGCTCTCGAGGCTGAAGTCGCCGTGATGGGCAGTCTCACGGCAAACCTCCATATCTTGATGTCAAGCTTCTACCGCCCAAGCAAGAAAGGCGAAGGAAGGTACAAAATCCTCCTTGAGGGCAAGGCCTTTCCCAGTGATCATGTAGAGACTCCGCCCCGACTGTTTCTGAGGTGAGACAACCGTGCTGACTGGGAATAGTATGCAATTGAATCACAAATAAAGCATCACAATCTCGACCCCACGGAAGCCATGATTATGATGGAGCCAGTTGATTCTCAATCTCCGCTGCTGTCAACTGACCAGATCCTGCGAGCAATTGATCAACATTCGTCGGAGCTTGCCCTCATCCTCCTTCCAGGAATACAGTTCTACACAGGCCAGTATTTTGACATGCAAAGAATAACTGTACACGCGCATTCTCACGGAATTCTCATTGGTTGGGACTGTGCGCACGCGGTTGGGAATATCGATCTTCAATTGCATGAATGGGATGTGGACTTCGCTGCCTGGTGTACTTATAAGTACCTCAATTCGGGACCTGGTGCAATGGCTGGAATTTTTGTAAATGAAAGATTCGGCAAAGTCGACATGGAGAACACAACCCAAAAGTTTTGGCCCCGTCTCTCTGGCTGGTGGGGAGATGACAAGAGTAGCCGGTTCCAAATGACCAATCGTGAGCCAGTGTCTGCGCGAAGCGTTGCTCGATGCTGATATTGGCAGAATTCTTTCCTCGTCCAGGCGCAGCTGGATTTCAGCTCTCCAATCCTAGCGCCCTCGACTTGTCTGCAGTTGTTGCGTCCTTGCAGATATTCAACGAAACCTCGATGAAGGATTTGCGACAAAGATCCATTAGACTAACAAACTATCTGGAACAACTGCTTGACCACTTGCGACAGAAAGTGCCAGGCTCGTATGAGATCATCACACCCAGGACCTCTCAAGAGCGTGGTGCTCAGATAAGTATTCGCCTTGCTCCTGGATTACTCGATCATGTACTCGAGATTTTGGAGGGCGAAGGTGTCATCGTTGACGAAAGAAAACCCGACGTCATAAGAGTCGCTCCTACTCCTTTGTACAACACTTTCGTTGATGTGTGGCAATTCTGCAAAGTCTTAGAAGGAGCACTGATAAAGGCAGCGGAGGCGAAATAGGAACAAACATCACTCATCGGTCGCTCATTCAGAGGACTTTTACGAGTCGTCCTCGCTGTCACTTAGATCAGCCTCTCGCCACAACACGAACTCGAAGCGTCCATCGAGGTTCGCTCGAATGTACTCTCTTATGATGTCTTGCTCCATCTCGCTTAAATCCCACTCAGGATCCGCAGCCATCAGAGAAAGGTTAAAGCCTCTCTGAGCCTGTGAATCAAGACTTGAGAGAAAGTCAATGATTGCATCCATGGGAAACCGAGTCAGAGCGTATAAATTCAGATTTTTCAGCTTCTTGAGATGTGCAAGAGCTGGGAGAATGTCTGCGGACACTTCACCACCACTAGTCCAGAACTCCTCCAACAGTGGAAGGCCGAGTGCTAAGGAGATGATGTGTTCTTCTGAGAACTCATCCGAGACATCTTTCAGGACTAGCTCGCGTAGATTTGTCAAGTTGCAAAGTCCTTCAACCATGATCTGTAGGTCATCCGGTGTGGTGTCCTCGCCATTCCCTTTGAGAAAGACGGATTCCAAGGATTGTTGCTCCGATAGCGCACTGTGGAATAATTGCGCGCTCGTGTGTCGGACGGTATAACCTTCGAGTGAAAGCGTTGTCAATCTGACAGTTGGTGAGTAAAGCACACGGCTGAGGATTGCTGGTCCGTCAAAGAACTTTTTCAATCTGAGATCGCGCAGCTTACGACAAGAACTTAACCATTCAACAATCTCAATGAAAACATCGTTGTTTACTGCCTCAAGTTGAACTGTTCCAAAGTAATCGTCGAGCTTCAGAGTGTGGATTTCAGTGCAAGCTTTCAAAGCATTTAGGTTCTGTATTGCCTCTCGATTGAGATTGCCCAGATCCAGTTGCTGCAACGATTTGTGATGTCCGAGTGCTTGAAAAGACAGCTTGCCTATTTCGTTCTGGCTGATGATCTCAAAATAGGTAAGAGTATCTGCAGGAAGTTCATTGAGGAAGCAAGCAAACGATTCGTCTGCATCGGGTGATAACCAATCATGAATGGTCAAATTTCGAAACTGGTCACAGTGCTGTGCGATTGATTCTCCGGCTCCATTAGCAAGCGCCTCCCCTTTCCACAAAACCAGTGATTGTAGCTTCGGCGAACGAGATATCCATCTAGGAAGAAACCCGGGGCTAATATGGCCATCGATCTCTTCCAATAAAGTAGTCTTGGCCGTTACTGCATCTCCGATCGCGTTGACAGTAGCCACAACATCTACAACCTGCTTATTAAATTCTTTCTTGGGGAAATAGAAACGCTGCAGAGGACCTGCGAAGAATGCCTTCCTCACAGCACCCATGAATTTTTGGTCCTCAAGCATGAAGGATAGATTACGAAAGTCCAGCGTTCTGATATAGCGGCAATAGGGCTTGTAGCAAGTCTTGTCGTCGAGACTAGAGAGGGTGATTGACCGCCACAGCAAAGTCCACTTGCGAAAGAAGTCAGCTTGCTCGGCAGCTCTTATACTAAAATTGACAGGGCGCTGTTGAATGTCCAGGTATTCTCTTTGCTCGAAAGCTGGTGAATTTTGGTGCAATCTGTAAAAAATCAGGAAGAGTGTCCACTGAAGGTCTTATGACGGTAGGACTTACTGGTACATTGTCCTCAACGCAGGGTCTGCAAATGACTTAGAGCTTCTCGCGCATCTGTAAAGAGAGCCGAAGTCACCGTCACTGCCGAGTTCCTGACAAATGATTGACAAGATTTCTTCGGGCAAGGTGTTGCCCCCATACTGGTCAGCCATGGTAGACAGTACTGGGAAAGCGCGACGGAGACGAATGGCCAGATGCAATGATCATGGGAATTGTGTGTCGCAGATTCGAAAAGGCTTGATGACGGGTAGTGCAAGATACTGATTCATTAAAAGTCTGTTGGTGATAGTCAACAAAGGAGATGTCCTGATACTCACGTGGTTGAACTGTTAATCTTCGAGGATTCTGATGTGTACGGGTGACGTCATCCACTTTACGCGTCTTGAAACTTTCAAGGCCAGAGCGCGTCGCTTTAACGGAACTCGCTGAGGACTCAGCGGGGAACGAATATCATGGGTTTGAGCCTAGTACTCAAAACATCAAATTTTATGATGTCCGAAGCTCAAACTCAGACTTCATGAGACTCCAACATGCCGACTTTCCTATTCACTCTGTTACCTAGTGGCGTTGGTCACTTACATGAACTCCTGAGCTGCTTGGCAAAGTTTGATGAAGATGTCTCCCTAGAAGCAACATCTCAATTTGTGAGTCCAAGCCAGAGGTGCATCTCCAGCAGCTAATACATTCAGCTCCGTTTCTCAAGTTTAAACATATCGAAGACTACCCACGCGGCTTTCATCCTCAATTCAGCTTTCTTCCAGAAATATCATTTCTCAGCCGGTTCAGAGGCCCCAGCAGCCCAGAATCCGCCGCGAGTCTGGACGTGTAAAGTTCAAATTCGAGTGTGTTGCGTACCAGATCCAAACTCGAAGTTTAGCTCACTGAATCTTAGGCCTTGCTGTCTATTTTCAAACGCCGACTTGCAGAATCGCGAGACAAAGACACAGCACTTGAGACGTGTGAATGCGAGCTCCAAGCAAATTCTGATCAGGCTGAATGCCGCCTGATATTCCGGCTCAATTGTAAACAGGGCGTCATCAAGACATATCGACTCTTCTATGAGTCCGGTGAGATTTTACATGCTACCTTCGATCGAGTTGGCTCTACCAACCACTGGACTGTATCATCTCGAACACTCAGAGACGTGGTTGAATATTTCGGCCCGAAGACGGATCAGCTAGATTGGTTCTACCAGGATGGTAAAGTCACTTTTACGAGCTACACGGAGAAAATCCAGAGCGGCAGAGAAATCCTCAAGCAACCAATGCACACTTCGGTTGCTCTTGAGCGGAAAGACTTTGATGGATTTGATGTACAGGAAGGGTTACACATAGGGACTATGGTGAAAGACTTTCGGGCCATTGTCGCACACGCAGAGGCCATGCGTGTTCAAGTTACAGCCAGATATTCGCGTGGCAATCGACCGATGCAGATCAGCTATGAGAGTAATGGCCTAGTTGCGGAGTTCACACTAATGACTAGGGGAACGAGCAATGTCCCGAATACATCACAGGCGAGCACACCCGCACGTGAGATTTCCATGCGTTCAGCATCGCGACCACCCGAGACACTGATAGGCACTGAAGCATCAACCGCTGTTAAAGCCAAGCGGCAAGCAAAATCTGCAGAAATGCCACCACCCGCTCGAACCTCGTTCCATGACACCGCTCAACCGTCACTAACTAAGACGGGCTCGCGGGACGGTGCGCCAGCACCTTCCGCCAGCATAAATCCTGACAGTTTATTCATCCCGGCTGACGATGATGATCAGCAATGGGACGAGCCGAACTTCGAAGAAGAGGCCGATATCGTTACATGGGACAACACGTCTGAGGACGTCTCGGCTTCAAGTTCCGTCCGTAGGATTCGTGATTCAGAATCACATTCGTTTGCACAACTACGGGACCAAGCGCCACTCGTTACGTCTTTCCCACATGAAATTGCGCCAACGCAGCGACTATCGCAAGTTCGAGGGATCTTTGATTGAGGACAATGAAGGCCTCCGGGTGTTGAGGCTCATCCACTTCGCCCGCAAATTAAAAACGTCGTAGCACAGCCGGCGGCGACATTCTTGACAATGATTCCGTCCTTCAAATGAGGAGGAAGAATTTGATTCCAACGGTCGACAACGTTTCCCTTATCGTCGAGTTGCTCGCCACAATTACCATGCTCTCCCCACCCCCAAGCAATCACCTCTCTAGACCAGGTGATTCCAACACAGTGCTCACTCCCAGCCGCAAGGGTACGGAGAGGAGGGAGTTTGTTCGACGCGAGTTGGCCCCGATCGTTCCTGCCGAAACTTCTTACCGAGAATGTTTGTGTCGAGTTGTATGAGTGAATTGAACTCCATCCCGAAACAAGAACGTCATCCTGCTCTAAAGCATTCAAATCGTCCAATTTGAAGGATTTGATGTCGCCCCACACAACAGGCTTTGTGCCAGATGGAATCAATACGGTGTATTCTCGGCCGACCACAACGTTTTCCAGGTTGACCCATCTGCCAACAGTAAGCAGTCTCGGTGTCCACAAGACCTTCTCCTCCCGGACACCATGCCCAAGCTGGCCTTTCCGACAGGCTCCCCAACCAATTACCGACCCATCAGAGGTGATCACGACGACATGAGCCACACAGGCAGCAATGCCGACAATTTGCACACCTCCTTCGACTTCGAATACTTTCTTTGGCATGTGAGACAAATGCACATCAGACCCAAGACCGAGTTCACCTTTAGCGCCAGATCCACACGCGAATATGATTCTCTGGTGGAAGACAAAGAAGGACGCTTCCCACGTCGCCGCGATATCTGTCACTCTCGATTCGCTACCGCCAGAACGACCGCCAACCCCTTCAAGCGCCGAAAAGTCAACTTCCTCAAATTCCACTCTCACATCCTGCTTTCGATGATCAGGCAAGTACCCAAGCCTCCCATCAGCATTCCTTCCCGCTGCAAATACCGTTCCGCTCTCCATCAATACCAAGGTGTGATTCCCACCAGCGACAATCTTCTTCACCTCATCCCCTTCATTAACGTCGCTTCCATCTCCACTGAGCCCGCCGTGCTTATACTTAAAACAACATCTCTCTGCCCTCGCCAGATCGTTCAGGTGACCAACACCCAACTGGCCAGCACCATTCGACCCGAGTGCGTAGACCGGCAACATTTGGATTGTTTTTCGTTGAGCCTCGCAGGATCTGTGGGGTTTTTCGGCAGGAGTGAGGGTATTTGTAGTCTTGTTCGATAGACTGCCAATTGATAATTAATGCATCTAAACCACGATTGATGAGATCATGCTCAAAAATTCGCGACTTGCTCTTGGTCCAGGAATGGGTAAGAACATGTCTGTGGGATATTTGGGCAATAGGAATACACCAGAGAGGCAAATTTTAAGACAAAGCCATCGTAGAAAGATGATAGGAGTGAAGCTGGCAAGCAGCACTGGGAGAGGTGATGAGTTGGAGGATTGGGATGGAGGTGGGTGAGGTCAACGAATCCCATGGCGCCAAGTGATGGATAAGGGCCCGGAACTCACTCCCTTTGGGACCAAGGATCATACCGCGCTGTACCCACCCCTGCTCACGCCTACTCGTAAGTCTTGCCCCTCCCTTGTTAGATGATTGTTGAGATCTCTGTCTCGTGCTACTCTATTCCCTATTCTACTCCATGAAGGAACTTACCAAGGAATTGATACTAGGAGCCCCTTTTCCATGATTTCCGAGTACCCCAAATGCTGACCAATGGCGCTTTCATCGACCGATAGCGCAGGCTTCTGGCCAATGCCGTAGAGATTGGGTATCCACAGTGTGTTAGCGTGTCACGTGCTTGGATAGTTAGTAGGCGCTAATGGAGTCTTCGCGCCATCAGGAGAGCTAGCCCTTCAGGGTTAGCTGCAGTCAAGAACTTTCTTTACGAGTAGTTTACGCCTATCTGGGCGTCCTCAATTTCACAAGGAACCACCCACCCAGTAAAAGCTGCTCAATTCTTCGAAGCTCATCGAAACCAGATTTTCATACAAGCGCGACTGGAAAGTACTTCTCAAGTACTTTTCAGTGACTTCGTAGCCGCGATCCAACGTTCCATTTTCGGCTATGTCGTTGGAAGGGCTTCAGCCTCGTCAGGCTGTCAATATCTTTTCTGCCTCTCTTGCAAATGCTTCCATAGCTTTCATCTGTATTTGTGGTCCAACACTGATCCTCGCCACGCCCAGTTCTCGGAGCTGTGCGACACCCAGTCCATGCGGTTGCATGACCAACATGACATTAAGGCGTCCGTCAAACTCATTGACCATGGTCTGTACCTCCTGTCGACTCACACCTCGTTTCCCGCCCCATACAAATACCGTCGTTGCCCCTGCAGCGATATATTGTTTGCCTCGTAAGAGTACCTCTTCGAGTTTTCCACCCTGAACCAGCACATCACATCGGGCGTTTACCACAAAGTCTGGTATGCCTTTCTTCTTTGCAATTGCTAATGCTCTTCTCACCCGCTCTGCTGCCATTTCCGGGGAGTAGAGCTCCTTCTTCATCTTGTCGCAGTCTTCCAAATTGACTCCTACCACTCCAAGGTCAAGGAGAGCGGTAATTGCCTCTTCAAGACGGTCTCAGTAGCCGTCCTGGATGTCGACCGTCAAAGGTTTGTTGAACTCTTTCGCCACGGAAGCGATGCCTTTGATTGCCAAAAGGTTAGTTTCGAGATCCAAGTCATCGTCTGGGGTGCTATTTGCGCTGGCAACCGAATAGCTCGCCGTTCCAAGAGCCTTTCTGCTAGGCAGCGAGGCAACGGCTCTAGCCGAGAGAACGTCATAGACATTTGCTACAACAAAAGGCTGCCCTGGCTTGTGAAACGATTTTAGAGTCTGAGCGAAGCTATTAAGCGACATGTTCAGGTCAGTGTGAGGTTGGTCCAGTGCGTTTGAGATGATGTTGATCTTTAATGGCTCGCAGGCCGCGGCGAGTCTATAATGTACTAGGAACCGCCCCAGTATGTCGAGGCAGCCAGATCAACATGACCAAGCATTTCTGAAGTGACGTTGAGCGGCCGGGAAATGCTAACTCCTGATTAGATGCTGCGTATCTAACACTTTGTGCCAGCTATGCAATACGAGTCATCTGCCAAGATTGGGATACGAATGGATTTGGCGCTCTGCTACTTTCGGCCTACGGTGCGGACCAGGTTGGTCCATGTCCGCTCCTAAGGGGCCCGTGAGGCCTCTGAGGAGTCTGATCAGGTTAGTGCACAAACGCTACATTCAGCGCCAACTGAATACTTGTGGGAGTCTCTATTGCGCTTGGTGAGTTCTTTGCGTCTTGGGAAGTTACCTTTTGGAAAGTAATGCAAGTATGCAAGTATCATGAACTGATGAAGTGAAGATAATATCTTATTGTTTCGCTAACTCACCGTCGAGGCCATGACAAACCCACGAGATGTGCAATCGACTTGTCTTGGAAATCAGGCCATTCGCCCGCATGATGTTGGCTATAAGAGAACGATGAGGTCCTGAATATTGAAGTCTATCTCACTAATTCCGTCATAAACAATTTTCTATCCACGGCTTGTCATCTGCTTCTCATTCGTCATCACACTGACTCACATTCCCACGCCCTCCAAGATCCAGCTTCAGAATTCAGCCACCATACCCAGCCCCCGTGACCGAATGGCATAACGACACCTACGATGCCATTGATCCAAGACGACCCGATTTATCCCAAGCTGGCAAAACCATCGTCATCACGGGTGCTGGCCAAGGTATTGGACGAGAAGTTGTCTATGCGTTTGCCCAAGCTGGAGCCATCACAATCCATATCCTCGGACGTACTAAACAAAAGTTGGAAGAGACTAGAGACGTCTCCGAAAACTCTCACCACGGTTTGAAGGTTTCTGTCCATGTTGCAGATTTTATAGACTGTTCAGCTGTTGAGTAAGCAGCCAGGGAAATCGGCTCATGGGATGTCCTTGTTGCCAATGTTTGTTATCTCCCAAGCCCAGGTTCCATCCTGAGCAGTGATGCTGATGAATGGTGGAAGACATTCGACGTAAGTTTTCCCTCAGGCCCAAACTTTGAGTCCGCTCGATGTGCGGTTGTGAGATTCCGTAGATCAATATCAAAGGCAGCGATGCTCTCACTCGCTCATTCCTCCCGTACAAGAAAAGCGGCGCCGCGAACATTGCCTACTCCACTGGCCTACTTCCCGTTACTCGCGCAGGAGGAGTTGAGAATTGGCAAGTACTCCGCCGCGTTTAGAGGGTGTATTAGGTTGGTGTCAAGCTCTCATCTCTCTATTCGTTCACATTCTGATGGCCACAGCGCCCTCTTCATTATTTACAAAGTCATGCTAAGCCATACCAACGAGGACGCCGCTGAGGGACGCCGCATCTTACAGTCCATGGAAGACATATCACTCGGTGCCCTCACGTTCTCAAGAGCGTCATACCTTGATCGATGCGAGAATTACCCTCCCGAGGACCTCTCGCCATAACTCCCGTGTGCCCTGTGCCAAGCTGCGGGAATACAATACAGGCTATGGAACAGCACAAGTGACCCAAGTTATAAGCGACATTTTGACCCCCTCGAGGGCATAATGGCTGAATCCAAGAGGAGGCAGGTAGTAGCAAGTGAGTTGATAATTAGATACGTGTGAGTGTGTTATTAATAGTTACTTCGCTGACGCTGCTGCAACAGGTGAACATCTCACAATCATGAAGGACTTTGACCAAGGCTGGCCACCTGTAGCTGTTCCGTTCCAGGGACCTTTTATCAGTGCGCGAAGAGGAGTAAGCTATAAAATAGTTTGAGCGTTAGTCATGTAGAGATGAACCACCCAGGTCAGTTACCCCCGGTCCGTTCTCCTCCGACTCGCATCTATACATCGTACTCAAAGCTCTTTCCAAGCGAGGCTTTGAAGATAAATATCTAAACTCGATGTCCACATGCTCCTCACTCTGTTATGTTTCGTGCGCGAGACTTCCGGACCCAACATCTTGCTCAGGAGGGCACGTCGTCTGCGCAAGCCGACCGGCGATTCTAGGCTTCAGTCGCAGAGCGAGACGACCAGCGCAACGTGACGTCCAACATCCTCTTCTCTGCCCTCGTCAGAATATTAGAAACGACCGAAACATTTGTTATAGAGTTTGAAGGTACGCGAAGAAAGTAATGAGAGTGAATGGATCATTGACATAGGGTGGGCAGGACATACTATGTAGCTATCATACATCGGAACGTGGGAGATAGATACTATTTAGATAGGAAGCCAGTCAAGACAAGATAGATTCCCTAGGCGTTTTCACACCACGTCATTTTGAGTTATCTGCTTGCCATCCTCGGACTAGCAAGGAGTGGAAGGAATGAACCTATAGAGTATACTAATTCACTGCTGACACAACATACGTAAGTCAAGTCGCCCTGATCTATGCCTATGTACGTTGGAAGTCCCAACTTGTAACCATACAGCCAGTTTTGGCTGCTGAACACCGGAAGATGCATTTATGAATCATACCATCATCAAGCCTGCCTGGCTGACCGAAACCTACAAACCTCTCCACCAGGAAGATTGAATAACGTGGAACTGGCCCTTCAGTGGCGTTGTGGCACTTGAGTCGCCCACTAGTACATCGAAGGCACCTTTCTCCATGACCCAAGCATCTCTTCCTTCATCCCAGAAGCTAGCGGCGTATTTCTTTGACATCACAATCTGGGCCTTGGCAGTCTCTCCTGCTTTGACGAACACCTTCGAGAAACCCTTCAGTTCCTTCTTGGGTCGATTGATGCTCGGCTTCTGTTGAGAGACATAGGCCTGGACGACCTGAGCACCATCAACATTGCCAGTATTTGAAACCGAAACAGACATTACGATGTCCACACCATTATCATCAACGGTGAGGGCGCTGAGCTCAAATGTGGTATAGCTTAGACCATGTCCGAATGGGAAGGCAACCTCCTTGTTGGTCTTCTCGTAGAATCTGTAGCCGATATACACGTCTTCACCGTAAATGGCACGGTTTCGTTCAGATTTGTAGTTCAGGAATGCCGGGTTGTCCTCATTCTTGACAGGGAAACTGAGTGGGAGCTTTCCGCTTGGATTAGTATCACCAAATATAACGTCGGCAATTGCATTGCCTGTCTCGTTTCCGCCGTACCATGCTTGGACAATAGAGCGTACATGGTGAACCCACGGTAATGTAACCGGTGTACCAGACTGGAGAACGATAGCTGTATTAGGGTTAGCTGCAACCACGGCTTGAATCAACTCGTCCGTTCCTGGAGGAAGGTCCATGTGTTCTCTGTCGTGTCCTTCAGTCTCCCACTCCGCGTTCAATCCTGCACAGAGCACGACTTGATCAACCTCTTTTGCAAGTTTGACGGCTCTCTCAATCTCGGATTGCAGTTCTGCCTTCCTCTCAAGACCGATCCTTAGCCCCCCTGAGCCAAAGCCAGTAGTACCAGGAGTAGTGAAGGACATCGTGGGAAAGGTGCCGAACTTGGTCAGGATGTTGTAAGTGACACCCTTTTCCAATTTGAGAGTCCCAATCTCTTCTGCAGTTCCAGAACCGAAGAAGGTGTTCCCGGGCCGTTGATTTGTTTCGTTGTCAACAACCACCTCTCCATTGACGTATATCTTGCCACTGCCAGCACAAGCAAGACTAAACTCGTACTCGGCAGTTTCGTCAGGAGTGAAAGTACCATTGAGTTCAAGCCAGTAGAGATACGTCTTCACAAGTGGATGTTTGTAGTCCACGAGCAGGATGTCAGACTTGTTGACAAAAACTTCATCAACTGCCTTGCGGCTAGTGACAGATGGCGGCTCAATGAAGACCTTCATAGTGAGACCAATTTGGTTGTCTTTGGTCTTGGTCACTCTTGACATCAAGGGGACTGACTTCCAGGCAGGGGCGCCTAATTCGTATTGGGCTCCGGGCACTTTTGACCGGACTCCTTCTAGCGGACTGACGGCATAGTATGGTTGAAGCGAGGCGGAGCCCCCGCCACAGAATGAAGCGTACGCAGCGTTGGGTCCAATCACAGCAGTTGTTTTGTCCCTCTTGAACGGTAGCACATTGCCCTCGTTTTTCAAAAGCACCAGGCCGTTGGAAGAAAGGGCTCGTAGAGCTGCAGCAGTTTCAGGGCTGTCAATTGTAGTTTCTTCCGCATTCTCTGGTATTCCTAGAGGCTGTACCTTCTTGACCAGCTTGAGAACCTCACGAACTCTCGTATCGACCTCGTGGAGGCTAAGCTTACCGCAGCCAAGGGCTTGGTTAACGAGCTTGGCTCGGATGTATGATGGTCCAGGCATCTCCAGGTCAAGCCCTGCCTTGATTGCTTCGGTGGTGGAATAGGTACCAAACCTGTCCGCGATTAGTTGCTGTTGTTCTGCGGGGGGCTTTGAATGTAGCATACCAATCACTCATGACTAATCCATCGAATCCCCACTCCTTGCGTAGAATGTCATTAATCAGTCGAGGATTCTCACTCGCATGCACACCATTGACTTTGTTGTATGCAGTCATGTAGCAGTCAGGTCTTGAATCCTTCTCGGCAATCATGAATGGCATCAGATAGATCTCGCGGAGAGCACGTTCCGTCAGAATGCTGTCTACACTCTGTCTTTGATCTTCTTGATCATTGCAGACGTAGTGCTTGATGGTGGCAGCAACACCGGTTGATTGGATTCCGTTGATTGTTGCAGCACTCATGGCTCCAGCAAGGTAAGGGTCTTCACTGAAACTCTCGAAACCGCGACCACCTAATGGTGATCTCTGCATGTTTGTGGTCGGACCGAGAATTACCGATGCACCCTTCGCTATAGCCTCATCACCTTGCAATGTGCCACCCCTCTTGACAAGGGCAGTATCCCAGGTGGCAGCAAGTCCAGTTCCTTTTGCAAAATCAGTAACAGTATTGTGGCTAGAAGAGAATCAACCCACCACATGGGAGACAAGCAGCGGGAACTCCATTGAAGAAGCGGGTGCCACGAACGCCATTGGGCCCATCTGATAGTCGGATGGAAGGGATGCCCAGCCGGTGGACTGGGGCGGTATGCCAGAAGTCAATTCCAGACAGTAGAGCGACTTTCTCGGAGATGTCTAGTTGTGAAAGAACATCTTCAACATCAAACGGGCTCTGAACAGGCATAGAACCCATGCTGGGCAATGTAGTACCCTCGGGGTCAACGATAGTAGAGAAGGCGGGAGCAAGGGAGGAAAGACACAAGGGAAGAAAAGGCTGACGGTATGCGGGCAGAGAGCAGTTTTAAAGAAGATTAGAATGCAAACCAATACAAGCTGAACCTACACTGTACCGACACCTACGGGTAGCTAGACAGCCGAGTCGTATTCGCCATGAGGCAGTGGATGAACAGCCAGTGGATTGTGGTGGATATGAATGAACTCTGGTGGTGGGAGAACTTCGGAGGCCCACTGTCGCTGTGAGAGGGAAACAAACGTTTGATGGTTTGATGGAAAGAGCGATGGTGAGTCCACGGCCATGGCGTGGCACCCACATGGATTGACGCCGCTCAACCGGCAGTCACAACCGCGCTCTCGGGGAAGGGCCCCTCCGAAACAAGTGCAAGTGCAACCGCGATGTCTGGTACATACCGTGATACCAAGAAGGCCCTCCCTCCGTACATCTGTCTGTAGTACTCGCACACAATCGACTTAACAATCATCGGCCACCAGCCTGCAGTCATCATCATGACAAACATCGCCGGCATGCCAATACACCAACGAAGCACTTACAATCCTGTTGCCGACTCCTCTCCAGGGCACTGGCATGACGAGCCCACAGACTGACTCTAGGTGGTGGCCAAGGTCGACCGGGAAGCGCCTGCATCACCTCAGGGTGGTCAGGACAGGAGAGGATCGACTCAGGTACCCCCCAGCGAAACCTAGCAAGCCAGTGACACACGCGGATTCTCGGAGACCCAGCAAAGACCCCAGGGACAATCGGACAACGACATTGATGGGGAGCTCGCAGAAACAGGTGAAGTGGTGAGACGAGTTTAGGCAGAATTGCTTCAATGGTGGCGATTGGCACAAAAGGATAAACTTCGGAGATGCTAAAAGGCGAAGGACCGATTAAGCCAAATTAGTGACTGATTATTATCAGGCCCTTGAACAACCCACACCCCCAGAGCCTCAGTCACCTTTATCATTCGGCCCTCTTTTTTAAGCCCCCACCTCGAAAGGCGATCGCGGCATCAGCACCGAGTCACCGACTGATTCGTTTCCATGCCCAGCCCGAAACCTCTCAAGGGCTGTCCGGCACTCGTGTCCTACATTAGCACTAAAACATATCCTGGTTGGCGGTATGATAATGCCAGCCTAACCCACAAATCCTGGAGACTGGCTCTACGGAATACGTCGACACCTTGGATCTTGCACAGATAACATCCATTCCCCACACTCATGCCTTGATCTGGCCTTTGCGACCTTCATACCCCACCAAGTGTGGAGGGGTCGGTCTTTGGAGAGGAGGCGCAGGGCGACAGTGGCCATGTACACCGTCCCGCCGTTTCGCATTTGGAGATCGAGAAACCCTGGTCTCTCATGCAACAGCATGTCTAGGCAGCTCTCCAAAGAGAAGTCCTCTTGTTGAAAACCTCGAAATATACGTTCAAACTATGTGCTCTATCCTATACTTATGCCATACCATCCGGTCGCTTGAATGGGCGAACACGGCTTGAAGCTGAAAGGCCGAAATACCGTCATTTCTGTAGCATCCACTACCTTCCAGGTAAACCCTCTCACCGTCATCTCATCATCAAACTCTGGCCGTTCACGGCAAAGCCACATACACTGCGATAGGGCAGTGATCTGTTCCTCCAGAGGAGTGTGATGCTGCATTAATCTTTCAAACAGCATGCCCCAGTGTCAGTGACAGCCGCCCCCTTGTACAGCTCCGAGCTTTTCTCACCCTCCAAACACTCAACAACCTCATGATTAAGAACTCACCCTGTCCATGCAGATAGACCAGCTGTAGGAGGCATTGACAAAGATCTTCCCCGCGGGAAATGACTCCGTTGAAGACGAGACGGGCCATCTCTTGCATTCTGGGGCTTCTTCGACAACGTTGCCGCTAGTTTTCGGACGACCGAGCAGATTCGCGGCTGATTGCTCCTGGCACTCGAGAGTGGTGTGGTCCTGCTCCTTTACAACTCCAGCAACCGCGTAGTAGGGTTCTGCATGATACCGAGCTCGATGCAATCGCCGTTCAACAGCATGAACACGTGGCCCTTGCCCCTGGCCCTCATGCTTCGCTGTGGTCTGGATGCGATCTCATGACCTCCCATCCTACGTGCCGAGTACGACATGGTCACGTCAGCGGTGACAGGAGCAGGATCAAGAGCGGGAGCAGGAGGAGTAGTAGGACTAGGAGCAATGATGTCCGTGTCGAATCGGGTAGAACATTTTCCGGAAAACGCCCAGAAGGCAGGATTCAAACCAGGGGTCCCACCAGACGTCGATAAGATCGTCGTTTGCTGACGTTAGTATGGACCGCCATCGCCATGTCTTCGTACCATGCTGTGTAGCCTTATCAGAAGAGGGATAAGCTTCCAAGCTCAGATATTTCCACGGCAATCAGTTATGCGTAGTGTAGTGGCTTCCCGTATGTACTAGCAGAGTGGGTGTTTGAGCAATGGAGATCGGAAAGATGCAGCTCCACTCATCAATCCGCACCGAGATACATACATACATAAGCCTGAGGAACCGAGGACCATATGTCGGTATGTAAGTAAGGAGCCCACGCCCTCGTACACGGCCAAGCGCTCGTCGTCGCTATCCGTCGGCGACAAAAGCGATGATAGGCAGCAGGATCCTCCCTATGCCAATACTGATGCAGTATGAGGAAGGAAAACACTCATACATACCATCATAATCTTCCGGTGGAGATACCGCCGGCCCTCAGCAGGAAGTGGTTGCTCCCTTTGGAGTGCCTTCTGGGCCCAGTGGCATATCAAGCCCAAGCTTGCTCACCCCGTCATCCCAATGGAGTTCCATCCTTAAACCCTCACAGGACGTGCAGGAAGCTCACGGCGGGATCCCGATAGAATACGTGCAGACGGGGAGTTGGGGAGATGGGCACCGGTGACCATACCCGACATGTCAACGCTCTGTAGACGCACTTGCATTGCGCAGGGCGCCACATCCGAAAGCTATCTTTTGATTGCTTTGACATCATGTTCGTTTTTCGGCGTGCACGCCCAAGACAAATTTTCAATGCAGCTATCTCTCACTATACAGATATCTCTAGTAAAGTAGGTAGATCACGGGTTAGTCTGGGCACGCAGGCTTGTTCTATTTTTAATGTCGATACGAAGTACAAGCGGTTTCGTTTGGACAAGAGCCAGTGCTTCAGTCCTGCCAAACCTAGGTATGCAGCGCACTTGGACGGCTTCGAGGAGGTTCTGGTCTTGTATAGTATCTGTGTCCCACCTATATTGCTGGCACACATAGTTGATCCTCCAGTAATGGTACGAACACTGGTGAATGCAGGTCTAGCTAGGTCAAGTTTTCAGGAGTCGCCATCGTGTTCTTCTTCACTTCGTCAAAGCTCTCGCTGCGTCCGAGGGGTCCAGTCTCATAATATGTAGCCATCATGGAACCTTGAGAGATTGGGGGTGGCCAGACTGATTGATAGAGATGTTGGCCCGGGGCTGGTCCTTTTTGTGTGTACAAATCCGTTCGTCGCCGTGGCGTTTGCCGGTCAGGGCGGAAGGGCAAAGTCGCTGCGCAGTTGAGATGCCATTGTCCCGAGCGCGAGTAAAGAGCACTGGTTCTCATCTTTTCTCTCTCGGGGACTCGGTTTCTTCAAGTTGTATTCCTCACAGGACTTTACCCTCGAGCATGCCACTTCCGCGGGACGAGAAGATGCCCATGATTCCGAACCCGACGTAAAACAACGCAAGAGGATAAGCGACCAAACCCCTCATCCCCTTCATCCGGCCCACACTAACAAACAACCCGGAGCTGCTAAAAGTGCACCATCCGACAGCACACGCCGTAGTAACGTACCCAACCGCAGTGTCCATTGGCAATGCGACGCCGAAAAGCGCGGTGAAGACCAGCGGGAGAAAACAATACCCGAGAACACTCGCGCTCCGGGAATAGGTCAATGTGCTCGAGAAATGTCCGCCGGCACGGGAAGTGCCGCCATCGCCGTGGTCTCTCTGTGCCTGGGCCATCTGGTCGGAGTCGTTGGGGTCGACGGGAGGTGTCATGAGAGCAAACATCCAGTGGAGAGCTATGGACCCGAACAAGGCGATGCCGTAGATGTATCCGTAGAAGAACTTGCCCGACAGGGCCAGAAAGGTGCCGTAGAGGACGAGGAAGAGGAGGCCGCCGTAGAGATCGCTATCGTCCATGATGTGTGGTGAAGGTCTCGTCCACGGGTTCAACACGGCGATGGTCTAGAGGAGGGTTGATTTGGGTCAATGTGATTTCTCGCGAGCGATTTCTGGCATGCCAGGTGGTGTGAGCATGCTTACCTTGGTTTTGATGTGGCCGAAATTGACGCCCAACTCTTCCATCAATCCAGGCTCGCCATCATAGCCCTCGGTGCCAAACGCAGCCAGCCAGCCAGTCCGCAAGCCTCCAGACTCTCCCATCCGCCCGCTCACTCCCTGCATGCCCGGGACAGCGCCAAACGCCGCCGACGAGCCTGCGCCATATCCCGCATACGCAGGAGCGGTGCTTCCTGAGCCGTACCCGCCATATGAAGCCTGTGACGGCGTCGTGTGGCCCGAAACATTCGAATATGTTGATGGATAGAACTGGAGGTTCGATGCGCCGCCGCCGCCACCTCCTCCACCGGGATTTTGACCGTAGCCTTGGTTGTAGTAGGACATGATGTTTGAGGGGCCGCCTGGGCCGGAGGGACGGAGATGTGTGCTCGCTAGATGGTCGGAAGAATGAAAGACGTGGGTGCTGATCAGAGAGGTTGGGAAGACGCGGTGCTCACTCTGGTTAATGTCAGTAAGCAGCAAGTTTGGTTGCGTCTTCGATGGGTGTTGGAATTTCGGAGGTGCAGTGGGTAACTTGGTTGTTATTTCTTTGTACGTCGATGATATTGTGCTGAGAAAATCCCCGAGTGCCAGTGAGGGACACAGTTGTTCCCCAAACTTGAACTCCAAATGATACTAATTAGTTAGTACGGAGTAGTAATATTACTGTATAGTATGTAATTATTATGATGATCACCGCCTTTCCTTTCGAATATGGCCAGACTGGCATCAGCAACCGATATTAGGTAGCCGACCAACACCGCCTCACAAACGAAAAAGCCACGTTGACTCAGGTTGAGTATTATGTACATTTTGGGATTCTACGTCATTACTACAAAAAATTGATGCCAATTCCGAACGACACTCCTTTTCTGGCCTCTTCATGTTTCCGAACAACGAGAGGTAGAGAGAAATTGAGCTCGAAGCGTGCCACAGGATGTGCATAGACCAGTCCCACACCCGCTGATAGACTCGGAAGACCATTTCCAAGTTCTGTCACTGCATTCGACACCCCTTGTCTGACTTCGTCGCTTGTGAGCCCGCCCTCTTTATCCGGATTGCGAATTGCTAGTAATCTGCCACCATTCACAAAAGCCTGGAAACGGAGAGGTTTGTCTTTGCCTACTTTGGGGAGAGGAATCAGGATATTGGCACTGCCTGCCGCATAGACATCGCCTCCAACCGCGTCTTGTCCATCGTGAGGCCCTAGGCCAGATAATCGAAACCCACGAACGTCTGTCGGTCCTCCTAGTTGAAATCGATCGTTGATTCGCGACAACTCAGGGTCTGCATTTGACCCTAGTGCCAGTGGGTATAGAATACCAGCACGAAGGCCAGTTGTAAAGCTGATTCCACTGTCGCCTTTGACAAATGGAATAGGGATCGGGAGGGCCGTCTGTGTTTCCGCTTCCGTTTTCCAGAATGCAACATCCCCACGCAGAGGCCCCCAACCCGCTAATTCAGATACTGTTTTGGCGTAATAGCCTCGGGTGGGCAATAGAGGGCTGTCTCTTCGATCTCTCGTCCACGTATGAGATATGCTGCTTTTGACCGAATCTCCAGCTTCGTTCTTCACAGTGGGCGAAGCGTTCTGTGCAAGCCCCGTGACTTGCCGCCAAAAGCCATTGTATCCCACCTCATGAAGCGAGCCACCTGCAGTGAGCCACCGGAGTTTCGTCCAACCGCCCTTGAGGATCTCTTCATGGCTAGCAAACACCTTTTGGGTGGAACTCTGAACACCTCCAATTTGGAAACGGAAATCCGGGTCGCTGAGAACAGGTGTATCAATTGTTGCTGAATAGGAAGATCGCGTTCGTGTTCCCACTGATGCGTTGACATCGAGAGTTTCTGCTCCGCCCAATACATTCCTCCACTGCAGGTTTGCGTAAGCCGAGCCTTCGGCATTGCCCAAATCGGTGCCGGTCTTTGCGAATAAACGACTACGCTCTTTTACAGAGTAGTAGACCGCGACATCTGTCGGGGTGGTGGAGGGATCTGTTTGAGAGGGTTTGTCGAGGAAAACCGAGATGGGTTCGTGGTAAATCCCTATGAGTATATCAGAACAAAGCCACTAGGTATTGCGCAATGCCGATTACCGAATCTTCTAAGCTTGTCAGCGGTTTTTGAGATTTCACGGATAAGTTCGGACTGGGTATACGGGCGGTCGCGGTTGGCACTCAATAACGGATTGACAAGGCGATGGAGAAAACCGCGGCGAGTGTTGGGGGCCCCGAGGACAGTGACAGAGGAAACAGTAGTAGGTAAGGTAGAGTTCTGATCGATCAGCTCAGCAAGCCTTAACTGACTGAGTTGGAAGGTCTGGTGCCGTTTATCATTGAGCAACTGCTGGCGCCGTTCAAGCTCTTGAGGATCGGCATTCTTGAGTAGATTGAAGATTGTGTCCTCGGACGCAGAGGCCGAGGTGGCCATGAGGCCTGATTGGGCGCAGGAGGAGTTGACGGCCAGAAAGTCGTGGAGAATGAAGCTCTTGAAGGTCGTGGATTTGAGTTGTTGAAAAACGGATTTGCTACCAACCTTGGAAGTTGGCGACTACAGCTGGCTGGCCGCATGCCCGCGGCCAAGGAAGCTGAAATGCCAAGGCTTGCGCCTAATGTTCGAAGTTCCAGCCTCGCTCTGGGGTCCGCTGGAAGCACGAAGGGCCACGAGACGCCTAGGGCCTGTGTACTCGTATGTAAGGCTGATCGGGCGCTTAGGAATCGACTATTCGTACTAAACTACTAGAATAGTCATGCTGCTCAATTATGGCCTTTGCCTGTAATCTCCGCCCACCTCGGCATCGGCCTTCGTCTACTGTAAGTTGGCCCCGCTTACTAGTACATAGTTCCTCGTCCTACTAAAGTGCCTCGTAGGCAGTCCGTATAATAGCCGACAAATGCCACGGTATCCCGTTGCTACCCCCGGAAAGACTCCGTTTTGTCACGTGGCTCAGGCCTAATGCTGGCACTATGGGTGCTACTCGTGTGCTCCCCAGGCCTGTTAGTTACCTACGGTTTCCACTGAATGTTATTATTGACTGCCTGTCGATTCCAACATCACCACCGGATGCCGCCACCAGCACTCTCGTAACCTTCATCTTTTACCTTCACCTCCACATCTCCAGACACCACCTGCAACAACTCGACTGGAAGAAATAAGGAGATTTCATCCCCAGATCATCCTCAACCTACTTTGTTCTCCTTACCAGTAATCTATTTCTCTGACATTGTTCATCATTTTCCATTGATTTCTCTGTCGCCACAACTATCCACAACCCGTTCCTCGTTCGCTGCAGGTGGCCGTTCGAGTTCATCACAATTCGACCCTTTTGACGATGGCAACCAAAGCTGCGTACAAGCGACTGACTCGTGAATATCAAAATATTCAATCGAACCCTGTACCATACATCGTTGCCCATCCATCCGAATCCAACATATTAGAATGGCATTATATCCTCACTGGTGCACCCAATACACCCTACGAAAACGGCCAGTATCATGGCTCCCTTATCTTCCCACCAGACTATCCTTTCGCCCCACCAGCCATCCGAATGCATACTCCGAGCGGTCGATTCCAACCTTCATCTAGATTGTGCTTAAGTATCAGTGACTTTCACCCAAAGTCCTTCAATCCTGCGTGGTCGGTCTCGACGATCTTGATAGGACTCCTATCATTCATGAACAGCGAAGAAATGACGGCAGGCAGTGTGGGAGGAACTCCAGCAGAGCGAAAATGGTATGCTGCCCGGTCAAGATGGTGGAACTCTACTGGCGGTGGATCCGCGTCCAAACCTGTGCCTGGAGTACAGGCCACCACCAAGGGCGTAGGAAACATCAAGGCAGGGGACGGCGGAGTGAAGTTCAGAGCGGAATTTCCGGAAGAAGATCAGGAAAATTGGAGATGGATTAGCCAACATCGCATAGATCCAAAAACTGGACGCATGCTCCCTGACCTAGAGGGCGAGGAGGTGCAATGTTCTCCTGAAACTGCAACACTCCGTCGGATACTGGGAGGAAGTGGCGGTGGCGTTGGGGCAGTGGTCCATGGAGGCCAGGCTGCCCGAAACGCTGGCCAAGGCTGGCTGTCTACCAACAAGGTCTGGATGGTCTTCGGGGGACTCTTCCTGTATTTCATAGCGGCCAGAATGATCAGCGAGGCGCAAGGATTATGAATCAGGGTGTGCACGATGAACTTTATTCATGATTTACGGCCGGCATTAATCGGTGAGAATGGGCCGATCCACGTACATTGACCTTTGTGTGTTTCGAGGAGGAATACGGAGTACTGGAAAATTCTCGATCTACGAGTAAGCGTGGCGTCAAGGTCTTGACCGGAGGAACACATCTCGTTCCAAAGTGATAGAAACATGTTCTTCTCAACATTTATCGTAGATATTTCTTCAAATGCCGAGGGATCCCGTTGAGGGCCGGTTGTCGAGTACGGTACCTGGTATCTCGGAATGGCAGTCGAGATCGGTCCTTGATGCTGCGAACACGAACCAGTTACAATGCCACAGACCACCATGGCTGGGGTTAAAAGGCCTCCACTTTGGGGAGGCAGTGGTGCTAGTTGGGGACAATTAGGCTCTCGGAAAAATACCCGAAGCAAAAGCGATACAAGTCAATTAGGAAGTGAGAGCCTGTCGCTAGCGGGAACATATGCAGAGTCAACCTCCCACCTGGGCCTCCTCCACCATAGCCCTGGCTTTGGACCCTGAAGCCGTGGCCCCCCTTAAGCAGAGGCAAACCACCTCGGGGACCATTGGCAAGCTAGTTGTCTGACTAGTAAGGAATTTGTTGAAACAAAATGTCCATCATACTTCGGTAGGCCATCTGCTACCCATATCAGCCTCAAGATTCGTGAATGGTAGCTACGAAGTAGATATGGAAGTCGGGGTGCCGGTCTAGAGCCAGGCAGTAAAGTCAGCAAGCGCCCTAAGGGAATACCTCGGTCGGCACCTGGGCAGATAGAATACTCAGGAGGCTAGGTCCAGTGCTTGTCAAAATCGTTATCTTCCTACCTAATCTGGGACTGGCAATGATGGGATGGGCCAATGGCCCCTCCACGTCCCTACTCGTAACGAGGTGGTTTCAACGCCTTCACATGCGGAGTGCGAGGTGGCGGGACCACGATCCTGCACCCCTAGGCACCTGTCTAGGCACTTAGGCACCTAGGTTGCGATGATCTGCATGCCCGAGAGGCCCCTCGGTCCACTTAGCCTGTTCTCCATTAGCACCCGAGCCCCATTCTCCCAACGGGTGAATCGCCGCCATCTTAGACTTCTGCTAGCACCGCTAGTCTTGTCAATTCTGATTCGTAATGAAGTACTCCGTACTCCGTAAATCTCTGGAGTCTGCATGTTCGGTGGCATGGTGCCTTTCGCTTGTCCTCTGTGCGATTCCCCTCGCTCTCCGTCAATACTGCTCGGTGCCAGGTATTCCGTAATAATGGGACCTAGAAATCCAAACCTTCGCAGACACACTACGGAGTAATCTGTACCTTGACACCCAGATCCAAACTCCCCCCGGTCGCCCCTAAAAGCATACCGAACTAATTGTACATTAGCCAGCGAAGCTAGCCTCATCTGTGAACCGTGACCCATCTATTATTGACAACCAAGTTCCTCATTGCAGACTCCATTGCGACCGGTGGCCTCTGTGCTTTCTCTTAAACTTTGGCCTTGCCATGACAAACACGTGGTAACTCTCGACTCTCGACTTCATCCTCAACCCTAACTCTCATCCTCATCATACGCTGTCTCAACTGTTGTTCTCTCCTTCCGCCCGATCAGCAGTCATGCTGAACCAGCCTCGTCTCGCTTCGTGTCGACAATAACATTTGCTTGGCTGCCATTTCTATTTCCCATTCCCTACCAGGACTTTGCCAGATAATTTCTTGAAGGCGGGCATTGCATCATAGCTGTTTTCCTTGGTGTATGGACCATGGATTGGAAAGAGGAATCATGCGCCGTATTTCGTCCGATTCTGGTGAGACAGTCCTACCCTAGGCCTTGCTTCTCTTCTCATGATTCCCATGATACTTCTCTACACCACCCCATCTCTAATATCAGCCTGCCGACCAAACTAATACCCCTGGCTCCCTCTCTAGACTCGGTCAACTCGACTTCCAATTCCGCCTCCTCGAGTGTTAACTTCACATTTGTGAACCAAGCCGAGGACATCGTCTCCTTATCTCACAGGAAGATCAGCGATGCCAATCAGCGACATGCCATCCGTTCTCATGTTATGCAGCGTGTCCGTCAGGAGGAGTTGGCCCAGGGCAAGAAAAGGCCAACTGGTCGCGATCTGCCTAAACGACCCTCCCGAATTGCCATTCGAAGCAGGTCCACTGACTCAGACTCGTCGGGGGTGAGCGATCCCAGCTCTGCTCGCTCCGAATCCATCGCCTTGAACACTCCTGTGCCCTCCTCCTCAGCAGCCTTTGACGGTGGGGCAACTACCTTCTCTCCTCCTCGACACCCGTCCCAGCGGCTTCAGTTGTTCATTGCACCGGCTGTTCATGAGCTTGACCCGTTTGATACTCTTCCCACCCATGGGGTACCGCACAAATCTGTCGAAGGTCTACTACAATATTGTAAGCCATAATACTCGACGAGCTTTGTGGAACTGACAAAGGCTTCAGGTTTCGATACTCTGCTGCCCATGACCTTCTCGATCGAGACCGCTTCCTACAGCGAGCGAATGGCCAGACAGGGCCTGGTTCTCCGGCAGAAGGCTACGAGTCCGGCTGTATTCCTCGGCTTCATGGCCACCGTCGCTGCTCATCGAGCCATCCTTCGAGGCAACCATCAAGACCTTGCGCCGTCCGAAACTAATCATGATGACCTCATCACAGATCCAGATTACAAAAGAGTGAAGCACCACACTATTGTTGCTGTTCGAAAGATGATCGAAAATCGCACCGCCAGAGTGGGCCAGTACTTGATTGATGCTTGTTTTGGCTTGGTCTCTGTCGCCACAATCGTTGGTAATTTCCGCGAAGCCAGAGTACACCTTCAAGGAATTTCACAGATGATGTCCATTGCCGAGATCTCTCAAGAATCTGTAGAATGGCTCCCAATTACTGATGTCAAGCTTGCCACTGCACTACTGTCCAAACCATCATTACCTCTCCCGTGGGAACGCCAACCGATCCCGCAGGAGATTTTGCAACTGGTTTCACCGCCATCAGATTCGGATCAAAGCCGTTTGGGAACAAGTTTAACACACTTCGCAGGATTGAGTAGCCACCTCAAGGAATTGATTTCCCGGCATCGCGACATTTGCGACATTTGCGAGTTCAATGTACAAAACCAAGGGAGCCTCTCGCATTTGCAAAATCGTACTTTGAACCGAAAGGCCACGGAACTCGAATATGACTTGACGGCATATCCATACGAAACATCACTTTTTGAACGCGACCATAATAATCAACCAATCATACCTGCGCTTGAGAACATGGTCCGACTTGCTAGTTTAGGCCTCTTAGCCATTGCGCCACATGCCATCCTCCCTTCAACCGGGTCAGGTCGAGCCACAACGCATCATCAAAAACGTGCTTTCGAGGACTGGTTGAGAGAGCGGCGGAATAATTGTGGCCGACCAGAGCTGCAAGTCATCCTATGGTCATTGTTTTGTTTTATCCAATGCGCAGAACATCAACCCGAAGCTGACTTCTTTATCCAACAACTGGCACTGCTGACCCGCGAGTTGTGGCTGATCAAATGGCATAACACTGAGGCTACCATGTATGGATTCTTATACATACCGGGACTTCAAGCAAAGAAGTGGGAAAATATCTACCACTCGGCGATGAGTGTACGATGACGTGAAGGATCCTGTGGAGCCCTCTCATATTGACGAATCCCATGTTACAATGAAGGAATTCATCCTGCCCAAGACAGAATTTCCACAAACGATCGAGCATGAAATGGCGTTCTATCAAGGGTGATCAACTCTCGACCCCAGCATCAGCACCCAAAGGTGATATTCGACCTAAGACCCACTATCCACCAAGGGTTAGCACCATGCTCCATGCCAGGAAACGCTTACTTGACGATCCTCTAGTCTGCGAGCATGGCGATACGTAAGATCTATATGTTTGTAGATGTATGCATAAATATAAAGTTGATATCGATCTTGGTGCGACCAATACCATACGAGAGAGAGCAGCCCAAAACAAATATGCAAGGGATGATAAGCCGTCTCCCTTCTACAACAGCACAGTGGGATTCTTGCTTCAAGAGAAGGATTCATTGATTGGAGCGCATAATCATGGGTCACATCAAGCTCAGCTGGAGCGTATAAACAATGGCTTCCCCCTCAACACGAGCCAAGATCCCCTTATCAGAATCACCATCTGAGGGAGACAATGTTGCCCCACCCCGTAAGACCCAATTACAAATGTAGCAAAAGGAAAGAACAAGCTTGCAACAGGGCGCTTTGTAAAGGCCCCTTACGCTCGCATAGGACGAGGGCGTAAAGGCCAGCAAGGTTGAAAACTGATAGCAGACCCAATACCACCATAGAAACTTCATACACACTGTCACACAGACATAAACAGCTTCCAAACATCCCAGACCCATGACTTAAGTCAAGCCTGCAGGGTGTCATGACGCGCGTTTGTTCAATTCGCTTTCCTTTCGCCCACCTCATCCCCCATAAATCTCACTTTTAATACA
This sequence comes from Exophiala aquamarina CBS 119918, assembly GCF_000709125.1. Lineage (NCBI taxonomy): Eukaryota > Fungi > Ascomycota > Eurotiomycetes > Chaetothyriales > Herpotrichiellaceae > Exophiala > Exophiala aquamarina. Next base: position 2,996,100 of record NW_013550585.1, read on the forward strand.
CAATATTTCACAAAGGATTCAAGGGTTGCTTCCTCCTCGTCGTCGTCTGGGTGGATAGAATCAGCTCGTTGGTAATGCCTTGTGGCCCAAAGCAATCGCAGATCGAATAGAAGACACTCCAATCACTCTTTCACTTCTCCAAATTCTTCCTTGAGGCAGCCTCCTCTCTGACGCTGGCGCCAGTGGCACGGTGCCAGATATCCCCGCCCCAGCGCATGGCACGCTCGGCGGCCGCCGTCGGTGTGTCCAGCGCGGGGCGAATATCGAGATAGAAGACCGGCTCGCCGGTGCTCTGCACGCCGCCGGAGTAGTAGTCGATCACGTAGCGGACCTCCCTCACGGAGCCGTCCGGCCGCCGCCGCGCGACGTACCAGTCGTGGCGGTCGAAAGGCGGCTCGCCACCGAACTTCTCCGGCATCACGTACCCCAGCGCACTGAGGATGCGTGCCTTCGGCGTCGGCTCCTGCGGCCGGCCCTGAAAGCGTAGAAGTTTAGGCTTCGTCGCAGCAGAGGGGTCTTCGGGATTTGAAGGAGTGGGCAGGTTGAGCGCCTCGCGGCGTGCGGCGAGGAATTCACGCTTCGCCCGCTCAAGCGCGATGCCCTCCTCGCCTTTGGAGCACAGAGCCCAGCCGTGCGCGAGCCCCGGACCAAAGATTCTTTCCCACTCCTCAATCTCCGCCCACGCGCCCTCGTTTAGGAAGTTGTGCACCGCTACCATGCTCTCCACGGCGTCCGCAGGAGTGTCCGTGTAGCCTTTGCGTAGCATCGCGTTGTACATCTGTTGTGGTGATGGATATTCCCAGTTGCTGTCGCTATCGCCCCGGGGAATTGAAGAGGCCTCGCGCTCGAGTGGGAGGGATATCGTTTGCGGGGAATTGGCTTCACGGGTGTTGGAGAGGGTTGGCATGTAGTTTAGTGGGTTGAGTTTCGAGAGTGTGGATTGGGATTGTGGTTGTGAGAGAGAAGGGGCCGGTGCTTTTTGCGATGATGATTGAGGCGTTTCTGGTGAAGCGGGATTGCGGAGCGGATGGTTGGGCGATTTCACCGGACATGAGGGTGGTGTTGACGTGGGTGAGTCGAGACGTGGAATGAAAGGCGAAGCGGCGGACTCTTTTTGGTTGTGCATGGGACATGATGGCTGTGGAGAAAAGGTGTTAGTCGCTTTGGAGATGTAATTCATCCAGCGAGAAAACGCATAGGGATGGGTATATTTACCGGTGGAGTAGCACCAGGCTGGGTTGGAGGATGGCTGCTCGGTAGTGGTACCACAGCGGCTGCTGTGACCGAGGGCATGGGGATGTCTGCCCAGAACCAGCCCATGTTGTTAGAATATGAATGTTTGAAAAGTGAGTACGAGGATGGAAGCAAAAGGAGTAGCAGTAGAGAAGATGGGAAGAGAATTAACAAGGCGAAAAAGAAATGGAGCAAGAGGAGGATAGACCAGGGTCCGAGATGGTCATCATCATTCCATCCATCTCCATCTTGCACGTGATAATCAAGCATATGACTTTCGCGAGAGGGTATTCGCTTAACCTTCTCGATGCGGTTATCGCTTGACTTTCCTATCTTGTCCAATATCTCCACGGTTCATCCTGCCAGCGCCTCGCAAAAGATCCTAAATGAACTCAGCGAAAGCGCATGCCAGTGTAACTACACAACGCGCTGAGCACATTACAACTGTACTTTGAATACAGCCACCAGGCCATCTTGCTTCTTTCATACCAACATTTCCCTCGTCTGGCCCGCGCCGACCTCACAATGAACTCCCCTTCCTCGTGACATTCTCGGTACTTTCTCAACCATACCTTGCCGCGACGCCCACCATGGCCACCATGAGCGACTCGAAGCAGTTCAAGCAAGATCTTGTCGTCTCTATCCGCTATCGAAATGACCTCCCTGCTCCCCCTATGCCCCCTAAGCTCCTCGACATCGACACTGGTGGTCTTGCACAATACCTCACAACCGGCTATGCCTCTACCCTTGCGAAAAGGGAAGAACCCAACATAGAAGTCGATGCTGAGGGAGGAATGCCCATCGACATGATCGGTGTTCCTGGTTATTTCCTGGGTGACGAATCTGCAATTATGGCATCTGATGTCCAACCAGTCATCGAACCAGCCGACCAAGCACTCCTTCTCACTCTCGACCAACTCAAAAGTCAAGGCGCGATGGACAATGTCTCTTTTCTACGCAAAACTCAATACATGAATTCAGGACAGCTTTCCCGAGCCCCAGACGCTCTTTTGAGACCTGGAAACCCCAAAACCAAAAGACCGGCAGACCCCAAAAACGTACCCACACCAGTCGCCAAAGACGACAAGGAAAATATCAGAAGACACATTCAAAAAGGCTTCAATCTAGCATACCCCGAAAGCGTCCCTTACAACCCTCCCGAAGCAAAAGCAAACCCAATCACACCACAAGAAAGAGATGTCTGGAGAAATCCCATTCATCCAGACAATCCACGGTTAAAGCCAGTGGGCTTCTACCCAGTAATACCCGACCTCCAGGCTGAGACTGATCTCGGTGGTTCGTGGTATGCCCTGAGGTTTGAAAAACCTCCTTTACCACCATACCGAGGGCGCAAAGACGATCGCTTGGATGCTGCTCTGTTAAGTGGCATGGAAAATGAGGAAAAACATGCTGAATGGGCCATTAAAAGGAAGGCCTTCGAGGAACAACCTGAGCTTTACGAAGACCCAGGACCCGAGCCATATACCTGGACATTATTTGTTCCCAAACAACCTGACTCGGGTTCTCGATATCATCAGATATTTGACGATTCAAATCCAAGCAAGGACGATCCCAAACTCGTCGACCGCCTTCTTGAAGAATCTGCGGACGGAACACTCAGACTGCCTTTTGAGCGAGCACGCATCTACCCCACTAATAAACAAACATCCCTACATCAGGATGAGGCGATGGCAATAGCTATCGTCGATCCAGACAAATTGCCCTCCCATTCTCGATTTCGCAAACAGGGTCCAGCAGCATATTACTACCCCATTGTGGAACGCATACGCTTCAAAGCTGATAGAGGCAACTTGGGCAAAACGCCGTCGCAACCACAATCCCGGCAGTTGGATGAGGAAGTCGCTGATCAAGTAATGGTTTCATTCCGTGAACCCAACCCCTCGGAAGCATGGCGTCGCGCCCAGTTTCTCGGACAATTCGACCCATCATTCGAGGCCAAGTACGAAGAATTGGCTCGTGCGAATGAAGAATTCGAAGAAGCCGCCCGTGCCGAGGAGATGTTGCGGGAGCAGGACGCACAAGATGTCGCAATGGAAGATGCTGACGATGCTGACGGAGCCGAGGTCGGCACGAATGGGGACACACACAAGGATATAGATGACGATGATCGTGGGAGCAGTTCACCCCCCCCTGGAACAGGGAGGGTCAATGGGCATGGCCGCGGAAGACCAAGCGCGGATGATGAAGATGGTGATGATGGCGATGAAGATGATGAGATGCAGGACGATTAGGTATTGCATGCTTCTTCTGACCCTGCTTCGTTCCCTGCGTATGCGGATCTTCTCTTGGTTTGAGACTATGTCTCTGGCACACCAATTGCTAGGAGGGTTCTTCCACGTGCATTTGAATGCATTAGACCATTCAGAAACGATACACGAAACTACTCATCACAGTTGTATTCTCATAGCTAAGATACCAGCGACCGTACAGAAAATAATAAAAGAGGATGAAATGGCAGATGACATGCACCAAACTCTAACTCCGTAAACCTGCGTTGTCAATGTCCAGATTCAACCTCGGTGGTAGCAAGAAAGTGACAAGGTTCTAGTTATCACTTGAGTACACCACACACTTTTGGAAGGCTCTATATAGTATATCGCATCAATCTAGAGATTTGAATTTCGATGATTTCAATGATGATTTATTTTTGGGGGGTTTATCTCAAAATTTTGGTTTGGAAACTTTTATTGATTTTCTCAGACTTTTTTATCTCCTCAAGGTGACTTTGCCTCCCAGCGTCATTTGGAGGCGCATGTTCAGTCCCCATCGACCCTTCGCCATCAAAGCTGCTTGGAGCGAGAAGCGATCGCGACTTGGGAGGTAGTAGTGCAAACATACGTGCAAGTGTCTAGGTGGCTGCCTTTCTCGCGAGCATGTCGCCGTAGGAGCGGAGGTTAAGAACCACTCATCATAACATGGCATAGCCCTCGGAGTTGGCTGCTCGGCCCGCATCCACCTGATTGTGTTTTGCTTGCTGTCTGTCGATCGCGGGAGTCGCCGCATGGAAGGGACGGAGTTTCTCTCTCGGTTCGTGACATGCCTTGTGGAATTGCCTCCTTATGGTAGACGTGATTGCACCCAGAATCGTTTCGGTCAATTTCTTTGCTGTACCGCCACCACCACAGCACCTCGCCTCATCTCATGGGGTTTTTTGACCGACCCAGTATGCTCGCACATGCGTACGGTGCATAAGCTTGTCTTCAATACTACATTGAATTCTTAGAAAAGCTCCCTTCCTCAATAACTCCTAGCCAGATTCCGGAGATACCAATCGACCAGTCTCCGACCCTGCTTAGCCTCGCTGATATGGATGAGGTCACCTTCAATAGCATAATCCAATTCACTAGCATTGACAACATCACCATCTAAGAGGCCGCCTTCAGACCAGCGAATCTGGCGGCTACGTTGCTTGTTGACGAGCAACCAGCTGCGAAGTTTCTCAGGCTCAACCTCGAGGAAGCTTGAAAGCTTCTTCAAGTCCATAGTGGTGTACAATTTCAAGTAGGACTTCACCGTGGGGTTGAACAGAGTGTTCTTGACTTCATCCATGAAGATGTCCGTGTGGTGCTCCACGGGGTCAATATTGAGGCTCGGGTTGTCGAAGTCCGGCGGTGTTGGGTTGATAAACTTCGGGCACGCTGTCTGGAACAACTCCTTGTACACAGGCAGGGACTCGGGGCCACCGCGTTGGAGCTTGGCAAATTTCTCGCCGTATTTCTCTCGGAGAGCAGTGTGGATTGTGTCGTCGAGACGTGTGGGTACGAAAGAGACACAGATGGCGATCAAGGCATACATCTGTTCCGTCTTCTTGGCAATAGCGTCGAATTGTTGGTTGCCCTTTTGGAAGTTCTTGGTTCGTGAAACATAAACCAAGATATGGCTGAACATGCGGACTGCATCGGCGTACCGGCGGAGCATCATGTAAGAGAAACCTACGTAGTAGTAGGTATTAAGGTGGGCGGCCATGACACGGGCGAACATGGCTTTTTTGTTCATCTCAATATCATCGAGTGTCTTGAGGGCCAAGCTGAAGTCACCCAAAAGACAGTGTACTCGCAAGAGGCCGATGATAGAGAAGTAACCCAGCATGCGGTATAGAGGGCGGGATCCATACTCTCCTGCAACGGTAGCAGGGTCCTCATTTCGCTTTTGTGCTGCTAGTTGTTCGTTGATTTGACTGCGTTGTATCAACGAGTAGAGGACATTAAGCACGGAGTAGCAGCCCCAAGTATTTGGGTTCTCTCGCAGTACTTGTGTCTCCTCTTCGGTTGGTGCTGTCCTTGCAACACGATTGCGGTAGCGGCAGAAGGATTCGAACTGATAGATGAACTCTGGAGATTTCTGTTAGCCTGCTGTTCTTGAATGACCGTCTTTTCATTCTTCGAGCCCACTCACCATCAATCACATCCCAAGCCCAATAATATGAAGGTTGTTCAACCTCGACGGGTCCATCCGAGTTGAGAATGTAGTGAAATAGAGAACAGTAGTTATCATAACTGGCGAACTTTGTCTCGAGGGAGGCTTGGTATTCTAACGGAGCTGCAGCAGCCTCCAGTTGGGCTCTTAAATCTGCAGGACCGCCCGTAAGGGAATCTGCTCGAGTGAGATCGGCGCCATCAACATAGTTGTTGACTTGTTCTTGATAATCGGCGACCAGTGCCTCCTCTTCGACATCATCATCGTCTATCTGTGGTCGATTACCGTTTGTGTACGACATCGTGGCGTGTCTTGAAAGAATGAGATTAACAATTGCCTTCAACGAAAGCCTGTGTAGTGGGTTGAATTTGGACCGCACTCGAAAATACTGCCAGATTCAGTCTAGTGGGAAAAGTCTCAGATCTAATCTAATCTCGGCTCGGATAAATGTAAGACCTCTCAGCCTTGCCCCTCTCCTTCCTTTAGTCACAGCCACGATGCATACGGAGACAAGCGCTTCACAGGCCAACGCCTCGAGCTGAACTTTTCCAGAAACTTGCCGATAAACCCCCTGGCAGATTCCCCCTCTTGAATTATGGCATCCTCATATGAACCCTTCTCCGGGAGCTTCAAGTGTGCACTGATTCAACTGGAACCTAAGGTGAAGCAAATACTTGAGAAAGTGCTCCGAGTAAATCTCAGCAACTAACTCTCACTCCAGCCGCTTGATGCGGAGCACAACTTCGCAGCAGCATCAGCTCATATACGCGAAGCGGCCGCTCAAGGGGCATCCTTGGCGGTGCTACCCGAGTACCATTTGTCAGGCTGGGTGCCTAAAGACCCTGGGTTTGCCACTCTCGCTCGGACAGCATACCAATATGTCCCCAAGTATCAGGAGTTGGCCAAAGAGCTCAAAATCAATATTGTCCCCGGAACCATCGTCACCGTGGACCCAACCTCATCAGCCGCAACAACGGAATCCAACGGCACGGGCCCAGCATCCTCCTGCGCCCATCCTCCGGCACTACTGAATATCGCACCGTTCATCGCCTTCACGGGCGAAGTTCTCGGCTCGTACACCAAAGCGAATCTCTGGATCCCCGAGCGCACCGTCTTGACATCTGGTCCCGACTCTGTGCGTCAAGCAACCTCAGGATCGCACCACACACACACAGCAGACGAAGGGCCACCCAAACCACACACGGTGATTGAAACACCACTCGGCCCCGTCGGTATCGTCATCTGCTGGGACTTGGCTTTTCCAGAGAGCGTACGCAGCCTCGTACGACAAGGTGCACGAATCGTCATCATCCCGACCTTTTGGACCAAGGACGACTTGACGCCCGAGGCACTTAACTACGGGCCGGACGTGGACGCGCAGTTCCTCAAGGCAGCGCTCGTGACCCGCTCGTTCGAAAACACATGCGCCGTCATCTTCTGTAACGTGGGCGGTCCGGTGGACGAAGGCTATACGGGTTTGAGTCGCGTTGTCTTACCGCTGGTCGGGCCTGTGCAGGGTTCTTTTGAGGGTAACGAAGCCGGAATGAAAATTGTGGAAGTCGATATGCGCACGGTCGATGTTGCGGAGGAAAATTACAAGATCAGACAGGACCTTGCCAGAGAGAACTGGCATTATGGCTACAGTCATGAAAAGTGAGGTGCTCTGTACATGAATCGTTGTTTCGAGGGTTTGCAATCAGCGTTCACATCCACAGCTACCTACTAAAATCTGCCGTCCGTCTGTTGAATCAACGTAAACGAACCCATCCACGAGGCCTCCAATCATGGCAAAGATCTTTAGAGTGGCGGCCCAAGACCTAGGTGCGATTATCGTTGCGAGTGTCTGAAGCTTTGGCTAGGAGAGGTTTTCGGTCATTAGTTTTCCGGATTGGAGAAAGAGAGAATTCGGTGTACTCGTCAGGTTAGTATTCGATCCGGGGGCACATATATCTGAGGCGCGACATCATGCAGGTTTTCGTCGTGATAGCGTTTGAGATCCTATTGGTGCAAATGAGAACATGGTACCCTTCAAGTCTGATGCTGACTACTCTCAAGGGATGAATGTGGTCAAGGTCTTCGCGAATCGTATCTGCGGTCATCTCAGGTGTCGCAAATAGAATTCGCAAGTTACGAGTAGCTCCATTGAGTTCGATCTGACTGGTAAGATATCGTAGTATGTATTGTTGTTTCTCAACCCTTTCCACAGTAACCTAGAGAGGTATCCGTTAGCGAAAGCAGGGGCCGCGGGATTTCTGTCTTAACACCTACCCGCTTGTCCTTGATGTAGATATTGTTTCGCTTGGCTCAGACACAGCTCATGGGCTGCAGTGAAATCCACGAAGGGACTTGCTCCATCCTAGCTTTCGACTTCAGGTGAACACTCAAGATGGCTCCTACTCCCATAACAGGTCTAACATCGAGAAGCTCCGTGGTGCCTGACAAGACTCTAAAGACCAGCGAGTGATCATCATAATGTGCTTGCTGACGGGCTAGTTCCTCTCCGTCCTGTTCATCAAGCCCTGGACTTTGAGCGCTGTCTGATTCTTCTTCCATGTCTGGCAGTATCCTTGTCTCGAGTCAAGCATCAAGAACTTCCGTTCGTCATTATTCAATTTGTTGGTGCTACTATCGCCCCTTATCTTTTGCGCCACCCGTTGCCCCAGCCGTCTTGCACCATGTCGTATTCATGAACTCTGCTGTGGCTACCAAAGGATACCAACAATGCCTGAAAAGCTCCTGCAGAACCTTCTCGTTGATGGCCTAATGACCCGTCAAGGCAAATGGCATATAAATTGTTGACATGCTGGCGTCCTGATCTGTGAAAGCCAAAACCAAGGCTAGAACCTGGCGGATTCCGAGCCAGGTGCGTCACCCTTGCAGAAAGTTCATCAATAGCAAAGAGTTCCTCGCGAACTTTCGGGGGCCAACATCACCGTTGACCCAATCAAAATAGACATAATGCGTATGACTTTGGCATTTCATAGTTCTTTCAGGGACTTGTTAACTGTGTCCATGTCTCCCTGCATTAGCTGCTTCTTCAAGTCAGTTCCTTCTCCGTCTGGTCCTTCCAAAGCTGCTTGCACTGCTTCAATAGATCCACCTATCAGACGAGCACGTTCTTGTGGATGGAGATCTAGGTATTCCTGAAACTCCTGAAACCATGTGTCATCCTTTGCAGGGCCCTTGCCGTCATAACCCACACAAAGTTCCGCTAGTATCAGGAAAGCCTGGCGGATGGCAGTATCGCCTCCATATCGTGTGAAGATCTCGGTTTGATCCACAGGTTTGAAGATGCTTTCTGGATCCTCTTTATTGATTGCCCAAGCAAGACAATTCATCCTGTCCTCGAATGTCCACCATTTTGGTAAAATGCCCGCGGTTTCGGCCAGGTCGAGGAATCGCTGAAAGTCCTCAGTCGCTAGAAAAAAAAGTCAGTAATGCCACCCACATGCGGTCGCATCAACAAATAGGTGAGATAATGATAAGGCACAAGCTTACCATCACCTTTGGCCCACACCAAACCATCAATTGATTTTCCGGGGTAGTAAAGACCATGATCTTCTTCTCGAGCAGAGTGGTCTGTGTCCACCCTCATGCGATATGTATCGATGAGAACTCGCAAGACTTCATCATGCTCGTACGAAGTCAAGTACGCCTTTTTCGAGCCCTTTCCCTGAGCCAAGTTGCAAAATGGTTTGTGCTTTGTCCAGTGATCTTTTTGACACCTAAGCACCGGGTCAGTCTTTGCCATGATATAGCTAGAAGTCGGCGGCCACATACTCTCTTGAGCAGTAATCAACCAGAATGCACCCGCTACATCTCCTCAACGGTTTTTGCATACCAGTCGTCATGCAATTAGCACATATCCCGAGTCCTTTGCTGTGCATAAACTCATGCTCGATTTGACCGATATAGGTGGCACCACACATTGGAAAGGTTTTCTTTGGAGTCGCCATATTTGTTCTCCTTGTCCTTGCCGAGTTTACAGCGAATGACAATGAAAATCAGTTATATATATGGAATGGTCGAAAGGAACCTTGTGGAACGGGGTAGAAATAGGTAGTGATGACTGTCCTACCAGCCTCTTCAAGCAGCCAACAACTGGGGCCCGTTGGCGGGACTTGGCAAGGAAAAGGGTTCAGCCTTGCGCCACCAACGAGCCAGCTTGTAAGTTACTTAAGTTGATACCAATGCCCACACGGCCCGAGATCTGCACAACTACAATGACATTTATGAGCATGGAAAGACTTAATGATTGCGAATTGCGGAGTGGAAGATCAAGGAAACATTAACACGATAGACAGAGAGCGGTTTGATGCTTCCTATAACCCAGAGGGGCATGAACATGAGCCATTGTCGCCCAAGCACGCTCATAAAAGAGCCTGACTTTCTAAGACGCCATTAATACATGCACTCCCTTTCAGGCAGTGAAATAGTGTAAAGGGAATGCCAGTCACGTGGGCAATGTTCTGTACAGTTGACCTCCTTCCTGGCTTTGATGCAAACTCAACTCAGAGAAATCGGGCCTTCTGGACGGTGAGCTGCTCGGTTGGACTGCTCACTCAAAGCAAGCCAAGGCAGAATGCAAACCTACAGATGATGATTTCCGTGCACAGAGATCCGGGTTTCTTTTGGCCCAATTCAAGGGGCACGATGTCAAGACTTCCCATCCCCGGGTCGGATACAACGTGTGCCATAGAGACAGGCGACTCACCGCTGCATGCTCCCAGGTTCTTCGTTTCACAGCCATATGTCCGCTACATAGTCCGCTGTGAGGCGAGGGTCCTCTCCGTAGCGCGCCTGCCACGAACCAAAGCCACCCTCGAGAACACATACCTGCTGCTCAGGCTTTGTTCCTTGGTTGTTCTTCTTGGAGACATCATCACCGTCCTCATCGGGTTTCTGGGAGGCCTTCTCTTGCGCAGCAACTTTGGCGGCCTCAGCAAGAGCTTTATCTTCAGCCCTCTGTTTAGCTCTCGCGTACATCAGAGCAGCCTTGGGTCCTCTCTGTTGACTTAGCATGCAGTGAAACACGACCTTTTCCTTGTCTTTCAATGTCCTCAGTAGCTCGGGCATCCGGACGTCTAGTTGGTGGATTGGTATCCATGTGCTCCCGTTGATGCTTCCTCCGACATGATCTTCGTCGCGCACGTCAATCACGGCCAGCTTGGAACACTGTTCCGGGTCTAGTATCAGAGGGGCAAGGGTTGTGGGATGTAATTGCGTGAGGGATGAGAGGGTGATGGTGGGTTTGGAAGAGGCCATTCTGCAAAATTGATATCGTCTTTGGCTTAGCAATTGCTGTGAGTATCTCTTAAGATACATCAGACAGTAGTTGTGTATGTTCAGAGGCCTCGGAGTTGTCGAGTGTGTTGAACTTGACTCAAGGTGCTCCGCAGAACCAGCCATGTGATAGGCTATCGGCATTGAAGCCACGTGATTTCCAAACATCTCCCACTTCAATCCTCAATGCCAGTCTTGCTACAATCACCACCATCCACTTTATCCCTACCGGAACACGCTTAGCAAAGGTCGTCTTCCTACTGCTTTTCAGCAGCAGGCATTATGGAGCCCTCACAAGCTCTCCAGAGATGCACTCGCTTCGTTCTTCAACATTCGACCCGACGCTCCCTGCCAACTTTAACATTTCCCACCCTTCGACCAGAGCTCCAATGTACAAACAGCAAGCCGTCTTCACAAAAGTCATTCTCCTCCAGCTCTAGACAGAACAACAGCGAGCTCTCATCTATTTCAGCACTGCTCCGCGATTTCAAGAAAGACTTGAGATCAGCGCAACCGGCGGATGAACGGCTGGATTCATTGATGGGAAACAACAACTACCAACGGGCCCGAAATCCATCCAATCTCGACGCCTTCGAAGGTACACTAGGAACCAGCAGTAGGAACAACCAAACACAGCAGGCCAACGCCACAATGAATTCCTTTGCTGCCGTTGTGAACCGAGACGAGATAGACCCATTCATGCACACCAACCTGCGGCTGAAGCCGTCACTGGGCCGCACCGTAAAAGTCGTCTCCGGCGACCCTAGCCGCGCATTCCGTGTCCTCGAGAGCAAATGCGCAGCCAACAAGGTCCGCCTGGACGAAGTCGCACAGCGGTTCCACGTTCGGAGAGGCCAGCGGAAGAAGCTTCTTCGCATGAAGAGGTGGAGGGCGCTGTTTAGGGAAGGCTTCATTGCCGAGTGCGATAAGATTAGGAGGATGAGGAAACAGGGCTGGTAAGGCAATTGGTGATGAGCGTGGCTGAGGAAGGAGAAATGCCCTCGATTAAGGGCGGGTTCGTCCACCGGGGTATGGCACGAAGAAAGAACAAAGACAGATAGAAGAAGACATGCTCCTCCTTCCGTCAGGACTAACAAATGCCACATACAACATTGTACATCACATCATCAAGGGGGAAAATCCCCTGCTCCTTTTCTTTCATCTACTCTTGAGGACACCAACCGAATTACGGACTCACTTGGCCTGGGATCAAATGTAGCCTCTTTTGAATCTACAGCAGTGTCGATTATATCTATCGATGTGTTTGATTCCGGCAGGCAGGGAGATTTGGCAACACGAGAGATCCGCGCAATGGAGATCAGGTTCTGGCTTGTATGGAAAGTATCAATCAGTTGATCTTGGTGGGTAATGTGGACCTACTTACTTTGGATCCCTCATGGATAATCGATCTTGATCGATCGATGGATAGCAGCTGGAGAAAGACTGCTTCTGGCAGATTTTCCCATCCTTTGCTCCTCCATAAAAATGCCTGATCCGCTTTCCAAGCCCTCCCCAACAAATTCCATCCTCGGCTTATATCTCGCCAGGCACTTTTGGTATTGGTGTCCGATGACCTTCGTTCTCTGCTGATAATCTTGCAGGTATCATCGAAAAAAATCCAAGAATGGGAAAGAGACAAGAGGCGGCACACACACCAAAATACAACCTAGGAGTTCAACCCCAGCTTCTTGGCCAACTTCGCGACCTCGAGCAAATTGCAGACCTCGTCATTCTCACCAGTCTGCTCACGGGTCTTCATCTTCTTCTTCAAGTCCTCCATTATGCCGTTGACCATCGAATGAGTCGGCTTCTTCTTCAGCACAGACCTGAAAACATGCATCTGGGCAGTGCTAGTGGTCAACCCGGGCGACTGCTTATCATACCAGACGAGCAACTCCATTACGTCGGCGTCGATGACGGCGGTCTTGCCGCTGACGACCTCACTGCAGTTTGGTTTGACGCAGAATGCCTTGAAGCCGTGCTCGGCGGAGCCCACTTCGGCGTCGACTCGAAGCTTTTGGGTGCATTTGTGGCAGTACACGTGCAGGCAGTTCAGGACGCGTGAATCTCGTTTGATCTGTTCGCATTTCGAACATTTCAGATGTTCGGCGATTGGGAGCGCGTTCTGGGAGTGTGCGACTTCGAGTTTCTTCATGAATAGGACGAATGCGGTGGGAACGGCTGTTGGAGGGTGAGGATTAGCTTGTGCGTCATGTTTGATTATATCTTTTCTCCTGGATGAGGAGCTGTCACTTACCAACTTCTTTGATCGGTTTGAGTCGCTTGGTAACACGATTGCTGTGGGTGAAGGGAGATGCAATAGTGCGGGCAGGGGCTGATATAGTACCAAGGCCTGGTCTGGCAATCGGACGAACAGGAGGGGTGGCGTAGAGTTCTTGAAGGAGATCGCTAGCACTGCGTTGATTGCCTGGAACACCTTGGGTGAACGTATTGGTGTTTGCCTGAGATCCGAATCCGAGTCCTTGTCTGAGTGGTGTGGGAGTGATCGGCAATCTCTCAGATCCAATTCCAACAACAGCATCGCTGGCAGCGGTGGGGCTATTGCGGTAGAAGAAGCCAGGCGTTCCTTCGGACTTGACTTCAGAGTCTACAAGAGACGGGACTGGTTGCTGTCGATAGGCGTCGGTGGTATCGTCGAGATCCATGACCTCCAAAGGCGCGTTGGCATCCGAGCCCGCAAGCGAGCGAACGGGAAGTTTGCCCTTGTTGTTGTACTTGATGGCTCTCTTCGCAATGGAAGAGAGAATTGAAGGGGGCTGACCAGACAACTCGGTCAAGAGGGCAAACAAGACAGTCTTCTCCTGTGCATCAGTGCAGGTGTCAGCAGCGACAGCTTGGACAGCGGCCATCAATTCGGGATCGTCATCCATCGACTTTGAGAGCCCCCTGAAGACAATGTCACTCTTGTTGAGCCCCTCCCAGAAGTCAGCCTGAGCCTGACTACGCTGGTCGGCGACGAGTTGGGTGAGGATGTCCTCCATTGTGGTGCTGATCTGCTCGTTGTTCTCGAGCAGCTGTTCGCGGATCGATTCGAGTTGAGAAAGAAGAGAGGCTTCTCGAGCCAGAAGTTTTTCGTTCTCACTCGTCAGTTGTGAGATCTCAGCTTGGAGATTCCCAGTGATAGAGGGCAGAGACTTCATTTTTATTAACGAAACAAAGATGAGATATAAACGGAAGTCAAACGGGCACGTGATAGCAGCTGCCTCTTTCCATCTCCATGAAGGACGGGAAATCAGCGTCACCTCATGTGACTGACTAACAGGGACAGAGTGAACTTGAGGTGACTGACTCCAGCGGGCGCATTCACTTCATCGATGGTGTCGCGAGGGTGTCGCTTGTCCAGGGCAGTGAACGCAGTGAACGAACCCTGGATTTGATCACAAAGAGTTCCCCTTTTCTCGATGTCAATTGCCCCAGGATGTGTATGGTGACGATCAGCGCCCGACCTGTACGCAACAGGATATCCCCAATACCTGCATGTCAATTTCCAAAGCTCCCCCTGATAATGCTTTCTAAGACGGCTCCTTTCTCACCCGGGGGTTCCTGCCTCTCAATCACAATCATTGCTGAACTTTCAATCGCTGTAGATTCTGCTTGTTCTCTTCGCATCTTCTCTCGTCTTGCGGCGATGAAGGCCGATCTCTCTTTCAGCAAAGTCTGCACTCAGAGCCCTATCTATACTCATAAGTGGAAACTCAAGCTCAAGGCATCCTTTCACACAACATCGCTTCTTCTTTCTTCTCCTATTGGGCATTTTTGGCCACGCGCAAATATCACCGTATACAAAGGTCGAATCTGGCGAAGATTATGTGTAAATTGAGAAGTCGTCGGGAATTGGTGGCAAAACCAATCCGCTTCCAACTCTCCATGCTGTCCATTTGAAGCAGTAGACATATTGAACAACGCCAAATGCAGAGGCGTGTTGTGAGCCGGCGCGTCAAGCAGGAGGGGAGTTTGGTGAATAAATATTCTGCAAAAGGGGGAATCTACACAACTGTACCTGTGAAGAATCGGCACTTTTGCTGTGCGGGATACTGCATTTGAAATGCATGGTATATACCGTGTTAGTATCGATTTTCCATAGATACACACAGACAGGTAACGGGTCCCTCTCAGTTTATAGCTCTTTAATCTATATATCTCAGTTAATGTAAAGGAGTGATATTACCGAGTAGAACCCCCCCCCCCCAACCCTTTTCCCCACCCAGGGCGACCATCAACCAACGATTCAACGACACATCTGCAGCCTAGACGTACTCGCAGACTCGGACTCAACTAAGGATCCGCATCCTTCATATCACTCTTGAATCTATCCAGGGCACGCTGCTTAGTCTCATGCCAATCCACATAGGGGGGTGGATATCCCAGCTTCTCAAATTCGTCCTTGCTTAGGCGGTTATAGGGATCAAAGACAGCTTTCCCCTGGACGTCCTTCAACTCAGGCACCCATTTGCGGATATATTCGCCGTCGGGGTCATTGCGCTCGGCCTGGCTGACGGGGTTGAAGACGGTGTAGCTGGGCTCCCAGCCCTGGGTGTTATTATTCAGGTCCCAGTCGACAAGAGTCTCGGCGAAGTAGCGCTCGCCGCGGCGGTAGTCGATCAGTAGGTTGCAGTACAGATAGCTCGACACGTTCATGCGCAACCGGTTGTGCATCCACGCTTCCGCCTTCAGCTGCCGCATCCCTGCGTCCACGAACGGCACACCCAGCGTGCCCTGCTCCCACCGCTTGTACCCTTCGTCGTCGCTCTCCCACTGCACGAAGTCGAACTTCAGATTCTGCGGCATGTTCATCGCCGTGTGTGGCGTCGTCACCGTGGTCTGTCGGTACAACTCCCGGAACACTAGCTCTCGCACCCACGACGCAATCCCTGCGGATGCGTGGGGTTGCGAGAAGTCTGCTGAGCCGCCGTTGGCTTTGCGCACGGCTGTCAGCGTCTCACGTATCGAAATGACGCCCGCGCTGAAGTATGGTGACAGACGGGAGGTGCTGTCTTTTCCAGGATTGGACCGCGTCGCCGCGTAACCTTCAATCTTGTTTTGGATGAAGTCGTTGAGTCGGGAGACGGCGGCTTCGTGGCCGGCTGGCCAGAGTTGCCGGATGGATTTTCTTTCTTGGTCGCTGGCGAATTGTTTCTCCTTGGCCGCTTTCGGCACAGCGCTATCGAAGTGGGCTTGGAGGGCCTTCTTCGCCGATGCCGAATTCTTCGACGGTGCGGAGACTGTGTCGAGAGGACTGGGGTCAGACTGAATCTCCGCGAGCCATGATTTGTGGTAGGGCGTGAAGACTTTCATGGGCTTGCCACCGCCTGTCACCATTGTGCCGGGTTCCATAACGGTCTGGTCGTGATGCAAGGAGACTTGGAAGGAAGCGGACCCCGAGGTGGCTTCTTGAACAAACTTGACGTCTCTCCTGAGTTCGTCCGCTTCATACTCGAAATTGGCAAAGGAGACATTGGTTTCCCTGATGAACTTGCATATCTGTGGCACGATCTCATCACGTTCCGGGGCTTCGAGAAAGACAATAGGAATGTCTAGTTGATGTAACTCCGTTTGTATCATGCGCAAATTCTCAAAGATGAAATCCGTCCGCGCCGGGCTTGTACCGTGCCAGTGAAATTCAGCGGGGCAGTTCACATAAGCACATAGCAAAGGCTTGTTTGACTTTTGCGCACATTCAGACGCAGCATTGAGAGCTTTATTGTCATGAATGCGGAGATCCTTACTGCGAAACCAGTGCAGCACATTCTGAACGCCTTTCCCGCCTCCCTGATCTGATAGCAACCCCGTGAGCTCTCCAAAAGGTGGGTGGGCGTCAACCTCTTTGGCGCGCTTGGTGGTTGGGTGTTTGGTTTCAGGGTGCTCTGGCCCGTTTCTTTTGGACATTGCTCTGGCAGAACGAGTACTAGATATCGAGCTTGTGCAACGAGAAAGAAAGAACTTGGGTATGACTGAAATGTACGTGCTGGGGCAAGTATATGGGAAGGGACGTCGGGGGGATATACAAGATTGAAGACGAACCGAATTGGGGGAGGGGGTGGGGGCGGGTTGTTGGCATAGGACTCTGATCAACTTACTGACGAAGATCTCAGATCTGGCATGAGATGAAGCTAAGATCTGAACATGGTTGGGTCATGGAGCTGATGATCGATCCGATCAAGGGATCACTAGGCACGCCCCAGATGGTCCAAAGTGGTGACGTAAGAATAGTAGAGTACTGGCTCCTCTGGTGGAGTTTGCATTGAAGTGAGCAACTATGGCTAATAACTGAGTTGCAGCATCGAGTTATACAGCTTGTACGAAGGTTTCTGTCTTGCATGTTGTCCAGCTGGATCTTGGGGTTGGTGGATGAAGGACAAGGCTGCTCAGAATGTAAGGCAGCTGCCAATTCAGCTTCGACTCAGAATGGGGAGAGGCTTCCGAATCATTACATCGGCTCGGTGTCGGGCGAATGATTCACACCACCTGATAGTGCCACACATGTTTTGTAGGAGCAGCACCAATCTGCAAAGTGGCACGACGAGGCTTTTGGTGCTATTCTGACGGACCCAAGTGAGTGTGATGGTCTGGAAAACGTCTTAGTGGGCGATTTGGAGCCGATGAGGTCTCCAACCCCAGATTCCATCTTATCTATACTGCATGATCTGTGCCAGTGAATCCCCGGATCAACATTGGCTTAATGCGTCCCGATTCCCGACTTTCCCAAGGAAAAAGGTGGATGCTGTTGATGTGATGATTCCAATTGCTGTACGTGACTGTGTTGTCAGTGCACAGTGGGCTGGCTTGACAGATGTCAGGCAATGATGGAAATGATATGCTGAGCCTGTGGGCCACGGGAGCAATATCCGGGGGTTGCGGCCTAGAACGAGACTGATAGACGAAGGTGGCTTACGAGTAAATCAAGGGAAGCTAACACTTGTGTGGAACCCTGACAATAGTACTGTATTATTTTTACCGACGACTCCATATTATGCGGATAGGAGATCATCTCTTAGCATAACAAGACCCCCCGGTTAAAGCTAAATGCCCGTTTCTCCCCCCTGGGCTGTGGCCGGCTGCAGTACGGCCAACAAGAGGGAATTCTAGAAAGAATGGATCTCAGATTCAAGGGGCAAAACCAGTGAACGCAGTTCAAGACGCTAGAGACGGCCTGAGTAGCTCTGAGGTTGTACCATTGCATACAGTATCTGTGGGTCTCCACTATTGTTTTTTCCAGACACGCTATCTGTACGGATAAGGGGTATTTGCTATTCACGCTTACATAACTCTTCTGATTCCAGTAAGCAAGTCCGGCTGGCAATCACGCGTTTTTGTGGTGCATCACATGATCGTGTTGATCCTCGCTGAGACATTCCATCTACGGTCTACCACGCACAATTGATTTCGTGCCTGTGTCTGGTCGAATCCGGTGTGATTGCAAGCCACATGTGGCAATCTGTATCCAGTGTCGGGTTCTCGCCGTCCGACACGGTGGTCGTACGAGTCAGCACAGGGAAAGACGCTCGGGGAAAATGTTGGGCGTTTGGGGGGCTGTCATTGCCGAGGCTCACGTTTTTATGCTGGGCTTCGGGATAATCTCCACCCGAGACAAAGTTAGTGATAAGGTTGGAAGTTAAACCCGTACGAGCCCTGGTAGGCAGGTACGGACTGCTGGCGCTGGCGGTGGTGGTGGTGGTGGTGGTGGTGGCATCTTCTCGTTTGCCTCGCCTCGAACTCGAATCATTTATCCGGTGCGGAGGGCCGACTCCGGAGTACTGCGTATGGACTCCGGACCACGCGGGATGGTCGAGGTACTCTATTGTTACCTACAGTACTCCGTACAGACTACGTGAAGGTAGGTATGTACGGAATAATGGTGTCCACAAGGATGTCGCCCTGGTTCTGGCCCGGCTTTCCCGTTCAGCACTGCCGAGAAGTAGTTCCGAAACTTTTGCTTGAGCCAGAAATTCCTCCTGCTAGACGGTCAAATCCTTAGCTCCTTATTCTTGTTTACAGGCACTGCTCGGTCCTTGTCCGTGTTGACTAGTACATGGGAGTACTCCGCAGTATTCACTTATTTCCCACCATGCCTTGTGTAGATGACGGTGACCTGACTGCTGGATGCATACCCAGCGGTGCATTTCGTTCTTGGCTTCACTCATCTTTCTCCAATACTCCGTTCGCGGTGTTTAAAGTTTGAAGATGGCTTTACCGACAAGGAAAAAATCGAAAGGCACAGATGCGACAGGGTGGAGGCCTGCCGCCTTACCCGTCATTCCGACCGGCTTTGGAAATTAATAGTCTGTCAAGGTGCTGTTATGACGTCGTTGACAGCACTGGCCATCTTCCTAATTCGATGAATGACCTCGTCCATGAAATAATGAGTTTGCCGATGTGCCTCGTTTCGACTTACCCTTGCCTTTGAAATGCTCCGTGTCGGATGAAACAGTCTAGGTACCTTCCAAAAATGGTACCGACGCCGATTCCAAGATTAGGGATCGCTTTGAAAAAATGCATTGGCTTGTAGAGTGCATATCTCGTAACACAGTACATTATTGTATGCTATGGTACGGGGTATCTCCATTACCGTCCTAAGCTGCGCAATGCATCCACGGCCCCGAATCCCAGGCTGTCAAGAAGTCAATACCTCGTATATGCGACGTCATGTGCGGGTCTGGGCCGGAGTTCAGAGCCCCAACAACGCCTTGCAGCTTGTGCGCATCCAACACGTGGATAGCGGGCCACCACAGGTGGATATTTCGAGGTGCGAGCATACCGAAAATGAAGTTCAACGACAGTGAGCAGCCAAGTACAAATACTGAGGAATTTGACCAAGCTCGTCGGGAAAATGGGCAAAGCAAGCGGATATGCACTCGAAGGTGGAAGTCTTTCGACTACTGTTAGAACGACTTCTGCAAGTCGCTCAAGTGGAATGCTTCATCGTGGATGAGTACGGAGTACTGCGAGGGATGGAGTCTTGATCAAGGAGGGCGATCACTGATGACCCTAAATGAGGGCAACGGATGATCAGGTATGAACACGACAGCAACTCATGACCTCCTCCCACATACACGTGCACCTCCAAGACGTTGGCCAGGATGCTGGAGGTGAGTACCACAGCTTCCGCCGAACGGTCTCAAACGGAGTTGGGCTGATGGGCAGGTTCACAACTCGCTTCGGAGTTGACAAGCATAGAGTGGTTGAACATCACACCAATAAATGGTGGGAGATCAGCTACAGTGGTCTTGTTTTAGCCTTGTCGGCGGTTGCATGGAAGAGGGAAGAGGGGAATTTCCGAGGAGAATACATACTCCGTACTCGTAGTACGAGATCCCTTGGTCCCTAGCAAGCACTGCTCGTAATATGATCTACTCTTCTTTCGACACGAGGCTTGAGGTTGCATCCCAAAATTTGATCGCGTGTGGGAGGGCAGCAGGAAGGAGCGAGCAGCTGTGTAGGGGCAGTAGGACCGAGCCCGAGCCTGAGCCTGCCTGAGCCTGAAGCACGTCTCAGCAAAGGGGGAAGGCATGACGCGGGACAATTACCCTGTTTGGTCGCCCAGATCGTGCCCCCCTGGGTGCCAGTGAGTGTGTGATGCTACTTGACCAGGATTAATTACATAGTAGGATTACACTGTCCAGTCGAATCATCTTTAGGGTTGCGACGAATCTGATGGTGGCTGTGGGAAGACAATCTCATTCAGCTTCTTTCTCAGACAAAGCCAGATGGACGCTGAAACCCGATTTCAAGCAACTGGAATCCAGGGCAACTTTAAAGAGGAACATGAATTGCAGGGACCAACTTGGGCAGCCGACAGCCTTCCAAGCTTCAAGGCTTGGACCAGCCATGTCCGAGTGGCGCCTGAAGCGAGCGGCTTACCGAAGCAGGTCGGTGGTCTGCCCTGCAAGTGAACATCGATGCCAACAGCCTAACGCGGCCTCTCTTCCCGCGAACTGTTAGGCACAGGCACCCCCGACTGCCCTCCCCCGACTGCGTCCTCGGGCCCTATTCTCGGTACTGCGTGGAAAGAGGGTGTACTGGTTGCTAAGCAATACTAATACAGATACCAATCTACATGCTGCAACTGGTA
Organism: Exophiala aquamarina CBS 119918; assembly: GCF_000709125.1. Taxonomy (NCBI): domain Eukaryota; kingdom Fungi; phylum Ascomycota; class Eurotiomycetes; order Chaetothyriales; family Herpotrichiellaceae; genus Exophiala; species Exophiala aquamarina. The sequence continues at coordinate 3,017,143 of NW_013550585.1, forward strand.
GCAGGAGCAGCGTTAACGGTAACGCAACCAAGCTGCTCGGTATGATGGTATCTGATTTGCACAAAGCAGCACATGGTCAGCAAATTGTATATCATGCTGAGAGATTGCCTGATCCCAGGCAAGTTTGCCATTCCGGTTCTCTTTCGAGTAGCCTTGCTGTGGTATCCTTCGAATCGCCTTCCCTGATCCCTGTCTAGTGTTTGACTTGTGTGGCCACTTGGCCACCCTGAAGCAAAACATTTCCAGTGCTCGTAGGTACGTCCCTGGGTAGGCCAGTCGTTGACTCGCCAGTGTCTTAGGTCAATGGCCGTTCTTCTTGGGCTCGGCCTTGATACGGCGTCAACCAAAGCAAATGTCTGCCTCGAGGCGTTGAGTGTTTCCATGCCGCAATACTCGTAACGTGTTGTACTCTGTGCATTTCAAGGATTTCGCATTATTACGAGTACTCCAGTACGACCTAGTCCGCTGACTGAGCTAAATGGCCCCCTGTCAGATGTCAGTACTCGTACGCGATCCGGACACGAATCAGGCGCCACGTTTGCCCGTTTTGCGACTATGACCCGTCATGATCAAGGCCAGACCGCGAACAGGCGGAATTCTCCCTGGTATCTGCTCGGTACCTCGCACGGGATGGAGAAATGGCTGCAGTGACTTCGGTACCATCAATCAAGGTTAGCAGTAGAGTTGTTTGTTGTTGTTATTGTTATTGTTATTGTTATTGTCATTGTCATTGTTATTACGTGGTATTGTTATTACTGTTCTTTATTTGCCATCACTTATTTTTGCTCGGCTCCTTGTCGGGTACTAAGAAAACAGATACATCGGGATGGCCAGTGATAGTGCTGTAGTATTCCCGGGCCCCCTGCTGGCCTACAACAAAACTCTACTTGCCTTTTCGTCCGCCTAATCCGGGGGGCGTAAGAGTAGAGTTTGGTGTGTGCGTCAGACAGCCAGATGAACGATGTTCTGTCCCCGTGCGAGTAAGTGCGCAGTTCTAGAGTTTGGCCGCCCGGGTATAACATGCTACATAGACGGAGGGCGAGGTACCAAGTGCTCCGAGTACGGGTTCGACAAGTACGAGAAAGCTGCTCGTCGCAGCGCAGTTGAGCAGATGGGTCCCTGGTCGCAACTTTGGTGCTCCGTACGGAGTGCTGGCGAGCTCGTAGTTGGCAGTTCGCATGTACGTGGCCCTTGGCCCTTGAGAAAGATCCATCCCGGGTTGCCTGCCCCCCCTGGCGCCGCCACCAGCGCCCTCCCGATCGACAAAGTTAGTGGGTCTGCACCGTGAGTGGCTAGAGGTGACAGTCCTTGTGGATGCCCACCGTCACAGCGTCTCCAACGAGCGAGCCAACAGCTCACGCTCACGGGCAAGGACAAGGGCATGGGCACGGGTGCCCCTCGTCCCCCTGCAACCCTGGCATGCCTGGGCTGGACTAGCCGTGAGCAATTAGCACACTAGCAGTTAGTGGGTTGGGTTAGGTGGTGTTAGCAGCTCCCACCTCCCTCTCTACCGAGTAACTTGCAGTAACCAGCCGACTAGCAGCACCGTCCACCTTGACCACCCTGGAACCTTTTCTGCTTCCTTCTCTTCTCCGTCTGCCTCTCTGCTCTCTGCTTGGTCTGTCCTGTCTGTCTGATCTTCATTCTCACGTACTCCGTACAGTAAGGAACAAGAGAATTCATCATCAGCACCACCACCACCATCATCTCTTTCTTTCCTCTTCACTCTCCCTTCACCATCCCATCTCCCCTTTCATCATTCCCTTATCTTTGCACCGGAAGTGCCAGCCATCCCTGCATCTCGAGTCCGAACCAGACGCGTCACTTAACTACCGTCTTCGCTTTCCTCAGAACTCGCCTCGCGCACATCAAATCTTGAATCCATCGACGCCTACGCCTCCCGTCACCCTTCCAAGAAAAAAATCCTAGTTAGTCGAGTTCGGCCTTTTGCTGCTGGCCCTTTTTTTGCCTCACCCAAGAAAATTCTCTCCCTTTTGGTAACGCCCCTCGCTCTTCCCCCCCCATCCCCCCATCCACCCTTCCACCTTTCCACCTTCCACCTTCCACACCCTTCCCACCGTCCGCCATCAAATCCATATCCACTCGACTCTTCCCCCCAAACAAAATCTTCCCACCTGCCTCCCACGCCCACCTCGTCGGACCCAGCAAGCCCATCTTCGTCTCCTGCGAGTCACCGACAGGCTAAGGGGACCCTCATCTATACTGTTCCCTCCAACAACCTCGTAACACTCTTCTGCACAACCAATTTTTGTATTCCTCCACTCCTTCCTGCCTCCACTCTTACCCTCTACCCTGCACATCCTCAACCATCACATCACACCTGCACCGCTGCCGCCCTGTCGCGTGTTCCAACACCTAGACAACCTCCTGCTAGACAACACACACATTCACACATTCAGCTAGACTGTTGGCTGACTGTGCACTCTCTGCGTACCTGCAGACTTTCTCTCCAAAGGCCCTCCTGTCGACAGACCCCCATTCTGAAAATTTTCAAATCCGAACCTTTCCAGTCCTTACTGAAAGAACCGACGTTGATCCGCCCTCTAACCAACCCACTCTCCGTCCTCTTCAGCCTGATCTTCATATCTATCGCCCTGCTTCAGCGTCCAATGGTCTGTTGAAGCAAAGCGGATCTCTGTGTGTCGTCCATTCTGGTAATGGACCCTAGACAATCTCTCTCAAGGACAACATCGTCCAACGTCGGGACTCCTCAAAGCGCCTACAATCCAAACAACATGGCCTCTGCCTACGCCATGCCTCCCTACCAAGGTAACACGCACCTTCCACCCATCAACTACTCGCAGTTGCCTCCTGCCACCCAGAACTACATTCCTCAACAATACCGCAATGACCTGCCACGCTACACGTCCGCTCCTTCAGCTGCGTCCATCCCTTCGCCAGCTCCGGACCATCGCTACAGCGCACACATGAATCCACAAGCTCCCATGGGCGGCCTTCCGCCTACTTCTGCCTTGCCTCAACCGCACATTCCTGCCCAGCAACAGCAACAGCAAGCCCAGCAGCAGGCTCCACCTCCAAACCACCAAGCATATCCAGGTCAGCAGCCAAACCGACAATCATACCCTCAGCCTCTCGCTCCTGCCCCTCCTCGACCAAGCCTCGACGCATTGGCGCCACACTACGGCCAACCAGACAACCGACAGCAGTCTTGGTCCGGAGCCGAGTCCATACCTAGTATGCAAGCTGACATTGGTCGAGACCCTACCAGAACCCATGTGGTTGGCTCACAGGGTAGAAGAGGCATCCTACCCAGTGCCCCTGGACGCCCACCCGTCATGCCCAACGGTGTAAATGGCTCACCAAAGAGCAACGCTGTGCCTCAGAAGGATGCCGATGGCAAATTCCCCTGCCCAAACTGCACAAAGACCTATCTTCATGCGAAGCATTTGAAACGGCACATGTTGAGGCGTAAGACCAGTAATTCCCGTCGCATCAGTTGAAAGTACTAACATTGTTGTCAGATACTGGCGATCGCCCATACATGTGCGTCTTGTGCAATGACACATTCTCGAGAAGCGACATCCTCAAGCGCCACTTCCAGAAGTGTTCCGTCCGCCGCGGCAATCCAACTGGAGCCAGTCACTTGTCCAACCCCGCAGCCCATATCAAGAAGTCACAGCAACAGGCGGCAAAAGCTGCAACTGCTTCGCCTGCAAGTGCAACAACCCCTCAAAGTGCGGTCATGACAAATCCTCCATTCACCAGTGCTCCAATGTCCAACACATCTGCTCCTACTACCACCGGGCCTTCCCAATCTGGCATGGCATATGCCATTCAGCCAAATGGTCAACCAGATATGCAGCGCCAAGGACAACCCATTCAACCGGGCTCAGGTCCTGGTGGAATGGACCCCAATGCCAACCCATCCTGGTCAATGCAACATGCTAGAAGCAACCAGATGATGTACCACTCCAACGCGAACCCTTCTGACCACTTTGGCATGCAGCCTGGGGCAGGGGATGACAAGCGCAATGTCATGCCTGGCGCACACCATATGGGTGACGACTGGAACCACATGTTCCCTGCAGGTGGCAATGAAGGATACATGAACCCCATGTTTGGAGGTTATGATCAATCCCAGAATGATGTGAAGAAGGATTATGAATCTCATGAAGGTGGATCGAATGGTTATTACATTCCCTCTACGAGCCTTGGAGCTGACGGTACGCTTGGACCCCCTCTTTGGAACCCGCATGCATCTCAACGGGATTTGTTCCAAGCGAAAGTGAACGCGCTATTAACGTTTGTTTTCCCTGGTGGGCTACAGGAATCGCTCCAAGAGCAACAAAATAATCCCCACATAACATCTTGCCTGACCGTTGACGCCATCCAACATTTTCTCGATCTTTTCCCCAATTTCCAGGGCCATTTTCCTTGGCTCCATTTACCAACCTTCGATCTCTTGAATGCTTATGATGGCCTCGTTCTTGTCATTATTTGCAGCGGCGCCGTGTATTCTGACAGAGTCTCTCAAAGTCAAGTTCGTTCGTTGATGCAACGCGTCAAACAAAGCCTCGAACGAAATTCACATATTCTCCAAAACCTTGAGCTCGGATCCTCTCGTCCTCACTTCTCTCTATCTGGGGTGGAATTTGAAGAGCTTCTTGCCCTTCAGATCCTTCAGAGCCTTTTCGTTTGGCACGGTGGCCCTGGTGAAAGAGCTGTTGCCCGCAATGAGAGTAGACGGACTATGTATTTGGTACGACAATTCGATATGTTGACCTTGGCGAGTCCAGACGATCCACTTGCCTACAGCTATCTCCACAGTCTGCAACCTGGTGAAGAGGCTGATCCTTCTCGATGGGAGTGGCGTTCATGGGTTGAACAAGAAAAGCGATCTCGGTTGATGTTCATGGTGTTCCTATGGGATGCTGCTATGTGTATCTACTTCAACGTCGCACCCCACTTTTCTTGTGCGGAGATCAAACTTCCTCTTCCTTGCGATGATGCAGCTTGGGACGCCCGAGACGCCGAGACATGTGCACAGGCTCTTGGACTTCGTGGTCCAACTGCACAAGCTACCATTAACCAGAGTGGATCTTTGCGCCTAAAACAACTGGAATTACACCACGCTGTGAGTGCCCTGCATAGTTTGTCGGTGCTCATGCAACCTCGCACCACGAATGTCTATTCCAAGTTTATCTTGATCCATGCTCTTCAGGTTGAAATCTGGCAGCTTCAGCGGCAAGCACTTCTCGCAACTCCAGTCACACCTCAAGGTGGAGATGGCAGCTCGCCTTTTTCGGTTACGCCACAGACAAGTCAGACCTACAAGTCTATCAATGCTGCCCTCGCTCGATGGAAGCATGCCTGGGATGAAGATTATGCGCTCCAGTATCCTCCTGGCGACGGGTATCGACCCAGTCCTAAGCGTATTGGTTTCTGTCGAGATGGTGTCCACTTTTACTGGCTAGCCCGGACTTTCCTGCAACCCAACCGAATTCATGATTGGCAACTTGATGCAGACCAGAAACTGCGACAAGTATTACACGGCCTGCAAAAAGCCCGTGAATGGGGTCGGAGTGATGGCGCCAGGCGAGGTGAAGAACCTGGCAGTGTGGCATACATCGAGGATGATTATGCCTCTGCAGCACTTGAGCTGGATATGAGAAAATTATTTCGACCATTGCATAGCTTGTCTGACAGCCCTCTTCCGACAACACAGCATTATCCATCAAACTTCCAGTGAACTTGTGTCTGTTACCCTTGAATGCTGGGTTCGCCATACAGGAAAATACATACGTTGGTCTCCTCACCGCAGAGGAACATTGTCTTTTCAACCTGAGAACAAACCTGAGAACAAGTTCGACTGTGTCATTCTCAAAGTACTGCACATATTCAACATGAATTATGTCTACCTACGATCCGTCTGCTCATTGCACTCGCAGATCGAGTAAATTCCTCTAGTCGTTCGAAAAACGTCAACATTTCTGCATGGATACGGCGTGTTTGATTTGCATTATTACGAGATTACGAGCACCCTTGCTGATACAGTTCATTGTTTATTGCTGACCATGTCACTTGAAACATCACTGCTAGTGGGTCTGTCAAGGGAATCACAATTTCCATTGCTTCACTGTACGGACGGCTAAAACTTCTAATTATGGCTTTTTCAAAAGCGGCGGCTGGCATGATCCAAGATCAGGTCCCAAATGGTCAGGTGAGAGGGGTAAGAGACGTCGTGATTGTGGCATGGATGGGCAGGTCAGCCTGTAAGGCGATATTATCACTCGCTTCTTCGAGACACGTTTAGGCGTTCCATTCTGTTGAAGCTATGGGAGGCGGTCACTGGTCTTATGGGTTTATGGGTTCACGGTCTGTTAGGGTTTCTCTTCTGCGTTTGCATTTGCATTGCTTTTTCATAAATGGAACATCATTTCAAGGGATGAAAAAATTGTCGGGGGAGCTGCTTTCACGGAAGACTGCTCTGTTCGATACAGGTCAAGGTCATGGTCAAGTTTGGCGGTTTCCATCTCTGCTCGGTCACATCCTGATTGAAAGGACTGCACCGATTTGAATCACCTTTTATTCAGCAACCCCGGAAAGGACTCCAAACCCAGTCTTGCAGCCTCTCTTTTTCCTTTTCTTGTTCACATAGCACAACATGACGCGACCGCATAGATAGAGTATGGGGGGATTATTCAATCCCTCTAAAGATATGAATTATTACATGGGGCTTATTTTGAGAGAAACAGACACCTTTAATGGGAAGCCCTTGAAGTTTTAGCAACAATGTGTTCTGATAACTATTGAATAGCATGTGGATTTCTTGTGCCACCGTGTGGTAGATATCAAGATTAGGCCATTTCTACTATCTAGAGTACAGACTACGTAGACATTGTAACTTGACAGTGCAAAGTATTGCCTTCCGCAGAAGCTCGCGAAATCAGCTTGTTCGTTGTTCCCTCTTTTCGGTATCGTTGGATTCCCCTGTCGTGGAATGGAAATGGTCTGATGTCGGTCAAGCTGGTGGAGTGATACGACTGACGATTCCTGGCATTTCCGCGTCCCATCTATCTATCCAACTATCCCTCCATTCCGCAAGGCCCCCATTTTTCTCTGAGATGTGCCTGCCGGAAGATTATTTACGCACAGACAAGCTCATTGCACTCCGTACCTCGCATCATGAGCCCTGCGGCTGTCATCTGTCTGTGCCTTCCCTTCATCCCGCGTGGGCAGTAAGATTGGTTCGTGTCGAGGCGAGGTCAAGCGGAGAGAAGGGAGACCAGCGCTTAGGCAGGGGCGAGGAGGGACTTGGAGTGCGAAGCTTCAACACCGCGATGACGAAGATGCTGCACCGTCAGGTGGCCTTGCGCTCGTCCTCAAGGCCTGGCCGTTCTGCGACTGGCTTGTTGTACTCACGACTTCAGGGGTCCGGAACAGATTCCTTGCCCTCCTTCGTCGGAATGGGGTCCGATGGAGGCCGAGCAGGCCGACTGAGTATTACGAAGGAGTGTGCACGAGTAGTATCGAGCACCTGGTACGTCGCTCCCCCACCCCCGGTGTTACTCGTACGTCGATGGGATATCATGGATACGCCGCTAACATGTGCTCGGCTATAGCAAGAGCAGCGCCTGATCCTGCGTGCCTGTCTTTGCAAACGGCCGCTGGCGGCGGGGAATGGCGGTTCCGGTCCCCCGGTCTCCATGCCTTCTTTTTCACTACTAGATGCAACTCCTTGCTTTCGCGTTTCTGTGCTGTACACGTGTTGCCGCCGTTGAGTTGATCCTCCTGTGCCCTCAACTACGAGTGTTGTGCTGTGGAGCATGGTTCCACATTGGTTCAACCGGGTTATCCAAGTTCCTCGTGAAGTCAAAACGTAAAACCAAAACGTACTCGTAATTGGCGGTCCAGTGGTAGTGGATTGGACGTCTGAGTAGTAAGTACTAGTACTCCGTAGTGTATGATTTTCTGAGACGTATGTCCAGTGGCTTGGGTCCTCTTGATTTAGAGTCATCTCGGATAGGAGGCGCTAATTTCGGCATCTGTCTTGTCTCGGACACCAACATGTTTCTGATGTATCTCCGCCCTGGTTGAGCCTGCGAGTCATGCACTGCCTACAAACTGAATAGTCTTTGTCTCTGGTGATACCTCTCGGGTCATCGTCGTTGGATGATCACCGCTGGGGAGCCTTGCCCACGCCTGATACTTGGTCCTCCGTCGTGTGATAGTTCTAGTTCGTAGTGAGAATTCATCACCTTTTGATCCACATGCAAGCGGCTCGTTACGAGGTCGCCTGGATGCTTGGACACGCCAGCTTTCGCTCAGGGGAATACAGTAGTTTGGTTCCTTTTGTCTCACTACGAGGGACCTGGCCCTGAGCCACGGTTGATAGCCTGTTTCGGTGGCTGGAGGGCGTGCATAACAGGTTCGATCCACGATTTGCTTGCTTTGCCTAATATTAAAGACGCGCTGACGCAATTGGTGAAGAGGTGAGACTGTTAGGGCTCCAGATACTGCCTGCTCTGGGCACGATTTTCCTTTTAACAATTGGCCATGTTGTATGCTTTGTGCTCAGTTTGGGCTATGCTATTCTCAAAGCATCAGTCTTGTGGTGTTTCATTGAATGCTCGCTGGTTCGAAGTGGGACTTCTGGAACATTTCTCGTTACAACTGCCGGGGTTGGAGGCTCAACTTTCCCATCTCACCCGCGTGTGAGAGCACGGAAAGTGGGCTCAACCTAGCAGATGTTTGATTGGACGTGATATCAGCTAACGTCGAACTCATGTTGTGTTGTTTCGCATCTTTCATGTTGGACAAGCAATGGCACCCGACGGTCGATTTCGCTTGGTGGTGATCAAGCAAGATTTGCCGTGTGGGGCCGTTGGCCTTCTCGCCTCTGTTTCAAGTTAATTTCGTGGACCGCCGTTGCGCCCCATTCGATACGTCGTCCATGGGTCGAAATTCCTCGAGAGGTGTCTCACCAAGCAAGATATGGTCTTTGGAAAGCCTTGCGATTTCATACTTCTTCGCGTAGCTTTCAGAATTTTCGAGACATCCACAATTATTCGAATCAGATATGGCGGCAGAAGCGGTCGTCCATTTCCATGCTGGGCTGCAAGGTCAAACAATAGTGGACTGCGTTACGGAGTGCCGAGAGTGAGGCGCTTTGTACACTTTAATCACAACGCCGGACCTGGAAAGAGCGCAATCCTTGCGATACGGAGTCATTTCAACCTCTCCAAAGACTGTCGGACCGGCCATGTGTAAGACTGAAATACCCCGTATTGGCAAGATTGACTTGAAATTCCTTGAATTTTCTGGCCTTGGCTTTCTTCTCGAATAAAATGTCCAATTCCATATAAGTCAACCCTTTGGGCTCAGGTAAGCGAAACCAGCACCATAGTAGACAGACGGCGGTGGTACCAGCGAACACAAAGCAGGATTTCCCTTTCCAGTCCCATGCTGAAGGATTCAACATTCGTGGTGTGATGATATTGGTGACGATGCTGACCACGTTGTAAGCCACTCTGGCTAGGACCACCGTCTTGACTCGGAGTCGACTGGATGGTATCTCGGCGACGAGAACATAGCAGACTGGGCCCACTGTGAAGTCGTAAACGCATGTTAGAACAATGATCAAAGACCCAAGCGCCCAAGAGGTCGAAGTGCTCTCTTTCAATATTCCTACGCATCCAGTGACAACGAGAATGACCAGAGACCCAGCCAAACCCCAGATATAGAGAGTGCGTCGGCCGATTCGACGCATCCCGAGCCAGGCCAACATCCCGGCGAAAATAGCTCCTGCATACATACCCACGGCCAAATTAAAGCTGTCGGCGGTGCTGAAGCCTGCTTGTTCATAGAAGTATGCCGCGAAACCGGTCAAGGAGCTTCCGCATAAGGCTTGTGTGCACCAGACCATAGTGCAAATTTCAGTCCGACGAAGGTCAGTTCCTTTGAAGCAATCCATATAAGAAACACCTCCACCATTTAAATACTTCTCCACCTCATTGGTGTGTCGCATCATCGCAACAGTCTCGTCCGCGTTGAAATCGGGATCCGCACCAGTTGTAGTGAGACGCAATAATGACTTTTTAGCCTCGTCGATCTTGCCATGGCGTACAAGCCACCAAGGACTCTCGGGAGCGAAAGAAACCCCAATTAGGATTGGCACCGCAAATGCCCATTGTAATGCAAATGGGATCCTATAGGACCATTGTGATGTGTTATGCACGAGTCCGCGAATCACGCCAACACCACACAGCTGCCCAATAAGCCAGCACAAGTTCACGCTGCTAGTCAGGTAGGCTCGAAGAGCGACTGGCATGACTTCGGCTGCGTAAGTTGTACTAAGAGTCTGAAAAACACCCCTGACAATAGGTTAGTGGGATATCGTGAGATGAGAGATGGCACCAACCAAGGTAATCCGCAGAGAATCTGTGCGGCTAGAAGCATATTTATGTCAACGGCAAAGAAAGCCAAGAACACAAAGAGGCACATCCACACAAGTGTGAAAACCATGGTTTTATGATAGCCAAAGCGGTCGGTCAAAAATCCGTTGAACATCAGCCCTAGGATTTCTCCGGAGACAGCAGCATTCGTAAGTCCGGACTGCCAGGCAGGTGAAATCTGATAGTCGCGTTGCTCCGATGGGGCATTTGGGTTCATGGCAACGCCGTAGGAACGCCTGAACACTGGAAAGGCATAAAAACTACTGATCAAGGTCAAATCATAGCCTTCCATCACAATTGTCATGGACAACAGCAGAGACCACAGCATGGCTTTGGGATAAAGACGACAGCCTCTTACAAAAGTCATGTCATGTTCGGCTTTTGTTGCAGCACGGGCGTCAACTGAGAGGCGGCGCAATCCAGGAATAGCAGCGGAAAGGCCATGGAAGAGATCGTCGTTAGACGAGGTGACATGCATTTGATTGTCAGCATCTTCCTTTTCAACGTCGGCACCGGTTCGAAGAGGTTCCAGTCGGGGCGCCGCTTGATGAGGACCAAGAGTTACGAATTCGAGGTATTCGGACGGGTGAGGTTTCGTAGAGGGAGTACCAGGAGGATCTGCGACGCCATGGTCGCTCGTGCTTGAATTGCTCATGCTAGATTTCCGTAGGTGGCGCCCGAGTGAAAGACCCTTGGTTAAGTCGGTCTCATCATTGCAACGGAAGAGGCATCTCTGCGGGTGCGCAAGGAGACAACCAGTTTCAAAAGGAAGACTCGGCGATTGAGAAAACTGCGGACAATCAGAGGGCCAGGTTGAGAGGTAGAACCGAGGCTGATGTCAATGCGAAAGGAGGCTTTTCAATGGCAATGACTGAGAGATGATGTTGGATTTGGTGTGGGTTGAGCTACAGCATAGTTCCATAGCTGGACCAGGACCCATCCTGGGGAAATGGTGGGGACAATCGAGAGAGATGATGACGGATGATGCTGCTCAACCCAGCCACCAGAGCAGCAAATTCGGAGCAGTCACTCGCCTTGATCTCTTGGGTTCTGGGCTCGTGGACCACACGATCTGGACCAATTTGCAGATTGCAGCCGAAAGAACGACCGCGGGGGATGGATAGGTTGTTGATGATTGGGAGAACGGGAACACCCAAGCGATTTTCGAGGCGGGTAGGGGAGGATGCCCCCGCAAAATCCAACAATCATGCCGCCGGGGTCAATCCAAGCGACCATCCAATTATTTGGCGACGGCGAAACCAGGACTGGCTCATCATGAGATGTTCGGCGTAATTCTTTGCCTTTGGTTCACGCCATGTCACGCTGTGAGCTTGGTGGCTTGAGATTTCTAGGTAAACATGGCTTTTTTCACCGTAGCTTGTCGGAGGGCATCTTCAGGCCCTGAACACGCCTATGCTGAACTCGGTCCGAGTATTGCGTCTTTGAAATTGCAAAGGACCTGCTGAGATGAAGTGATTTCGCCAGGGGCTAGTTAGTACTTACAGAAGTTACAGTCTACGCCTCCATAGCTGGCACTGTGCGTCACATGACCATGGCTGCCAAGGCCAAATCTGAGCCACAGCGACTTCCTTCTGAACTCGCCAAACTTGGCAGGTAGGCAACGACTTGGAGTACAGAGTACAGTGTTCCTCGTACAAGGTATCGAGTATCTATCCTCAGCTGGTTTGTATGAGATTAGGTTCAGAGCTGAGGAGTGATGGGCCTCAGTCCTTCACCGCTGCCTTTTCCCTGGGTTGCATAGTTGGGCCCATAGACCTCTGGTTCCTTGCCTCCCTTCTTCAATGAATCAGCTCATCAACCCGCGGTCGAGCACCACTGGGTTCTCTGAGGTCGTGTCCTTGACACAGCCTCCGTTTTTCCGGACTCTACAAGCGTGTACAACATGGTAGGGCAGTATATTAGCAGCCGTTGCAAATGACCTGCCAAACAATCTAACACAATTCAGTAGAAGGCGAAAGATAAAGTGTGATGGGAATCGCCCGCAATGTGGAAGTTGCATCTCACGAGGCGTGTCGTGCTCGTGGCCAGACTCTGCGGCACCGGGAAATTACAAGGTAGCCTCGCAGTGTTCTCCTTCACTGCCGCAAGAACGGTCTTCTACAGACCAGGAGCGGCGCCGCTTGAAGCGGGTTCGAACGGGCTTTGAGAAGGATGGCACCAGAGCTCCGGTGCACCTGTCGACAGCCTTGTGCTCTCACGCGTTGGATATCTTCCTCAGTCGACATCATGCCATTGAGTTCTGCTCTTTCTTCCACACAGCATCACTGGATGCCAACGTAATGTGCATTCAGCATTCATTCCTCGCTCATGCAATTGTTGCTCTTGCCAGTCTGTACGTAACGGACGAAGATGCTATCAAGTATGGCTACAAATCTAAACAGGAACTGTCAGAATGGCATGCAGGGATCGCCCGGCAAGCCTCTCGTCAATCGGTAGATGACATATCAAGTAAGCTTATCATCCACGCAATTACCTCGTACGCGACGCTGACTGTTCTAGTCGCATCTATTCAGGCTAACCTTATCCTCACCCTACACGAATTGTTGTCTTGGAAAAGTCTCAAGGCTTGGGTGCTCGCAGGAATTGCGATACGCCATGCACAAGCTCTACGGCTAGGTTCCGAGTTCAACGATCGACTCTCAACCCGACAGAAGGAGATTCACCGGCGCACATTCTGGGCTTGTTTTTTGATGGACCGGTTGCTATCATATTGCTGCTCGAGACCGCAGATGATCGACTTGGACACCGTCCGGATCAATTTACCTTGTCCCGAGAGCAGTTTTGCTTTCGAGGAGCAGTACGATGGCCCGAGCCTCAAAAGCTTCAACCCAGCCACCAGCGAGGTTTCTCGTACCGGTATTGCACCATTTTTCATCGCATTTCTGAGTCTCTGGGGGAAAACAGGGTACTTCATGGTCGCCCATGGCCGCACAGCCACCAAAGAAGCACCGTCAGATACTCATGGAACGTTCTGGCAGCTCGATCAGAAACTTAACGACTTCTACAACGCCCTTCCACCAAATATAAGGTGGTCAAATTCAAATTTTAAACTTTATCGATCAACAGGGCAGGCAAAACTATTCGTCACATTCCATCTCCTGCTCAATCACGCGAGGGTCCTTTTACACCAAGAATATCTTCCACAGCTAGATAGTCCTGGTTTGGAAGAGGCCGAGGCTACGATTCATAACAGTGCCGAACGGGCCTTAGACTCGAACAACAGAACGATTTCAATCTGTGTATCGTCAGCAGAAGGCATTGCTGACATAGTTTCGACGCTGTCGAGCCATGGACTATCCAAGCCGGTCGAACTTCAATCTGCGTTCGGTGCAAATGCGATGATTGCTGCTGCCGGTGTCCAGATGTGGATTCAGCATACAGAAGGTTCCTCAGAAGAAATGATTGACGTTGCAAAGTACCGCATCCAGCAAGTATCCCACGAGATTCGGTCGTGGCAATCTGAATGGCCTGTGGCAGTAGCCTGGGGTGATACCTTGAAATCTCTTGGTCAGCTGTACGACACTTTCTACACTCAGAGCTGCAATCCCGCTAGCATCTTGACCGAGATTCCAGATCGAGAAACTGCTGAAGCCCTTTCAAACTGCGGTGAGGTCTCCGTGCAAGCCACTGAACGCCCTTCTCAAGGTGTGTCCGAAGGCAACGGCGTTCCTCACCCGGACTCTGTATGCCAACGTCTGTTTGACAAGATAAGGTTTGTCATGCTTGCCTCACTCGAAAACCCAGATGTCAAAAAGCGGATGCTGAAGTCGTATCTTCGGACTTTATGGCAACACATGTGGCTGTATGAAGCTGTACAAGGCGAATACAGAGCAACGAGCTTGGAAAATCTCTGCTGGGATGATGATTGGATGAACGCCATCGATATGGATGGCAATTTATAGCTTGGAAGTAATCTAGGGTAACCCTGACTTCTAACGATTGCATCGTCTCTTCGCGCAATAGGTAGTACCGGATACTAGGAATCATGCAGGAATGCAACGTGCAGCGAGCAGTCCATTCTATTTTGCGCCGAGTGCAGTTTTCAACGCCCTAATCGTTTCTATATTATACTGCCTTCCTGCATCGATAATACCATCGTATTGCATGAACGGATGCGAGGCGCCCTTAAATACGATATGCTCAACTTGGTTACCATTTTCTTTCAATTTCTCCACATAAGCGGCTCCCTCATCGCGAAGCGGACACAACTCCGCTGTTATCACCAAGGCTGGTGCAAGGGTTTTGAAATTCGGAGCATTGATTGGCGATGCCCTCCAGTCCTATGGGTAGCTTAGTCAATAACGGACATCAAAATTGAACTCGGACCGCCTTACATTCTCCACACCTTTCTGTCGAGGGTTTCCAAGAAATTGATTGAGCACGAACGTTATCCGTGAGACTGGGAGTGCAGCAGTGAACTCCAGCTCGCGGTATGAATTCCAAGGGTTGGAAGGCAAGATCTCACCCGCGGTCGTGACAGTATTGAGATCCACTCCTGGTACTGCTAGCATTTGAAATGCCAGGGGAAGGCCCGCATCTCGCGCGAAATGTGCCATCACGGCGCTGAGGTGACCGCCCGCGGACACGCCTCCCACAGCTATGCGGTTCGGGTCAACGTGGAACTCGGCAGCTTTATGTTCAAATACCTGCAGTACTGGGTAAGCTGAGCTCTGTGAGACATCTTGTGCGAGTAAGGCTATTGGTCACTCACCCATTGCAACGCAGTCCAGCTGTCTTCAATCGGAGTAGGGAAAGGATGTTCTGGGGCCAGTCGATATTCAATATCAAAGCAGACTGCACCCACTTCCCTGCATACTCGTCGGCAGTATGGATCGTCCATTGCTAGTGAACCAAACGTCCATCCACCACCATGATAATTCACATATGCAGGGCGAAGAGAACTGCTCTGATCAACAGGACTAGGTTCAAAGATGCGAACATTGATTTCGCCATCCTTGACAGTACACTTCTGTTCAGTGACACGAAAGACTTCCCCTCCTTCCGCACGTCCATATTGTATGGTGTATTTCGATGGATTTGCGCGGTACTCTTCGATTGGAACTTGGTGGGTGTGCAGGCGACCAACGTTATACTTGTTGTAATACTCGACATACATGTGGTCAAATCGGGGAACGAGCTCATCTGGTATTGCATTCAGCATGGGCTGGAAGATTGTTTTCGTAGCCATCATCCTTGGTCCGAGATGTCGAAGCAACCTGAGTCTCTTTTGTCGTATCGATATGGGCGAAGCAAGATCAAGCGGGAAGCTTCACCAATATATCGTGGGACAATGAGGGACCGTTGGCATGAAACCCCTCTGCTCCCTCGGCTCCCGTCTCCATTGGATTATCAGATGTTCATGCCTTGGTTGACCACATTCCCTTCCCCAATGCACTTGTGACGCGGAGTTGCCGAAGGAACTCGCGTAATATTTTCAGGCCTCGCTCCTGATTTGTGAGAACCGAAATTTAATGCCTCAACCACATCGGCCGAACAGGGTTATTGAATGTTGGCTCCCGTCTGAGGACTCTCTCATCGTTCGAGGCTCGGTCAATCGTGGAGATTCGACTGATGTGGTAAGCGGCCGAACCCCCAGCCTTTAGGCGGATGCCGTGGCCGCGGACGCGAACTTGAAGGAGCCTAGTCGGTCTAGATATTTCCAGTCTCTCAGTGGGTACAGCTCCGATCATCCACTTTGACAGTGGATTCCGCCACTGCTTGGTATCTGGGGAGCAGCCCATGGTTGAAATTTCCTGGTACGGAGCAGTGGCCAGACGAGGGCGGCGGATAGTATATTATGGCCTCGCAAGAACCATGATTGCCCTAAGCAATACAATGCTGAATGCATCAATCTTGGTGTTGGACAAGCAGGAATAAATTAATCCTACTCCTCTCACTCGAACCGATTCTTTCCATTGATACAAGCCCCAGGTATGGAAAAAGGAGGGCATGAAGTTGGAGTGATGGGTAGCCCAGCTAGCCTCGGGAAAGCCACATCTTATGAGGGTACTGGCATCTTGCAGCCCTTGGATCCTCAGATTGTTGGCAAGCTGCGTCGCAAGATGGACCTCATCTTGCTCCCAACGCTAGCAGTCATGTATACATTCAAGTGAGTCACCCTGAAATTGGAAGATATGCCAGAGAAGCAAAAGCAATAGGACTGACACCGACTACCACCGTCTTTGCAGCTCTCTCGATCGCAGCAATCTAGGCAATGCTAGAACGGCCGGCCTCGAGAAAGATTTGAAGATGAAGGGAGATCAATACAATCTGCTGTTGACTAGCTATTATATCGTCTTCTGCCTGTTCGGGCCGGTCATGGCTGTTTTCACCCGCGTCGCTACCGCCAAAGTGGCCCTGCCTTGCATGATGCTGGCTTTCGGCGTCGCCTCTGCCGCAACAGCGGCCACCAAAAATTTCGAGGGTCTTCTAGCGTGTCGAATTTTCGTCGGCATCTTTGAGTCGGGCTTTTTGGCATCGTAAGTGTTCATCGCTTATCATTTACAATTACCACGTGTTATTTGAGTGTTGCAGGATACTGACACTGTGAAAGGGTTGTCTTCTACCTCTCTAAGTGGTATACTCGTGCAGAAATTGCGTCTCGAATTGCTGTGTTCTACGCTGGGACAGTGGTAGCTTCGGCATTTGGTGGCCTTCTTGCATATGGAGTCTTCCAAATTACGGGCGGCGCGCTCCACGTCTGGGCATATCTTTTTATTCTGGAGGGCTGCATGACCTGCTTGATCGCTATCGCTGCGTATTTCATACTGCCTGGAGACATCGGCGATGCTTATTTCTTGACGCCTACTGAAAAGAAGATCGCAACAGCTCGAATGCAAATGGATGCAACGCAAGTACAAGCACCGAACTTTATCTGGTCTGAAGCGCTTTCCGAATTTAGGACTATTCACGCGTATGCACGAATATTGATCGCTGTTGCTTGCGGCCTCCTACCGCAGTCAAGTGCGAATTTCCTAGCTATTATGACTGTAAGATTGGGATATTCGGTTGCTAAAACAAACCTTGTGAGTCGAGCCATCTTAACCACTCGCTTTTCTATTTTCTCTGGGCGGTGATTGACTGTGGTTACTTTCACTAGTATACGGTTGCTCCAGCCGTGACAGCGACGGCATTTGTTCTAGCATTTGCCTATTCGTCCGACCACTTCCGCGAGCGTGGCTTTCACATGGCAGTGCCATGTGCCATAGGTATGATTGGCTATATCATACTCATTGCAGTCCATGTTGAAACGCATAAAGGGATTGGATACCTAGCAATATTCTTCTGTACTACTGGTGTAAGTATCAGCTACCAATCATCCGGTGTCAGCACTCTGTTGCTAATGTAAACCCGTGCAAATGACAGGCATACCCAATGGCAGTTATCTTCTCTGCATGGACAGTAGCAAACATCCCCAATCTCAACGCCCGGGCACTTACAACTGGAATCTTGCTCTCGATATCGAACGCTACCGGATTGGTGACATCAAACATCTTTCTGTCTCGAGAGGCCCCGAAGTATATGACTGCGCTGATCGTGAACACCACCTTTTCAGCACTCGGCATGGGTTTCGTAGTTAGCTATAGTTTGTATCTGCGACTGCTCAATCGAGCACTGGCCACCAACGATCGACCAGGAGGTCTATTCGGGGAGGACAAGTTGGACCGCGGCGAAGGGTTCAGATTTCAGCCCTAGATGGGGCTTACAGTCTCGATTAGCGAGTCTGGAGCTCCTATTTGCGCTCCTGTCAAGTTGGACTCCAACTAGATAGAGAGCTCCAGCCTTTGAAATACCGAGATATAGTTCTAATACTTTCTGCTTGGAGCATCTCGTCATTGAAATCTTGTCGTCGCCCCTTCTCACATGATATGGCCACTTCTAATGCGCACTCGCGCCAGCCACCCTACTAAAGCATGGCCAAAAATCCTCTTCAAAACTCTAGATCCGCCGCTGAGCAGTCGACGAAGTTCGGAAAGGCAAGCAAAGTATCACCCGTAAGACTACAGAGTGCCAGACGTTTTTGGTAGAAAGGAAGAAGAAGAAGAAGAAGGAGAACCGCACTGCTCAAGAGGATGGCTGGCACCACTGCACATTGTCTACAAGGAATAGTCCGTAAGGAAACTCGGCCGAATCCCGGGTATAGAGTGCTTCAGCATGGCCCGTCATAGCAGCTCGCGTTCTACGGGCAAGAGAAAGTAGACCAGTAGATGCCGCCGTCGATACAAACAGTGTGGACGGAGTGGGGTGGGCCCTGGCCAGTTGTGTGACGCGGCACAACGGCAAGTCTCCCGACGCGTCGAGCGCGTAAAGTGCCTGCAGCCAAATTTCGCGGTATAGTCCACATCCACATCTGCAATACGAGAATGTGCCACTCCCTGTGATTGAAGCCGCTCTTCAACATTTTTGCAGAGCGCCCATTTCGCATCAGTAGCAGATGTCATTCTACGATGGCCGACTTTGACCCCTCCCCACGATCTTCAAAGCGAAGACGAACCGGTACATATGCCACAAGACGAACGACATTAAGCAATGCCGATGCGAATTTGTCCACGGAAGTTGGAGACGAAGCTGCGCCCGAAGATGAGGGTGTCTCTCCAGCTTTCCCAGTAGCTACTTATGATGAGGC
Source organism: Exophiala aquamarina CBS 119918 (assembly GCF_000709125.1). Lineage (NCBI taxonomy): Eukaryota > Fungi > Ascomycota > Eurotiomycetes > Chaetothyriales > Herpotrichiellaceae > Exophiala > Exophiala aquamarina. Next base: position 3,036,226 of record NW_013550585.1, read on the forward strand.
TCCTGCAACAGTTGAACATTCATCGTTGAGCAGTGCCTCTCGTCGAGCTACTGGAAACACGAAGCAGAAGTCGCGGGACACCGTACGATCGTCGGCAAAGAGAGCATCAGAAGCAGCCAAACAGGAGGATGGTGAGGCCGTTCCCGCTTGGCGGACTTCGAAAGAGGTGGACCAGGACGATTACCCAGGGGAGACTACCTCGGGTAAGGAGACAGAGGCCCAGACCCCGGGGGACACAGCCGACACTCAAGCGCACACACGATCCAGCGGACGCACACGTCGACTTCCCAAGCGCTTTGCTGGTGATGAGGAGTCGGCTGATGTAACTTTTGTGTCGCAAAGGAAGAGCAGGAGTGTTCAAAGGACCACAACGAGGCTGTCGTCTCCAGCTCGCCAACAGTCACTTCAATCACCACAGCCGAAGGGGATTTTGACTCCTTCAAGGAGAGGAAAGCGCACAGGACCCAGGAAATCGGTCGTCTTCAACGGCGATGATCATGACAAGCGGATAGAAGAGCAGCTGGGGTTCAAGGACATCGGTAGCTCGAGCAAGAAAAAGAGATCCAAGCGTGCTACGGCGAAAGAGGCGGTTGATGGCCGTGAAGAATCACCAGAGATTAGGGACACGGAGCAAGTGGGTCGTGAGAGGGCTACCACGCCTCTCGAAAACGATGACGATGACGACGACGACGACGACGACGACGACGACGCTCTACATTTCGATGCTGTTCCAAACATCGAGGAGATTCTCGCACAACCCCTAGAACAAGGGAGCAATAGAAACCCAGCAGGTCAACCAGCCAGTGTAGAGGACAACGAGTATGTCCTCAAAATCAAGACCAAGATCCTCAACCGCTTGACCGCCAATGCCCTCAGCCCTGTCATCCATCTTGAGAAGGAGTACACGACACTCCACACCCTACTCAGCGCGACCATCACGGCGGGCGAGTCCAACTCGCTCTTACTGCTTGGGTCTCGAGGATCCGGCAAGACGCTGCTCATCGAGCACGCACTACAAGACCTGACACGCAAGCATGCCGACGACTTCCACATTGTCCGCCTGGATGGTTTCTTCCAGACAGACGACAAGCTGGCCCTGCGCGAAATCTGGCGCCAGCTCGGCCGCGAGATGGCCGTGTCGGAAGACGAGACGGGCGAGGTCTCCAGCTATGCGGATACTATGGCTAGCCTGCTCAGCCTTCTGTCTCACCCGGAGGAGTTTGGTACTGTCGGCGACGACGTCATGGACATCGCCGTACCAGCCCCGGGTGGTGGTATTGCCACGGCTGCCACCAGCGGCAAGATTTCCAAGAGTGTGGTCTTCATCCTCGACGAGTTTGATCTCTTCACGACGCACCCCCGCCAGACCCTTTTATACAACCTCTTCGACATTGCGCAGGCGAAGAAGGCGCCCATCGCGGTCCTCGGGTGTAGCACCCGCATGGATGTGGTTGATCTGCTAGAGAAACGCGTCAAGAGTCGCTTCAGCCATCGCTGGCTGCACGTCGCATCCATGAAGAGCCTGGTTGCGTTCGAAGATGCCGTCCGTAGGAATTTGTGCTTGTCTGTGGATGGCCATGAGGCGTTGGGCTTGTCAGCCAGTGAGCTTGAGTGGAGAGGAAAATGGAATGAGTTTATCAAGGTAAGCGTTGGAATGTTCCTTCTGCGGATGATGGCAACGGCACTGTAAGGAGTCGGCGCAAAGAAAACTTACTGACACAAGTGACAACCGGCAGACTCGATTCCTCGCCACACGGCCGATCCAAATGCTCGTCAAGAAGAGCTTCTACAGCACAAAGTCCATCCCAGATCTAATGGGAGCGTTGTACATCCCCATCGCGACACTTGGTCTCGCTGAAGGGTGGCAAGATGGTAATTCGGAGGAAAAGGGCGCCCAATTCGTCTCGCCTTCCACGCAGCCCTCCCTGCTTGCTCTCCTCCCACAACTCCCCACCTTGCATTTGGCGCTGCTTGTTGCTGGCACACGCTTAGAAACGATTCACAATCTAACCACTATCAATTTTGCTCTCGTGTATAGCCACTACTGCGATCTTCTTGCCCGATCAAAGTTGCAACAGTCGTCGTATTCTGCTCTCGCCGGCGGAGGGGCCTTCACGGGCGCAGGATTACGGTCTTGGAACAAAGACACCACACGCGGGGCGTGGGAGGATCTAGCTGCATGGGAGGTCATTGTTCCTGTTGGCGGGTTGGGTGGCAACAGCACATCAGTGGGGAAACTGGGCGATGAAGGAGTTGGGAGCGACGGAGCAGGTAACCGGATGTTCAGGCTAGACATTGTACTCGATGATGTGGCTTGGGCGATTAAACAGAAACTGGGCACGGCTGGTGCAGGTAACATGCTGACCAGGTGGTGTAAAGAGGTATAGATGGAGATCTGACATCCTATGATGACCCGAGTAGGATCGAAGTGACGAATGATGTGTTGCCACAGGAGATGAACGGCTCTCGTTCGCCTTGTTGCACGATAGGGCGCTGTGGCCTCTCAAGAGTAGCGTTGGGCATGATATCAGAAGAAAGGGGTGTAGGTCCTAGGCGTGATTGCCCGAAAATGAAGCTTCACCATTGCGGTCGCCCCCTTAATTCCGAAAACAACTTGGGCGCCAATGTAGAGCTGTGCAGTCGAATTACCGTCTCCTCGGCCTACTGCCTTCGTAACCAGACACAGCGTCGATTATCTACCACGAGTCTCTGCTTGATGAATCCACTTCGTGATCTGCTCATGCATTGCCAGCGCAGAATAGCATCGCGTTGATGAGCGACCGTGGCGGATTAAGTGTGGACACATTGTCCTGTGTTGGACATATGAAAAGAATGGCAGCATCTGGAAAGTCCAGACCTACAATAATTGCAGATGAGATTCTGACGTGGCAGCTTGTGACAGAAGTTGAAGTGTGATGAGGGCAAAGGATAAGAGACTAACAGGCGCAGATTTGACGGCCAGAGGTGACCACAAGGGAAAATATTGCATTAGTTGGCCAGACCACCAGGGAGTAATGTGGATAGGGAAAGTCTTCCACGAGCTCGAGACAATTCCACCGGTCGACTTGACGAATAGTTTGGACAAAAGCAAGACATATGCCTGAACCGTGGGTCACTGCACCTTTTCTGTGGACCGCAGCATCAGTACTTGGTACGTGGCTCAAAAGGGCGAGCAGGCGGTGACGGTTTCTTTCAAGAAGTGGATGTGCAGCAGTTTTCAAATAACTCTTCATGTGCCGATTTCACATTGGCCCACCACATGTAGTCATTTACCTGCAAAATGCAGCGTTGAGCCAATCTGTTCTCATGGGTACACAAAGTCGGTGACCGCAGATGGCCTGTAGAGGCAAAGAACTATGTTAGCTTCCTCTTAGGTTTTAAGTTCCGCAAATTGGAGTCTGCTATTCCCTTGCGGTACCTTGCGGTACCTTGCAGTGTTGGGCAGCCGCCGCATCGATTAATGTGAGGCCGTTGGCATGCTCCTGGCGCATTTCAGTATTGCCACAAGCCTGATTACCCAGGTTCGCACTGTGATCGATACACTCCTCTCTTTCTCTCTGATCTTCGAGTCGGTTGCGGTCTCTGATAGGCCAAACGTAGGTATGGTGACCTGGCTATGCTGTGAGGCACAACAGAACAAGCGGAGAGTTCTTCGACCAGTCCAAACAATGAAGGACACGTTGAGGATAGCGGTTGGCTTGACCAGGGACGGAGGCGTAAGAACAGCTTCCGTCCGGGGTTAGTGTTTGGTGGCACCTACTAGTACTTAGTAAAGTCTGGCAGCACCCACCAGGAAGAAAGTTTCTCTCAACCTCAGGCTCTCGACGTACCGAGAGTGAAGAGACAAAGCGGCTATTGTTCCGGGCGAGCTATGATAATGGCCGACAAAGATGCTGGACCAGCTATTCCCTCCTCGCAGGGCGCAGCTCGTGGGTGAGATCCCGGTAGACTGGAATCGAACGGGGATGCGGGTGGAGGAAGACGTCCCCCTCCTGGCTACATGCCTAACACGTCGGGGGCTCGTGCCTGCCCCGAAAACGCGACGAGCACCGCACCCGCTCTTTCCGCTTGGACGCGTTTGCATCTTGCCTTCTGCTTACAATTAGGCCGCACCTGCCGCTGCAGTGTTCAGGAACGGGAAGGGCCGACCAGGGGTTATGACAACTTTGACGAGTCGTGCCGCGTTCCTTCTTATCTGGTCTTGTTGCTGTCCGTGCCCAGGCTGGTGATCCAACTCTATTTTGTCTTCAACACATCCTGCCGACAGGTTTCTCCTTTGTTATCATCGTTGAAGCATACAGGCCCTTGGCTCTATGCTACCTTCACTTCTCAACAGTCATCCGCAACTCTCAGCAACCATATTTTGCGAGATGAGAATCAAGCCATGCCCATCATCGGCGGCAGAGGAGGGCCGGGGGATCCCCCGCTGACCATGGTGCACCTGATTCATGACCTCATTCAACCCTTCCTAGGAGAGGAAGGCCATCATGATGAATACTAAGGCTCAGCAGCCGCAGGTTACCTCGGCGAAAGACTCTCTAGGGTGGTCACACAGCAGCCAGTCTTGTATACTACTGCTGCTTCACTGAAAGCTGAGACCTTTGACGAAGTAGTGACGGAAATCTGAGTTGTACTGCTTTCACAGGGCAGTGTTCCAATCTTCTTGGATTCGACCCCCATGGGCTGAGGGCCCTGAGGGCCCCATCGTTGACTCGAAGTCGGACGTTGCAAAGAAAGCTTGAACATATGCATCGCTACTCATTGTTGGTTTGCACAACATGATGTGTTGGTTGGTTGCCATAGAGCAACATAGCGAAGACGTTGATCCTATCCATGTCTGTGGAAGAGATAAGTCTCAGCCTTATTCATGATCGCTGAGCATGATGCATAGTAAGTGGCCACCACTTTCCGAATGCCGGCCCCACTATTTTTGGCTGGATATGCACCGATGGTGTCGATTGGCACATCCCGGCAGAGTGCACGTCTGGATCAAAACATTAATGGCGTTACTGATTGGGTCCAATCATGAGGTTCCTGTTGATGGAACGTTGTCATCGCAGAAATGCAGTATTCAGCCAAGGGTATCTGCGGACGGATGTGATTTTGAGCATCAAAGATTATCAGTGAAACTCCCCTGCTCCATCCGGCAAGGATCATAGGCAGACAGTACCTCCAGTTGCTGCACATTGCTGCACACCCGCTTCCGCCCAGCCATACAGCGTTGGTGTTGTCCCAACGACGTTCTAGGAGTGTGCACGCAGTGCCTTGAGGCTTCCTCTTACTCGCCGGAACCATATCAGACGGATCGCCTGGTCAAGAGTTGATGCGGCTGATTTCTGACGGTGTCATGACCGGCTCGGTCCAGGCGTGATCGCAGACAGGCAGGTAGGCCCGCTACTCTTTCGTGGATCGTCCGTCCGTACTAAAGCCCAGAAGAGGATGGTGGCTGGAGGAAGACTTTGCGGCTGCCAGGCATAAAAACGAGCATCACCCCTCCTGAATGTCTGCAGACCTTTCATAACACCTTTCAGCGAAGCGATCGAACCTAGACCTGCATTGGCCATCGGTTTTGACGACATTTTTTTGCAGTACTAAGACCGGAGGAATACACTTCGAATCATGGAGCACGTGAACAGGCCAATGGAAATGGCCCGGCTCGCCGGTATGTGCAACCCCATCATGCCCATTACTCGCCTTTAATCAGATTGCACAACATCGATCACTGACTTCCCCCAAAAGACGATACAAAGTCATACGCATGGACGTATGGGCCTATCAATACTAGAAGACCTGACTCATACGTCCCAGGTATGTATAGCTACGTCCAATCTTCGTCCATCCGTTGAACCCGTTGATTTACTGACTTTGTGAATCATGATATTGAAGGGACACCAGCTTCCGAACATGGAGGGCGTCACCGATTGCCAGCGAAGCTTTCCCGATTCACCAACAAAGCTACAAACTCCAAAGACGATGAAAAACCACAGCCGCCTCCGCCTCCACCCCCGAAGCCTGAACCACTCCCAGGAGTGAGCTGAGAATTCATTTGATCATAGGAGCCGAAGAGTTCCATCGTCTCGGACTACGATGCTAGAGATTGCTAGCTGTAAGCTCAACAACGGCCTTTCTTGAAGAATGATGCAACAAATCGGTTTTGATATCGAAGGGCAAGTCGCTGGTGAACACACTCTCTTTGGTTCGGTGAGAACAATAGGTTTCAATAGCGTCAGTTCAGTGCTCTAGTTGGCTTCCAGATCTATCTCGAACTACTAAACATTCACATAAAGTCGTTGTTGTTCTGCTATTCTACTCTGCTAGGCGTGCAATGGCCGATTTCAAGCTAGATCGCATCGCTTTGGGCACCCGTGCTCATCGCCAATGAATCACAGCCCACGACATCCTGACGGGATCGTAGCCGAGGGACGATATAATGTATAAATATCAGTACTTCCGATGGTGCTACTTGACCATAGGCTGGGGAACAGCACATCGGCTGAGACACCATGGGCAAGGTACATCTGAATCCCATTCTTCTCGAGATCAAAGGACAAGAGGGATCAATGTCGACCAATCAGGCCAAGAAGTGGAACGGACTTTGCCTCCATTACAGGTCTTGACTCAACGCCTGCCAGAGGGATAGAGAATCATGGTCGTCCTACTTCCCAGTCAGGGCCACTTGACAGAACACGAGCTTGTATCTTAATTTTGCCCGTCATGGAATGATCCCATTCTTTCGCAGAAGCAAATCACTCTCCAATCTCTTGCTTGAGCTGCTTCGAATTCTGCAGCAGACTGATTTGCAGTCAGCACCCATTTTCAATGTTGAACAGCGAGCGAGTTTGGCATGGGAGGTACGACTGCGGATCCAGCACACGATTGCAAAGCTGTGCCTGGTTAACTGGGACGGCTCAACCCAGTAGATGTCTGCGCCTTGGCTAAAGCCCAAAGTCCCAGTGCGTAACTGGGTGCCCTGAAGCGGTGGTCTCGGCTTTGATGTCCACTAAGCCTATCTGGCCCTGGGAGCCTTTGACCCTGGCGAAGCAGAAGAGCCCCAGACATCTGCCTTCTGGGACCTCGATAGGTTGAACACATCCACCCACCTGCGCCATAACAGCCCAAAGCCAGCAAAGAGAAAGTTTGCTGGTTGACGTGGACTCGGTTGGTACGATTGCCCTTTGTTTGCTTTCTTTGTTCCGGTGATCGCCTCCCTGCGCCATCCCCTGTCGATTTGTTCTCGTCACATTCTGAACCATGCAATCACAATCAATTGTTGATATTCAGAATGTGTCTTGCACTGCTGCCTTGCGGCCTGGTCTCCAATAGGACACCTGTTCCATGTTGCACAGCAGCTAGCTTGTCATTCTGCGCTCTTTGCATCCCAAAATCACAGCCACGCAACTCGCCAATTCGGATCAACTTGGTGGTCGATGTGCCCTGCACCGGCTGACGCAAAGGCCTGTCCTTTGTATATTGACGGCCCTCCAAACCTTGCCACAAGTAGCAGTGTAGCATGCATAGTACAGGTCAGATTTGTTGTTCCTGGTCGTGGGACGCATTGTCCAACCTTTTTCGTTGCCTGAAGAGGCCATCGCGAGGCGTATTACCCCTCCTAATATCAACCCCAGCATGTTTGGGAGTCTTGGGCCAATGGGAGGGGTGTGGCCTGTCCTTTGTTCCAGCAAATCCCTCTCGCAAATTAACCATAGAGGAAGCCACTTTTGGCTGCCCAGTGGATTGGCGTTGCGACTTGCCAGAATCATGATGCTTGTGACTGTCCTATTAATGTTCCATTCTGGCGACAGGAAGGCAGGGTGACACAAGAACGACAACGACAACCTCAATTTTGGTGAAACATCTTTCACTCGTGAGAGCTTCATAAACCCATTATTCGACTTGTTATCATGCTCTGATACAAGCCTTTCTCCCTTGAGATGGCGAAGCCTCCTGGTCGAATACACTCCCGGGAGGTTTGGGAAGGCTACCGGGAGCTGATCCACAATCTCTATCTGAAGCAGAACTGGAAGTCCCAAGAGGTGACAGATTTTCTGAACGACAACTACAGCCTTGCTATAACTGACCGGCAGGTGAAAACCAAGATCAAAGACTGGAAATACAATCAAAAGAGAACATGTGCTCCGTTTTATCGAGCAATGTTAGTCGTGTCAAATCATCGACGAGATATCAATGGCTTGAGTACTGTTTTCCAAGTCCCGAAGAAGGATACCAGGGTAGAGGTCCCCACTAAGAGGATCAAAAAGGAAGTGGAGAGGCAGAAAGAGTTAGTGGACTTGCCTTCCATTGAGGAAGCAGAGAGGCTCCTGCTCACTAAAGGCTACACATGGGGCACTCCCAACCCTTTGTATAGTACAGAATGTCTTTACCCAACTCTCCAAGACCACATGAATTTTGACGTTGATCGGTCTGATCTCTGGGACTGGGTGACAAGCGACGAGGAGGAGGGTGAGCGAGAGGATGAGCATGGTGCACCTACTACAGCCGAACAGTATCAGCCTTACCCACCACTACATGTTGCCGCAGATCCGTGTGCAACAGTTCCAGGGAGTCGCAGCGTTGACATGGAGTCTTTAACAAATCTCACGGAGTCGTCACTGAATATCACGATGAAACTGCGAAGACCCCAACGCCCTATTCGCATGGCATCATCTCCCCCACGCAACCACCACTTTGTCGATTTGAAGGGTGATTTCAATGGAAACAACATATTCCCCACAAGCTACACGATCCCTGCGACACTCGACTATATTAATCACTGCCGCCTGTGTCCAAGTGACCACTCACACGAGGACTTTGACTTTGGGGAAGCGATGGACCGTTTGAGTCTGGCAGGCGAACAGAAAATGCATGTGAGTCAATGGGCTGGCCCATGGTTCTGGCATGCTTTCGGTAATGGACTTGCACTACCAACTAGCAAGTCAGATGCGATAGATATCTTGAAACGATTGCTAAGAGAGCAGCCGGACAATCAGTATATTTTCCCCTGCTTGAGCTGGATGATTTTGATACTGGGATCCAATGGCAAGCACGCTGAGTTGAAAGAATTTCTCACGGCGAGCTGTGCGGTCATTGACGAGGAAACAAATCAAAACCTATTGTACAGCTCAATATTTCACTATGCTCTTGCGGTTCGGGAGAAGAACACTCATGACAAACGCAAATACGGCGAAAACTTTGCACGCCTGCATGAGCCAATGAAGCTGGTCTGGCGGAGCGATCATCCCAATGTCTTGGTCAATCTAACATTTTGGGCATGGTACCTGCTTGATGAGCAACGATATCCAGAGGCCATCGAGCTCTTGGAAGGCTCTCTCCCTTCGTTCGAACGTGTTATGGGCAGGCATGATCTCCTGGCAATAAATTGTCGCACCATCCTCTCTCGTGCATACGAGGACACAAGAAACTATCCACAAGCCATCTTCCATCTTGAGCAAGCCCTCCAATTCATGGGCAATCATCGGCGAGAACTTGATGCATTCAGTTTTGAACTTCATGGTAGACTTGCAGATCTGAAGAAGCACAATGGGGACCTTGCTTCGGCGGAGCAACATCTACGATACTGCATTCAAGGCCGAATGCAGACATTCGGACTCCGGGACCAGTCGATCTGGTACTTCATCAATTTGCTGTGTGGATTGTTGGGCGACACTGGGCGAGGCCGAGATATTGACCAACTACTAGTGGACCTGCAGCAACGCTCTGACTGCCCCGGGCGAGAACTTGATGCGCTGCAGACACGACTGAGGTACTATTACGGAACCCGCAGGAGGATGTGATGATCTGTTGTCAATGCAGGATGGAGCAGCCGCCTACATAGAAAGCACGCTATGAAGATTGCATAAGAGAAAGGGAGGGGGGGGGGGGGGGGTTGAGAACCTGGACTCTTTTTCCTTTGAAAGGTGATATCCCTATTGCTAATGGAGAGGCTGTCTGAGCACGTTCGGCTCAATTTGATGCTTTTAGGAGCATAAGGATTTGGGGCACTGTCGGCAGCGAAAATTTCTTTGTTCCTTTTCTCGCAGTTTGGTTTGGGTTGTTTAGATATGCTGTTGATGCAAGTTCTTGTCTTGGTAGAGTTTGTTCAATGCGCCATGTCGGATGAATACTCACTCTGCTTAGTTTTGGCGCGGGAAGCAGGCCACTCTGTCCATTCTCGTTGAAGCCATTCCTTTCTGGGTGGCTGAGAGTTTTCTCTCCTTGTTGCTGAGCCCTGTTCATGAAAACCTCTTATTTTTGTTTATGTTATCGGATGACTTCCTACTAGTAATACTGGAATCATGACTACCATCTTATCAAACCTTACTCACATACTGCTAGCCCCCGTCCATGCATGCAAGTGAACCAAGTCCGATGCCCTACTAACTCCGGTGGCGATTCGTATGTTTCGCGGAAACAGACAGCAGAAACGAGATTTTCCTCACCTCCGAATCTGACCGTGCGGGTGCTACACATGGCTTTAGCCAGACACCTAAATAGACTACTGAACTGTGGTGAAGCCTGGGAAGGTCTGGATGCTCGGATCTCTGACAGGGCTCTCAGGGATATACTGTGACTTACGTAGCCATTAATCAAGTCAATCAATAGAATTATTCTATTGGAACGGACATGCAATGCAGTATGTACTAGACGGCGATTCATCCGCTAACACCCTAAATAAGGATTAAGTACAAGCAATGCGTTGATTCCTGTTCCAGCATTCCACAATTGGGGCGCGCTAGGTCTTTTGCGTTAGAAAGGTTACTCCGCTGGGACCGAACGTCTTAGAGAGGTGACGAGCTGGTTTAGGTCTTTACCTCCGCCATCGCCTCCGCCTCGCCCGGCCTATTGATTCCCCCGCGAGAACGATGAGGATTGCTTCGCCGTATGGGAGAAAGGCAGGCAGTGGAATGCATTTCTTCATGTGCGCCCATTTTTGCTGAATCTCGATTCTCGGTGGGGTGACCGTTGGAGCGTTTTGTAAGCGACTGTGCTCGTTAACGTTGAGATGACCACAAAGAAGAGGAATTCCTCGAGTTCTCAGATTACTGATGACCAGAATTGTTTTCATTGTTCCAGGCCATTTCGCCAGGGGAAGTGGAAGAGTCTGTAGAACAAGATTGAGGCCTCATTGTAGGACCTTCTGAGTTGAAGGGGTGCGATTTCTCGCATCCAGGGCCTGCTGGGGCTTGCCAAAAGTAACATCCTCAGCCCTGATGAAAGGCATCCTGCAGGATAACGACAACCAATCGGTTCTGGTGTTTACTTTTGGGTAGGCATGAGAGTAACTTTGTTGGAAAAAGGAAGTTCATGTTGAATTTGATTCATGTCTGATCTCATCCTCAAGCATCAAGCATACCAATAAGCTTTTCGTTCGGTTTCAGCGGGCGAGTTAATTGTAATTGTTTTGTGGTTGCAGCATCCTGCTTACTACGAGCTCGAAGCTTGGCTTCGCGCGCCTGTCGGCTCATTGAAACTCGAGTCTCGGCTGCGATAGATGCCGTCGGCCAATCTGACAGCCTCAGACATCTGTGTGACGTCGTGGACTCTCACTATCTCAGCACCACCAGCCACACATGCCGTTACCGCCGCGGCTGTACCGAATTGGCGGAGCTTCGCTTCCTCAACACCAGTTATCTTCCCAATAAACCCTTTTCGGCTAGGGCCGATGAGCCAAGGGTATTTAGATAGATCTTCTTCCCCTGGTGAACTGGGAGGCTTCCTCAACTCTGCCAGGTTTCGTAGCAATTCCAGGTTCTGAGCTTCTGTCTTTGCGAATCCGATACCTGGATCAAGGATGATGCGCCAAGGTGGAATTCCAGCCTTGTGGGCAGCTCTGACGCGTTCACCGAGTTCTCGGCGCACGCCGTTCACAACACCGTCAGAATATTCCGTCAATTTGGTCATCGTTTTCGGGTTGCCGCGCATGTGCATGATCACGATGGTTCTGTTGAGCTCGGCCACCGTGGGTAGCATTTGTTCGTCAAGTAGTCCGCCAGAGACATCGTTGATGATATCTGCACCTGCATCGATGCATTTGCGAGCGACTTTGGAGTAGAAGGTATCGACACTGACAACCGTGTCTTGCCGCTTCATCTCCTTGCATTGTCTAACGTAGGGGAGCACGCGGGCAAGCTCTTCTTCAGCTGTCAAGAGCTCAGCACCAGGTCGTGTGCTCTGGCCACCGATGTCGATGATATCGGCGCCTTTCTCGAAGAAGGTACCAAACATCATCCTCGCATCTCCATTTTTGGGCAGTTTCTCTGCTGAGAAGGAATCAGGCGTGGCGTTGAAAATAGCCATGATCATAGTCCGGCGAGTTGGGTCTTGGCTTCGGATCAGTGGGATACGACGATTGGGTTGGACCATTACGACGGGTGACATGGAGGGATCGTGGCTTAGAGCGTCGAGGTGCTGGCTGATAGTCCAATTTGGTGTGGTTCCCGAGGATTCTAGTGGTAAGACGTAGTCAGGCAGGATGCTGTGAGATGGAGTAAGTGGTTAGAATGACATTGTTCTTAAGTCCCAGAGACTAGATGTAAACCTACTCATTGAGAGGGCGGAGGACAAACTCCCGTTCTAGCATAAGCTTATGGGGTACCTCGAGCTCTGGAAAGTTGATTCTCTCATCGTTGTAAAGCAGGATATCAAGATCAATGGTTCTTGGTCCATTTTGGATGGTACGCTTCCGAAGAAGTGTATTTTCAATGCTTTGTAAAGCGTGCAGAAGCGGTATGGGCTTGAGATGGGTCTTTATCTCACAGACCCCATTCAAAAAAGGATCTTGGTCATGGTGATACATGGGCTTGGTCTCGTAGAGATGGCTCAATTTGGTAATATGGAAATTTTCTTTCTTCATGAGTTTCAATGCTGCTTCAATATTTTCGACGCGCCTTGTGTAGGTCATGTTGCTCCCCAAAGCGATGACAGCCTTGTTGCACGTGGCTGCAGGAGTAACAGTCTCCTCCATCGTCTCTATTCTTGACAGGGAGGACTGGGGGAAAGCTCGAGACATGGTCGATAAGCGATATTCAGCTCTGGTACTTCTCTGATTGTCCTGACCAAGACTTATCAGCTTGCCCGTGGTTGAGACATGTTGATATCGGACACCAAGATATGGCATCTGGGGATGGAAACACTTGGCAGTCTGTTCACTCCGAGGGTTGAACCATCTAGAGAAAATAATCCGGCGACAATGTCGAGGCAAGGACATAGATGGTGTCCCGGAGCTCTATTTAGTGATGTACAGGAAGATTGTGAAGGGAGGTTAGTAACAGCAACGAGAGGTAGTCGTGCAAATCAAGCCTCGAGGTTCGAGATATGTCGTAGCTGCATCAATTTGGCAACGGAAAAACAGTTAGACACCGACTAGCGCGATACTAGCGTCGAACCAGGGAGCGAACCACCAGACATGGCACCTTAGCCGAGAAGGGGTTCACGTGCCATTCTTGGGGAAGGGTTTTGTGCACGTGATTCACGTGATGCTCGAATTAGTGAGGACACTGAGGGGGACCAGGAGTGCCCACGTACCTCCACAACAATGTGTCGATGGTCTCGTATTCGGTCATCCTCTGTGCTAAAGGTACCGAGTGCTGGAGGAACAAATTATATCAGTGAGGCACGGAGCACTCGTCCACACCCCGTACGCCTTTCGGCGACCGAGAGCGGCATGCTCCCATGTGCTCTCATCAATGCCAGCCCCAGAAAAAAGGCGGCGTGGTTAGTGCTGCGCCGAGGAGTGGCTCCAATTCCCTGCTGAGTATCTGCCTCGGTACTTTGCCCATTCTCCACGACACACGAAACCAAGTGCACCACTTCACCCTCACCCACTGGCCTGACCCTGATCCAGTCTTCTGTAGTTCACCTTTCCACTGATTACTTTTACATCGACCATCTCGGCTTTGCGTTTCTTTGTCCTTTTACATATCTGCTGCCTACGTTCCTCCATCAACTACCAGAACACATCTCATCCCTCCCTGCGACATCCTAGACATCCCAGCGCCTGTACCAGATACTATAGCAGTTCAATCCATCTTCCAACATGTCCTCTCCACAGCAACTCAAGACCACCGTGACCGATCTTCTGAAGATCAACCATCCCGTCATGCTGGCAGGCATGAACGTGGCTGCTGGTCCCAAATTGGCGGCCGCAGTCACCAATGCTGGCGGTCTGGGCGTCATAGGCGGTGTAAGACATGCACATGGAAACCCCGTCGCACACGGTGTGGCTAATACAGAGGAAAACAGGTCGGATATACTCCAGATATGCTTCGGGAACAGATTGCCGAATTGAAAGGCTACTTGAACGACAAGAACGCTCCCTTCGGTGTCGATCTCCTCCTGCCCCAAGTTGGCGGTAGTGCCAGGAAGACGAAGTGAGAATACTCCAGTACAGCCACAAAAGATCAGTCCACTGATGGAAAAACAGCTATGACTATACCAAGGGAAAGCTTGATGTCCTGGTTGACATCATCATTGAATCTAAAGCAGCGCTCTTTGGTAAGATATGGTTGTCGCTGCACTTATGAGTACGACTGACCTTGGGTAACAGTCTCTGCTGTCGGCGTGCCCCCTAGGGAGGTTGTGGACAAGCTCCACAAGCATGGAATCCTCTATGCGGTAAGTCACATGGGCGCAAGCCCTGGACCGCGCTCTGACTGATTGCCTAATCTACAGAACATGATTGGTCACGTGAAGCATGTCAAGAAGTGCCTCGAGCTCGGTGCCGACATAATCTGTGCCCAGGGTGGCGAAGGTGGTGGTCACACTGTAAGCCCCTCACCTCGAAACACACATCTTCCGGCACTGATATCATCTCTAGGGTGACATCCCTACCAGCGTCCTGATTCCAGCAGTAGCCAAGATCCTCCGCGAGGCTCCGAATTCTAAATTCACTGGCAAGCCCGTTCAGCTAGTCGCTGCAGGTGGTATCTTCAACGGCCAATCACTGGCCGCCGCCTTGATGTTAGGTGCTTCTGCCGTTTGGGTCGGAACGAGATTTGTCCTGTCCGAGGAAGCTGGTGCTCCCAAGGCACATCAAGAAGCCGTCCGAACCGCCGGCTTCGACGACAACATTCGCACCATCATCTTCACCGGCCGACCTCTTCGTGTCAGAAATAACGAATACATCCGCAACTGGGAGGAAAATCGACAGGCGGAAATCAAGGCTCTTACAGACAAGGGTGTCATTCCGGTATGCCTTCGTCAACCATGCCCCCTTTCTCGTAACGAAGCAAATCCATAAAACTAACATTTCATCTCCTTTACCAGGTCGAACACGACTTCGAAGAGAAAGGCGACGACCTCTCCGACGAGGACATGGAGAACGCCCGCCCCTTCCTGATGGGCAAGGCGGCTGCTGTGGTCAACGAGAAGAAGTCCGCCCGCGCGATTGTCGACGAGTTCGTCAACGACGCGGTTGCCGAGATAAGGAAAGGAAACGCTCTCATCGTTTCCAAGAGCAAGCTATAGTTGCTTTTGACTTGGGAAGCACTGCAAAGCCAATTTGTCACTGGTGCAAAACTCTGCAAATTTAATTGCCCAAGCTATATATATATATTCTTTGCTATATTGTAGTTTGAGTCATCTAGTGTGAATTGATGATGGCGGTTGAAGACTCCTGATTTCTGTTTGTGGCTCACATATTCCCGTGGCATGTGCCGATACGCCGAAGTGTCAGAAGTACTACCGGTCCAGGAGCCAGCCCTATCGTTGTCTACATGCGCACACCTACTTAGTTCCTGGTGGTTGAGGGCCATTTACTCACCTTGTGGACAAACTATAAAATTGAATCAATACGATAGCTTCCATCGAAATTATCCAGCCATCTGACCCAATGTCAGTGATATGGACAATTGCAGATGAATGTGGGACCTACTTTTTGGCATTGTCATGAACTAAGGGGTTGAAGATCTGATCACCACGGACACCATAGGACTTGCGAGACACTCGAATAGCCACACAGGGACCGGGGCTGTCTGGCACAGTCTCGCTGAGACCTTTGATCAACGCACCCTTGACGACGGCAGTCCAACCCTCGACCGGCTGAATGACTTCGATCTTGTTGCCTACAACTTCTATGATATAGGCTCGAAGATATGAAGATTGCCCGAGACCACCAACGAGTATAACGGCCTTTGCTTGCTTTGTCTGTTTGAGTTGAGAGGTAGCAAGAGTGATGATGGAATAAATGACGGGCTCGAACAAGGATTTCATCTTTCCTCTGCTGACCGTCAGTCTTCCTCGCTTGATGCCCTTTTCCGGCCTGTCGACCAATCCCCTAACTCTGATCATAACGGACTCTTCTTCCCCTCTGAATTTGCGCTTGACGGAGGTCTCAAAATCCCGGAGAGCTTCGTCGATAGTGTCATCGTCGTAACCTTCTGCGTCGGAGATGTCTTCTTCCAGAACTCGCCCGAAGATGCAATTCAAGAAGGTTGAGCCGCATGCATGGCCGCTACCCGGGACTGCCTCTCGAACTTTGAGCAATGGCTGAAGTTCGACTATGGAGTATGAGATCAGATCAACCATACCACCTCCTGCATCGCACAACACAAATGAATCTCCAGGAGAGGGGATGTGGTGATCCATCGAGCTTAGAGCAAATACAACTGCATCCTTAGGTTCCAAAATAATCCGAATATCATTACCCATACCAGCATCAACACCACATCTCTGGGCGCGGGCTTTGGCAGCATCATCACAGATTGCTGGAACTGTTATAATGAATCGTAATGGGGTTGAATTGACGACACCTTCGCCCAGTTTCAATTTGAGTACGTGGAGAGTGTGCTCTCGCAGGCAACGGAGGCACATAGTTGCAAGGAGTACTGGACTATTGGCACCCCCATAAGCTGGCGGAAGGGCTTTGGGATCGGGATAGTGGACACTCAAGTATGAGACCGCCTTCTCATGTTCGGGGTCCAGGCCTAACTTGAACCACTGATAACGCTGTTCGTCTTCCGGAATCTGGAATCCCCATCGTACCGTGCCATCGGAGAAGCACAACTCAGTTGGTGCTTTCTCGCTTGTTTGCCCCTCAAGGGAGCCCTCAGTGTTGGGCCATTGCACGATGGTAATCTGTTGATTGGGCTGAAGAGACCTCAGTGATTTGCTGGGAAGGATAGCTGCTGACAGTGATCAAGATGGAGACTTACTTGAGCAGTTTGGGCCCATGCAACCCCAGAAAAGGTTGTTCCAATATCAACTGCAACTATGATAGAGCGCTCCCGTGCCCCGTCAGAGGCATTGGACGCAAGTTTGAGGGTCATATCTGCTGGAGTACTCTAATCGAGATTCGCAGGATCGCAGAGGTCGATGGATGCTGAGTGAGAGAATTGGAAAAGGAAAATATCTGCGTGAGATTGGGGCTGTAGGCAGGACCTCTCTTTGCGACAGATCAAGTGAAATGAAATAGCGAGACGCAAATTGAAGGTCAAGTGAATGCGAATGTGAATGATAACAAGCAAGAACACAAAATCACTGCCTCACCTCGCACCTTCCCTTCGATCTTGGGCTCCTACCTCGCCTTGCTTGTGATATTAATCAACTCTCCACCACTCACCCTATCATCGCATTTCGTACCTGTTCCTCTCTCCTATCTCGGCCTTATCCCAATAAATTGGCGATGGTCTACGGTTACCTTTGGCAGCAGATTGACTGGATGCTGCGTCCAGACCCATCGACCAGACAAAACCAGCCTCGGGATGGCCATATTGCGAGATATCTCGACCTAACCATATCTCAAGATCCAAGTATGATTCCTTTACCCAGATTCAGCTGCCAAGCCAGCTGACCGAGTGTGTGATTGGAAAAATACGCCCGGAACCATGCGTCTCACTGGAGAGGCTTTAAACAGCTACCATGTTATTGACAGCAGAACAGGGCTTCCATTGCGTCCCTCTGCGAAGGTTGTCCCAGATCGTGAGAGAGGAGTAGGAGAGATCTTGTTTCTTGTTTTCTCGGTTTGGAACGGATTGGCACGAAGGCGAAGGCAGCTGCCAGGCTCTGCAAGCCAACAGTTGTTGTCAACTTTGAGCATGACGTGTATGCAGGCGGCCAGCGCAAGGGAGCAGGCGTCTAGTTACAGTATGCGCCGAAGATTTTCGCTCAACGAACGCTTCCTCAGCCATGGTTGAGCAGAAGTTGTGGCATGGTAGGATGCGAGTGTGATAGAGTATGGTCCGCAGCAGAAATGTATTCAGGGATGTATCTTTCCAGCTCAGAGTAAACTCGCAAGGAGTTTCTGTCGCTTCTCAGGGGCAACAAGGACATAGGAGTGAAGGAAGCTGCCTTTCGGCCTTACAGGATATGTAAATAGAAGCTGATCATAGACTGCGACAGCAGTTAGTCTCAGCCAAACTATGACTGTCTCCTGCCAGTGCTTGAATCAACTCCGTTCATGGCCTTCCTACCTTGGTATCTATT
This sequence comes from Exophiala aquamarina CBS 119918, assembly GCF_000709125.1. NCBI lineage: Eukaryota > Fungi > Ascomycota > Eurotiomycetes > Chaetothyriales > Herpotrichiellaceae > Exophiala > Exophiala aquamarina. The sequence continues at coordinate 3,054,643 of NW_013550585.1, forward strand.
GATATGAGCATGCACGAGGAGTGAGAAGAAGTTGAGTTTGTATGCCAGAAGGTTCCTTGGCAAATTACAGGCTAAACCTAATTGGGTGTATGTATAGATTTCAAATGTGTGAGCCGTCGCCACTAATTCCTGTCGCACCCCATCTACCAGATCCGATCTTTGAAACAATCATACGATAGTAACAGCAAACAACAATGTCTAAAACTGCAACGTAAGCCCTCATTCTCTTCAACCCTTTAAAGAGCAACGTTCTCTGCCGATGTCAGTTTCACCAAGAAGCGTGCTAACCAACATCTCGACGAACAGCCGCCCCGACTGGGCCGATGATGTCTCAGACTCCGAACAATTCGACTCCTCCTCTCTACCTGCACCCGTCACGACAGTCAACAAAGATGGCACCAAGACGACGATCTCGTACCGAATCGACGACCAAGGTCGCAAAGTGAAAACCACCCGCAAAACCCGGACGACAGTGCACAAGGAAAAAGTGAACCCGGTGGTGGCGGAGCGACGAAACTGGGCGAAATTCGGGCTCGAGAAGGGCAAATCGAAAGGGCCGCAGCCAGACACCACCACCGTTGGAGAGAACATCGTCTTCCGACCCAGCAGAGACTGGAAGAACGTGCAGGCCGACGAGGCCAAGGCCGGCGGCGGCAAGGCAGAGGAAAAGAGTCTGAAGGAGCAGCTGCGCGACAAGAAGGTCAAGTGCCGTATTTGCCAGGGCGAGCATTTCACCGCCAGATGTCCCTTCAAGGATACCATGGCCCCCGCTGACGACGGCACCACCCCCGTCAACGATCCCATGGCCGAGGACGAGGACGGTGGCAAGGCTGCTGGTGGCCTCGGCGTCGGCGGCAGCAGTTACGTCCCGCCCCATCTCCGAAAAGGCGGCGCGCAGGCGGCTGGTGAACGTATGGGTGGAAAATACGAGAGGGATGACCTTGCTACGCTGCGTGTCACGAATGTGAGTCCCCTTCTGTTTTCTTGTTTCTTTCCCTGCTTTAGTTTTCCTTCTCTGTCCACTGGTTGTCCCGCCGTTATATTCTATTTTGGGGCCCTGTAGAATGCTGACCTGTTTTTCTTCTTTCTGTTACAGGTGTCCGAGATGGCAGAAGAACAGGAACTGCGCGATCTTTTCGAACGGTTTGGCCGTGTCACGAGAGTGTTCCTGGCTAAGGATAGAGACACGGGCCGTGCCAAGGGTTTTGCTTTTATCTCTTTCGTTGATCGGTCGGACGCCGCAAGGGCATGTGAGAAGATGGATGGTTGGGGCTACAGGCACCTGATTCTCAGGGTGGAATTCGCAAAGAGGACCACCTGAGTGAGGCAGACGACGTATGAACAGACGACGACGCACGTGACATGATGAACCCCTCCACTGATTGCTCCTTCTAGCATGGCCCGGTGGTACAGACTGTACCATCTGGAGATGGAATTCTCTTATTACTCAGGAGAAGTACACTTTCTTGCGTTCATACACGAGAGACATATCTTGACGGATTCTGGGAGAGACTCAGCGCCGGCTCAGCATCATCCAAGAGCCTTTGGAAGCAAATAAGACCATACTGTTTCCTCCTCACTGCAACGGGGTGGAAACAATGCAATTGTAACTATTGTTCTCGGGTTATTTAAGGTCCAGATGCTCTTTTGGCTGGCTCAATCCCCTGCCGCTCAATAAATGCCCCTACATGAGACTCGATACTGTGTGATATGCTATCACGGGTTGAGCGACGCTGCTAGATTCGCGGCACATAGATCGTAGTAGCCCAAGGTTCATCAGTTCTGGAAGATCGTGAGAGAACGAGGGAAGGGCAAATCCGACTGACCGCTTCGAACAGGAAGCAGTATTGTCCATGGCGTCTCAGTGGCTCGAATGACTCTCACAGCCTGAGCTTCATACGAACATGATCCTCGTAGACTGGACCACGAATATCTCTGCCTGCAGCCAGGTGGCCCGCCACGAAAGCCCTGATGAAAACACGTCATTGACATCGCACGGAGGTCGATGAGGTTTCTTCGGGGTCTGCGAACATATTGCAGTAGTAAGGTCAAGAAAGCTGGGAACGAAGAAACATGGCATATGGGAGGGAGGTGCCAGGATTATCTTTGACATTGGGCCAGATCAAAACCGCTCGATGGGGCAAAGTAATCCAGGAATGCTAATACTCGAAAGGCATTGGACGGCATATTCGATATATTCGCGGACTGGAGATCAAGCATTGCGCGATATCCACGGCCTGCCTTGGGCCTGCACCTGTGCAACCCCGGACGTGCGGTTGAGACAACACGGAGAGCATTGCGTGGCCAGCTTGGCCCTGCTTACCATAATGTGCCCGCCTTTGGTTCAGAGATCACAAAGCGAGACAAAATGCAAAAGAGAGCCAGTGCGGACCCCCGGAGAGGTTCCAAATCAGGAAGAAGTGGATTCTGGGGTTCTTGGGACAACGTGATCGAGCAATGGGAGGCTGGGCCGGCATCATGTTCTGGTGGCCTTTCCTGGGCCACAGAGAGCCACCGCAATAGTCGGACCAACATCAGACGTAAGACGAACTGTTGGCCCAAGCTGCGAAACAGGCAGTTGCGGTGCAACCTGTCAAAGTCTCGGGATTTGTCAAATCAGTAGAGCGTTAAGAAGTGGGTAGGCGCCTGAGTAAATTGGGAGTGGAAGTCGATGCCGGGAGAAGCGCCCAACATGGATGATTGTTCTCGCAAACACAGTTGCGGTGAGCCTCAGTGTAAGCATGGATCGGGCCATCATCTCAATCGCCCTGCATTGTGCAAGCAGCCATGTATATCGTGTGTGGACACCGACCCTGGCAGCCACAAGAAATGATGATGGGGCGCCGCTGTGGGCAAGCCTGACCGGCCGGAAACTGTGACTGGAGCTGGGCAAGATGAGCAATTAGCAGAACAAGCGGATCCTCTACTGCCGGCGGGCAACAAGACTGTGGTTTCCTTTGTCACCCTGGACCAGCCGATGATCCCGGTGAACAGGATCTGACCAAGAAAGTGCTTCACGCCACGTTCGAGGAGTTGAAAATAATGGAGGTGGGGCAGGAATGACTGACTGACCGTCTGACTGAGCAAAGAGTAAACAGCTGAGAATGTGGATGGAACCGAGACGGTGATTGAAGCTGTAGCTCCTTCAATTTCCAGAATGAATGGTTGTCGTGTTGATGAAAGGCGGGGATTATGTAGATACCAGGGCAGATGGAAGATGTACTCGGTACCGATTCCGGGGCGGTTGACAGGCGGAAAGAGCAGTCGAGTGGTAGTCCTTGGTACATAAGGGTACTTACCCGAAATAGTGGTATGTATACCGCAGTGTGCTGACACTCACACCTTCCTCCACACAATCTGCGTCGCAAGCCCACCTTTGCCCGTCGCTCTTTCCCTTTGCAACTTCCAAGCTTGAGTCCATCTGCTCCTGCCAAACCAGTGGCAGTCTCACCCGTTCCAAATCCAGCCTCATCTCACCTCCTGATCGTCAATCTCAGTCTCATCACCACCATCACCACCAGCCATCATCAGGCAGCCAGCCCACGAACTGTCCACTCATTTTCTGTTCTCCAGCACCCTCTACCACATCCCATTCGCGCCAACTTGCTCCTTTTTCGGCAGTCCTTCACCATTTGGAAGCAACCAATGGATTGGCACATTTAGAAACCATCATGCCGCTATTTTCCGCGTATGTGCACAACATACTTGCATGCAAGTGGCAACCAGGCTTCGGCCCGTAGGCCCATTCTGAATGGACCAATCAATTCCAGCCGCTCCCCCTCCTTGGCTGTCGTCTAGCCTACTCTTTTGGGATTTCCAAATCAGAGATGCTTTGTACACGGCCAGGTCTAGCCTGTCATCAGAGCCGGTATTGATCTTCATCGAGTCGATGTGCCATGCCCCATCGAGGCCTCCCAGCGAGAGACGCAGCATCGCTTTGCCCAAAAGTCTATTGACAACAAAGGAGTGTTGTGCGGCTTGTATGCCTTCATGCCCACAGCCCCTGGCATGTCTTCGGCTATCCATACCTAGCTTTGGGACCCGCCAATCGGAATGTTCCTCTTCTACCTGGTCGCTACCGGTTTAAATTGCCCCTGTTCACCGACTTCGATTTCTAGCCAATATGTCTCTGGACTGGATGACGCTTCCCATCGTTTGTTTCCAAGGCGGCTGCCGATCAGGACTCGAGCACATGGGTTGTGGCCTTGATTTCTATTTGGGCTCAGACATGAAAATTGTTCGAGAAGTATTCCGTGGCTTCAGATTTCGACGTTGAGGTGCAGTCGGCCGCTTGACTCAGGCTCTACGCCTCCATTCTGCCATTACCGGAGGCGGACTACCGTGATGGATGAGGCTATCTATTCAGAACAGTGCAAACAAAGCCCGTCTTTGAAGGTGGGTCCGATGTCACAACCGTTCTTCTGTGCCCCAGGTGTGAACTCACTTCCTCTAAGCCCCGTGCGCAACGTTCAAATCTCCCTGGAGGCCATCTCCATCACTCTCTGGTCAGTAAGTTATGGAGGCCAGCTGAAACAGGCTTTTGGGAGGTCTGTGCTTGAATGATCTCTTTGTTCCTGCGTCGCCCCAAAAGATGTGCATCCTCCAAAAGTCCCATACCAGCACGGCGAGCGCAATGATACGATGGCCAAGCCATTATTGTGGCAATTTTTAGCCTGATACCAGGGCTGCTGAAGAAGGCCGCCTGCAGCACAGTTGGGCGGTCCAAAGCTAAGAAAATGAGGTCTCGGATATTCATTGGCTTCTTATATGCAGCCTTCCATCAAATGGTCCTTGACAACAACGTCTGCTTATTCCCACGCCCTCACCGAATAGTGCCAGCCAAATGCCAGATCTCGAAACCATGGTGATGGCTGAGCTAGTCATTTCTACATTCGCTCAAGACGTTCCGAGTTGCAATTCCAGCCTAATCAACGGGGCCAGGAAACGACCAACACAGGTGTGGGACCCCTGCTGCTGTCTTTTGACCACCGCTCTCATGCTCATTTGAATGCCCTTCTTGCCAGCCTTGATCCCGTTATTGCCTCCAAAGTGCAGAAAAACCTCTTTCTGGTTGATTTGCTTTCCCACTCCTTGCTTTCTTCTCATGAGACTCTTTCTGGTGACCTCCTGTCAAGATTCTCCAATCCAGACAGCCACTCAGCTATTCATATCTATCAAGTCCTTCTTGGGCGCTGTGGAGTTTGACTTCAAGCATCCAAAGTTCGTACAGAAGGAGCCGCCTACCGGACTACATCCTAGATAGCAAGGCTCGGAAACTCGATGCGAAGTGGAAAAGGCGGTATCGCGAGATCGAGATTGAGGTACGTGACGACAAGAAGTGGTGAAGGTGGATAAAGCCGCAGCGTACATTTCTGCTAGCCCTTGCACCGTGGTCGATGGTGAGGCGGAGTGTGCTTCTCCATGAAACCCTCACTGACCAAAGGTGGTGCATAGATCACAATTCCATCGTCGATAAAAATCTCGCTAGGTCAGTGAGAAAGTCACTGTTAAAGCTGCTCTGTTGATCTACCTTGGGAGCCCACTGCATGAGACATCACCTGCGATCACATCACCTGCGATCACATCACCTGTGAAATCGACCTATGCTAATCTTCAACAGAGCTCCTTCACCCTGGTGGCTTGGTGGAGAAGCAACTTTGCCCTGACTAGGCTTGCGATTGGTAGTCCGGTATTGGATTTTGCAGAACCCCAGCCACGCAAAGCTAAGGCTTGCTGCTTGGGCAGCGGCTCCCAATCACATTCTAACTGTCTTTTGGCTAGCCGAAGACCCGGAATCCCTCGATCCACGAGTGCCATTCTGCAGAGCTACAAGCCTTTGGGGACGGACCGAGGATTGTTCGGCTTGAAGAAAGTCTAAATCTCCCTGTGCTGATTCAGCCTTGTCAATGATCAGTTCAGAGTAATGGCGACTCACAGCATGGATCCTAGTATGTATTCTGTTGAGCAGCATTCTTTGCACGATCCTCTATGATTCCTTGTTCCGCATCCATTCTCAATTTTGAGCTTGGTACACCGCACATTGGCTCTACAAGTTAACACTAATATGCTGTATGCGGATGAGCTGCCAATCTTACGGCCATTGTGCATCTGTTCTGCGCCGCGCTTGCCGCGTACATTACCTGGACCAGGATCCCCGCCTGTGACACCTGCCTTCCGAATTGGTGTTCAAATGGCAATTGCTCACGGGGTACCCCCCCTCTGCCCAGCCGAAATGCACGATCTTGTGCCAGGCCTCTCTCTCTTTTATCAAATCCTCACTTTGAATCTGAATCTGTTTCTATTGTTACTGGCTAACAGCTCTACGTGCAGCATTGCTTCAGCATTCTACCCCATTCGAGTTTCCGATTCCATCAGAATCCAAATATCTCGGTCAGGAGCGTCCGTATTCAAATCATCAGTACTCTGCCAATGACTATCCATTCTCGAGTCGTAGACCGAATGGCGGTTTGACGAATGATCAAGCAGGAACAAATGTAGCGGTGCCAGCAAACAGCGCCATTGAATTTGCTGGTAGTTCACTATTGAATGAGACACCATCGTAAGTATCCAACTACCCTTTCCCTCCTTTGGTCTACTCAGCCTTCGAATACACCCAATAAGGTTTTAACGCCGGGTGTCCAGCTGGTACAAGATGGCGCGACCTTGAAGTTGGGCATCAGCTTTGCCCCTCTCTTGAGATCTTGTAAAACTGTGGAAAGCACCGCGCTTTGGACTGTTTCTCCACAAGCAGCTTGATCTGCTCTCTACATGATCCTAGAGTTGCACTTGCACGGTTTCACATATCACCCCTACACTATTGCTTCAGCAAATTCTCTGATCGCTAACCTATGAAATGAGGACCACAGGTATCACTCAAACTCTCAGCTGCTTTTGAGTCCACCTGATTCTACTAGCGGCTCAGGAATTGCAAGTGGTCTGCCGACATCTTCCTCCAGCGTGTATGCGGTACTTCCAAAGCCGTTCCCCAGCCATGTAGCCTCGGTGGACCATTTTTCGAGCGCAACCCCGTGGACTGGATCATCGATAACTGGCATGGAACGTCCTCGATAGTATGTTTTCTTTCCTTGATGATTTATTGATACCTTCCTCTGAATGGATGCTAAGATTTGCTGCATAGTCAACCTTTGTCGCCTCCCCTAACTACTCACTACACCACGGCTAGTGGCATTGGACCACTTGTCCCCGGCAGACCGATGGTGGAGAGATTGTCACAATATCAACCAGCGCAGTCGATCAGCCCAGGCATATTTCAGCAACATTCAACCCGGTATACACCTGCCACATTCCACCGAAACGGCATAGGTCATCCGTATCCTGTGTCTGAACACGCATTTCCAGGGCAGATGTCGTCGTCATTCCATGAGAACACACCCAGGGCCTCGCAGGAGGGTCCACTATTTGGCGACACACATGTCATTTACCCAGTCATGAATGCTCATAATCAGCAATTGATGCCAGAAATCTCAGCGACCATCCAAAAGGGTTTTTTCCAAGTAGAACACAAGTGGACTTGCTACCGCCGCAATTATTTCGCAGTGGCTTGCTCGTTTAGTTTCAAGAGCCCATTGGCCGAAGGGCCGTACTACTTGAACAGAAATGGACAACGCGAAATGATCCATCAATTTGCGGTCTCAATTTCAGCCAAGACCGCGTCAGCTTCTAACGGAGAGAGTGAAACTCGCGGCCTTGTGCAACATACTCCCAAGCGCGATAAGGCTACGGAATCTGTGCCTGGAAGGCACCAGATATCTCCAATGCCTCATTCAAATGCCGGTAGCAACGGCGTCTATCATGGCTCCAGCTCCTTGTACCAAGGAGGACAGCACATTCCCTCTGCGATCATGAGCGCCTACATTGGATACGATAATGGCGCCGCCAACAGCGTTCCAACGAACCACACCTTTGAGAGAATCCAGTTTCAGAAGGCGACCGCTAACAATGGGAAGCGCCGCGCACAGCAGCAATATTTCCTGGTGGTTGTTGAGCTTTCCGCAAGTGTGGCAAGAGCCCGCGGGGACGAGTCTTGGGTTGTGATCGCAACTAAAGAGTCGGACCCAATGGTGGTGCGGGGTCGCTCTCCAGGCCACTACAAGGATAATGGGCGACGAGACAGCGAGTCAAATATGGATCCTGGCCGAGGAAGTGGCCCGGGAGGAGATGGAGCACCCGGAGGACTAGCCTTGCCTCCTTACGGAGGAGGGCATTCTAGCATGGATTGGCAATCGACCCAACGGCAGAGCGGTTCTTATGGTGCATCATATCGACAGGCCATGAAGACTGAGTTTTCACCGGCCAACACATTGGCAGGCACGCCAACAGAGGCGGAGCTGAGTCTCTCCGATTCTCAGACCGTCAAGTCGTCCTGCACCTTTTCCACCGAGCAATCTGTAATGACGCCACTTTCGGAAGCAAGTGACGAAGCCTTATTCAATCTCGATCATCACACGGAGAGCCGCAAGCGCCCGTACGAGGATGAGGATGAGGAGGATCAATTGCGATTCCATCATAATGCTCCATTTACTGACAGTATTTCTACTCTTGCAGACCTGTCAGCCACACCCTGGTCGAAGCTACTCTGTGCACCTTCCTGACCAACAGCCGCAAACGGTCATCGACATGAACTTGGAAACATCAGAATCAGAGAGGTGACCAACACTTTGAGGCATATTTCACGATTTTCTTGGAAGATATTTTGTTCTGCTTTACTTTGAGGGGAACACCACAGGTTCCGGCGACGATAGTGACGATCGTTCATTACCCTCTAGAGATACCCCAAGTCCATTGAGAAGGTGCACGGCGCAGAAAATCCTTTTGTGGGGTGACAAACCACAGAGTTCATTCGTTTTGAAATTACCTGGCAGCGCATATAGGTGCATGGAAAACAACCAATGGCTCAGAGGATGGAAAGCATCTGGGGTTCGATAGGTACGGAGTAACTAGGGACATTCAGCGAACATGGCAATTTCATGACCTGGCATTAAGGCATGGTGTGGGAGAAATACAGGGGACATGGGCAAGGCACGTACACGTAGGGGCTAGCACTAGCATGGTGAGTTTTACACAAGGGACGAATTCATCTTCGAAGGAGTAACCGCTTATGGCCCAGCCCGCACTGCATGACATGAAGTGATGACACTATGCACCCGGACGATACTTCTCGCATCGACACTACATAAATGACGGCCAGGATTGGAAGTGAGCGTCTTGATGGGTCTATCGTAGATGTGCGGATGGGCACGATTCGTATCAGATCGACAAGAGGTCTCACCACCCTCCGGTCTCTGCAGTTGTAAGGTGCACAAGTTTCGAGTAGGGAATGACTGAGATTCGCGGAATGCACCTGAAGGAATATGCTGGACTCTCCCTGACGTACGTGTTAAGGTTTGATGTTCCACGTTACTCAAGCCTTATACAACCATGCTCCTGTGCAATCGCTTCTACCAGAATATGGGGAGAATAAGAGAACCCGTAGCATGGTAGGCATGCATATTGCCAATGTGCAACCCTGATTTTCCAGCTGAAAGAGTCTGGCCTTCTTCTATTGACTGATGGCCACAGAAATTGACGATTGCACACTCAGGAAGACAAGGCATCTGTCTCTTCTTGTAAACAAGGACAAACCAGCACGCTACAGGTTAAAAATACTTGTTAGGTAGGCTCCTTTCCCCAAAATCAGACCTTGTAGGTTGCGAGAGATCCGGAGCGCGACCTTCCCTGAAGGTCAAAGTTAGGAAAGCCATCGTCGGGTGCGCCTAGGATGCAGCATGAGACTTGGATATCGACGGCACGGCGCAGGTCGTCGATAGGCTCCCGATCTCAAAACGGGCAACTTGAGAAAAACTGCAGCAGGTTAGACCACCGAATGGTGGTCTTACTATGTATGGAGTAGTTCTTGAGTCAATAGGTGCGCACCTCGCAACCGTCAAGGGCCGAGCCGATTTCGTTGGTCACTGTCACGGGTGGAGGGATTGTAGGCTCTCTCAGGTGCCTCGTATGAGCAACGGGATGTCCGTTCAAGGCACTTCGCCTGCCCAATTGACCTGTGACGCCAAAACTCTTTACACTTCTCGATCGATCTTTCCATTTTAGCGCTGACGCGTCCGGATCCTAGGTCACCTGTGGCCGAAGGATGTGCCCCTCCTGGCAATGTCATGGTAAAAGCCCTTTCGGAAATACAACTCGCCTCGTGGCTGGTCCATCACAGCTTCTGCATGGCTGGCGGCATTTTGGTCGTGTCGGGTGGCATCTTCGACATCTGCCCCGGACGAAGGTCCTGTCAATCAAATGGGACAGGGATACGAGTTCAGATCAAGGTATGATCGAGGCGTCCTCTATTGGCACAACTTAGGACTGGAAAACGTATCCGCTACTTGGTGAATACTTTCACAATCGGCCAGGTAGCGTGACCGACCTGCCTGCCTGCCTACCAGACCCTGGGACGAAAAGTACGTTGGAAAGCGAAAGCTCACTTACAGCTCTGCACGCACCGGAGGAGAAAGAGAGAAATCCTACTCACACCTACTGTTCTCGGTTGCGTCTCCTCCACCTGTGGCGTTGACTAGTGCGACTGTTTCTTGCTTTGAACAGGTGACCTCACGATGGACGGTGTTCAGTCGTCAAGGGGAGAACTCGCTAAGGCGGTCTATACGAGCATTGCACGCCATAGAGCAGAATGCATCACGTTGAATGCGTGTGGACGACGTTGCAAAAGACGCTCGGCTGCAAGGATCTTCGGTGCCAGTCCACTCCTACTGCCAAACTCTTTCGTGAGCGAGGGAGGGGTGGCCTGTGCAGGAGAACATCGGGTTACAGGTATGGCTACTCGGTGCTAGGCCCAAAAGAAGGGCTCCCTGAAGACAGTCCAGGCGCGCGATTTTCATCGTTTTGAGAAGGCATCCTCACCCAAGATTGAGACATATGAAACCACAATATGCCCTGGAGATACGGTCTCTTTCCCGCCCAAACACAGGGCTAAAATGATCGGTTTATCAACAGCGAGAGAAGAAATTCAATAAACCTCGAATGCAGACTGTCGTCAAAATTGGCAGTTGCTGGCGCAATGCCCCGACTCAGAGCTACAGTCTCGCGTGGATGACGGCAGAGATACTTTCCCGCACGCCCAGGCCAGCTTCAGAACTCGGCTTTGGTGCCTATTCGACCGTGCATTGGGTCAAAAAGGGCCTACCGAGGATTTACTGGGCTTGCTCAACGCCGTTTTTAGCGTTGTCAGCCGTCAAACCCTAATAAACAGCCCGATGTATTGCGTTTTGCTGTTTGTTTCGTTTCCAGCTTTCGGATCCGCCTGCCACCTGTTAATTCTAAACCTAGTCCTTGGAGGTATCGTGTACCAACTACTTGTACGTCCAGCCACCAAAGAGCTGGTCTGCTGCACCCGGATACGAAGTCCGTCATCCTTTAGCGGAAGCGCGCCCGCGACTCCACGAGATTTGAGCGTCAAGCACGAACACAGTTTGAATTTCGGATCTGCTGACCAGCGGTCAATCAGTCTCCCCGCGCATCATTCCGTACAACTTGAGAATCGATCGATCGCAAAGCGGGGACCTCTCTGAGTCAGCAAACCTAGATGGCACGACCCAGGTACTCGGTACCGAACTTGTCGATTTATCCAAGCACGTTCACCTGAAATACCGCCTAGAGACTCGGAAGCACTGTGCCATCAATCCATATTTTGGGACTTTGACATCTCTTGTCAGCTTCAGTATGAGTCAAAACTGGCAAAAGATCGGATGGAACGTCGCTTGGAGACGCGCGGACGCACAGGCTTTCCTGTGAAGAGACAGGCTTCGTGGCAACCATATAGGGAAGCAATCATGAAGCCACATCCTACATGAAGTAACAGTAAGTTGACAGTCTTGGGACAGCTTTGCATGACCCATTGCCTGAATTGGCTGGTCGTCCTTGGTTTCTACTATTGAGGCCCAAGAGTGACAGTGCGCTGATCATGATACATCCGACATCTCTGTATCTTTAAAGATCGGATGACAGCTCTGAAGACAAGATCTACATCTCCCTGACCTATATGGGCGACCTTAGATCTATTCATTTGTCATTCTCGGAAGGTTGGCCCCATAGGTGAATGGCGAGAGATCTCGAAGATGGTAGATGACCACGACGGTACTCAAGATGTTTCCCAGCGGCGCATATATCGGTCCTTTACCAGAGAAGAGCTCTTCAAGAGTTCTGTGCTGTTTTTCTCGATAAATCATTCTACCGACTTTGGATGTCAGTTCGCCCAACATACTCAGGCCTTGGACATTGAATGCAGCTAGTAGTGCTTCCCGGCATCCACAATCAACGAAACCATCTCCCTGGTCGCTTGAGGGCATTGATCCCTAATCGTGTCAATAATGAAGACAAGTGCGTGACCCACAAGGTATATTGTTTCCAGATGTGTAAGTCGGTTCGCACACCGCCGACGGACCCCGGTCCCAGTGCAATTTGTTTGATTGTGATCGTGATCAAACTCGGTTGACTAAGACTTGCTCCGTCGGCAGGGCGATGGGCGATGTCCGACCGATACCCCCCAAGGGCGAAGGAAGAGGAGATCTAGCTAACTAGTAGACAAAGCGGATCTGTTAAAAGGCCAGAACGGCACGCTGCCGCCATCCGTTCGAGGTATGAAGGCCGCGTACCCACATATACCTTCACTAGCTTCAGTATGCCAGACACCAGGTAATGCTGTTCATTGGGTCGATATGGTCATGGCTATCAGCCCATCACTCTGTGGGAATGACACTCTCTTCCGGGTTTGCCCCGATGCTAGACCAAGAAAAGTATCAAGGACAGATCCCTTTTCCAAAAAAAAAAAATTCAACATCGTGTTATAACAGTACCAGACTTTGTGTTCTGCCAGCTTGAAACCCCTGCCTTAGAGGCTTCTGCTATGAGCAGCACATGCCGAACTGGACTCATATCTCTCCAAGCAAGGGAACCAATGAGAGGACGACCTTTACTTGATATTTTTTGATCCTGATAGGTTCTTAGCGTGAATAATAGATATTCAATGTATCCTTAGGGGAAACCCTGATGCTCAGCTTGACCTGACCTGACTTGCTCGCATGAGTGCATGTTTTGCGGCATAGGTGGGTCTCTACCCTCTCTGTTGCCATGCAGTGGCCCAAGGTGTTAGTTTCAAGACTCTCCCATATATTCCATTTCAATATTCAAGTAATTCTCTTGCGGGCTACGTGCTCCGATCTATTGCGGTGGGTGGGTGTGAAGTTAGCATGTATGACGGCTGTGAAATTTCTGTCGTCCAGATAGATCCCTGTCGAGCACCGAGGGGTCGGGATAGGCTTACATTCACTCTGGTGAAGAGATATTCTCCAGCTGGAAATCCAGTCGCGCTCTGATTCATCGAACCAACACAGTGTTCGGTTTGTTGGCAGCCTGCTCCAAAAATCTCGATTCTCGAGTCATGTAGAAAATGCTTCAACTATATCGCTTGGCGGTTTACGACTAGGAGAGTCAATAGCCGGTAAACCGCTAATTATTTCTGGTATAGATCCTACCTGCAGGAAATCCTGGAGATCCAAAGATTCGATTAGTTGTCAAAGACGTTACGTTGGAGACACATAAAGGGGCTTAATCATAAGGGGTGCCTCTCTGAGTCATGGGGGTACAAGACGACGTCATTCTTGACTCGCAAACGGGAAAAGTGGCATCACCGCACAACTCGTTCGGAGGGGTTGACAAAGTTCCAAACGCAGGGCGTTGCTTGAGCCCGCTCACCACTTTGTACCGTCTGACCACATGCGCCGAAGCTGACCCAATAACGGATGAATACCCATCATCATCATCATCATCAGTGACACACAGGCAAGCGACGATGGTCTCCCTACTTGTCGGCGTCTTCCTCATCCAGCTCTTTTGCCATCTCGTCCTGACCATCGGCTCCAAACCCATCAACGATCTGGTATGGCTAGAGCACACACATATCACCCCCTCGTCCCCTTTCGCTCCTTCAATCGAGAAATACATCCACTTGGAAATCCCATATAGCCTACACTAAAACGTTTCTGACTTACAATTTACAGCTATGGCAGATCTGGTGCCGCCTCCCGTTCGCATCGTCGTCAAGGGACATGCAAGAGCAGGTCCAACTGCGTCGGGAGGTCGTGCGCCTCAAGCGCGAGATGAATGCCATCAGTGCCCAGGACGACTTTGCCCGGTGGGCTAAGATTCGCCGCGAGCATGATAAGGCGCTGGAAGCGCATGATAGGAAAGGTATGTGGAACCGCGAACGAGTCTTGCGTGCTACTGGGAGGGACCTCGTCGTCTTCTTCTCACCGCACATTTGCATTCCGCGCTGTTTCTTCTTCTTTTCTTCGGTCGCCGGCAAAGGGCTGACTTGGTGGGCTACAGCTGCGAACGTCTCATCAACAAGAGGCTCCTTCGACACCAAAGCCGGCATCGTACGGTGGCTGTCCACAACCGGACTGAGATTTGCCCTTCAATGGTGGCACGCAAAGACCCCTGTTTTCACATACCCGCGCGGATGGTTCCCGTGGTATGTCGAGTGGGTTCTGGGCTTCCCTCGATGTCCTTACGGCGGCGTTAGTATCAATGTCTGGAGCACGGCGTGCGGCACGGCGATTGCACTGGTCTCCGATGTCATTGTCTATATTGTTCTCTACGTCCAGGAGTCCAAGAGTGGTGCGACGGTCAAACAGAAGGAGACGCACAGGGTCAAAGTGCCTGTCCCTGCTGGGAAGACTTGATGAGATTTGACCTCTGTTCAGAGAGGCGGTTTCTCTGTTTCTCTTCACGGACCATTTAGATGAGACATGGGAAGAAAGAGAGAGAAAATGAATATTAGATTTGTGTCTCTCCAACTATTATTTCTCAACATGAAGATGCTCTTACGCATATCTGGATAGGCATATTAATAGTTCATCAGGAGTTTTCAATCGTTGCTCGTCAATGACCAACCATGCTCATTTCGAGGTCATGGAGATCTAAGTGCTTGACTCTATGATTGGTATATCATCACTTGAACCAGCCCATTCCTCTCAAGTATTTTCGGTTTCCACCTCTTGCCTCATCTTGAGACCATGGTTGTCCGAGTCTGGTCCCTTTGATAGGACATCTGCGACACACGAGTCGCCGCTTTGCATTTAAGCTACAGACCCAAAAAAGTGTGGCTCCGCGCCTCAAGAATAAGCCCCGTCGAGTTACTCTGTCATGAAACCCCTTGAGAGGAGTAGAGACCGAGCAATCGCATAACTGTGTACGTGTGACGAATTGCGCAACCTTCGAACCAGCTCTTGGATCCCATGAGAACTCCACCTCTTCCGCTCCCAGTATCGCACCCTCGCTATCTCTTTCCCAGAACAGTCCCCAACCGCCCGGATACCTCATTCTATCTGCATCAGAATGCCCAGCCCGGAGGCCCAAGGGACGGACTCGTATCTTCATCCAATCCGGACACCCATCACGCGTCAAAAAATGAGGCATACTGTGGGTGGAGGTTCAAAGTTGCAGAGAAATGCAAGCGACAAAGAGGTTAGAGCTAGAAAGAAGACGGGTGTCAACGAGAAGAGGGGAAGGCGTGTGATAAGCCGCTGTGAAAGTGCTTTTATGGCGGCGCCTTTCGGCAAGTCCTAAAATCCATCTTCGGAAAGATGCTCAGGTGGTCCGGGGACTTTCTCCCAAAGCATGATGGGTGTGCAAGATGAGCGTGTTCTCCTGAAGAAAAACAACTGTGCCTTGCTGTGCGTAAGCTTTGAATGCGATTCTTTGAGCGCGGAGATGTTGCGAAGAAGGAGATCAGAGACACAGACGGATAATTTTGAACGTTTTGCTTGGAGAGATGACAAAACTGCCAAGAAAAATAAACCAAACATGCCAAGCTGTTGAGGTCAGAGGCTAGAGCCTTTCTGGTTGGTCCCTGTCCCTGGGGAACTTTCGCTCACATCTCCGAACGCCTTTCCTGCCATTGACTCCGACAGACCTAGCTTTTATAGCAGTGCTCAGCGTCTGTAACCACAAGGGCCAGAGCAAATTTGTTCTTATCGCCGTTCTTGCCTCTACATAGAAACAGGAACATCAGTGTCTTGGGTCGGAAACAGACGCAATATCAGACGTGGACTACTGCCCTCTGACAAACTAACACCTTGCGTCATGGCTCAGCGAGGTTTGCGGCCGTTGGCCAGTGTGGCCTCTCACTGCAAGCGAGCAACAACAGGATCGATTTATCGACGAGAGTCAAGCATGCTTGTGACCAGCTCGAACCTCAATACATCACCATCCATCAAAGAACAACAGACGACACGACAAGTTTCGGCACAATGCTCCATCATCCCTCTTCGACGAGCTCAAGTCAAATCTTATGTACAATCTCGGAAGGGGTCGTCAGAATCTTCTTCAAGTGCGCTCAAGCAGACTCCCTTGTATGGTCTTCACTCTAGCTTGAACGCCAAATTGGTCCCCTTTGCCAATTTCTCCATGCCCCTGGAATACCCAGACCAGTCGCACCGGGAATCTCATCTTTGGACGCGAGAACACGCCTCATTATTCGACGTATCTCATATGGTGCAGCACAAGCTATCTGGAGAGCTGGCAGAGGAGTTTCTCATGACTATCACTCCAACTGCACTCAACGAGATCGAAAAACATTCTTCCAGCTTATCGACCTTACTCAACAAGGAAGGCGGAATCGTCGATGACACGGTCATCACCCGCATAGGCAAAGATTCTTTCTATTTCGTCACAAATGCTGGCTGCCGCGAGACTGACCTTCCATTCATTGAATCTGAACTAGCCGACTTCCTAAAGTCGAAATCTGCGTCCAAGGACAAAGTCAACTGGCACATCCTAGAGCATCATGCGCTAGTCGCCCTACAAGGACCTGAAGCTGCAACTGTTCTTCAAGCCCTCGTATACAACGACCTGGAAGATGAAGGTCTTGATACTGATCTTAGCACTCTATACTTCGGTACAAGCCGATGGTTACAATTGACCCTCCCAGAAAGTGGAATGAATACCCCATCTCTCCTGATCAGCCGAACGGGTTACACTGGCGAGGACGGCTTCGAAATTTCTATTCCTCCAGAGAACGGAGACTCGACCGAATTGGCTACCTCCATCGCAAAGGCACTGACTGTCGATTCGTCAAAAGTCCGCTGGGCAGGTCTCGGAGCACGAGACTCGCTCCGCCTCGAAGCAGGCATGTGTCTGTACGGACATGACCTTAACGACAAAATCACACCGCCCGAAGCCGCGCTTGGTTGGATTGTGAGCAAGTCTCGTCGTAGCGAGCATCCCAAACCTCCATTCAACGGACATGTCAAGATCAACAAACAACTTGCTTCACCGAAAACGATGCAAGAGCGACGTGTTGGCTTCATAATTGAGAAAGGCCCCGCAGCACGTGAAGGAGCCGAAATCCTCGACCTCGAAAACGACAATAAAGTCATTGGCCACATCACTTCAGGAAGTCCGAGTCCCAATCTTGGCGGACAGAATATCGCGATGGGCTACATCAAGAACGGCTTTCACAAGAAAGGCACTAAAGTCGGTGTCAAGGTCAGGAAGAATGTAAGGAAAGCGGAAGTGGCCAAGATGCCGTTTGTCGAGAGTCGCTTCTATCGTCCAGCTTGAGAAGGAAAACCATCAGTGGATAGTGTATAATGTGGAGTTGTTGAGAAGACAAAATGTTCCATCATTTCTTCAAACGCGGGGTGGTGATCTTGTAGCAGGTCAATATGTCTAGCTACCTGGGTGTGTAAAGCTTGCGAGCGCCCTGAATGGTACCTTGCAAGCTTGTTGTACGTCATGATACAACTACCGAGTCTCATTTCTTCAGCAAATAATTCCCCGACCGAGTGATATGACACTTTGCCGAACTTTCCTATGCCTGAAGCATCTCTTGATCGATCTCTAAGCCAGATCGATTAGTTCTCGCAAACTCCGGGCGAAAAGGAGCAAGGAATTCCATTGCAACCGTGGCTTGGACTAGGGTGAAAACACGCCTATTCAGCATCGAAGCTGTGGCCAGAGACAGTCAAAACAGCGGGATGCCTATATTAACAAAGCACGAAGCTCGCGCTGGAGAACGCCGATCGACGCTGTCAATAAGGACCAAGATTGGCCGTCGCACTACCATCATATCGGTTGCGAGGCTTTCAGTCATGCTACAGAAGGATATCCCGCGACTTAGAAAGAGAGATTCGCGCGCCCAAACTTCCACGTCGCCTACTTTGTCAAATATGACTCGTTCGAACGAAGACCAGATGAACCAAGGATGACTGGGTTGCGGCGCCGCCTCCGACCTTTATATGGTTCGGGTGGATACCGTGAACGCCCTTCCTGTGGGAAAAGCTCAACAAGGAGGTCGATATCAGATACTAATCCGGCCCTGAGGAAGACTGCAATGCTCCATGCCTCGTCAACGCTCTCCATGGTTTCCAAGAAATATGCCTCTTGCCCTGTGACAATCCAATTTATCAGCACTCCACGAGATGCGCGACCCACATTGAGAACTAAGTTAGACCGTGTCATAGCAAAGAAAGACATAATAGTCTCTCCATGCCGAGGATCGTGTCCCTTTCTTCTAAGCTCAAAAGGGAGCCGAAATCACCACTAGCCCAGAACCTCAATCGCTGACGCATTGACGATGACGGTGACAAATACATATCCCAGAAGCTGCTGCAACAATGTCAAGAAATTCCTTCAAGCTACGTCGTTGCTGAGGTTGCAGAATGATTGACTTCTGAATTCTCTCTCCATGATTGGTCTTTTCGGGCTTCACGGAAGCGGGATTTTGTCATATGTCTAATCTTCAGGGACATACTGGAACTGAAATGTGGAGTGAATTATCTGCCGGTAGATGCTGTAGTAATATCAGTCCCAGTGATAGAGGGGCATACCGAGCTGGTTGCTCCGGTACTCATGTGAGTTATCGCACCGGGCTTCAAAGCCCCAATTTTATGAATTCCGGTGTGCAAGGGCGACCATACCGTACTCCTTGATTGATGAACATGTCTCAAACGACCGAAGTGGTGGTCCTGACAGGATTTTCCTTCTCTCGATTATTATCCTGGTGAGGACACCTATAGGATGGATGCCTCAAGAGGTCCTATACTATACTTGTAGGAGCTGGTCCCCAGGACTGACTCGCTTGGATTAGCTACTTTAGATTGTTTCTTCCTGCCCAACCCACACCTCCCTTCTAGGACACTTTCATTTCAAAGCAACAAATCCCCATTATGTGCCACTCCTGCCTGAGGATGGTAAGCCTGCTGTGGAGCATTCTGGTTCACGACGTATGGATTGCCACTCAGATTGTTTGTTGGGCTGGTGAGTATATCGCCACCGCTGTTGTCACTTAGGCTCAGGTTCTTGAAATAGTCATCCGCCGCTGCAATGGCTGCCTGGTGGCCAGGAAGCGGCGTGCCGCCAGGGGTCGTAACGGTCGTATTGAGAAACAGTGGGTTGGCAAGGTTCATCGGCGAGCCGAGCACATTGTTCATGTCTTCTTTCTTCTTTTGTAGCGCTGGTGAGTCTTGCAGTCGACGCGTTCGTGCGGTACGGAACACTTGTTGTACCGGTTTGAGGTAGATAGTCGCCAAAGTGCCTATCCCCAGGCACAACTCTTCGAGGGTGGCAGGGTCGAGTTTCTCACTTTCCGCAGAGATTGGCGGCTTTGTTCCCATTACAACTTTCTTTGCAGTGACAGGGTCTGCAGAAAGTAGTCGCCAGTACATGAAACCTCTATCCCTTAGGTCAGGATCATCAACTTCTTCGGTGCACCACTTCAACACTTGGGGCACGATTGACGATCCTTTGGTGGGACGGTGCAGGAACAGTTTGACCGTTGCGGTGAGGAGCGAAAGCTGCACCTCAATTGGCTCGTCATGGAAAGTTGCGAGGTAGTCTTGCAGAAGAGAATCGGCATTGTCAATTCGATCCGCGTACTCTCCAATGATCCAGACGATCGCAGCCTTGGCTTCAGGTTCATCGAGGTCGTCTATTTGACCAATCACAGTAGAAATAACCGACTCGTATTGATTAGGATATTTACGAAAGATGTTTTTGATGACAACTGTTGCTTCTTGAACAATGTAGGGTATTTTGGCATTCACCAATTCCAGAAGTGTGTCGATACATTGACGAGCAGCCGGTTCAATCTTGATGGCGAGTTTGCCTATTGCGCGCACAGCTTTGCGCACGAATTGGACATCAATCTCGGTTGCATATTCTCTGAGCTCGTTCAGAACCACAGATATATTGTTCTTGTTGGCCAACATGAATATCAGCTCCAGTTTCGTCACCTTGACGTAGATCGGATCATTGTACTTGCAGAAGAAGACGCGAATGTCATTCTGAAGCACCTCGGGACGTTGTTGCAGTATCAGAATAGCATTTCGTAAAGCGAGATATTGTATCTCGGGTGGTTTTGCAAGTAATGTGACAAGAGGTGGCGACAGTTTGCGTGATAATTCATCAATCTTCTTTGCATCTGCAATGTAGTTCATCAAGTACATGATGACGCGTATGCAAGTAAGCACAACAGCGGAGTTTGAGTGTGAGAGACGTGAAGCAATCCTTTCGGCCAATAGAAGTGCCTCTCCGGATTCCTGAGGCACGTAAGACATCAGAGACTCTAGAATGTATGTCTGTGACCATTCATTGCAATCCGGAAGGATGGAAATGATTTTGGATGCGCTTGAATAATCAATTGTGAGTCTGATGTTCTCGTTCCTCTCCCAAATGTCCTTGAGGGAAGCAAGGGCACTGGCGACAACGGTCGGGTTGTCATCCTTCAACATTCTGTTCAGTCTATCGATCAGATCCGATCCTTCGACCAGGCGCTTATCATGGTCGTAGATCTTGGCGACAGTAATGGCAGCAGTCTTGCGAACATATGGATCTTGATCACCCATGAGCCTTTTCAGAGGACCCACAGTCCCTTCAACGAACTCACGAACATGGATGTACGAGACTGTTCGTAGTGCTAGGGCTCGGATTAACGGATTCGGGTCTTCCATATCCTGACAAGTTTAGAGTCATCCAGATTTCCAGGAAGGGAAGTCTCAAACCTCTTGCAATAGCGGCAACGCTCGCAATGCCACGTCGGGCTTTGTGCGGGCATAATGCTGAAGGTATAAAAATGACCTGAAACTAGTTAGCGTTTGCAATCTAATGCTCGAAAGTGGCTCAGCTACATTTTCTTGATTTCCAAAATCGGAATTTGCATGCAAGCAATGATATCTGGAAACAAGGCAATCATGTCGTTGTTGCTCATCGTCATATTGGCCACGATTTTCTTGAGGGCATTTTTCTTTGCCGTATGATTCTTGTCCTTCTTTCCGGTGCCTGCGAGTTCTTGTCGTAGCTCTGCAACTTTGCCCTGTTCAATTGTGTGAGCAGGGGGTGGCTCAGGGGTATTTGCGAGTCCAGCTTCCGCAAGACCCTGATGAAGCTGGTGGATGGTACACCACTCGCATCGACAGACTTGCTTTGCATCAAGCAATGCATCACGCGCGCTGTCATCAGGGCCCGGAGCCATTTGTTGATTCCTTTACATGAACACTAGATGGGAAGTGCGAAGGGCAGGAAAGGTGGTGGTTGTAAGAAATGAGACCACATGGTGAGACATCAAACAAAGAGAGAGAAGTGGAAGCAGCTGGGCAGAGGCAGTTGGAAAGCGCAAATACCACTTACACGCGCAAATAGTTTGGCATCACCCTGATTCGAAGACATCTTGACTCGTCAATGTCGACTTTGTTCACTGTTTTCTTCACCTCCGCTGACGTCTCAGCAGCCAGGGGCTTAGTGCAACTTAGAGAAGATATCCCGTCAAGTCATGCTATACTAAAGCCATTTCTCTCACTATTTGCCTCGAGGATTGTAAGTGTGAGGATGAGGATGAGGTATTGGAGATCTGAAAAGATCATTCGAAGAGTGTAAGATGAGCCCTTCTTGACCGACGACTTTACAGGCCTGGTCACAAGGGTATCGAGTTCACGGTCGTCCGTTCGTGCCAAGCCTCCACGGAAGCTGTGTTCTTCCGTGCCGGCATTTACCTGCCCTCAGTTCTAACATCAAACGCATATCATGCCTTCAACCCGCAACAGCCTAGCCAACTCACATTCTCCGCGCAGGTCTTCCCCTCAAAGATGAACCCAGCGCCTCCTAAATGGGTCGTTGACCTGAATAATGGATTCCCCGCCAAATCAAAGAATGCCGCCAGCATCCCCGACCCTCCTGGCTTCACCAGCACCAAAGCCCTCACAGGAAAGCAGGTTGGTGCAAATGTAACATGTTGCAAGCACTCTAGCTAAACAAGATGTAGAAGGCACAAGCAAGTGGCCGAAAACCACCGACTCCCGAGGAAACGCAGACGTTGAAGATCAAGAAGGCATGGGAGATCGCTCTAGGCCCTGCGAAACAACTGCCCATGCAGGCGATCATGGGCTACATGTCCGGCAACTCATTGCAGATATTCTCCATAATGATGGTTTTCATGCTGTACGTATAGCGCTTGAAGCTGAAATATCTGGGTCCTAACAATGCGCCAGGTTCAAAGGTCCCATCCAGGCGATCTCACAAACAAACACCGCCTTCTCCAAATTCGATAGCGCTGGCACTCGGACACAAATGCTGGGGATTAAGGCCGTCTACGTCCTCATGCAATGTTTATTACTGGGCTTAGGAATCTACAAAGTGAACAGTATGGGCTTGTTACCAACAACAAGGAGTGACTGGCTGGCCTGGGAATTTGAAAGACAGCCCCTCGAACGGGCATATTTTGCTTTTGGCCAATAATAGAATTCATATACAACTGGCTGGATGTGGTATTTCCGCACGCTCACGAATCAAACTCAACTGTCAATCTAGAAGACAAAATTCTGAAACAGGTTTTTAAACAAGAATGAGGTCTCCTCCCCAGGCTGCCCATGTTCGTCAATACTTTCCCGACAGCGCCTGTACTACGACGACAGTTTCCACGCCCGGTTCTGGGGAATTAATGTATACTGTTGCGCGTGCCACACTGGCGAATTGACCGCAGGAGAGATATTTATGGTCGATCATTTAATGCTGTCCACATTCTTAGCTCGAAGGAAAGGGAATGATCAAATTGTAAGAGTCTCGAGTTGCCATCGCGATGTTCACCGTTGTCCCCATATCCAAGAAGGGCGGGAAATACTTAATAAGACGCTTCAAGCATTTTGGAAGCGAACTTTCCGGGGCCGGTGACCCTCAACTAGATCCTGGATCCGACCTAAAGAGGGTGCCTCAGGCACTTGGTCGCTTTCTTTCTCGATGATAGGCAGAGGGTCGCTAGCATTCGAGGCATTTTGTGGTTCGCCTCGCTCAAGAGCAAGAGCCTCGAGTTTCTCAGCCATCTCCTCGCCAGCGCCTTGGGACAGGGCCAGTTTCTGAGATTTGTGTTAGCCATATGATGTCAGTAGAGTAAGCCATAAGAGGCGTTGGAACCGTTGAATGTCGACCAATATGAACCAAGCCCGGGTCTTCTCACCATACTATGTCGTTACAAAGCCCAAGCCTAGCTGGTCGAACCCAATAACAAAAGGAATCGAGCTGGAAATTATACTTACATTCAACGGCTCCACCAATCCACCACCACCACCATCTGCCTGTATCTCATCCAGTAACTTCACATCGACCCCAAGCAACGCTTCCTGGCGAAGCCAGGCAGGCTCCGTCCGGAGCTGGGCTCTGACAAAAGCGGTGCGCTCACGACAGGCAGAGGAGCAAAACTTCTCGAGCTCGGCGCGATCAAGGAGGCGGAAATCCTTGCCACCCTTCTGATTCCACACTTTCTGGCCCGCGTTGACAATTTTCTCGTTGGGCCGCGGACACAGCGAGTAGCCGCAGCGGTCGTCGACGTTGCGCTCGTAGATCAGGTCGTCGAGGTCGGAGGGCCGGAACACCGCGAGACATTGCTTAAAGAGCGTGGCGTCTGCAGCGAGCGGCCGGCCTGGATCCGCGTCCGGGCGGGAGGGCAGGTCGTATGCCTCGACGACCAGGTCCGCGATCCGGGATTGTAGTCGTTTGCGCCCTTCGATGTCTTGCGCGTGTCGAAGGGCGGTGTTGCGGATGCGTTCTTCACGATCGGTCGTGGCTGGAGCTGAGGTTGTCGATGTCATGTCGTTGGCGTTGTTGGCGTGCCATTGGTTTTATTGGTGCATCAGTGGATCGGTGGCCAGTTGCGTGTCAATGTGATGATACAATCTGGCTGAGAGATATCACATGAAGGCTGAATCTTCACTACCTGAGTACCTGAAGACGTCCGTAGAGAGAAACGGATCGTTCAAGAAAATAATCCAAGTCGAGAATGAATGCGGGGAAGTTGCCTGGTCGGGTCTATTTGTCCAAGCCAAAGGCCTCGCGCGATAGCACGATTACGAGGCTGCCACTTGCCACAGCAAGATGAATATTGGATCTTAGTGGTTTTGGATTCTTGTCTTTCATTGAGTCTTGCTCTTAAGCTTGAGGCATAACGCCGTGTCGTCACCGAGGCATGGAACAGTCAAATTTAATTCATTACTTGTAGATACGGGCAGCTACTCATCAACGACTTTATATCATGAAAAGCTAAAAATTATACCTAGGAAATCAAGGGAGGACATAAGACATACATTGACGCCACACCTCCATAACAGCTTCATATAAGCCATTTTCGGGATCTGCCATTAAACCATCTTGCCATCGGGAGTGGGCGAAGGTCCCTTCTCTCGGAAGTGTCACACTCTCCTCCTTCGCCTTTGGTTCTTCTGCTCATTGCAATCTTTGGGGTTACTGTTACCGACGCTGGATTGCTTTTCGCTGCATCTGTTCTGTGTTCCTGATGCGCTTGAGAACCTGAATTGAGAAACCCTGGGTTTGGAGGTCCAGTGGCGGTTGTTTCCGACAGAGGTACAAGGCATTGGAACGGAACGTGAAGCCTTTCGGTCATAGCATCGACCATAAAGGCGCATAGAAGAAGAAGGTCGTTTGTAACAAACGAAGTGAAGACTACCGATGTTAATTGTTGTTGTCTTGTTGTACTTGTTGCGTATTGAAAGGACAAGGCAAACTGACAGAGGAAGACTCGCAGGCTATGGGGAACATCCATCGAGCTTGATAGAGAGGATTTCCTCGGGCATCGCCTTGCAAAGATGAGATGTTCAGGGCCAACAATGATGTGAAGAAGGATAATGGGGGCTATGTGGGATATCATTGCGAAAGTATTCAATAAACACCTTCAGAACTTACAAAGATGATTGTGACGCTTGTGGACACCAGTAGAGTTCGGCTCTGGCGAACAGACTCCCCGGCCCATTCTTGCGAGAAAAGAGCTTACGGAATGTTGATGCCGCTTTGTTCCAAGCAGAGAATGCCCATAACCTGTGCATCGAATTAGAAGTCATTCGCTGCGAAAACAGGTAGGGAGTGGATGGCTTACAGCGTCCTGTATTGTCCTGGATGTTTGATCCATTTCCTCAATGTCGAGAAGAACGTACAAAAAGCCCTTTCTCACGAATGGCGTCTGGAGTTCACTCACATAACCCCTGCCACACATTTTTCAGGCAAAAGAAATTCAAGACGAGCTCAACACACTCAGAACACTGTTGACTTCCAGTCATGGCTACATTTGCATCAGCGCTACGCCCAAGCAATAGCGCAATGGCGGAGCCCTGTCCATCAATACACGGCCATTTGCGCATAGAGCTTTTGCAGAGAGGAAGGCCAAAGTGAGAGTCAGTCACAACCACTTTTGCAGCCACCCCCTTGAAAGGGAGAACGGCAAGCCCGCAGGCAGTCTCTACGCACACGGAGCGGTGGTGGCTCCATTGCTGTCGGGTTCTTGTAGTTCCATGAACGAGGTAGTCTCTGGATTTGCATCCATGAGCGACTTCAGAGCATGTAGCAGTAGCGAAGTGGTCCCCGACGAGCCCAGAGTTGTAGTTGGTGTTGACGGCCAGAACATTGACACGGTAACTATGCCTTGGGAACAGTCGTGGGGCCCTTTGCTTAGGCTCTACCCCGTAATTATACGGAGCACAGAGTACGGAGTTTCTTTCTCAAACCTTCGCGAGAGGGAAGCCTTAGAGAATGAGAACACAGCAATACCTGGCAGCCTGCCCTGCTTGTATTACGTAGTCAGCTAGTGACTTAGTGGTATCATTAGCGAGTGAGTTAGTGGTGTTGTCAGCTATCTAAGGAACACTAAAGCGCCAGTAGTCAAGCCCGAATTCCTCGCTACAGGTATTAGTGGTATTGGTGGTCCGTCCTCCGTACTAGTATCGCCCACCAAGCCCATAACCGTCCCTGCAAGAAGATGTGAGGGAAGGTACGGAATACCCACCTGCTACCTGCATAATACCGTTTGGGTCGTAGTTACCTTAGGTCGTGCTCGACCCCACGTTCAATGAGCCACTTCTGTCCACAAACTCGAACTTGGATCTGGCACAATCCGTTTGCAACTCCTCCAACGTGACTGCGACTGTATTCTCTATGCAACTACAGGGCTCGCTGTCCATGTGATCCAAGAGTTGTCAGTATTACACTCAACTTGGCACGTATTTGACCGGAAGTGGCGCAGGTGCTGCGTCACCGTCCTTGTGCCCGTCTGGTCCCTTGTGTTCGAGTAAGATCTCCCGTCCTCGTCCCTCCACAACAGCTGCCTCTGCGCTGCCTCCGCCATCCTCGCTCAACATCTGCACAAACCTTCGACATGCCTTCGGTTCCATTCAAGGTCAAAGCCGTCTTTGACTATAAGTCGGATGAGCCGGACGACCTCAATTTCTCCCTCGGTCAAATCATCACCGTGACCGAAGAGGAAGATGCCGACTGGTATACTGGCGAATATGTTGATGCTTCTGGAGACAAACTCGATGGGATCTTTCCCAGGAACTTTGTCGAGAAATATGAGCCTCCTGTCCCCTCTCGACCTGCTCGAGCTCCAAAGCGAGCTCCGCTTCCAGATCCTGTTGAGGAGACCCCAGAGCCTCCTACAGCGCAGCCTGTTGCTCCCACTCCTCCCGATCCGGTGGACCACCCGGAAGAACAACACATAGATTCCCCTAAAGACAAAGATGTTGTGGAGCCAGCCAGGCAAGAGCCATTACCATCACCTCCCATTTCTACTATTGCTGTCTCTGCTTCCAAGCCGCCCACCACTAAACCCGCCGCATCCAAACCGCCTCCACCTGTCGCAGAGAAACCGACTTCAAGCTCTTTCAAGGATCGAATAGCGGCGTTCAATAAACCTGCTGCGACTCCAGTCACTCCATTCAAGCCCGGTGGTACCGGACCGGGGGGTACTTTTGTCAAGAAGTCATTCGTCGCTCCACCACCGAGCAGAAATGCCTATATCCCACCCCCAAGGGAACCACCGCCACCGCAAAAGTTCTACCGCCGTGAAGAAGACCCCACCCTCCAAGAGTCCGAACCCAGGGACGCACAAACAGAACCACCTGCTCAAGAAGACGCCCCTGTCGAAGACCAACCTAAACCCCAAAGCTTGAAAGATCGGATAGCACTTTTACAGAAGCAGCAGCTAGAACAGGCAGCAAGAAGTGCCGAGAAGAGGGACAAGCCCAAGAGACCTCCTAAGAAACGGGTTGAATCTACAGAAGAGGTTGAGCAGACTGGGTTGGCAGACCCAGCTCTCGCTAAGGTGGAAACCAACGAAACCGTAGGTCGCCCGTCAGGCGACCTCGCTGAGGAGGCAACTCATCCTTCTACCAACATTGCTACTGTCACACCGCAGCCCCAGCCTTCGAGGGAACTAGTTAGTGATACCAATGATGCTGATGATTCAGGCGCTGGGGACGAGGAGGACGCACAGGAAGTCTCTACCGAAGAGGAACGGCCCAAGGCCAGATCCTCAGAGAAATCATTTTCAGATCCACCCAAGCAGAAACCCAATACTGTCGAAGATGGCGAAGATGGCGAAGATGGAGAAGATGACGAAGAGCAAGAGGAGGAAGAGGAAGAAGATCCTGAGATTAGACGGAGAAGGGAGCTGAGGGAACGGATGGCCAAGATGAGCGGAGGCATGGGTATGATGGGTATGTTTGGCCCTCCTGGAGGACTAGGTGCCCCAGCGCCCGCCCGAAAGCCAAAAGCTTCAGCCGAGTCTAGTCGGCAAACATCGGAATACCATCAGCAGGAGGAGTCTCAAGAAAGAGCCACTCCACTTCGCGTAGCGCTTCCTGGAATGTCCAATATGGTGCCCAAACGGGAGGAGGAAGCCTCTGTGAATGATGGCAGTGACGAGGATGAAACCGCAAGGCCTACTCCTCGCGAGCCTTTTTCACATGGCGAGGCTGAGGATTATGTCTCCAAGCCCTTGCAGCGACGTTCAACTGATCGTCCTGCTCCCCCAACTCCACAGGGTATGCTCATCAGCCCCTTCTCATGCACTCTCCACTGACTTTCTACAGAGCGTCCGTTTCCGCCAGCACCACCACGCGAAGCGAGAGCGGTTCCTCCACCACCCCCAGCAGGTCCAAGACCAATCCCACCCACACCACAATCTCCAACCTCGGGTATGGTATCCCATCCATTGTACGGCTCTTCATTGACACTCCGTCCAGGCCGAACCGCCCCACCAATCCCATTGAGCCCAACCAGCCCTGACCAGACTGGTCATGACGAAGCAACCGATGAGGAGCGCAACTTGAACTCATCAAATATCACCAGATCTCCTCTGACCGATACTACAGCTAGCCCAAATTTTAACGCACCACCGCCTCCTCTCCGTAGAGAAGAGCCTCCCAGATTGGATACAACCGAGACCGGAATCTCTCCAACCAACGAAAAAAGAGTTAGTCGTGTTCCACCTCCGATTCCCATGAGTCCGACTTCCCCCCAAGCTCGGGCCCCTCCTCCACCTCCACCTGGCCAACCTCCAGTTAGACGATCAACTAGCGACTCCAGAGGTATTCCAGTAAAGCCTCCCGCGGATGAGGATGATGATGAGGAGGAGGAAGAAGTGACCGAGTATGATGGAGACTATGATACCGACATTGCTTCCAGTGCAAAACACAAGGATGCCTTGAAAGCCCACAACCGTGACTCCAGCCTCGACGACGGTGTGCTGACGGACGATGCCATAAAATCACCGAAAAGCCCACCACGCGGAGCGCCTCCTCTACCACCTGTCCCATCAGTGGCCGTACCTCGCGATACACCGCCACCTCTACCACCAGCAGCAGCCCCGAAGTCGAGGAAGTCTATGGATGCTCCCCGTGGCGCTCCTCCCCCCGTGCCTCCCCCCAAGGTCGCCAATGATGACGATGAAGACTATGATCCTTATCGATATGGTGTACAACCTCAGGGTGCCCCAACTTATCCGCCTAGGGGCCAGTACTCACAACTCTTGCAGTCCCCCAGGGAAGAAGTAGAAGAGGATGACTTGTATGGTGGCAGTCAGCCACCTTCCTCTATCCCTCCACCCCCTCCGCCATCTGACAGACCTGCTCCCCCTCCACTTCCCCCACAGGCCGATTATCAACCTCCCCCGTCATCATTCGCACCACCTCCTCCACCACCACCCGGCCCCCAGCCAGAACAAAATCTTGATGTCAAACGATCCGGTACGGTTTCTCGCCGCTCTATGGAGCATTCACGCACTAGTGGGGAACAGGGCTTTATTGCGCGCGATATTGATGTCGGGAAGAATTCACTTTGGTGGACTCAGGAAGCGCTTCCTCCGCCAGCACTACAGGGCCGTCAGGATGTATTATATGAGATAGAGACTTCGTCATCAGCGAACCGGAGTGGCCGAACGACTGTCTCTAAGGATGTGTTTGTGCTGTACATGGACTATTCCTCAACTACCGTCAATGCCAGTTTTGACAGTGCCGACCCTTCACACGCTACCTTTGAGCAGAACCACGAACGCCCCCCGCCTGCACCTAGGCGTGATCAACTTGAAAGCGCGTCAGGACAGTTCGGCGTGCAAATAAGCAGAGCCGCAAATAGTCTGGCAGGATCCGCTGTAGGTGATGGCTCAGGACAAGCCCTTGTTCTTGAAGTCTTGAAGCCTCATGGCACCGCCCTACGTCCAATTGGCAACAGAGCTTATGGTGCTTTAGTTTATGCTAATCTAGGCAATGCATCGACACAGCAATTTGATGAAATTCGACCTGGTGATATCGTTACTTTTCGCAATGCCAAGTTCGCCGGTCACAAGGGAGGGCTTCATGCGAAGTATAGCATGGATGTTGGAAAGCCTGATCATGCGGCGGTAGTGATTGATTGGGATGGTACAAAGAAGAAAATCCGTGCTTGGGAACAAGGTCGTGAGGAGAAGGGAAAGAAGCCAAAGGTGAGGGAGGAGAGTTACAAGGTTGGCGATCTCAAGAGTGGTGAAGTGATGGTGTGGAGAGTGATGCCGAGAAGTTGGGTTGGGTGGGATAAGAGTGGTTGAGACAATGGATAGACTGTTGAACCTCGCCACCAAGGAGGAAGCTTTCTCAACGACATAGCGCTGTTCCGCTTTGTAGGCTTTTAGCTGAACGACGACCAGCGACGAATTGAAAGAATATGCATCGACAATACAAAGCATAGCGCAAGAACTCTCCTTATATTAGATTCATACCAATATCTCATGGCCGAGTCATTGGATGTCGTTGACAGCCATTGCCATCACGCATGAAGGGAGACCAAGAGATGGTACAATATATCCAGGAAAAACATGGCAGATAAGCATACTTTTTGTCCTCAGATCATCCCAGGAAAGGTTTACTTGGACTACAACCACATGGACGATGGTCAAGTGTTTGATATTATCGACCACGACATCTATAGGTACTGGCGGTATTGGTTATGAATAGAGATCTGCTTCTTACAAGCTCAAACGCGCAACTCAGCCCTCGATTTTGATCTAACCACCATGCTCCTGTGGCGCGGCCGTCTTGTACGGCAGAACCGATCTCCTGATGCCCTCCTCCAGGTCAACCATAGGTTCATACTTGAGACGTTGCTTGGCCTTGTCAATGCAATGATAATGATTGAGTGTGCTATAGCGGATGCCGAAGCGCGTGAAAGCGGCCTTGCGGCGACCAAACGACAGAACCCAGGTCGACCACTCGGCAACGAACGCCATCGTCATCGCCACCCAGCGCGGGATCACCCGTACGTCCTTATCGTCAATCTCGTACCCGGCCGCGGCACCTATCTGACGCGCAAACGTCCAGAACCGGACTGGCTGATCGTTCGAGACGAGGAACGCTTCACCGTCAACGCGGCTAGCCTCTTCCACGGGCTGGTTGGTGTGGGACTCGTGCGTGATGAGGAGAGCCTGTGCCGCAAGAGAAAATGCCCGTGCACTGTTCTCGATATACGTCCAGTCTACCAGGTTGCTGTTGTCTCCAACCTGATATTTGTATTTGCCGTTCCGCGCGTTCTCGACCAATGCGACCGTCGTTTCCCCATGGTTGGCGCCGAACGGAGTGCATTGTCGGATTGAGACTGTGTGCATTTTCCATCGTCCTTGGCTTCCTTCGTTGCTGCTGGTGCTAGGGCCGTAGCCGTTAGCCTCCAACACCATCGTCTCCGCGACAGCCTTGCTGTGTGAGTAAGGTTCGCACTGCTGCGGCATGAACAGCACCGGCCACGACTCGTCAGCATTGCATAAATCGCTGTAAGAGTCGTGAATGACACCCGCAGAAGAATTGTACACGAATGCCTTGACCGTGCGAGTCTCTCGGGCGAGGTCCAGGAGGACACGCCGTGCCTCGACGTTGATGCGCATGTAATACGCGAGATCGTAGTTGAACATCGGCGGCGAGACCAGATCGAATACGACGGCCGGCCGCACTTGCTGCAGGACCTGAGCCAGTCGCGCAGAGTCACAGATGTCGCCCTTGTGGTAGTTAGCCTCTGGGATGAAGGCTGTATAGTACAGCTGGTCCGGTCCAACATGGCGGTCGAAGATGTGCACATCTTCTGCACGTGCGACCCCACATTTGGTCACGATATCAACGATGATGTGGTGTCCGATGATGCCACAGCCCTGGAAAGATTTAGTGCAAGTTATATATCTTCCAGAGAGATAGCGAGGCGAAAGCTGAAATGCTACCGTTTGATAGAACTTACCCCGATCAATAGAACAACACCAAATGGCTTCTCAACCACGTTCATGACTGCTCGCTCGCTGTTCTTTCTTCCAGTAGTTTGGCAAATGCAAGCCTCTGCTTTATTTTCAAGTCCTCCAACTCCTACATAGCTGAGACTTGAGAATGGGAAGCCCAAAAGATCACTTTCTGTTGTCCTGGTGGCCTGAAGGCTGAACCGAGTTCTGATATGAGTTCCATCTAAGGCTAGTCTAGTTGCTAGGATATTACTTTAAGGTGCGTGCCGTTCAAAAGTGGCGGATACATTTAGTACGGCGCATCATAGAAACATGCACTTGTGTGATTGCAGCCCACCGTTGCGGCGGCGTTGTTAGTGCCGCTGACCCATCGGGTCGGATGCATCGATAGAGAGATAAAGTCGTTTCTCTTCATAGTTGCTCTCTCATATAAACTGTCGGCTTCGCTTCGCAAGTTTGACTCTAACCCGAACCGATATCTCCGGTATTACTGGCTGTTAAGCCGGAAAGCAGCAGCCCTCATCTATTATTAGCGAACTCTGCTCACAAGACCACCTCGGTCCATGGCATCCAACATGTCTTCCGCGATTGAGGAAGAGGCCACTATCTCCATTCCCAGCCTGGCCTTTGTCGCTGTGCTGGGATACTTCATTTACCGATACTTCTTTTCTGCTCCGCGGGGCGGTACAGATGGCAATTCCTCGTCATCATCGAGAACTCCAGGCCTCCGATTCACCCCGGCGCAAGTCGATCACATCGCCCAGATGTTTCCCCAGCTCAGTCGACGTGATATCATGTGGGATCTACATCGCAATAGAGGCAGTGTACAGGCGACTATAGAAAGAGTATTATCAGGTCGAGGCTTGGAGCCGGTGAGTGATTCCACGAGACACGACAGTGATACAATTCCACCACGACTAACATCCGAGGTGTTTTTCAACTAGGCCCCACCCTCTTTCCAACCGCCACCAGCATTCACACCGACATCATTTGAGTCGACAGCCGCAACGACGACATCGACAGCAATCTCCACGGCCTCTCTACCGCCGGATCTGATCACGCGATACAATCTGCAGGCAAAGGTGAATTCGAAGGGCAAGGAGAGGGAAGAAGATGGTCCGCTGCCCGGCTGGCAGAGCAACAGAGATGCCCGTCAGAAAATGCTTCAGAACCGCAGAGATGAGATGATCTTGGCTGCGCGACGGAAATTGCAGGAGAAGGAACAAGGTGCACAGCTGCAGCAGGAGCCGCCGCAACCTACTGGACAGCCCTGTTAACGAACTTTTTTCGTTTCCGTCTTTCCACGGTTTGGTGTTGGCGCAGCGATAAGGACTTTTCCTGTCTTCAGCTTAGAGAAGAAGCCATGCGCTGGGTGGATCGCAAACGGACTTATCAGAGTGAACAGCCAATGACTTTGTGGAATGAACATATTAATGTATTTCATATCATGTCAGGTTTAGTCAGGTCATCTCGTCGTCTTCATCGGCGTCGTCATCGTTGTACCTGCGGTTCTCTCTTTCTTCGTCCTCCCGTTCGCGTCGAGCTTGTTCTCTACTAGCGTCAATCTTTCTCAACCCATCCATCACAGCCGTAATGAACCCCCGTGACTCAGAGATCTCCATGGCACAAACACCATCGAGCCTCAAGCCCACCCCGTCCCCGCTCAACACTTCGACGCCTTTCCTCATTTTCGCCAGTCGCACTTCACGTATGTCCCTGAGTAATTGCCGCACACGATCCGGCTCACCAACGTCATCGCTTGCAGCTTCGAGCAGGATCTCGGAGAGTTCAAACCAATGGTACGGCAAGGCAGTAGGGTGGGCATCGACGGTACAGGAGGGAGCGAAAGGCGAGGATGTGTAGAAGGGCTTGCCCGAGAAGTCGGCCTCCCGTCGCGCCGGAATCGGTGCCGCTGGAGAGAATTCATCACGAAACGCCCGTGTCTCCAGGTCGAGGATGAATTCTAGGTTGTCGGTCTGCAGCCACGGCGGTGGCACCACGTTGGCGCGCCGCTGCCGTTTCAGCAGCATTGCTAGCCACAGTGGTAGTGTCGTTCGTTGTGGAGGGATCAGAGGTCGTGTTGGGCCCTGTCATTTCGAAGTGAATCACATGGTGAGTTACATGTCCAACAAGTAGGGAAAAGAATTCTTAAGCTAGTTTGTCTGAGGGAGGCTTCCTCACTCCTCGACATGCTTGCCGGAGGCTCAAGTTAACGCGTGTGGTAGTAGTGGTGGACTTACGCCCAGTAAGTCGAGTCGGTCGAGGCGCTGTCGTGGAACAATCGTCACTTGCTCCATTTCGCACAGGAACGCTACCTCTGTCGGCAAGAGACCCGGCGGTTGAGGACATGCCATGGATGCTCACAGCGCATGAGACCCGACCAGATTCGGGTCATCAAGATGTTGTGTTCGTTGCGAGAGTGATATGGGTGGAATGCACCTTCGTTCGAGTACGTGGAGTCTCAACGCGCCTTGTTTAACACGCGCCATTGCAAGGCTACCCACTGGAGGAACAATTTATTGTCTTGGCGCGGGGTTATTTGCGCTAGCACGCGCTTGAACCCGCTAGACTGTACTTTAACGGAACAGCCGTATTACTATTATGTAGATATCTACGAGATGCTCTGGGTCTCCCTTTTGTTCCTATCGCCCACAATGCCTGCTGTGATGGGTTTGATCTTCTCAAAGACATGAATCTCCCCTTCAGGACCACAGCGGTCAGGCACAACGCCTACATGGGTTCTAAACTTCCTTTGCTGAATCGGAGATTGGATTAAGTCTCAACTATTAGTTCGCGTCTGCTTGCTACTCATATCGCAGGGTACTGTCCTGGACACTAATGCTCGATATCGCTTATTGGTCTTGACGACGCCACATAGGGAGTAGAGACCAATATTCCCCCCTCAAATTATATCGCAGGCGGCCCAAGAGGGCCGACTATCCTCCCTCCCATGACACCTTGCATGCTTTTGGTGCGGGGTATTGTACAGCCTTCGCCTTATTATCTCACCCTTATCGACCACCTGTTTCGAATTGCTATGATTCTGGCTTTCATTTCAATTTCATGCTTTTCTGCATTGGCTTTTATCTGCTCGTATTGGCAAGACGAAGAGCAGCCCAAGTAGGGATGACTTTCCCGCATGTCTTGAACAGTGGTTTCCAATAGACAACATCCCGACAAACCCACTCCACGTGGACATCGTCTTCGTCCACGGCTTCACGGGAAACCGAAATACCACCTGGACGCATCGATTGGAAGAGGAGCCATGGCCAAAAAGTCACATTACCAGCAGATATTGCCTTTTGCAGGGTTTTAACCTTTGGATATGATGCATATCCCGGCCACTTAGGACATAGGACAAGCAAAACCATGCTTCGAGATCATGCTCAGAACTTCATTCACGAATTGACCGCCTTCAGACAAAAACACGGTGGCTCGTCCACGCCTTTGATACTTATTGGCCATAGCATGGGCGGACTACTGTTAAAGACAGCTTTGGGATTCGCTGCCGACAGGGGTTCTGCCAGCGGTGAATATGCCATTGTCAATAAGATTGTTGGCATATTTTTCATTGGCCCTCCTCATATGGGAGCTTGGCCTGCAGAATGGGCAAAAATCCCCGCCCATGCCCTTGGGACTGTCAAAAAAATTAAACATGACCCTTCTGAATGTGCTACAGGAGGATAACCAGAAATTTACTCGATCTTCACGGATCATTTTTAATGTTCAGATCAAGACTATAAAGGGAAGGGCACGATGTTGCCGTCTGGTGCTTTTACGAGGAACTCCCAATGAAATCGTTTAATATAGTACAACCATCCTCAGCGAAGCTGGAGGAAGATAATGATATTGGAATTCACAAAGACCATTCAGAGATGGTCAAATCCAGGGCTGGGGAGGGTACATTAAAGAAACAGCCTGAGCTTCGTACTCTTCTAGAAAAGATGAAGGCCATTACCCAAGATTCAGTACACAATGTAGAGGTAGAATACTCTCTGCAGGTTCGTTCACGTTTCCAAAATTCTGTACAGCGCCCTGAAGCTGAGTTCCTGGAAATTTCTCTAAAGTTCGCCGCATTGTTTCACCAACTAAGCAGGATTGAGGATCCAGAGAAGACACATGTCAGTGGATCTATCGCCACCCATATTACATTGCTTGGCACGTTGCGAGTCTAAGGGAAGAGGGGTCCAACAAACCACTCAGCCCCTCCCTACTTGTTGTCAAAGGCCCTTTGGGGAGTCGTAAGTCTACTTTACTTCGGTCGATGATATTACAGCCCCCTGCTTCTCGAATGGGTGACGGAGATCTCTGCATCAAGTTCTTTTTCGCGAACAACGTCGAAGGCTTGACTGGGTCAGTCTCAGGACTTTGGCGCGCGGTGCTTTTTCAACTTTTGAGGATATTCCCAGAGGTTGCAAGGTCAAATGAGTCCATTGAACAGGAAATAAGGAGCAAAACCTGGGACGAGAAAGAGCTATGAAACTTCGCATTGTCTGCCGTCAAGAATAAAGCAGTCCGCGGCAAGCGAATCACCCTCGTTGTGAACGCGGTTGACCAGTGCACCGATGGCAAGCCTTCCGACCTGGTATCAAAGCTAAAACGTCTCCACGATTCGGCGATGTCTAATCTGTTAGGCCTGAGTGTGTGTGTGCTTCTTGCCGAGAAACCAACCTGGTGCTATCCTCTGACTGGCGTGCCATTGATATGGATGCTTCCAATCGAGTGAATGTTGAATCAATTTTACGTACTCGGATCAAAAGCTTTCTACCACCATCACCAGAGTCTGACATGCTGGAGCGCGTTCTGCTAGAAAGGGCGATAAGTAATATGCTCTGGCTCAATATAGTTCTGGGTCAACTTCAAGAGCTTTATCTTTCCGGCCATAGCCCTTTGTTCTTGCTGGAGGACTTCAAGGTTATCAGACCAGCACTTGAAGAGATGTACACGACAAGTTTAGGAAAACTCGGCGCACAAGAAAGAGAAATATGCTCAATCATGGTGAGCTGGCTGCAGGCTGATAAGACCCCCCTCTAGCTCCAGGACCTCGCTTTTCCTGTGGACTTGTGTCTCGTTGACAAGAACCAGTCAGTAATTGGTGACTCAGATTGTGTACAACGAGCTGTCGGGGCATCACTTCATGACTCCTTCGCACTAGAAAGGTTCATGAAACACAACACCTATGGCTTCTGAAGGTGGTTCTTCGGAAGAACGTGCACAAGCAGAACGTGCACCTTGTCGGCTTCGCTTATGACTCGGTCAGGTCATTCTTTTTGCGATCGGAGCAGGGTTTAGCGGCTTTAGGTGTCAAAACCCCCGAGCTATTTGAATCAGCCAGCAACACCCTGGTTGCTTAAGCATTTCGATCGTTCTGCAAAATGAAGGAAGTGCAGGGATCTTTCGCCCTGGATGCCAACAGAAAACCGAATTATCATCGCTGTATTTATCAAAGCTCCATGGGATACTTGCATACAGCTTCACAGCCGCTGCTCCCGCTATCCAGACACTTCGCCCAGCACGCACTTGAGCATACTGCGAACTCCTTGTGGTATCTCGCACGATCTCCACCGCAGTTCATATTCAATATGCAGCAGATATTGAAATGCTGGCTGTATTTAGTGTGTTCCACAACAGAACACTTCGAAGAAACTGGGCAATACGATGATGGTTTCTGGCCATATATCCTTGGTTAACACTCCAGGCTGAAGTTTGTCGCATCAATGCCTTTCTCATCAATGGCAGCAAATTTGCAATGAGTACGCGGAAGGAATTGCCTTTGTTGTTCATTTCAAGTGCGATGCCGATTTCTCAGTTTGTGAGTTCAGGGTAATTAATTCCGACCCTATTAAAAAATAGCACGAGCAAAAACAGGCTGCACCGAAAAGAACTCCACGCCTGACGAGCTGACGCATCGAGTCAGATCCTTTTAGACTATCTAAGGATCCAAGCCTTAGACTATCTACAAATCCCGCTGTACCTGTGCAGGGGTTTCACACTAGGGATGATAGAGGCCGCATCCCTTTACTTCTATATCATCAATGGAGTTCAGTTGCCACTAAGACTATCGTGCTCGAGCTGAGCAATCAGGACGAGCACCAGGCGTTTAGCGATCCTGAGAACAAAAAACTGCTGTTCAAAACATGGGCCTATTCATCCCTCGGTCTTACAGCACATGTTGGTACCCTCGCTCATATTCGATTGTCTCTCAACGATGATGATCTATTAATCGCTGCGGGGTGGAACAGCGAGACTGCCAATGTTGAAGCACAAGAGCCAGATACCGAAGTCTCAGGTCCAGGAGCAAGCATAAGTCAACTACCATCAACTAAGCACCATCCGTCTTCATTCCATTCTATCGATATCGAGCTCCCTTGGTGTAAGATGCTACGGGAATTTGAGGTAAACCGGGCTAGACAACAGGGAGCCGACAGGGAGCCAACGGCGAAAGATCTGTGACAAGAAACATCCCATCTAACTGCAGCTCTCTGTGCGTTAAAGACGACTATGAAGCATGCACCATCCGCTATGAAGATGAGATGATATCCCAGAGATCATCACGCTCGAGGAGGTCGTCCATTGCGCAGGCTGAGGCTCGGGACTGGGCCTTGTCGCTTCAGGCCTTAGATTTCGAGTACAACCTACACGATGCGGAGACTTGGTCTGTGGCATCTGTACGGTCTATCAGCAGGTGGGCTGACTTTGACGATATTTCGCCTAAAAGTTGGCTCAATGAAGATCTAAGAGTCCTTATTGACGTCGATGTCCTATTTACGAATGTCCAAAAGGCCAAAGCCCATGAGCCATGACGAAACTGGGCGATCGCTCGTCCCCCCGCATGGGACGGCACAAAGCCCTGGGTGTACCCTGACATCGTAGGAACCAGTCATAATACAAGAAGGGAGCAAATGCGCAAATATGAGCTCGCAACAGAGTCAATACCTGCGCCAGTCTGGCTATGATTGAGGATGCTATCCATCTGTTACGACGGAGCTTTTCCTGCTTCTGGGCACTGCAAGGCGAAGGCGCATCTCGTGCATGAATGCGTCAATGAGCCCGGGTAGACGAGAGAAAAAGTATCACAGATTCGATGTACGCAAGGACGCCTCTTGGAAGTCTTGCTCACTTCTGAAACCAGAATATCACGGCCATTGCTTTGAAGTGGCCGCTGCAGGAACGGCACCAATGATTCGATGCAACGCCCCACCTCTAAAAGATGGCGGATCGCCTAGCGTCATGCACCGCAAACAAATACATCGCTTTGGAAATATGGAAGGAATCGACGTGGAGAACCATTCACGGTCAAGACACTTGTGGCTTTGAGACATTTTCATCCCCTTGGTAGACAAGAGGGAGCAGTTGTTTAATCCTTGGCAACTCAAAGACGAGAACCCGGTGTTTCTCAATGCTTGTGAAATGCTCATAGTTCGACTCATAGCCGGCAAAAATGTTGCAGGCGTGATCCGATTCGCGTTGCGCCACCTTCCTATAACAGCCATGTTCTAGGCCTCGAGTCTTCCATTAAAGAGACAGTTGAATCGAGAACGTTGGCTGCAATTCATGGAGGGCTAGCGAATAGATTCCCATGCTTCACCCTTACATAATATCGACCCCTGTTAGCCTCCATGTTTTCCTATTGGCGTACCAGAACTAGCCTTGAGGGAACGGTAACTCCACGATGAAGAATGCGCGAGTCGTGTCGAGATGACCCGCTTTTCTTCCTCTTCGCGGAAAAACTTTTGTGCATTT
Organism: Exophiala aquamarina CBS 119918; assembly: GCF_000709125.1. Classification (NCBI taxonomy): domain Eukaryota; kingdom Fungi; phylum Ascomycota; class Eurotiomycetes; order Chaetothyriales; family Herpotrichiellaceae; genus Exophiala; species Exophiala aquamarina. Next base: position 3,094,484 of record NW_013550585.1, read on the forward strand.
TCGATGGCCGGGTATGCATACACGTTAAACGGCGGCTCTCGCTCCATAAGTTCGCGATACCTCGTTAGGAAATTGCTCGGTATTTCGCCTCGGATGGCAGGCTTGGCTTGTGGAAGTCAACACGGGCTTCAAGGATGGAATGAGTCTATCAAGCTTCTGGTTAGCAGAGGCGCTCGCGTACCGGCAAGAATGCATCATAGTCGTTGAAGGACTCTCTAATGGCTTGGGAAACTACCTCATTTACGAGGATCATAGTTGCCAACCAAGTAGCCGTAGCGCTGAGCTAGATATGAAAGATGACTAACAGCGTGAAGAGAGCCCGAAAGCGTGATGTTACAGAGTATATTCTTCGATTCTTCCCTAACCCCCTTCTGTTGGTTAATGGACTTCTTGGCTGGGCCACTCGAGGATCTGGATGCATGACGGATGTAATGCATCATACATCGCTTAAATGCTCTTCGTATCAACCATGCAGCTGGCGATGATAACTTGAAAGCCACAAAGGATTGGTCGTTGGTAAGCGATGAAGTAAAGAGTTATAGTTATTAATATCTGTGTCATGTATGAAACAGGCCCGCTTGCTCATGCTGCCCTTGATAACCTCACCAGTGACCTTATGCAAAGACGACTACTGCCCTGTGATTCTTGACTGCCAACGATGAAGAACGACGTGACGGTTCGAATCAAATTCATATTCGACCGCTCTAGTCTCTCCTCCCAGAGGGATTATGAGCTTCAAAACTCGGAGGCGAGGTCTCACATCGCAAAAATCGTCCACACCCGAAGGAAACTCAGTCCACTACAGAAAGTGGAGACCGTTGCAATGTGAGCAAATTTGGTTCAACGCCGTCTACCATATTTGCCTTCGGAAGCTCGTAGTGACGTGACAACTTAGAAACCAAGCCTCTGCTCACCCGAGTCATGGCTGGTGCACCACGAAAGATGAAGGCGAATCTGATCTTCGACTTTCACCGTTGACGACCCACCACCTAGACCCACTTTTCAGTGTGCCTCATCCGAGGGAGGGTTCTTTCTACAGGGCTATGGATATTTGTTAGCAGCAATGTGGCTCCCCTTGCAATGCTTACTGACAGTGGTATCGAATAGGGTTTCAGTGGATCCTGCCGAGCGCCGCCCCTGCATTCGTCATTTTCAACGTCGGAAACATGTTCGCTTCTGTGAGTTGGATGGACCCAGGAGTTGGGTAAATACACCTAACGAAGCCTTTTCAAGTACTTTGCTAGTCCCGGTTGTCAGAGCGAGGCTGCTCAACACTGCATAGCCGCACTGGCATATGGCTGCCTCGAACTGCACCGTCAGGAGACCATGAGCTGGGAGTTTGATTATCGCCAGGATCAAATGAAGCACAACGGCCTTGCAATCGCCCTCCTCAAGAAAGAGATCGCTTCAAACAGTTTCACAGCACAGAGTCCCTCCACGATCAACACAATCTTTCTGTTGAGTTTCCTTGCGGTAAGATCGTAGAATTCCCTCCAAGCCTGTTCGCTCTAGATGTTGACGGCCGGCTCAGCAACTGCGGGGCGAGAGTGAAGAAAGCGCAATGCATCGCAGAACCTTGAGAAGACTCTTCAGTTCCTTGCGAGGACCAATTAAGCGCACAGATTTCGACACACGGTATGGAGAAGTGCTATTACAGTAAGTTCGTCCCCCCTGAACTTGCTAGCTGCCCTAACACCTGTTTCCAGGTTCAGTTGCTGGATGGACCTCTTGGAAGGTCGACCAAATGTGTTGGAGATCATGCCAGACGATGACAAGCAATCCGTGCTGGTTTCGCCATTTGATCGTTCTATGGTAAACAAGGGCTACGATACTGCAGCCGTTTTGCCCCGTGGGTTTCAGAACTTGGTGGATGAAGGACGTCTTTCCATGGATACCCGACGTCTCCTCGCGCGATTCTCGCACGCCTGTCGGTACGGATTGGAATCTGTGCCTAAGGCCGAACAGCACTTCCCAGATTTTGCCATGGCAAGTCCTCACGTAACTTCTGCGGAGCCGACCCTGGAGAAATGCCTAACTCTAGCCTTGATCTGCTATGCCCATATGAGATGGGCTATCGCTCCGAACTATGTGGCTGGTATCATGTGTCACACCATATCAAGGACGAAGCTATCTCTAGCCCTAGCTTTAGCTCCCAAATTTGATAGTGCTGCAGAGGTCGAATGCATGGTCTGGGTATGGATAGTGCTGATCGACTCTTACAGACTCCAGGGCTCCGTGCTTCCTACAAATGGGTTATCGTGTCTCGGGGAATTCAGATGGCATTATCCAGACTGGCACAGTTGGGCGGCGATTGAGAAAGAAATTCTGCCGCATTTCTTCTGGCGTGATGGAGACTCAGTAGCGATCAAGCACGCATGGAATCAATCTGCTGTGAGATAACTTTTCTGGAGCAGTTGTGACGGGAATTTCAGAAGCGGGGAGAGTTGGAAGGAAAGCATTTCGTTTTGAGAGCAAAGTAGCCTCAGTTGATAGAGGCAATAAGGAACGGCTGCTAGAACTGATATCCACCGGAGCAATGATGTGCAGATAGTTGAGTCCTCTTGAGGCACTAAAGGAGATTGGTCCCTTGCAGACATTCCTGCACTGTCAAACCCTCCATCCCATTGACATGTAGTAGATCATTCGGTACCAAACGTTCCATGAAAGATCTTCTGGACCGAGAGAATGCGTGTTCGAAGTATTAAGGGGAGGAAGGCATTGGAAAATGTCATCAAAACGGCCCACTGAGATAGGAGAGGGGGTGGGACATTCAGGGAGAGAGTTGGGTGACACTCTTAGATAACTTCTTAGTCAGCGAGGCTGGTCATCACGTCGATCACGATTGGCTGGCTGAATCTCAAGGTTGCTCTTTCCCCAGAAACTTGTTGCAACATGTGATGGACCATCCGCGGCGACCGCGTTCCCGCCTAACCTAGACTGTACTCAGTCTGGAATTAAAGCGCATACATCTTGAACTACATCTGTAACATCATCCGATGCAACTTGTTGCAATTAAGCCGACTTCTAGAGCAACGGACCTACTCACTCGGTCACATTGACCTGCTCAGGATGTCTTCAAAGGACTTCCCGGCGCTCACGACGAGCGACACCCGGTCTTCCATATCTGCCGTCCCAATGCATGAGGTCGAGCCAAGCCCAGTCGACGAGGAAGAACCACCAGAGTACCCGACCAACCCTGGTGACGTCGAGAAGCAATCGCTCCCATCATCTGCATACAACACGACCAACTTCCTTGGCCTCACGCCCTCGACTACACTCAAAGTCCTTTCCGCTCTCCAGAAATACGCAACCATCCCCCCCACCCTCTACCTCACCATGCACTATGCCAACACCAGCCTCATCCCTCTCCTGACTCAGTCTGCCCGAGAATCCGACAAATACCTTCTCCTTACGAGGCCGTACTACCAATCATTCCCACTCGAGCCGCTGCTCATCTTTGCTCCCATCATAACCCATGTTGCAAGCGGCCTCGCTCTAAGAATTTATCGAAGGCGCGCGAGTGCAAAGAGACACGGGGCTGAGACACACACCCAGCGCAAGAAGATTCCCTGGCCGCAACTCAGTCTTACCTCCGCATTGGGATATGCCATGTATCCCATTTTCGTATTTCACGTTCTCACACAACGCATGGTTCCCAAGAAAATCGACGGCAGTTCTGCAGGTGTGGGGCTGAGATACTTCGCTCATGGAGTCGCGCATGATCCCTGGGTCACCAACATTGGATACGCTGTCTTCGTCTCCATGGCGAGCTTCCACTTTGTCACAGGTGGGGCGAAATTCCTCAAGCTTTCCAAGGAGTACATCACCGAGGGCGGACACTCGGGACAATCGCGAAGGAAGTGGAGAGGACGGATCATCAACGGGATTTCAGCTCTCACTGCTGCTGTTTGGATCGCTGGTGGACTTGGGGTTGTTGGACGGTCAGGCAAGGGGGTCGGCTGGGAGGCATCCAACTGGGACAAAATCTACAAGGCTGTGCCCCTGATCGGCGCCACATTTTAGGACTAGCGGGATTTCATTTGGCTAGCATGTTGTATAAAGTGCTGGCACCTAACATGAGTATTGGGTCTGCTATTCTTAGAGACGGACATGTATCACAAGGAGTAAGCTGGTATCGCAGCGGAGAAGTCGCTTCATTGACGGGGTGGTGTGCTAGAGATCCAAAGAGGCCATCTCTGATCGAGCATGAAAGCCCACATCACACCACGGAGATCCCTGAAGCCTGAAGTGTCAACTCAGTAACTCTCGAACTCTGGTCTTCGGACTTTGCAATCACTGCAGTCGCGAACGCACTCAAGGGAAGAAATACAAACAATCCACCTCGTACTGGTGCACAATTCTCCGTCTGTCCGACTTCAAGGCCTCGGGGGTTGTCCTTTTGGCTAGCTCCAGCACAGTGACATGCATACATCTGATAATTCAGTCAGAGTTGTATCCATAATCGCGATTAGCATCGCTGTATTTCAAGAGGAACCCCTAAGAAAAAGAAATATGTGTCTCTGGGTTGACAAGGAACCTCGTCGTGGGTGTCGTTTATTCCACTGTCCCCAAGGGCTGCCATATCGCCCAGGAGATGGGCCATGGCGACTGCAGGTTACTGGAGAGCGAGGCGGCGCAAGCGTCAGCCTGAGTTTCACTTCATTCGTGCGTTCGCATATTGATTTGTCGGCCTGGAGTAAAAGGGGAGGGATAAAAAAGAGGGTTGACTTACAAGTTAAGATGCTGAATGGGGAGCATAAATGCTAATGAAGGGGCGCCTTTGGGTGATACCTGGTTTTCCACACCCAATGGCGGCGGTGATAGAGGTGTCGACAATGGCGTTGTTGTCGATGCCGATACTGCTGTCCCATGCATACCATTGACAACTTCGAACCTGATGTGTTTTAGAAAAGGCAGGCGGTACCGTATGGCTTGGAGACGGTCAACGAGGGACTGGGCTTCTTGCCGTGAGTGCGCCAAAAGCGACAACCTCTGCACAGAAGCAGGGGTGCATTCTACAAAGGAAACATTCATGCCGGGCCAGGTGAGCGCCAGCTCGCGGATGTTTGGTGTCACCATCAGGAGTGCTTCTAGAAATGTCGTGAATGTTGCATCTGGGGTCAAGCTGGATGAGATATGTAGTACCCGGAGGCTTTCACAGTGGTGGTCATAGATGCTCCTGAGCGTCCTCGAAGTCAGGAAGATGGGTCCAAAGCTCACTTTAGTGGCCTCCTTGATCACTAAGCGCTTTAAAGGTCGAATACGATCCAAAACGAGGTGACTTATGGATTGGATGACTTTGCCCTGGTGCCCATGACTTTGCCTCATCTGCAACCCTCTTGGGGGCCCGATGAGGCTTAGACTCTCAATCGAACCCAGCAAACTGAGGATTTCTGCTGCGCGCGCCTCATCTGTTTCTGAGAAGCCTGCTAATTGTAGTGAATGTAGCTCTCTACAGGCTGCAAGGCTGTCTAAATGGAAGGCATCGAAATCGATCCTCAATCTGTGAAGCGTTGGATACCGCGCTGTCGTCCACTCTAAGAGACCATTGACGAGTGTGCTGGATGGTACGCTTTGCCTAAGGTTGAGAGGTGGTAGAAGAGTAAATTCGGCAATGTTGGGCATCCTTGAGAGCGCGCTGGTAATTCGATTGATTTCTATCAAATAAGGGTGCTGATCGGGTGCATTAGATATGCCAACCGAGATCCTTGCAAGAAATGGTTGCATGACTTCTGCATCTACCTCTTGTAGATGAAGGCAGATATTTGTGATCATTTGCAGCAGTCCTTTCGGTCGGTTGCTCACAAAATGTATCAACTCCTCTTGAGAGCGACAGGTTAGCGGCCTGCAGAAAAAAGACTCCTTCGCTTCTCCGTATATCTGTTTGCATACGCAAATGAGACTCAAGTGGTCGCGCCACTGTAGTGCGAGCATCAATTCGTAGATATATCTTCGAGTTTCTAGGGGGATGGCAAGAAAGGGAGATGATGACTCGAGATCTGAATGGCGGGTCGTGTATGTCTAAACCCTTGTGAGTCCAACTTCTCTGCAGCTAGCGAGAGAGACTTACGATTTCCCGCTTATCCGGGGTTCCTAGTCGGAACATTCCCATTGTGATATTGCAAGAAATGAGAAGTAGTGGCCTGAACAGAAAATCGGCGATTCGTGGGTTAGAGGGTTGATTCTAGCTCTGAGTTGCAAGACAGCCTTTGTACAGGATGAGCAACAACAGTAGTTGTTTACCAGGGCGCGATTGTGCAATTCTTGGAAGAATCTGGTTTTCTTGATATCTGTGTGCTGTACGGGTTGGTCACAATGGGCGGGAAATCAAGTACTGAAGCATCTCGCGGAAAGTCATACGATGCTGTTGTCCCCAGCTGTATCTAAATCCGGCAGGCTGGCTCCAGATCACACTGTTCTCTCAGAACAACAGCCATGTGTTGTACTCGCAGAAGAAAGGACAAAGGCAATCTCTGCACACCAAGAGTATGTGGACACGAGAGTGTTGTGATTCCACAGGCCGCACCTGTCTCAAGATCGTGGGCCCTGATTCTGTGGCGGTGAGGATCAAGATCGCTCCTGAAAGGAGTACACCACCACAAGCGCTAACCGTGTGGCAATGAAGGGATTACAACCCAGTTGATCAGCCCACGTTAGACAGGGCCGATGATCTCCTAGAAAATCATGCGCATCTCAGCAGGGACAATACTAGTGGACGAAAACCGGCGAAGGCAAGGCTAGCCGAAACAGCTCTCATGTTGTCATCAAAGCAGGAGCCCACTATCTTGGGCAGGCCGAAATGAGGCTCGCCGTGACGGTCGGGCGATTTGCCTCCAACGACATTCAGGCAAGTTTTGCAAACCCAGGTTTGCAGATGGAGATCTGATGTTTCGCTTGGCCATCAACTTCGAGTGACCCAAAACCATTGGAATCTCGGATCGGGACATGGATGCGCGTTTAAGCGATGCAGCCTTGTTGACAACCCCTGTTCAAAGTAGCTGGGCAACTTCGTAAATGGTGGCCTAAAGGAGATAGTGGCTGCATGTTGAGGTCCACACGTCGAGCCCTGATCACTCTGCTGCACCTCCAGGAACCTATTGGGGAGAGCCGCAGGGGAACTCCATCTAGTCTTGTAGATGTCCAGAGGAAAATTGATGATGTGACAATGATTGCTCCTGCTCAGACCCAGATACGCCAGAGATCACTCCATACCGAGTGCACTTGACGATCTAGTGAAAATCGACGGATCAGATATGTGGACCAGGAGAATGGCTTGGACAGAGGCGAGGACCTTGTTGGGAGCACTACCTCCGTACTGCAGATGGAATACTCTAGGGAGTAAGAATCGACATATGCGGGGATCTCCAATGGTTGGTACATGTCAATTTCAGGTACTCCGTACTCACGGCGCAACCAAGGATACAGTCGTTGGGCCTTGATCAACAGATTGGCGGTATTAGCTGGGACTCAGTCCGGTCAGCCAGCAAAGGTGGTTGTGTGGATTTACGATTGAGGATAAGAAAAGTCACGAGTAGGAAAGTGGGAAACAAAAGGCGCCGCGGTCCTATCGCCAGCGTCAAATCAGCAGGAGCGAGGCAATGACAGGTCAAGGCAAGAGCCCAATCCGGGAATGAACGAACACAATATCATCAACAGAACAGCTGAAATGGCGGCGGCCAAATTCAATGCGTTTGGATGAGGCTAGGACTCTAGGACTCCAGCTGTGCGTGTCGGAGTCCTACTGACAGGAGAAGGCCTGGACCTAAACGCCTTTCTTGAAGCCCAGGAGACGGAGCGTGGCCATCAGCCACCGACAGGGACAGAAACCGACATATAACACCATCAGTCCGGATTGGGTGTTAGTTGGTGCTTAGAATACCATATCCCATGTGATGCCCGACCCACGCGTGTGTGAAGTTGCCGTGTACATGGACATTCAGGTCATCTTGGAATCCTGACGCTCCATGTGGTTGCCACTTTTTCTGCGACGAGACACGAACCTTGTGAAACCAACCTCTGGTACGCAAGTAGACGAAACTGATGCTCACGAGTCCAATCCGAATCCCTGATCCGACCATTTTGCAATCAATACATGTCTCGACCATCTCGGTTTCTCTGTGACCACGGCGTTTGTCGCCGTGGCAGTTTGGCAATCCTCTCCCTTTAGATCCCCATCCTTCTACGCATGCTGGCAAGCTTCTGTTTTGGGATCTTGCAGCCTAGGGACGTTTGTTATCGACGCTTTAGACACGGAGCAGAGTATACTAGATGCGTGTGGCGCCTGTCGTCTTGGAAGGCCTTGCAACACCAGACACTACGTGATGGGCACTGCAAGCGGAGATATACTCCCTTGCCACCCTCAGAGAACGGTGCCGCATGGCCTTCTGGGATTGAGACCACGTCACTCTTCGGTTTATGCAGTACATCAGGGTTTGAAGCTGAAACTAATATATTCCTGCGGCCACGTTGCAGCCTCCATGCATATGACCATTCCCCACCGGCTCCAGCCTCCGAGTTGAAGAAACGCTTGCGCTAATACATACATCCACAATTCTTTTGAGAGCCGAAAGTCCCTTGTAGTCAAGGCCCGGTCCATTACACCTTCAGGAGTTTGGCAGCATAGTTGGTGATAGTGTCGATCTGAGGAAAGCTCATTTCCTCAAGCTTTTGGGCATAGGGAGTCGGCACCTCCGCACCCGTCACTCGCCCAGGGGGTGCTTGTAGATAATCGAATCCATACTCGACCGCCAGTGCGAGAATCTCCGAGGCCACTCCGAACGCAGGGAATCCCGACTCAACGGCGAGTAAATGGCCCGTCTTCTGGACTGATTTGATGATGGCCTCCACATCCATTGGCTTGATAGACCGGAGGTTGATGACCTCTGCATCCACGCCGTACTTCTTCTTCAACACTTCCGCGGCCTCGAGGGACTGGCCAACACATCGGGAGAGGGTGACAATGGTGAGATCTTTGCCCGGTCGCTCGATCTTCGCCTTGCCAAACGGGATTACGAAATCGTTCTTTTGAGCCTCTGCACTCATGGGGAAGGATTGACCGTAAAGAAGTCTGGCTGTGTTAGCATGATGCCCTGAGAATTGATGACCAGCTACTCACTCGTTTTCCAACACGACTACAGGGTTGGGGTCGCGAATAGCAGCTTTGAGAAGGCCCTTGGCATCCTCTGCGCTCCAGGGTGTCACGACTTTCAAACCAGGGATGCTGCCATACCAGGCCGAATAGTCTTGTGAATGCTGTGCAGCAACACCAGCGGCGAAACCATTCGGTCCGCGGAAAACAATTGGGCATGGCTGAATGCCACCGGACATGTAGTGCGTCTTTGCTGCGGAGTTGATAATTTGATCGATGGCTTGCATTGCAAAGTTGAAGGTCATAAACCTAAGACCAGTGTCAGCAGGGAGCCTGGTGCAAAATCCTCACAGCTACGTACTCGCACACAGGATGGAGACCTGCTAGTGCAGCACCGACAGCCAAGCCGCAGAAGCCGGACTCGGTGATGGGGGTGTCAATGACTCGCTTAGGACCAAATCGGTCGAGCAAACCTTTGGTGACCTTGTATGCGCCTGCAACAGACTGTAAGTGTATGCTTTTCTCTGCACTGGAAAGAGCCACTCCCACCATTGTATTGAGCGACCTCTTCTCCTAGAATGAACACCTTATCGTCTTGCTCGAGCTCTTCGGCAAGGGCTTCGTTGAGAGCATCACGGACAGTAAATGTCTGGTTGGATTCCGAAGCATAGCTCCTTACTGAGGGGATGGAGGCTGGTGCAACTCTCCTAAAGGAAGGTCTTATAGAGGATGACACAGTAGTTCGCTGTGACAACAGTCTTCTTGCAGGACGGAACAGTCTTGATGCAGACATGGTGAAGGGAAAGGCGTTGAATGGAGGATTATTATTTGGGACCAGGGGAATTGTAAAACCCGCAGAGAAGAAGTGCTTGAGAAGCACGTCTGCAGGTCCTTAGTAAGGAATGGCTAAGTCGGTCCCGACAAAGAAATCCAAGCCAGACGGAAATACTATGATTGCAGTAGGGAATGGAAATGTAAATGTCGAGGTCGTGCTCAGTCAAGCTCACGGCGTGTTGGGACGAAGCTCGCTGTTGGTGTCCAACAATACCGATGCTCCTCAATTTATTTGGAGCTAGTCTAGATGGGGCCTGCTCCAGCTCGGAACAATAAGCTCAAGTTGTTTATCCGCCTCCTTGAGGTTTGCCAAGATATACGGCGGATTCTAGCTCCGCATTGTGCTGTTGAATAAATTGACGTCCCGGTCCTCCGTAGCTTGAGGGAAGGTCGTGCTTGGGGCAATCCCGATTTGCACGCTAGAAACTCGGGGGAGGGAGTCTGGTCAAAGAAAGCAGAAGTTGGAGAGTCTGGCGAGGTCCCGGCGCCGAGGTCAGACTCAGCAGCGCCTCATGGTTTTGCCCAAAGGGACAAGAGCGGTTATTCACGAACCTGATTGAGAAAAGTAATTAAGAACAGGCCAGTCCATCCAACCTCTTGTCTATTAATTTCACATGTTTGGTGTTCCGTTCAAGCGACTGATACCGCGCCCCCCCTCGCGCACCAGCACGCATTGCACTACCTGCAGAACCACCTGCATCACCATCTGCAGCAGCAAAATTGGCAGGAGCTCCGGACGGTCGCTCCTTCACCGTTGTTCCTCCTCGAAATCATCGTCACTGCCTCTTCGCCAATCAACAACACTTCCATCCCCCGCGCTGGCGCCCACAAATTCTTCACCTCCCCTCCTCTCTTCAACACTTCTTCCTCAGTCCGCAAAAATAGCTTCCCAACGTTCTGAAGCTATTGCCAGACATCTTTGTACCTCCGCCTCCGCCGCCTCCTCCTCACAGTCTTCAACCATGTCTTACGGAAAGCCGTCTGAGTATCATCCTCGCAAGGTTGGTGCTCTGCACACCAACGAATTCAGAACCTACATCGAGAAGGATGGCGTCCCTGTCTCTCCCTTCCATGACATTCCTCTCTATGCCAATGAGCAACAGACAATCTTGAACATGGTTGTCGAAATCCCCCGCTGGTCCAACGCAAAGCTTGAAATCTCCAAAGAAGAATTCCTGTAAGACTGCCCCGCCTACCGGCCTTCCTTGTGACAATCACATTCTGATAGAGAACGTTCCAGGAACCCCATCAAACAGGATGTGAAGAAGGGCAAGCTTCGATTCGTCCGCAACTGCTTTCCCCACAAGGGCTACCTCTGGAACTATGGCGCATTCCCCAAAGTGAGCAAGACAGCCAAAATATACCGATCATAAATAACCATGAGACTTTAGACCTGGGAAGACCCTAATGTCATTCACCCCGAGACCAAGGCCAAAGGTGACAACGATCCACTCGATGTTTGCGAGATCGGTGAATTGGTTGGCTACACTGGTCAAATCAAACAAGTCAAGGTTCTCGGCGTTATGGCTCTTCTAGACGAGGAAGAGACCGATTGGAAGATCATTGTCATCGATGTAAGTCATTTCGACAACCGATGCCCGAGAAACTCTAACACCTTTCGTTTCTCCAGGTCAATGATCCTCTTGCACCCAAGCTCAACGACATCGAGGATGTTGAACGTCACCTTCCAGGCCTTCTCCGAGCCACAAATGAGTGGTTCCGTATCTATAAGATCCCAGACGGAAAGCCAGAGAACCAGTTCGCTTTCAGCGGAGAGTGCAAGAACAAGAAGTATGCCGAGGAAATCATCCGGGAATGTAGTGATGCTTGGGAGCGTTTGATTACCGGGAAGCAACAACGCGGTGATCTCAGCCTAGCAAATGTCACCAACCAGTCTTCTCCAGACCGTGTCGACCAAAGCGCTCTGTCCAAGATTCCTCGAGGCGACAACTCTCCTCCCGCACCTATTGACGGTACTGTGGATAAGTGGTTCTTCATCTCTGGTGCGGCCGTCTAATCGATCAATACGAGAAGCTTTGTAACTGATATCATCCAGGAGCTGGAGCCACCTCTACTGATTACATCAAATGAAGTTATGAATTGGGGAAGAATATCCGCTCCCGACAGCGATGAGATAGACAAAAGGCAACCACTCTTGTAGGTAGTGAACTAGACAAATGATGAGCGTTTGCTTCTAGACGGACAAAGTGTTCATACCAAATCTCCGCCTTTCCATGATGGAGAGTGTCGACGGCACCCTCGGGCGGCTGAAGCACAAGATCCCATCCCGGAAAATCCTTGAGGATATTCCACAGGAATGCTAAGTTTCTTGAAATCATGCATATTGCTCAGTAGATATCTACATCGACAACGGGCACAGGCGGTGACAACGAGGCCCGAGGATATCCCTCCAAGAATCCCTTTTAGAGCCTTGTGCTGCATAGATATACAATCATGAACATGACGAACAATGCATGAAATTTGAGCCCCAGCCAGTTCATCATCATCATTACTGTACACTGCAAGACATGTAAACTCTCAGCCGCGCCAAGCCTCGATGTGGATGGAAATCCAGCCAAACGTCACCCGCCGATCATTCACTCCCGCCGCGCAATAGTATTGCTAACCCCCCTTATACCTCAAAGACGCTCCAATTGAGACCACGCGCAAGTAGTGTATGTAGGGGTCTCAAACTCTTCTGTCTGTCTACAAGAAGCACCTTCGACATCAGGCGCAACCCAAACCCCCCCCAAGGAGGACAACCCCCCTGGCATCCAGCATCCAGCATCAGCATCTGCGGTCCAGCCTCGTCGACATCACGCGCCTGTTCCCGGGATTCCTTCACCTCCTCGTCCCGCCAGTCCAGCCGGAAGATCTCCTGGGTCCATCATGGCCACCCGCCGGCCCGCAGCACAGCAGGGCGAGAAGACCATCGCGGAGGCTCAGGGCGGGCCGTCCACTGCAGACATGTCCTCAGACACGACGCCCGCGGTGCCAGCGTGAGTTCTCCCTGCCCCTTCGCCCCTCACGCAGATTCAATGACTGCAGTGGGTGAGCGGTGTTTGGCCGTTTCGGATGCGGTCCTGGAGGGAGAGGGGAGAAAAGGACGAGGAGGCTCCCCATCTCCATCTGCATCCCCATTCTTTCATCGCCGTACCCCTTTTGTCCTCATGAAGAATCTAACGTCGGGATGCTATTTCCCCTCTCACAATTAGGCACGTCATCTACAAGCTCCTTTTCTTCACGGCGGCCATGGTCTGCGTACCGCTCGGCTCCTACTTCTTCACGTTGAGTTTTGTCTTTCGAGGTTCGTTAAAGATAGCCCTTTGTTGCACCTGTGCCCCTCTGGCCCATGAATCCTCACTCACACACATATACATGCACTTGATGTCCTTAAACTAAAGACCAACGTGGGGCTCGATAGGAAACGCATCCTATGCAGGAGGGTTTGCTGCTGTAATGGCGAATGTGGTCCTCATCGGTTACATTATCGCCGCGGTCAAAGAAGACCAGTCGGACAAGATCGAGGAGAAACGGAAAAAGGGCCAATAGTACGGTGTGTACTGAAGGTGGTCTGGGACTAGCGGGAGAAAAGCTGCATTATCTCTCTTGAGGCATTACATATGGGAGTTCTCTGGAATGCAATGGAAAGGGCTTTGGAATTCGGTGCGTCGGTTCCTTTCGGATCCGTAAACGAATGCAGTCTTCTACTTGCTACAAAATATCGCAAGTTGTCCGCGAAACCCATCTAGCAATCGACACCTGGCCATTTGCTGCAAAATTGGTCCTATCAGCTCTGCAATCTCTCGTCATTTCCATTATAGACCGCTACCAATGCAGGTAACCGAGTCCACTCCCAAATCCGCGTCATTACATCAAACATTAATCGTCAAGAAGTACCATCTGAGAGAAAGTCTTATACTTTGGCAAATCCGGGTTACCATGCTGCCAAGAAAGTGATCGGAGGTCCCAATTTTTGATGTGCCCCGAATACGCCGAGTATGCAGTTCGATTCTGGTCCAGCTCTTGCCCATGTGACAATTAGGTTTCCCGGCGACTGAATCGGCGTTTGATCCAGCTCTGCCTCTTTGCCGGCGGAGTCGGTCTGTCATCATTTCCATTAGTGTCTCCGCCGAATTGCGAAGCATTGAGGTTTATAGGCTGCCGGCCGTTCTGAAGGGGGTAGGCATTTGCAGGTGGTAAAGGTGCCTGGACAGCGTCCGGACCGTAGGGACCATCATGCATGATTTGCGGGGAAAAGGGTTTTGTCGGTGCGAATTGGTTGAACTTGATATCGTTGGCGTATGGGTTCTCGGCACTAAAGTCATCGGGTTTCCGAAGTTGATGGAGTTGATCGAAAGAGCTATTTTGAGAACTTGGGTTTGTGGATTTACTGTACTCGTCAGAACCTGAAGTCATCGTCTCGTACGAGTGCTGGTATGAATGAGCAGACATGGGGCTGTGGTTGTTCTGGCCGTTCGCAAGCTGTCCATTTTGGTAGCCATTCGAATTGGCATGAGGATGTGAGATCTGGTAGGCATTTTGGTAGGCATTTTGATATCCGTTTTGCATCCCATAATCCGGATTGGACTGTTGGCGCATGCCTCGGCCATACACCTGAGCAGAGCCAGGCTCTTCTTCGACAGAACTTTGTGGTCCAAATCCGTAGGATCCGCTGCGATAGTAACCTCCGCCTGGCGTGGGTCGTGAACGCTGGGGTGAGTATCCGTTGTCTAAGGAAAAGTTAGTACATGACCTGGCCTGGATGACTTGATCATGCTCACTTGAATAGTAGCTTCCCCGACGATTCATGTCACTATTCCAACCGATTTGGGAGGGCGGCCTGCTGTTGAGGGAGGAGCGTCGCGAAGTTGTGCCTTCGGCAGCTGCATTAAATGCTCGAATAGTGTCCAGTGGTCTCTCCATTCGGCTACGAGTAGGATTGGACCGATCCGGGTCAGCTGCGTTCGATGTCAGTCCTCATGTTCTGTTTTGGCTTCGAGTGGGAGAGGCTCACTTATCACGTTGCCTTCAACATCCTTGTGCATCATCAGCCGCAAATCGTCCACTGTGGACGCTTCCTGTGCTTGCTCCGCTGAAGAACTGGTTAGCAACGTGTTCTCCGCTGACCGAGAAGTGACCAACCTGGAGTTGCCTCGTTTAATGCCCTCGACGGGTCTGCTTTGGTATTCAATCTCTTCTTGTCTTTGGCACTCTCTGTCAACTCGAGCCTGTGGCCGGAGGAGCTGCTTCGGCGGGAACGTTGCGAAGTATAGCTGACAGAGGTCTGTGCCCTTGGACGGGTCTCTTGGGGTTGGGGCGA
Source organism: Exophiala aquamarina CBS 119918 (assembly GCF_000709125.1). NCBI lineage: Eukaryota > Fungi > Ascomycota > Eurotiomycetes > Chaetothyriales > Herpotrichiellaceae > Exophiala > Exophiala aquamarina. Next base: position 3,109,729 of record NW_013550585.1, read on the forward strand.
GATTGGAGACATGGTTGTCATGGCAGTCATGGAACTTGGTACCGACAATGGCAATTGTACGGTGGAGACTGATAGATTGCGGTCGATAGATTGCGGTCCAGATAAAGGACCCTAACTACCAAGTATTTGAGCAAGAGATACCAGATCTCCGAGCCTTGATGTAAAGTTGAGTGTTGTCAAGCAAGCGCTGGTCTGGTGGAATTTGAGATGTTGAACAGAGACAAACGAGAGTGAGCTTTGACGGAGTGACAAAATTGTGCAACGCACGTATCGATCTCTGGAATTCTGAAGAGAGCACCCGAGTGGAACTCAACGACGTGCCAGAGGCGCCAGTGGTGTCAGTGTTATGATGGTTCGGGTGGCGGGGGGATGACAGGGATGATAATGGTGGTGAGGGCTTGTTTCAGGACAGACAGACAGGGGTAGGAGGCGCAGTGCGAGATGGCGATAGTAAATGGGGTATTTCTGGTCGATGATCGTGCCGTCCAAACTATTATTGAATCTGAAGCCGACCCAGGACAAAGAAGGAAGGAATGTGGAATGGATCAACAACGGGCAGGCAGGGACGACTTGAAGTCTGTCGGTCGGGACGTGGGTGACGGTGTTGGGAACTTGGGACTGGATGATTGCGCGGCTTGAAACAAATGCCTTGAATAAGAAAGAAGAAGAGGTGCAAAGCCACGTTATCAGTTGGTGGACTGCTCCCTGTGGTGATAATATTAACTAGTAGTGATGACGAAGAAGACGTTCATGTCGTAGACTCGTAGTCGGTACGATAATGAAAATGCTGCATATCTCGCAGTGGACTGGGGATGGCACTGGCTAATAATGGCAGGTACGAGTATGATCCGCGTAGGTACTGCGAATTAGGAATTGGGGGAAGGAGCCATGCAGAAAATGAAGGCGCGGCCCCAACACGAGCGAAAACGCCGATGGATCTAAGCCCCTTCAGAACTAGCCCACCAACATGGCTGCAGCGGCCTGCGTCCCTCAGCTCCCATCCACTCACCCGTCCTCGCCTCCCACAATTGACGACCTCTTTTCTTGATTTTTGGACCTTCCTGCGACGCACGTTCCTCTTCATGGTAAACGATGCATTAACCTTGAATGCTATGGGTGGCTACCCTGGTTCAAACAGATTTTCCGCCTCTTGGATACCGAGTATCCGTATATTCGCAATCCAAGTGGTGACTCCACGCCCGTGGCTATCCAAGCATCCGTCTGGCTGTGTTGGAAATCTCATCCAGGCCAACCCAGCACTAATTAATCCACATACTCCGTATGGAGTACAATTCAGCACACGTTGCATAAAAGGTAACTCTTGTGGCCTTGTTCGTTCTGACGCCTCTGAGACCGCAAATCTTTTCCAGCAAATCCGAGTCCTCACTGGCGAGCTTCAAGACACGATCGACCGCCGAGTCTGTCTATCCACAAATTGATCACCTATGGATAATTGGGGACTCCTCCTGTCTGTAACTAGATGTGATTCTTTCTCTGTTTCAGCATTTCTCCCAGCTTTTGATGAGAGACCTTATATGGGCCCGGAGACGCGCGGCCCAACACATACCCATCAGAGCTTCACTGGTGCATCATGACAAGCATTTTTCTCTCCTCTGCACCCATGCTCGATGCTCTGTGCTCGCTACGCGAAAAAGGAGGGTACGTAGCTGTCTCCAAACAAAAGCCGGCCCACCCAACCACCATGCCGTCAGTTTCCTTATCCTTGTGGCGCTATCTACGGGGATCCACCCGTCCCTCTACTCGGATGCCAGCTTATCATAACCTCCGACTCGCTAACTGCTGCGTGGCTACATCATCGATTTGAGACAATAGTGGCACTTCCGTAACTTTGTTTTGAGTAATATTTCCATGGCATTTTCGAATGCCGCCTTTCACATGGATATTTTCTGCCGCTCAAAACTAGTTGAGACTATCAGTTAGCAGCATGATTGTCCTCCGTATTGAGTGTGTGTCTCTTGGAATGGATACCGAACCATGGAGCACGACGTCAGAATACGAGAGGAGTAGATTCCAGCAGTGTTCCGTACACCGTTGGACGTTCTACAGAGACCATTACCAGGCCCTCCATGTGTCCCTGTTCCTAGTCCGGACTTGCTTATCCTCGGTCCTCCAGCTCTCAGCCTCTTACTCGTAGCTGTCAACAATCCATGCTGCGTGTACTTACTGTCTCGAACGAGCGCTCGTATGCATGGCCCGGCCTCCGGAAGAGAGAAACGGTGTAATAATCGTTCCCGCTCTCAGGTTTGTTGACGAAAAGTGGTGGGAGCCATGTTGCTTGGACATCTTGAGAATTTCAGTGCTGTCAGTGCACCAGCCACACCAGAGGGTCCCGACTCTTGACAAACGCTCGGAGAGAAACGCCACCATCACGCCACAATGCGGAGGGGCCGGCGCCCAGGTACCAACACTCGTATGTACGAGGTATTCCGTTACCTGTACGACTAGCGAAGCACCCGGGGGACCCATGTGAGCGCCAGTATTTCCTGTCAACAGCACAGACATAACATCTACGAGGTACCCTGGTGGGATTTTGAGGAGCTATTGAATTCAATTGCTCTCTTTTGATACTAATTGTTCCACAGGTTTCTGAACAGGGGGAACGCTCGTTGAAAGCGTCGCTGCCACTTCTGTCGGCCTTTGCCGTTTGTGATTTACTTGCGAGAACTACCGCTCTGCAGCCCTTAACGGTGTTGAACCTCCTTGGTCAGGGAATTCCTGTGAGATCGCGCGTCAAGCATGTCAATGGATGGTTGACTTACTGCGCCCGAGAATAAGATGATGGATGTTACAAGGGTTGTGCAGGGCTCCTCTTTCACATTTAACCTGCATGTTCAAATCACGAGGGTTATGATGTCCAGCTCCAACCCAGCAGAACTTGGGCCAAGCAACGGAATCTAAGATCAATCGAGCCCAAAGACTATTGCGAATCGGCCGTCATCCTCGAAAATTATTTGTTACCTTGGATGAATCGTACCGATCGCACGAAGTGGAAATATCCGAAGAGCTGTCAGGAGCATCTGTTGATATATACTACATTGTCGAGACAATATCACACTCTTCTTTGGTTCTTTCCCCCAAACAAGGTTCCGTCGCAGAGGGCCTCGATTGCTTGGATCTATCTCAAAATTCAGGTAGGTACCGAATGTCACTCGCCACAGACGCAGTCAGTAAAGGATACCCTCAAGGAAGAGAGTTCTGGTCGGCTGAGCTGGCCTCTTTTGCATTACTCTACATGAGCTAGACACCCTCCACGGCCCGGAAAAGTGCCACCGAAGCGCCCAGAAACAGCCTCCGAATCGTTGCAAGCGTCAAAGGAAGGCCTCTGGAATCATCCCACCCCGAAGAATTCCCTTCAGTGGCCCCTCTTTTATACGGGAGGTATCTAAACACTGGTGCAACCAGGATATGTACATGGTTGATGTGGATATCCGCTTGCCCGATTCCAAGGGTTTCTCAGGCGAGTGAGTGTAGAACGAAGCCATGCTGGCAGAGCTAGATACCTTGGAGATCAGGGTAAGTGGTTCGTGACCTACGGCTGTGTGGTGTTCCTGGGAACAACACCGTTCAGCCACACGCAAATAGCAAAGGTGAGTTCAGTCCTGTCCCATGAATCTGGTCAGAAGAACGGATCAGCCAAGAGTGCAGATGGACCCCGTTCCTTTTGAACGAAAAGTGAGTGTATCATGGGTCCATGCTAGGTACGAGACACGCACAGACTTTCCCTCATGAGCAGCGTTTGTCCAACACTCCCACGCCGTCGATCCCGGAGATCCAGTGCTCGGTTTCATTTCTCCCGGCTTGAAAGAGAAGCATGCGAAAATCAAAATGAAGAGCGAAGGGGTGATGGGTAATAAGAAACTCATGTCGAATATGCCATCGTGCAAGTTCATTTTTCGTGAGACGATTTGCGACCGCCGTCACACTGCAAAGATGCCAAACGTCGACATTCCGCCCTCTAGGCATATATAGCTGTATCTATCAGCTGTATCTATCGCTTGTCAGGCGAGTGCCTAACGGAGCATGAGAGCAAAGGCCGATAAACGTTTCCCCGAAGCGTGATTGACTACATAGACAATCCTCCAGAGCGGCCATTTGTCCACGGCCACTGGCTCCATGCAATCGTGTGCCCACTGGAAAAGCACTCTTTTCTCTCGCATCGGGAATTCGGGGTAGCGCTATCAAGCGAATTGGTGCAGGGCATACGGATCACTATGATTTACTGGTTCTAGGCTTTTGCTGGATATATACCCCTTGGCGTCGAGGAATATGAATATCTTGTTTAGTATCTTCTTACAACACACGGCCCAATCCCCTGGCTCTGAGCTCTTGAACTGGTGCTAGACACTTGAGGCTGCGATATCATCCGATCCCAACATCGACTACAGGCTTAAATGGGGTGAGTTTCCGGAACGACTGCACGTCATATCATACCCTTGTATTTTATCTGTAGCGCACGGGAAGCAAAGGTAATGGCTCTATCGGAGAAAAAGAAAAGGCGCTGTCAACGGGGGCTCGTCGTATCCATTTCTTGAGCCAAATTCCTGGAAGAACAAATTCTAGGTCCAACCGCTCCCAACAGGCGTCTTCGACTTTACTTTCGGTCTTATGCATATTCACGTGAATTGACATTCTGGTGCTCTCTGACGCTGGATCTGAGTATATAGTGAAGTTCAGAGGTCTTCTGAACAGCGACTTGGCACAAGCTCCATAATTCGGTGCGTTCTTGTCAGCAGTCCAACTCTTCTTTCCTTATCGTGCTCTCTCCAAGCAACTGAGCTCACCGTCCAGCTTTTCGAGCACCTGCCGAAAGTTGAGGATGGAATCGAGGAGGGATCGCGCTTGCTTCCGTGGGTTCGCTACCCTGTGCAAATCGGTCTACAATTTGTTGGGTGTAGAGGCGGTATTCCATGAGTAACCACCAGCGTCGCTGAATTTGTATCCGTAAGAGGCAGTAAAGTCATCAAGAACAGCAGGACCACGAGACCCTATCACAATTTGTTAGTCAATGCTACTTTGGAGTGAACTAGCTAGATGGACATACCGTAAGGATATTCCATCGGAACAATCTCTTTCTTTTCATCCAAGTAGTGAAGAAGGGGCGAGAAGATTCTCCAGGAAGCATCCAATTCGTCGTCACGAACGAAGTTGGAGTGGTCTCCCTTCATGGCATCAAGAACTAAACTCTCGTACGCCTCTGGGATCTTCAGATCGGAGAAGCGACGGCGGTATGTGAGATCAAGTTCGGTAACGACGGTTTGCATCGACAAACCGGGGAGTTTCGAGTTCATCTTCAGATAGACCGACTCGTTGGGCTGAATACGGATAACGAGTTCGTTTCGAGGGATATCTTTGAAGATACCAGATGTAACATCCTTGAACTGGATACGGATCTCCGTCTTTTGCTCGTTCAGAGCTTTGCCTGCCTTCAGGATGAATGGGACACCGTCCCACCTCTCGTTTTTGATGAATGCTACCATCGCACAGAATGTGGGACATCTGGAGTCTTTGGGCACTGTGTCATCTTCCTTGTATGCAGGCTTGGTACCATCCAAGGACTTGCCGTATTGTCCGATGATGACGTTCTTGGGCTCGATTTTAGGAATCCCACGGAGAACCCTAACCTTCTCATCGCGAATGTCCTCGGCAGAGAAGGAGATCGGACGTTCCATAGCGAGGAGAGTCAGGACTTGTAGCAAGTGATTTTGCATTACATCACGAATGATGCCGAATTCATCGAAGTAGCCGCCTCGTCCTTCGGTACCAAAAGGCTCTTTGAACGTGATTTGAACACTGTCGATGTGATTGCGGTTCCAGGTTGCACCCAGGAACTCATTGCCAAACCTGAGGATGAGTAAGTTCTTCACCATTTCCTTTCCGAGGTAATGGTCGATACGGAAGATCTCCTCTTCCTTCCAGTCAGGCTCAAGGCTGCACATGATCAGTTAGCGAGTGTTCTTTCTACTGGAACTAAGGGAAACTAAGGGAGCGGGTCGATCGCTTACGCCTTTTGTAGCTGCCTTGAGCTATCCAAGTCTTTACCGAATGGTTTCTCGATAATGATTCGAGCAATGCCGTTCGGGGGATAGCAATTGCGCTTGAGATGTTGGGAGACTGGAATGAAGACGCTGGGAGGCAACGCCATGTAGAAGACTCTGTGGCCCTCCTTACGATTCTTCTCAATTTCCTTGATATGCTGGTCAAGCTTTTGGAAGGGCTCATCTTGGTCATATTGTCCAGAGAGATATGTGCAAATGGAGCAGAATTGGTCCAGCTGCTCTTCCACCTCTTTAGTTGGGGTCTTTATGTATGATCTGACCCTCTTGAGATATTCAGTATGATCCATTTTAGTACGGGCATATCCGATGATCTTGATGTCTTGTGGGAGGAATTTGTTTCGGTACTAGTTGTTCGTATTTGGTAAGCAAATCGAAATTGCGGTGCGGAAAGGTGTTGACATCTTACCAGGCCAAACAATGCAGGAAATGTCTTCTTCTTTGCAAGATCACCTGAAGCACCCAGGACGACTATGACAGTGTTCTCCTTGAGCTCAACAGTTCTGTGGATTTCACCCCGTCAGCCATCATATTCTGGTCGAGGTCGTGGGGGGATGGGGTAGATAGTGCCGCGGAGTTAAGGAATGCATTGGCGCTCACCCAGCGTTCTCAGGCTCTTCGGGACGGAGGAGGGTGTCCGCCATGTTGGATGGTGTATTCTGATGAGGAATATGAAGAAGGATGGACAGGAAGGTGAAGAGAAGGAAGACGAGGGAAGTGACAGTTGAGCACAATGACAAAGCTTTGGGGGGAGGAAATATGATTATTTGCGGCGATCAATGCAAAAGAATGGTGGGGCAGCAGCCGAGTGATGAGATGGGAAATCGGCCCTGCAGTGGGTAGGGGCCTTGGTTAGGACGGCAGGACCCAGGACGTAGGAGCCGTGGGAAGGGGCCTGGGAGGTGGCGGGAGGGCAGGTACGACGGCAGAGTACTCGGTGCAGGTGAGGTGGTAGTGCCTGCCTCCGAAGCAGTGGGCGCGGTGAAGAATTTGGCGTGGTTCTTAATCAATAGACCCGGCCTTTTCGGACCTAATCTCGCCCGCAAGCCAGGAGCAATTCCTTGGGTTTCCTCTGGGATCTTGGACTTCAGGCTGGGTGTATCTGCTGTCACAGCAGTCGCCGATCTGTTTCAAGACCGGACTGCGAAACAAGTGGAAGGAAGTGTTCCCAGGTAAGTGAGGGGGAAGAAGAAGTGATGGATCTGTTGCATTACCAAGTCCTCTGGAACAAATCCCTATCAACAATCTTATATCAGTGCCGCGGAGGGAGATGCGGTCCAAACTGTCGTCACTCTAATCACTAAGCAATCGTGCCTGGAGTGGGATTCTTCGTATGTAACTTAGCCTATCGTATCTGCATTGCATTGCCAGCGGAATCATCGGCTCCATGAATTGCCCCCCCCCGACGGCTGGGTTGCCTGTCTATTTAAGGGCGCCGTGCTTCGTCATTCGCAGGCTCTTATGTAATCTGTCTAATTCTGCAAATGCAAGCCTTCATCGCGCTCGATCGTTTTCAAAAACTACGAGGCATTGTCCACCCTGTTCACAGAGCTTCACCACTCCGTCCACCCTGGTCTCTTACATGGAGAGAAGCGCTACCTTGTACGGAGCACTCAAACAGGTATTAATTCCGGGTTTCGGAGTTAGCGCCAGGAAAGAAGGTGCAGACGTCCACACCGACATCATGACAGGACTTATGTTTTGTACTATTTTCTTGGACGTCTGCCTTAAAAGGTGAGATTATGGCGGAAGACAAATACATGGGACCTTCACACTCGGGTCCTTGTAGAACCAGGCGCTCAGGGCAGAGCAAGCCTGAAGAAGTCTAGAATCACCAGCACTCACCAAGAATCTGTTCCTAAATCACTTGGAAAGTTGTCCTCGTTCTAGACTAATCAATGGTGAACGATAATATTCCGTAGTATACCTAGGCTCAGTACAGTGCCGCGGTACGGCTAGACGAAGTTCGACAATCGGTGTCTGGCCTCCCGGTCTGCGAGTATGGTCAAGGTGCACTGGATTGATATGCGAATTTCTCCGGACCTGGATAATTAAGTCGTACCTCGGCCAGAAACGATGAATCAGAGCGTTCGGATCTGGACCAACCCTACCTATTTTAGGCGAAGTTCTGACGCAGGAAAGAATACGTACTTAGTGGGTACAGTAGTCCTTTGTATGAAGTAGTTGGAAGCAGGCACCGAGGATATAATAGGAATTGTTATACAGTCTATTTGATCCCAATAGGCTGATTCTGACCTACCTGGATCGTCCAATACAGGATGTACCTTTCTTTTGATGTATAAGATATATTAGGATTTGTTGAGATTTCCCAGTTGGTCGGATCGATTACTGGCAGTCTGGTGCCTTATGCCAAGGTTGACTGTAGAGCGGCGAAAGGTCTTCCCGCATTGAGAACATCAACATGTCTTGGCATATTATTCCCGAAGCGCACTAGTGGCACACAATCCTAATTTTCGAGACTGCGACACATTTGTCGACGGCACTTCCAACGAACGACTACCACACTCTCTGTCGCCAACAGCCTCCATTCTTCGTCCCTTTCGCACAAATACCGTCAACATGGTCTCCGGCGGTGGTCACAGATGTGAGCAGATTCTCTACCCGATAACTACTGTCCCAGCATTCGGCTATGCCGTTGTTTGAAGACGCACGGAAAGAAGGAAAAGGGAATTAACGACTGACAACACTCTCTTCTAGTATACGTGAAAGGCAAGCACTTGTCTCACCAACGCGGAAAGCGCAACACAAACCCCAACACCTCTCTCCTTAAGATCGAAGGCGTCGAAGATACCAATGCCGCAAAGTACGTTCTATCCACCATGCAAGAAGGACCCAAAGGGATGGGAGTGGAGGGAGAAGAATCCCGCTTGACATTGATCTCATTCTAACGTATTTCATCCGCCATAGATTCTACCTAGGAAAGCGAGTCGCGTTCGTCTACCGAGCCCAGAAGGAACGACAGGGCAGCAAGATCCGAGTCATCTGGGGCAAAGTCACCCGGCCGCACGGAAACTCAGGCGTCGTCCGAGCAAGATTCGTCCACAACCTCCCTCCCAAGAGCTTTGGTGCCAGCGTCAGAATCTTCCTGTACCCCAGTTCGATATGATTTGACTTCTTAGGCGGAGCGGGGATGGGCTTTGGTCAGAGGTGATAGATGGGTGAGAAGGCAAGGGATCTCGCGGGGAGATTAGTTCGAACTGGCCGCAGAGTTCGGTGAATATGGCGTGGGCTCAATTGCTTAACCTCATGTAATGAGATGAGATATTCTCGAAGGAAACAAAAAGGAACTAACTACTCATGATTGACAATCGGCCCCTGGTCCAAGTATTACTTCATGGTTCGACACGACATGGAGGCAGCCAAACTGCAAGTATGGGCGCGCGGTTTTCCCCGTGTGCATGAATAAGAATCAAAAACTTCTTCGACAATTTAATATGCCTGGTCCATGTCAAAAAAATCCCCTCACCTGACCTGAGAGCGTCGGAGGCCGTCCGAACCGTCAAATCATCATCAAACTGACGCTGGACTGTATTTCCTACCTGGACTTTGGCTCATGTTTGGCGAGTGATATCCACATTACTACCATATTGCTATTTTCGTGCATCTGTCTCGTTCCGAAGGCACTCTGCTGCCTTTTTCTGTTCTTCCCAGAGCCACGTGTAGCATACAATTAAATCTGAATTGTTGGCTGGTAATATTCCGGAACATTCTAACTGAAGAATGCCCCATTCCTACTCGTACATTCTGTGGTACTGGACGATGTCATGAAGTCCATCTAGTCTACATTAATATCGATCCCAAAACTCAGACCACCCTCTTTAAGCGTCTGGCAGCCTCGGCACTGATGACACTGCACAGGGCGCCGACAAACATGCATACGGCAATCGCGTTCGGGGCATTCTGCTTCAGATTCAACCATTTGTGGTGCGCTGGATCAACATCAGCACCATCAACATCGTTTGCCCCAGGCTCTAGAATAGAGAAAACAATCCAACTGAGGAAGGTGCCGACGAACTGGGGGAGCGTGGTGTACACGTTCAAGACCCCGAGATATATCCCTGCCAGTTCACCGGTGGAGGCGTGCGCATTGGGATCCTCAGGGTGATGGAGTCGAAGAACACCGTCTGAGAAGATGCGACGGTGCCGCCGCGCTTCCTCCATCTCGATGTCATCGGCGGCATCAGGCTCGTCGACGCTACCGTGCACCGACGTGTAGCCGGGAGCAATGGAACCCTTGATCGCTGCGTGCGGGCCAGAGGACATTTGGTTAATTTCGATGCCGAGAAGCCCGAACGGCGCCCAGCATGAGATGGCCCAAGGGACGCCGCACAACGCGACGAGCGCTGTCGCCGAGTGGAGGCTCCTAGTCCATGGTGCAAAGACGGTGATGAAAGCGAAGAGAAGGTTGGAAAGCAACCAGGCCGACGTCAGATCGGGCTGCATTGTTGCCGCCTTGACCAGAATGGTCTGAAGCGGTTTCGTCAGTGAAGGAGGTGGGCGAGGTGTGAATCTCACCTCGCCGGCTTCTGGGGCTTTGACGACGTAAGGGAGGAGAACGGAAGAGCAAAATGTAATGAGAGAGAAGATTACAAGAGCGACACTTCCTAGGCGGCCGATGTTGCCCAGAGCATCGTGTTGGTCGTTCGAGCCCGCAATTGGTGGAGGGTGTTCGTACCGATAGTATATCTCCCCGACGAATGTGCTGGAGTAGAAGAGAAATGGGAACCTAGACGGTTTTGGTGAGCGAAGCATGCGTGAGGAAACAATGGTTACCTACCATCCAACCCAATTCCAGAATTGAACCCAACAGATAGCCTGTATCCTTGGAGGTAGATTCAGCGTGCGGTACCATAGGTTTGCCAAAACTTCCTTCATGGTAGTCGTGTCATTGTCGCCGGAGAGCCTGACACGTTCGGTGACCGCCCAAGAAGTGATCCCCACTGTCAGCCACAAGGCAATAGCCGAAATAACGGTCATCTTCTTAAACTGTGTGTCTCCGCCTAGCCAGCCGGGGAAGATAGCCACAAGGTCAAAACTCCCGATGAAATATCCGAGCAGGTGTCCCACTGCAACCAATCTCGAGGCCCAGGCAGAACCGGACTGCTGCTGCGAGATGGGCAGTGTGTCGACGATCAGACTTCGACCGCACGCTTGAACAGCATTGACCGAGAAGTCGAGCGCATAGATGCACAGAATTGCGAGCAAGAGTGTAACATCCTTTTTCGACTGACCCTCTGGGAGGAAGACTCCCACCACTTCTGAGGTCCACCCTAACAGCAATAGTCCAATGCCCGTGATGATAGATCCAACTATCATGTATGGTCTGCGCCTCCCATATCTAGAGGTTGACTTGTCTGCGTATGCGCCGACGATAGGCTGCATGATCAAGCCCGAGAGGGGGCCTGCGATCCATACCAAAGAGGTCTTCGACTTTGTGAGGCCCAGTTGGAGAAGGTAAGGTGTGCCATCTGCGGAATCAGGCTGTCAGTGAATGTTCGATTATCTAAGTAGCAATTGCAGCATACATGTCATCTCGATTCCCCATGTGAACCTGTTGAGCGGGAAAACATTAGCGACTCACTTGACGGTCGTCGGGGGCGGACATGCTCCCGTGAATGTACTTACTGCAATCCGATCAATGAACAGGTGAGCAGACACATGCGCATTGCCTCGCTTGAGCCTTTGATGGAAGGAGTACCACTCCATGATGTGGACTTGTTCATGGCATAAGCATCCGTTCTTGTTGACGCGTCGACAAGCGAGGGGAGAGATATGCAACGGATGGGCCTATGACGCCTCAAAAGGGATCAGCTGTTGCATGCAAGAAACGAGTGCGAAGAGTTGGTCGTGGAGGATAAGGTCAAGGACAGAAAGGCGCTGGAGATTCAAGCATCCTGAAATTGTCGCGGCCATGCCATGGCTGTGCCCTGTAGCCCTGCATATCTTGTCTTACGCAAAGGAAGCTGTACGAGTACTAGGTACCACCTACTCCCTTACATGTCTAGATCTGTCAATCCGAGTTAAACGGTCCCTGACTCCTGGCTGGTCGGCCGCGGGGACTTCAAAAGACGCTTACGAGTACGTAGTTTCTCCGAAGCCACACCGAATCTCCGACCCGTCAAGAAGATAAGGCCGTTGCCCCTTAATAATGTCCTCCGTCTACGGCCTACCATTTCGTCCTTTTGCTTAATCAAGAGCCAAGGTGTATGCTGCAAATATCTGTTCCCGTATAAAAAGCAATTATGCCCTTCTACGCCTGATGACTGGATTATTCATCTACACGACGAGAAAAGCCTGTCGACATGCGGCCTTTGGCTGGACGGTATCATGCTGGTAAATGGAAAAGCGTCACCTATATTTCTGTGTCACTGTTGGAATATGATCCGGGTTTTCTGACACCGGGCTTTCCATATTCCACCTCTATACGTGACAGGAGATGTTCTGCTTGACCCAGACTGAAGTGGGAGCCGCTGAGGGCACCCATCTGCTCGCTCCTAATCTTAGATAAAACCAATGCGTGGCATAACGGCATTGCCTACCGGCCCAAGGTTGATATCATTCCTTCAACCCGGTTTCTGACTCCCTCGTACACAATCCCAGGCGGATCCGCTCTGTATATAAATATTATCATGATTTATGGTGACCCGTCCTCGACCCTTCCACCCTCTCCTCGCCTTTTCTTGGCGCACCGGGCGTGCACAATGGTCGGAACTGCGTAGCCGGGACTCTACGGTCGATCAAAGGACTCTACGGTCGATCATGGTGCCAAAATGGCTGGAATTTTTAGCATGACGCGACGCGTCTAAATGGCACGGGCGCTTTTTCACGGGTCCAGGAGGGGCTTGTCACTTTGGCGGATAATAATAATCTGGACACGGCTGTTCACATTGTTAAGGAGCAGCGTTGCCGGCGAAGACTCTCCATGCAAAGCTAAACATTAATTCTTTACCATCACAATGCGCTCTTCTCCCTAGCCATTGCCTGCTCTATGCAGAAACACATGTTCGACCTCTGCGAAAATGGCCTCTGAAGATTCCTTAATGCTCTCTGACGACGAACTCTTCAATCCAGTGGTCAAGCCTCAGCATGAGACCATTGAAACTCTGCCCCTCCACCGACCGACCATAGACGACTATGATGACTCTGACTACGAGACACTCGCAACCCTACCACTTGATCATTCTGTCCTCAACAATGGTAGATCGACTAGTGGTGGCCAGACTCAACCAACTCAACTCATACCTCGATTATCCTCACCCGATATGCCTTCATCCCCTCCAAAACTTCCGACTGTACAGGTTGCAGCGTCTTCCCCAGTAATTGGCTCTTCTGCAATGCCAAAACAGCGTGGGATTCTTGCTAGTGCAATGGCCCCGGCGGGCACCACCTTCCGCCTACCAACAATCGCCGTTCCACAGAGACGTCCTGAGCCAATTACAATCGACAGTGACGATGAAGGTCCAACATATCGCGGGGGCTCTTCTGATGACGATGAAGGGAGTTCGAGGAAAAATGACCTCAAGACATATACCTTCTCGCGCAAGCCTCAACCAGAAAAGGTTGCTGAGTCACCCCAGGGACAAAGTGATGGCTCAAGTCGGTTCAGTAAAATTGCTTCTAGCTATATGTATCGTGCTTCCTCGAACTCATCCTTGGCATCAAGCTCGACGAAGCGGTCTGCAGACACAAACGCGAACGCTTACGGCAATGCTACAAAGAAACCCCGACAGGCTGGTCCAGCCCGAGCGCTTCCTGTGCAGAAAAAGATACCAGAGATGGACATGGATGACATCAGTGACTACAATACACGCCAAAAGGTTAAGCGCCTCCTGGCCATGGTCAGAGGCGTGTCCGTGCTAGAGAGTTTCACTGTCCTGCAGAATAAGAAAGGGAATTACGATGATGCGGTCGAACAGTTGTTGACGTTGAGTGAAAAGAGAGAATCCGATGGCAAGAAAAATGCAATCGACCTGATTTCAGATGATGAGTTGACTCTAACTCCGGGTGTCCCAAAGCGGCCATTGCTGCATGTGCCCAAGCAACATCCAAAAGCCCCGCAAAAGACAATCGTGGAGAAATGGGGCTCGACTCAGATCCCCAAGAAGCCTCAGAAAGTGATCAGTGTGTTTGATACACCACAGCCACGCCCAAAGAAAAGAACTTTGATCCGTGGCCGGAGGCGTTCTTCCACTCCGCCAGCACCTCTCCCAACTAAACCACTGCCCAGAGCTGTTCAAACCATACAGTCTGACGATTCAGACGAGGCAGACTCGGCTGCAAATTCAGACGCCGAAGCCAATCCAACGTTTCAGTCTCGCGTTCTTGAGTTCTTCAATAAGTGCTCTGCCGCAGACCTAGTTGACACTGCATCAACCAGTAAGGAGCTCGCTCAGTTCTTTGTCTCACAGCGACCATTTAAATCTCTTGATGCCATCACCGAGATTCAAGATCCTAGCCTTAAGCCCACAAAAGGTCGTCGCAAAACCGCGCCAATTGGTGAGAGACTTGTCGAGAAGGTTGAGGCAATGCTTGAGAGTTACGATGCGGTCGACTTCTTAGTTCAGAGGTGCCAGAACCTTGCTAAACCGCTGGCTACTGAAATGAAGAGATGGGGGATCAATATGCACGGTTCGCAGAGTGGAGAGCTTGAAATGGTGTCCCTACACGAAGTCCAAAAGACCCATGATTCAGGGATTGGAACTCCAGTCAGTGACGAGGACCCTGATAACGTCAGACAACCTGGCTCTAGAAATCGCATTGGCCAACCTTCATCGATGTCGCCGGATATCCAGATGAAAGACTACCAGATCGCCGGAGTGAATTGGCTCAACCTTCTATACAAAAGGAACTTAAGCTGCATACTCGCCGATGACATGGGTCTGGGAAAGACTTGCCAGGTCATCGCCTTTTTGGCACACCTTTTTGAAGAAGGTCACGCTGGCCCACATCTTGTTGTTGTACCTGCTGCTACTCTAGAGAATTGGTTGAAAGAATTCAAACGCTTCTGTCCAACTTTGCGCGTTGAGCCATACTACTCTACCGTTCCTGGGGAGCGAATGATGCTGAGACAGACTTTCGAAGACTCCAAAGAAGAAGTTAATGTCATTGTTACAACGTACACTATAGCCAAAGCAAGGGACGACTTTCCTTGGCTTAGAACCTTTGGATTTGACTGCACAGTCTTTGACGAGGGCCATGTGCTGAAGAACGCCGACTCCCAAGTCGCCTCCAAGCTAGTCAAGATCGCATCCAACTTTCGTCTTCTGCTCACTGGAACACCTCTGCAAAATAATTTGAAAGAATTGATCAGTCTTCTGGCTTTCTTAATGCCGGATGTGTTCAAGGACAAGCAATCAGCCTTAAGGACAATCTTTTCACACACTGTCAAGGCTATGGACGGCAATCACGATGCCCTCCTTTCGGCACAAAGAATCACTAGGGCACGAAGCATGCTTACGCCGTTCATATTGAGACGCAAGAAATATCAAGTACTCGAAGACCTACCAAAGAAAGAGCGACGGGTAGAGCTTTGTGATATGACTGCTGAGCAGGTGGAAATCTATCAACTCTGGCTCGAAAAAGCCTACAGCATCCGTGAGAGGAGGGAGAAGGGGGAGAACATGGGTCAAGAGTCCTCCAATATCCTCATGAAGTTGAGGCAAGCCGCAATCCATCCATTCCTCTTCCGTCGTCTCTACCCTGACAAAATCCTCCCCAAAATTGCCAAACAGTGTCTCCGAGTAGAGATGTGGCGCGAATCCAACCCGGATCTCATTGTTACCGAGTTGAAGGCTTATTCCGACATGGAAATCAATACTTTATGTGATGCACATGAAGAACTGAAACGTTTCGTGCTTGTCAACAACGAGTGGATGGCCAGTGGAAAGGTTGAAAAGACTGTCGAGCTACTTCGCAAGTTCATGTCAGAAGGGCACAGAACTTTGATCTTTAGCCAATTCACAATGGTACTAGACATCTTGGAACTCGTCTTGCAGCATGAAGACATAGGCTATTATCGCTTGGATGGTACGACCAGAGTTTCGGAGCGCCAGGATATGATCGATGAATTCTCAGCAGATGACAACAAAACCCCTGTCTTCATGCTCAGTACCAAAGCAGGCGGTGCAGGCATCAATCTTGCAACAGCCAATAAAGTCATCGTGTTCGATAGCGGCTTCAACCCTCAAGATGACATCCAAGCAGAAAACAGAGCTCATCGAATTGGCCAGACCAAAGAGGTTGAGGTCATCAGGCTGGTTTCAAGAGGCTCAGTTGAAGAACAAATTCATGCTATGGGACTCGCGAAACTCAAATTGGACGAACAAGTGGCTGGAGATGGAGCAGAAGAGCAGCCACCGCAGAATGGAGCTGAGGAGACTGAGAAGGAGGCCGAGGGTCGACAACTTGTGGAAAGCATGTTTTTCGCAAAGTTGAATCAGGAGCCGATCGACCAGTTGAAGGCAGAAGTTGCCAGTCCTGCAAAGGCGAAGCTTCCAAAGTCCGAAGAACCAGCACCGGAACTGAAACCTAATGATGTGGAATTGGAAAAATATCCTGATGCTAGCCAGAATCGCCAGGCAAGTGTCGATCTACCCGCTCGACCTAGAAGGTCCAAGCGGGCTTAATGACTGATATCCATTGTCTGAAGCATTGGGATAGTGAACGATGGGTTGAAATGATGGGCGGTTTGGAACGCTACATCTTGTCAATAAGCATCCTAGCCTCTGCTTAGGGGCCCAGCATCAAACACCCTATGCCATAGGTATTTATTGAATACGAACTAGAAGAGCATCGACGGATTCGATTTAGATCCTTCACAACAGAGCCGCGTAACCAAGGACAAGTCTCCACAGCGGGACAAATTTTGTGGATATCCTTTCAACGGAACATGCTTCAAGAATCTATCAGTACTGGTACTAAGTGATGGATCGACGCGGTTTCATTCTCGCTGGGCAAAGCAACCGAAAAGCTGCCCCATGACCGACCACTGCTAGTCCCATTGATTCGTTCGGCCAACCTTGAACCGCATTCGTGAGCAGCTGTGCAAAAAAGCCGTTGGTCATTCCCATTCCCATTCCATTGCCCGTTCCTGATAATTGATGGCTCCCGGCACAGCTCGCCTGCTTGCGCAGCAGCGAGCTTTCGTCGATGAGGACTTTTCCCAGGTTCTGATATTGCCAGCATTGCCATATGTTCCATTTCTTGTCTCGAGGCTAGTCGACGATGACAAGAACAATTTGAAAGGCACCTCCGATTTACACAATAGCGCTTTCAGAACCCCTCTAGCATGACCATCGCACTCGATATTGTCCTGCCCGGCATTTGTACCTCTACATCCCTGGTTGAACCTGCTTTTTGTGGTAGTACTGGTGATTGGCTTGTTGGCGAAGGGCTTCTTCGAGAAGTCAAGCTTGAAGACATCTCTTTGAAGGACTAATTATGGAACCGTCTCTGAATGGACCACCCAGCATTTCCTCACCGAACACTGCGAGGTTGAATTCACACCCGCCGTGGCCAAACAAACGTACTACCCTCGGTGACCCTTTACGTAGCATTATGTCCCGGTGGGTTTAACTTAGGTAGGCCTAAACGCTCTCCCTCAAGGATATATCACTCTTGATTTCATGAATAGGTAGCCATGCGAGGAAAGCATGTCCTAACTATCACATCTCACTCATTCGCAGGTCATTCAAAGGACAATTTTGATCTGATGTAAGTCTAAAGTCCATGTCATTTCCACACCTAGCTGGTGATTTCAATTCCCATCAGCAGGGCTCCTGCCAGATGCCCAAATTTCACTGATTTTCCCCTGCTGTGTAGACTCATGCATCCCCAGAAAAGCAAAGTAAGCTCAGTTCGTTCCGAACATTTTCACCCGATCCTCCAGTGGAAGATACGTGCGTTCTCTCGATCGCTTTAGGCCGTCAGCCGGCGCCCCAAACACCAGCTGGCTCAGCAACTTCCAGCTTTGCGGTAGTTTCCACTCCTGGGCCACCGCTTCCGAGAATTCAGGCATGAAGTTATAGTGCTGCAAATTGCAGCCCAAACCTTCAAGTTCCAGCGCCGTCCATGTGATGAACTGGTGCATGCCGGACGAATGATGGGACCCTGGTTAGGACATTGGCTTAGCCAGTGAGGGGAAGAAGTTGACACGACTCACTTACAGTCACCGATCGTTGCCTGGATGGCTGGGTTCTTCTCCTTCAACGTATCCAGTGCATCCTGATCTTCAAGCCACAACACAGTGCCATAGCCAGCATGGAAACCTTTCACTCTGGGCGCCAACGCCTGATAAGCACCTTCTGGCATGGCGTTTTTCAGACACTTGTCGGCAATGTCCCATAGTTTCTCGTGGTCAGCTTTCACGAGAATGATAGCGCGAGCAGATTGCACATTAAACGCTGAAGGCGCGTTCTTGACAGCGAACTCCACTACTGACTGGACCTTGGAGTCCGGAATCGGTGAAGTGTTCGTGAGCCCGTAGCAGGAGATTCGATTCTCGATCGGAGCGAGGAATAGTCCGAGTGCTGTTGTGCTGGAAGACATGGTGGATATCAATATGCAAGTCTCCGAGAACGGTTTGTGTTTGATAAATGGTCCGCAAAGACAGTGAATGGCTGTTTGTTACTGTGTATGTCTTGTGTCTGAGGAAACATAATACAGTATTTATATACTTCCATCAGCTGGTTTAGTTCATCAGCCAGTTCTCCTACGTGATTCGCTGTCCCGAGGACTGCGAGGCACGACCCACCAACTCTAGACGCTAGTCGAGTCTTGCACCGGACGCCTTGCTCATGGGGAGAATTGTGCAGACTATCGGCCTTTGAGCGAATGACTCAGTAATTTCCACGAGATCGCAGCAACCCGGCTCACCCTTAAGAGACGAGCCGATTTTGTGGAACCATGGAGCTGCCGTCTACCATAGATGCCGGCACGGTTGGTATCGTAGCCGATTATCAATGTAGAGTCGAGGATGCCCACTTCATTTCTTGTTACAGACAAGCTTTCGTGCACGCATCTGGCCGGCTGCCCCTTCCTCGGCCCCGAAGATGCGTCTTCGCACGGCGCATCGGACCTTATCATACATTATCTCCTCGTGAAACCAGCATGTATTGGGGCAGCCTTCCAAGACCGACCATCTCCCGAGTACGAGGTCCTGCGAGATGAGGACAAATACGCAGCAATGAATGCAACCGACTACGAAGCCAAGAGGGGTTGTGCGTGCAGGCTTAGGAATTATGCTGCCAGTAATGTGTCATCAACATGTGGCACTGGCTAGTTGTGCTCCACGCCTTTTGTGGCATGAATTGTGCGCATGGAGCCATTGGCTGGACCGACACAAGTCTAGCTAGCTGTAGCGTTAGAGAACTTGTCTGGCCGTTAAGCTAACCTCTAGCAGATGCAGATGTCTATGCAAGGAACAATGACCGGGCTGAGCAGACGATGCCTCCAGGCCACGTGAGCTTTGAGATCACAACAACCAGTTGCCGAAATGTGCGTATTCTCACCAAACCATTAACATGTTTATTTGTTCTGCAACCCTTGTCCCGGAGAGTCCAAATCGCCGGGGCTACAGTCCATATCTGCGTCACGTGACGAGCCGTGCAGGGAGGATGATCTTCCATGCCAAAGTGGCGGCGGTCGTTGCCGTTGTGGAGCCCGTACGAAGGTATTAGAGGCCTCGTAATACGATTAGGTATGTTGGCACTCGCCAGAGAGAGTGGTGTAGCGCAGTGGTATGGGATTGGGAAAGAGACAAAGAGCGTAAGAAGAACTCTACTCGTCTGCCTGGCTAACAGAGATCCTTGGCGCCAAGGCTGCCCACCGTCGTTCTACAGAAATCACCTTTTGTGGATATCATGTCTTTCCACCTCGTCGTCCCGTTGATTCTACAGTAGTCTATGTGCTCTATCAACAAGATTTTCATCCTCTGGCCAGGGATCTGGGGCCGTTCATGGCAGGTCAATCAGTTTATGACTTTGAAGCGGCCATACCATCTTACCGACCTCTATGGAAAAGGAGTAAGAAAAAGAACAATCTACAGCCAAATAACAAGCAACATCCGGTAGAGAATCAGAAGCTTTCATGCCATCCATTGGAGTGCTCGGTGTGAGCAACCCTGTCAGGATCCAACAATCAGTGATCTGGAGGGTTCACTGATGGTCAGATGCAGGAGACGAAAGAAAGTTGCGAATAATGAAGGCGTTGTCGAAATATGAGGCCATAGAGCCTCACTCCATCTGCCGTATTTTCTGAACCATGACAATGACAGGTGGTAGTTTCAGTGCTTCCTTTCCAGCCAATAGGAAATGATACTCCCGAACAGTGAAATCTGAAGCATGAGCTTTCCAAACCCGCCTCGCGCCGAAGTAATTCATGGTGGACAAAGCTTAGCTCCCGGCAAGAGCACTCGGCATATGGCTACTCGCCAAAAACAAGCCGATATCAGCTACCGGCGGGGCCACCCCCTTGCAGAAAAGCCTTTTGCAACCAGCGACGACGAATACAATGGATTCGGTAGACTCGTCTCTGCATCTCGCCTCCAAGCTGGCTTCAACAAGACTCGGAAGCCATCTTGCATTTTCCTGGCAACTGGATGTTGAATGTCTCCCGTTCCTCACTCTCTCATCATTTGCTCCCGCATATCCAGCTGAAACTCACAATCATCACGATTACACAGCAGGACGCGTGTCGTCCCACATTCCAGCCCCAAACTCATCCCAAGATCGCTCCATGTACCAGTCACCAACTTACCCAGGACTTCTAAGTGTCATGCCTAATCCAAGCGTGGTAGATGGCCGAACAAGTCCCCAGCGGTTCCAACCTTTCCCCGGAATATGCTGGTGGAGCCTGGGGTGTGTCCCTAACACAAGCCTTAGTTCGCGAACGGCAGCCTCTTTGAAGAGTTGTCCGTCTGAGGCCGGACCGGTCGTTGTCACCGTCACCACTCAAGGTTTACGTTCTATTTAGAGATGTCTCCATTAAGCTGTCCCGGTCCGAATCAGCCTCCCGCGGCTCGCCACGCTTCCCTGTCCTTCCCCGAGGTTGGACAGCCCTGTCCTTATCAATCTTCCGACTGAGACTACTACAATCTCGTCTTTCCTGTGGTATCGCCCTTTTCACTCCGGTAGTGCGTCTGCTAGCTTCCTCCTATTGAGCTGCCACAATTGACATTCCCCTACGTGACTCTTGCTGTCACAAAGCTTGCTCACTACTCTACTCGTGCACCCTCGAGGCACGATCATGGCTGAGACTTCAGCTTCCAGAAATGCTTCAGTCAACAGTGGCGCCCCACATGGCAGCAACCTGCAGCCACATGTAAGCCCTTGAAATCGTTATTTGGGGTGTTTTCTTAGAAGGCAATCCTGTGTCGAACGCAAACGAGATAGTGCAAGGCAGGCTAGTACTGACTGGGTCTTTCATTGTTTGTAGAATTGGCCTCTTTGGTGGCGAATCATCATCCTGATCAACATCAGCCTTTACAACATGTTGGGCAATATGTTTGCCGCCGGAATCTCGCCTCTCTTCGGCCCGATCATCAAGGAATTCCATGTTCCCATTAGTCAAGTTTCGTGGCTGTCCTCTTATGCCCTGTTGACACTTGGTCTTTCGGTATGCGTTGATTCCTTCTGATGATTGAACCAACACTAATCTAGAGGCAGAATCTGTTTTCCATCGTATTGTACAGATACATTGGAAAGCGTCTGACAATCCTAACCACACTTGTCGGGTTCCTCGGATGCAACATCTGGACCGTTTACACCACGTCCTATAACTCTTTGGTCGCAACCAGAGTTGTTGGAGGCCTTTTCAGCGGTGTTATCGAGTCCCTCGGTCCGGAGATCATAGTTGAGACGTTCCAGGAGAAAGAACTCGCCTCAGCCATGGCCGTCTACGTTGGGTTTCTAGCTGCTGGTTCCGCTCTGGGTCCCATCTTTGCTGGTGTCATTGAAACACAAACCAGAGAGTGGCGATGGTTCTTCAAGTTCTTGGCCATCATTATCGGATTCAATCTGCTGGCCTCAATCCTGATGTTGCCTGAAACGACTACGAGGGGCGTCGCCCCTTCGTATACCCGACATATAACGGAGGACAATGTGGATTCCAAACAAGACACGACCAGCGAGAAGGTCGAGTTTTCGGTGCTCCCTCCGGTCTCTGCAGAACAACGGCCGCCGCAAAGTCACCAATTCTGGCAAGTTTGGGTGGAAAAGTCCTTTCACCTCCGACTCAGCGACCTCCCACCCAGACAGGAGAGCGCACTACAATACCTCTACCGACCATTCTTCATGCTACAATATCCCTCTGTGCTCATCACCATCATCATCTTCGGCCTCACGATCGGCTGGACTGTCGCAACCTCTATCGTCCTCAGCAACGTCTTCCAATCTCCACCTCTCCTGTGGACGGCACGAGCAGTCGGCCTTCTCAATATCGCCCCGCTCATCGGTCTAGTTGTCGGTCTTCCCGTTGGGGGTCTCCTCGCAGATTGGCGAGCCTACCACACCCGTCAGCGAAATGCCGGCGTCCACGTCCCCGAGAGTCGTCTGGTAGTTGTCATCCTGGGCGCCGTTATCAGTCCCGCGGGCGTCCTGATCATCGGTCTCTCCATGCAAAATCACACACACTGGCTCGGGCCCGCATTTGGCTGGGCATTGTTAGCTTTCGGCCTCACCGGATCGGCTAATGTGCTGCTGAGTTACACGATCGATTCGTACCCACACAAGGCAGCTCACACTGCCCTGCTCGTCAACGTGGTCAAGAATGTGCTGGGATTTTGCGTGTCTTTCGAAAGCATGGACTGGTTCCTGCGTGACGGTGCGGCCAAACAGTTTGGTGCCATGGCTGGAGCATTGTGGGCGAGCTACGTTTTTGTCATTCCGCTGTATATCTATGGGATGAAGCTCCGGGAGAGGTCTTGGACGTGGTTCTAAGCGGCACCCCTTTCCAGGACCAGACCGAATGTTAAAGAGGACAGAATCCATTGAATATTGGAAAGAGGAGCTGAAAAGTATCAATAAGGCTTTGAGACGGACAAAAGGACCGCATGGTCGATATCCTGGCAGATTGGACTCTTGTTTAGCTCGTGGAGAGGGTTTAGAGAAATCCAAGTTTCCACCAGTTGCCAGTGTTTCCATTCCAACCTATGTATAGTATATCCGCATCGAGCAAATTCGACAACATTCCTGAACGTGCCAATCCTGGAACTTTTCGCCTCCGTGGCCGTGCCTGGCAGTAGGTATTTTGTCCGGTTGAAGTTCGTTCCCTTGCAACCCGGCATTCACGTCACAATGACCCTCCCCATCTGCCATGTTGTCCCTTGAACCAGCAACGGCATTAATTCCTTACAGCCAAGGTGCAAAACACTTCGCGACGTGTCCTACCCAACCTCGCGGTCGACAATCGTTTTCAGATGCAAAGGCTCAGGATCACCGATCAACGATGTTGACATGAGAAGAGACCCCTACGATATGTAGCTGTCGAATCCGCTGGAGAGGCCCCCGTTGTGGTATTTTCTCGGTGAAGAGGGTTCGCGTTAGTGTTTGCACGAGGAGATGCAGTTGTTGTAGGTGATGTGAATCAAGGCGAAGGGGGCGGGGTCTAACGGTCATGGACTTCTCGAATTAGTTGCAACTCTGGAGTGAGCCACAATCTCAAGCAGGTAACCAGATGCAAAGCATCTCGTAGAGCACTAGGTTTATCAAGTGCTATGGTTAAAATAACCTAATCCGACACACCTCAAGGTTCGCATGCTCTCTGGGGTCATTGAACAGGGCAACTTCTTGAGACCTGACAACCTCATTACTGAGACACTTGATTTCAGTATCGTAATAAAGATCGCCCTCTACGATGACTTTTACCATGGAGCACCTGGGCAGCTGTTGTCCCTCTTCGACTGTGCAATACCATGTTCAGAACTGCTATAAGGATTACAACTCTCGAGTACAGTGTCCAGAAACCTATTGAGCGGACCTTGTCACGCAGTTACGCGACACCTCCCCCAATGCTGTTCTCAGAAATACTACAACCAAGGTAGGATGAATCTGCAATTGATAAACTCCTATTTTGTTATACTTCTGTGAGTAGGACGTTTCTCCGGACCTTATAGAAGGCGACCGGGTAGGATATCTGGGGAAATGCGGACCCAGATAGACTGGGCAATCCCACGACGCGGACCTTGATACAAGCACTGAAGACCTCACTTGTGACTAGTTGTCGAGATGGCCATATCAATCCGTGTTCTCCCTTCTCATCGCATCAGCCCAGAACCCAACCATAGCACCAGCCCATGAGCCACGCAGCACACCAGAATGCACCAGAACATATGACAACAAGAGGGAAGGAGTGTAAGCCAACACATGCAGCATTGAGAGCGGCTGAATGAAGGCAATAGAATGTCACAGCTTCTGATAAGTCGAGCTTGAAACGCTTGACCAGGCCACTTATCATTCGACAAAGAGACAGACGCTCGGAACATTGATTTGTGTTTTCTGTGGCTCTATCTCTTCTGTGAGAGGTGAGCTCTCTCCATATTTAGTCCCAATGGACAAGGAACAAAGTATACCGTAGAACTGGGGAGGTATAGGCTTCATTGGTCGAGCAAATACAAGTGATATGACACTAGACACAATTTTCAAAATTCGTCAAGAAACCGCTTTGTTTAAAGTATAGTTGTCTATCTTTAGGAAGTAGTTTTCTTGACACATAACACGGTGAATCGCTCCCACATCAACAGTGACTATTACGACTATTTCTATGACTGCATAGTACTCATCTCTCTCCCTCCATCCCTCTCTCTCTCTCATACAAGCAACAATGAATACATGGAATGTCATCCTACAGCCATTGCGGCTCGTCATATAACACGTCTTGCTGGATTCAAAAGTGGCCTCGGTCCCATAGGATGCGACTCCAAACCGGCCATGATAATGGTTGGGAGCTGATCTTTACTATCTTCAATGAGTTGTCTTCTCTCTTGTCAATGACAGCTACGGGATTAGGTGTTGACTGGACATCTTTTATCAATAATGCACCATTACTACCGGTCTCGCCCTCACTGCCCTTTTTAATTTAACAGACCGCCCCGAGACAACGACATGGCTCAGCGCCGGTGAGAAGGAGCTGGTCATCTATAGAGTCATGCTTGTACGTGTAAACATGACGGAACTGCTTGTCGAGTTCGGTGTCCGGAAATTTCTTCATGTAATCTTTAACCCGTTTACTCTTGCGGTATCTACGATTGTTCTATTGCTCAATATCACGTTCCAAGACCTTGCTTTCGTAATCCCTACCACCGTCCGCACCACCCTATCTGATAGAACATTGATTATCTAACGACTTCCAACCGTTCCTCCATACATATTCCGCTCTGTACTGGGAATTTGCGGCTTCAGTTGGAAATTCGGTCACCGAAACTGATTCGATGCCCTCCGGGAAATGATCGAGAAATGGATCCATGGCCTCGGGTAGAGGCATCCAGATTTCAGGCGAAAGGACTAAACAAGAGTGGCCGCTTTTGTTATTGAGGGATTGAGCTACTGTGTAGGGATACACAGAGGGACTTGTTAGAATCGCTATGATCATATCACCTCAATGAGCTACGCCGACTTGATCGGGATACGGTGATCTACCCTTCACATTCGCGCTCATACAATTCGAGTCGTCTCGTTATCGTAACATTAATGTGACTTGGGATGTTTAATGCCGTTTCCCTCGGTAGTTCCACCGTCGAATGCAGAAAGTTCTCCTCCAGTCAAGCATATTTGATTTCTAATGAATGTGCAAGTTTTCCGCCCTCACCGTCTGTATTCATCCCACACACCGATTCCCGTGCGTTCCCCGGAGGGGCGGATGCGGGGCCCAGCTAGCCCAGCCCATTTTTGGTTCCTGCGCACGTAAGGAGAGCATCCACAGGATAGGGGTGGTTAGTTCTAGACTCATTGAAAAGTCATGTTTTCGTTAGAGTTCATCACAACTCGAGTGACTATACGGTCATTTTACCTTACATGCAAGGGCTACGTCAGTTTAGTATTGGAGCTTTCTGCTGGGGCCTTCTCTTCCCGCAGTCTCATATTGATCCCCAGAATCATTGTGATCCATTTCGGCATCTTCTGACCCGGGCGGCAGTTACGAGCTCAAAATTTGTGCTGCCACCATTCATCATAGACCTATTTAAAAGACTAATGTTAAACCGCGATATTCTTCGAGGTTTGGAGCACCTACACTTAGCCAATATCTTACCATCATCCAAAATTTAACTTGACATCGAGCCCCTATAGATATCTCGATTGCAATGGTTGCAAAGCGCAAGGTGGCCGTCAATACCTACCCCCTCAAGGAGGAGGACCTGAAATATGTCCCTCCTTACTTCCGAAATACTGTTCAGACCCCCGAGGAAGTTCAATGCCCTAAAAAAGGCGTTTGGCCAACATGGCTCTCGGGCTCCTTCATTAGGTATTAGTTATCCCTTTCATAATCTGGCAAGTTGTCATCGTCCTATTCTCTATCTAACAGACCTCGCAGATGTGGCAATGGGACATACACTGTTCCGCTATCCGAAGATGGGTCGAAGCCAGATGCTGTGCTGCAGCACTTCTTCGATGGCCTTGGAATTCTACACAAATTTCGCATGGAAGGCGGAGAAGTCTTCTATATGAGTAAGCATAATTCAAATGGTGTTATTGAGCGAGCGAAGAAGAAGGGCTACCTCGAGACTCATTTTTTTGGTCCTAACCCGAACATGCCGCTTGTCGAGGCGGAGGACCCTTGCTACACCCTCTATGGGAAACAGGTATGTGAGAAGCAACCGCTGCAGTGCCACGAGTCTGTTGAAAAGTCCAAAAGGATATAAATGTTTAGTGCTGACTACCACTGTGCTTAAAGCAATCACTATACCTCCCAGAAGGATACCAGGAGCCGGATGCTCTCAACATGAACGTGGTTGTTCGCCGAGGTTTTGCGATGCCACCAAGCAGCAACCCATATGATCGAGGTCGAACGGCCGGTGTGCCAACAAAGGATGAGGTATGTTTGTGGGAGCCATAAAGATAGGCCTAAGTACTCACACGTCCAGCTTATTGTGCTTACCGACTTTAATGTCCTACAAGTCTGCGACGCTAAGACTCTAGAACCCAAGCGTCTCTTGACTTATGGCGAAATCGACAAAGATTTATCTGGGTTGGGGATCTGTGCCCACCCACCTAAGGACCGGATCCGAGGTGAGATCTACAACTATCTTATCTCAAAGGACGGCAAGCTTTGGATCTTTGCTATAAATTATACCACTTCACCCGCAAAGGTGATGTGGAAGGTAAGTTCAAGCCTAGTCAAGCTCTAGAAAGAGTGACTAATATGTATCACTGTAGACTGTCCTCCCCTGCCGTCCCTGCTACATCCATTCACTCGCCATGACTCAGAAATATGTTGTCTTCGTTCGCAATCCGATTTCGATGAATTTTTCAGATCCCTCAAAGCCCGTGGCACAGATCATGGAGGTTGAGGAGGACATCCCAACCTCGTTCTTCGTGCTTAGCAAAGAAGATGGAAAACTGTAAGATCGTCTCTTCTATCATAACGTACATTACGCACTAGATCTAATAACTCCCGCCCCTATAGGCTCGCTCAGTACGACGCGCCGAGCTTTACCTTCTTTCACTCCGTTAACGGATACGATTTCCAGACCGCAAATGGCGACACCACCATCCACATCGACCTATGCAGCTACGACGAAGCCACCATACCTTATCGGGAATACACTCTCTCCAATGTCGTCGACCCTGCCGGTCCCTACGCAAATGGGACCCTGACACGATACGAACTCGCTGATCTGAATATCCACCAATACAGCCTCTCCGGTGCACCCGGTCGTGTCACCGTCGCCTCCGCTATCGCTGGCACTGGCATGGAGCTTCCACGAATCTCCAAATCTGCCTCGATGAACCCATCCTATCGATACGTCTACGCCACTGGCGGTAACGGCGAATCCGCCCCGGGCACGCTCGTGCCAATGGGTCGTCTCAGCAACGGGCTCAAAATCACGCAGGCAGCCTTCTTCAATAGTATCGTCAAGTCCGACTGGGCAACTGGGAAGTTCCTGCGCTGGAAACCAGATAATGGAGAAAGTTGTCCATGCGAGCCGATTTTCATCGGGAGACCCGGTGCCACCGAGGAGGATGATGGACTCGTTCTGACGATTGTTTGCGACAGGGAGGGGACGCGTAGTGTACTGGTTGCCATGGATGGGAGAACTCTTACGGAGGTAGCGAGGGCGTATATGCCCCAGGTTTATGGATTGGGGCCCCATGGGACGTTTGTTGAAGACTACTAGACTACGTATTGTCCATTTCAAGTCAAGGTTAGCGACGAGAACATGGTTCTGAATTTTAGAGAAGAGAAAAAACAAGGAGGTTATAATTGCCTCCTTGTTTATCCGTCGCTTGGCCTTCAATTCTCGGTCCAATTTTTGTAGTTACAAAACCTCTTGGCAAATTTGCTGTCCGGGGTGGAAGTCCATTAGGCAGCGGGAAAATAGTGACAGAATATCCAATTATTTTCCTCGTGGACGGGGATTCATGCTTCTCCCCATTCAAATATCCTGACCAATAATTTGCTCCTGGGTGCTGGATATCCATGTCTGTAGCCTTACCAACCTATCTCCGAAGGCTACGGTATATCCGTGAGTTAGAATAGATATCGCGACCTGAACGCAACGTGGCTCCAAGGTACACCAGAGGCGTCGAGGCCTAGGCAAGGGG
The DNA here is from genome assembly GCF_000709125.1 of Exophiala aquamarina CBS 119918. Lineage (NCBI taxonomy): Eukaryota > Fungi > Ascomycota > Eurotiomycetes > Chaetothyriales > Herpotrichiellaceae > Exophiala > Exophiala aquamarina. The sequence goes on from NW_013550585.1 coordinate 3,138,578, forward strand.
GTGCAATCTCTCTGTATATCCTGAATACGAAGAGGATTAAGGGCACAGTCCCTATAAATGTGCGTCTACGACTCTACGCCTTCGAAGGATGGAAGTTTGCCACGTTCTCAGGCCATGGAGAATTATTCACACTCTCGCAGGTGATAGTGTAATGGATGAATGCCTATCAATCCTATGAAGCCGAGGTATTAGGCCAAGGCTGAACACACAGGGGTTGTGGACATTTACGATATGGTCGATGTGATTGATTGTTGAGTGCAAGTGCCATTGCCTACGCCGACGCCCTCTCTATCTCGATCCGATCCCTTTCACTTCCGACCCCCTTTCTGACTTGATTTCAGCAGCACTCTGCATATAACTTGCTGTACTACCAAGTCGTCCCATCATATCTGCGCCATTGCCTCCTCCTGTACTCGCATTACAGATCCAGTGGCTTCTAGCTCCGTTCGCGTCGAAAGTGCCACATACCATGATGAAATTGTCCCTGAAGCTTTTGGAAAGCGAAAGAACTACACAACCCCGTAGCTTATTGGGGTTGTTGTGGCAGTAAGGAGAATCTTGAAGTTTGTCACAGGATCCTGAAAAGCTTGAACTACGAATCGTATGGTGGGAACAAAATTTCCTGTCTTCGCCACTTGTGCTAAGCGGAATTTAACAGTCACACAAGGTGGTGCTTGGGGCTTTACCGTCTCCTGTGCCTTTGCATGGTTTTATAAAAGTCTTGCAGCGCATCCCATGTTGGTATGCTGCCTATTGGGCCTCCTAAAGCCCTGGAGCATCCTTGGTACTATGTCTAGACATGGTGGAAAAATCCAACGGAAAATGAGAAGAATCGTGTGCAACGATAGCAAGACTTTCTCAAGTCAGGAACCAGCTACCTTGTGCTACAATCCACTACGCCGCAAACGATTGAATATGAGCTGGCAGGTAGTCCAATCTCACTGCTAGCTTAGATCCTTGAGAAGCTTCATCCTTAGTCGCACAGATGACGAGATCTCGACATGAGTCAGCACCCACTGGTTCTCAACGGCAGGACGACCAGCGAGTTCGAGAATTAACGCTCTGAGTTCTCATCGGCGCATGACCTCGAGCGACCGTCTAACTTCTGCAATAGATGGATTCCGAATGTAAGAGATGGTCGATGCACCAGGCTTGTTGGCATGAGCGCCAGGCAATATTGTGCATATGAGTGAAGCTGGTATTTCGTAAGTAATAGAATCTGGTGGAGCTTGGTAACAAGCAAAATATAGTGGTCATAGCTATACAATTTAAGTATTAGCTGGTTGTTTAACGTTGAATTTAATGATAACTAATACGTAGCCTCAAAATTCATCTATAGGCCATGGAATAGCACATTAAGGGCGGGCTTATGGTTAACCATACGGTGTTGCACAATTACATTCAAGCCCTATCTCTGCGATGCACCTTCACAATGACCTTATCCTTTGCAGGTGTGCCCACTGGTTCGAACTAGCGACTTGGTTAAATGAAGTCCCTATATATAACTTGTGTAGGTGATTTACCTTAAACTGTCCCATGAGTGTAGCCACCGCCTTGAACATCTCCATCAATGCGATGTTCTTGCCGATACATGTCCGGGACCCTTGTCCAAACGAGAGCTCGGTTCTTTCCATGATTTTTCTTCTCTCGATGTACGCCTCCTGAGATTCATCTTTCGCTTGTTGCCATCTTTCAGGTCTGTAGATGTGTGCATCTTCGCCGAAAACACGAACGTCTTGATTAATAGCGCCAGCTGGACAGCCAATATTGGTGTAGGGTGGAATATGGATACCGTTTGGGAGCTCCAGTCTGTTTGGACCTGTATTTCTCTGTAGATTGAACGAAGTCGAACTGTGTAGGCGAAGTGCTTCTTTGATTACCCCTTCGAGAAAACCTAGCTGCTTGAGCTCTTCATAACTCGCGAGATGAGTACACCTTGCTTCTTTGAGTTCATACAGGAGCGTGTCCTGTGCCTGCACATTTGCCGCTAAGAAATAGCAAATCTCATTAAAAGTCTTTCCGGGACTCAGTCCACCGGCAATAAGATTTCCCGAGGTAGTAATCAACACTTGCAAGCGATCCATCTCGGGATTGTTTTGGTGTGTCGCGATGAAATGGGCCAGCAGATCAGGTCGTGACCGGCTCTCTACATCGGGTTTCTCAAGGCGGCTCTCAACCGTCTTCTGAACTACCTTCATAAATGGCGATGGTTTGGTCTTCCTCATCAACGGGTTGTCCTGGAAGATTTTGTGCAGCCATGGCATTTGCGAAACCACCCCAGTATAGGCGCCAAACGCTTTCACGCTTTTGATCAAAGAGTAAGCGTCTCGACCTTCAAGGAAACCCAGCGTGTCTCCCATGGTGATTTTGGCGACCACGTCAAAACAGTCTATGAAAGTACTTAGCGAAGACAATAGAGGACTAGAATTTACCCACAATAATGACACCACAGACTAAGGTTCATTGGAGTGCCTGTCTTGGCATGCTCGTTGCAGACGTGGACAAGTCTATTGATCATCTCATCCACATACGGCTCGTATGCCTTTATTGAAGACAAAGAATACGCATTTGATACAAGCTTGCGATATTTGCTGTGCGTGGTTTCATCTGGTATGCTGAGGAGGCTCGTGGTCACTCCGGCTTGCCGGAATGGGACGTAAGCATGGCCCTGAGTGTCATCACGTAAATTCAATCTTGTGGTTTCTGCTTTGGTCCTTTTATTCGAGAAGGCTCACTTACCTTGTCGAGCCTAGAGCGGACGCCATATATCACAGGGATGGCAGCAGGGTCCGTGACAGAAACATTCCTCGGCCCTGTTCGAATTACGTCTCCATATCGCTCCTGTAGAGTTCGATTGAGGGACACTCGATTATCCTCTCGATCCGTCTTCCAGGTCACGTACACTGCCCACAAGTTGGTATATCGAGCTATGAAAGGGCCCGGGATGTGCGATAACCCGGCCCTTTTGCTCTTTTGAAAGAGGGTAACACACAAAAAGGATAAGGTTGCTCCCACAACTACAAGCACACACTGGAGATTCTGGACTGTGAAGAGTTCAGGAATAGAAGACATCATGGAGGCACCGGAAAGGGATTTGCAGGTGACCATTCCAGGATGGCGGGCAATGAGGGATCGTTTTATACTGGCCACGGGTGCCGACAGCAAGTCTAGGGCGGAGGAAACTGCTTTGCTTCCATGCATTGCTTCACTTGGGCATGGTCAGGGGCTCGATCGTCCACCACATAGAAGATTGCCACAAGAATACCCATAGTTTTGGGAGTTGAGAATGCTGATGCGGGGACACGGAAATCGATGCAAGTGCACGGAATGCCTGCAGATCCCTACCGAACCTAAACCTTAGCATTGTGTCGGCTGACCACCCGCCTGTCAGCACATCCTTGAGTTTTGGCATACAGAATTCTACCTAAGCACTGCGCATGCGATATCAAATGGTAACATTCTTAGGGTCAAAAGATGAATCGTTCTTTCCTAGGCGTACACCGCACCGAACCCAATATCGAACTCAGAAACCATGTCCAGCCCTACGGAAAGCGAGCCGCAGCCTCGCAAACGTGTAAAATATGTCAGAAATGCGTGGTAAGAGACTTGCGCTTTTCTGCTGTGATTGAGGCTAAGCCTGCGTCGCCTCTGCAGCGTCGAATGTAAAAGGCGCAAGATAAGGGCAAGTGGCCTTAAGTTTCCTTCTTGCCCGCCATGCTGAACATTGACGATAGTGCTCCGGAGACGAGCCCTGCAGAGGATGCAGGACGAGCAGGAATAGATTTTGTACTTACCTACGAGACCATACCACACCGGGCAGTCCAGACCGGATTGGATCTATAGCAAGGTATGCGGAGGGTCTGAGTTACTTCTCGTAAATCATTCTGATCACCTCCAAAGAGCAAATCCTCACCCAGAATCTTTCTCTCAAATTGATCAGAGCGAGTGGTTGCATGATCAGGATTATACTGCGCAGACTGGCGTTTACCAATTGACACAGCAGCACAGCCCGACGGCAAGTGGGCGCACCGAAGGACGCCGCACGGATACATCTTTGGGTCAGCAATTGGATTTAGCCACATCTACGACGCCACTCACCGGCTATGAGCCCGTCCAACAATCTCACTTTCCTCCAGAACTTCGCGGTTGTCCCAATTTCGAAGGGATTGACAAGCCCAAATACGTCACATCGAAGCTGTGCCCTAGCCAGCAATTAGGTACGACGCTATTGCTCTGTTTTGAGGAACTCGAACTGTTCTACCCCTGCGTAGACAGGCTAGACTTCTACAATCGGCTGTCAGATCTGTTTCTCCTGCACAGCACTTGCCAGGGAAAATCAAGTCGAATTCCCGTTGATGGGGAGCTCCTTTCTTTGGCTATTTTAACGTGTATGTTACTGGCGGTAGGCACCTACCTAGGAGGTGATGGGTCACTAAACTCAAACCGACCGTCTCCGACAGAAGACTACTACCGACAGGCGTCCTTGTTATGGTACTCCGAAAGCAAAATGTTGCTCAGTCAATTTGAGAGCGCGGAACACCCAAATATTGACTTACTCAGATATCACATCCTCGAAATCATCTACATGACGATGTTAGACAGGAAAGGTGGAATTTCCAGGTCTTTAGCCCTAGCCGTTGATTTAGCATATTCATTGGGTGTCAACAACGAGAGAACATGGTCAGCCTACACGACTCGTGAAATAGAGTATCGCCGCCTCTTGTGGTGGACGTTAGTCTATATGGACTGCCGCGTCGCGATTAGCTTCCAACGACCGCTGCTCCTGCACCATGCTAGTGTCGGCGACTTCACGGAAATCTCGTTTGGCCAGTATACGCACGATGCTACACCCGGCACTGATCCACATCTAAGTGGACTGGGAATGGTCCAACTATCTTGGCCGATGCCCTCAAATCCGCCAGATTTTTATTCAGACTGGCTACTATTCAGTATGCGTTGGAGTAAGGTGGTAGCCCAAACTTGGGACACAATGGTGTCTGTTAAAGCTACTCAAACAGCGGCAGCACCAGACTCGATAGAAACGGCGGATATGTCGCTGACTGAGATTCAAAACACTCTGCCAAATGCCCTGAGTTGGAACACGGGAATCCTACCAAACTTGATTGAGGCGGGAGATATGGACAGAGCCTGCCGTTTCAAGGTCATTGTATTTGAGGTACGTGCTTGTCACTTTTTATTTCTAGCGTCAGTGTCCACCGCGGTGGAGGCTAATGACACCCAAGGCGATAAACGTCTTACGATTAGCAGTTCGGTGCAGTTGGCTGCGCTATGGCCAGAACGTCACACAGAATAGCGACTATGAGGGCACGGCTCAAATGGCCGAGACCTTGACCTCATCTGTGATGAATACGATTGTCACATATTTAACATTGCGCAACTATGCTCGGCCATGGAGCACTTATGCAAGCAGTCTGCTTGTTCAGTTGTCCTCTCAAGTTGCGCCTATTTTGAGGGCTAGAAGTGCCTTTGTGGATAGTTCTTGCGGAGTGATTGCATCGATTAGCAATGCCCAAGCTTGCATGCAGGAATTGGCAGGAATAAAGCTGTTTGCCGCAAAGGCAGCATCTACAAAGCTAACAGTCATGCTAGAAGATCTGCATTTTCCCATATTGGGGAGTATTCCAAGGCTCTTGTGTGCACCGAACGCGATTCTACCAGACAATGATGTTGACAATGCGACTCAAATTCTTCGTAACTGGGGAGATTCTCTTGATGGTGCAAGCGATACAATTTGGGAAAACATGTTTTCCTTAACGTAACACTGCTGGTGAGGAAATGATATTGCCACTCTAAAATAATATTTCTCAATTTGTCTGAAGAGACTTCTCTCACCAGTTCCCCTTCTCTGTATGTGGTCTCGGGCCGGTAACTTCGAATAGGAGTAGACTGGCGCATAACACTATGTCTTACGCCTCCTTGAATCTTGTTATGGAGGTTTCCGTGATAAAGCTGAGTGGGTGGAGCGGAAAGATATGCAGGCCAACGGAACACGAAATACAAAAGTGATGATTAATTTGAACCCACCTGTGAGTAGGATTCAAGGTTAACTAAAATTTAGCGATAAATAACTGTGAAACAAGTACAATATTATAAATAGGCGATATTAGTTACGTATTATGACGTGAGCTAACTAGCCAATAGTACTCCGCCGGTAACTTATCTACATCCGTTTAGAAACTACGTAGCTAGAGTCAGATCCCATCAGATCAGCCTTCTTATGGAGTCAACCCCTACTAACTAGCGTTGGTATCTATCCACCCCGCGTTACCTCCCGTGGATGATTCTGTCCCGTCATGAGGAGACTGCTCAGAAAAGGCCATCTTTTTAATTCCTCATCGAGAAGTCCACTACCAGCTTGCCAGGAGTTCCAGAGTGATACGCCTCAACAAGCTCATTCAGTTTGGTGAAAGGATAAGTCTTGACTCGTGCTTTGACATCATACTTCACACAAAAGTCCAACATCTCCTTCATAGCCTTGTTTGAACCTATTAGCGTTCCCTCTAACCGTATTCGCCGAAATACCAAGTCTGCTGCTGATACCTGAAATCCCTCGGGTGGAAACGATACAACGACAACCAATCCTCCATTGCGGACCAGATCTACGCCATAGTCGAATGACTGCTGACTGTCAGTCAGAATTAGGACAGCATCAAGTCCCATCTCCGAGATGTGTGCCGCGCCGTCCGTTTGACCTAACTGTTGGCGAATTTCGTCAGCTTTGGTTTTTGAGGCGTCCACAATGTCTGCACCAGTTCCCAGCTCCTGCGCAAACTCCAAGGCTGCGGGCGCAATGTCAACGCCTAGCGCCTTAAGCCCCATCTTTGTCGCAAATTGTAGACCCAAATGTCCCAAGCCACCTCCACAGCCTATAAACCCGACTCTCTGTCCCTGTTGAAGGCTGCACTTCATCAGAGCCGCATAAATCGTAAGTCCAGCGCACATCAGCGGGGCGACTTCAACAGCAGTCATCTGATCCGGAATCGGTGACACTTGCTTCGAATCTACTATCGCATATTCTCGAAATCCTCCAGGTCCGTGAACGCCGAGGCCGCCATGAGTCCAAGGGCAGTACACCGAAAATCCAGGCTCATCAGGAACCGGACCGGAAGGATTCTGGCATTCACGGCATTTCTCACAAACATGATAGCCACGGCCTGACACAGCGACAGTGTCTCCGATCTTCAAGCCGTGATTCGATGACTTTCCCCGTGGAAGGGCCACCACTGTTCCGGCGTATTCATGGCAGCCAATGTGTGGAAGCGGTGGTGGATGCATGGTGCCAGCCGCCACCACAGCGTCTGTATGGCAGTATGATCCTGCATCGACACGAATCAAGATGTCATCTGGATGCTCGATTATAGGAAGAGGGATATCACGCAGTTGGTAGGGTTGACCGAATTCTTCCAGGATGTATGCTTTCATCGATGCGGGAAGTTGTTCGGACGCCATTGAAGCTTTCACGTGATGCGTACGCGTTGCGAGGTAAACTGAATTGTCTAAAAGCTGCACTATTGCTTAAATTTTGGGAAGCTGTTGTGACAGGTAATGAAGATGAGGGTCTTCCAAGTTGTAGCGAATTATCTCCAGGAAATCCCATTTTCAACGATTTTGAGCATCCAGGCCCAGCCCCACCGCGGCTCTTATCATCGGTCCGTGGCCTCTGGGGGAGCTCATTTCCATATGGTACTTGGAGAAGCAAACCTCAATGCTAGCCCCGCGAGCGGCTTGTGAGAATGCTAGGTTTTTGGTGTGGGGGAAGAACTGCTCCATCTGCGGATTAGTGCCAATAGCTCTTGGTTGGTCGAATAGGTTCCGACGTGATATTCATTGCTATCTTCGTTCTACCATAATTGTGCTGAACCTGCTATGATATTCTTCATCGGTACAGCCCAGTCCTGTACAAGTTCAAATTCGCCCTCTAACATACAATTTTTTCTGAACTTAGCTGTCTAGCCAGTTAACACAAAAAGCCTAGAATTTAAGGATGTCACTACTTGCGTGCTTGGGAGATACCATCTCACATAACCTGCGTCAGCTAGACGAGCAATTGTCACCATCACACGGTGACTCACCCCATCTATGGGATCCCACGCCATATGGTAGACTGGATGACACGGACAGACTTCCCTCGCAAGACGCTTTTCGCCTGATCGACAAAATTCGAATTGATCTAAAAGCTGTCGAGGCCTTGATCACGCCTACACACTTCAGATTGGTCGAGTTGGGCCTCCTGCCATACAAAGTAGCTGCTTTGAACACTGTTGTATCTTTGAATGTGGCCGATACGCTCACTGAGCTTGGTGGAGTGGCATCTCTATACGATCTCGCCCTCAAGCTTAATACCAACGAACATAAATTAGGTAATCACTGTGTCCAGATATCAACACCTAGACCCCACTTAGGCTAATTCATTGAGCAGGAAGGATCATGCGTGTACTGACAGGAGAGTTTATTTTCCAAGAAGTGTCGAAAGGTGTCTTTAAGCACTCGCGACATAGTATAGGCCTTACCAGATCCTTAGGAGCCCGCTCCTTTATGTCATTCATGTACGTGAACAGACTATAGAGACACTTTAGATGGCTCAGTTGACTCTTTTTAGTACTGATCTGGGAATGAGGTCTGCCCTTGGTATTCCGAGCAATGTGTCTCAGTCAGAAACTAAAGATAGCTTCACGGAAAGGACGGCCCCATTCGTAGGAGAAGTGTCCAAGGACGGCAAGACATTCTTGGAATATTTCTCGGATCCGGGTAATCCAGAAATGGTCACTTTAGCTAACGATGGTATTGTTGGTTGGCTAAATGTAGGTGGCAAATCAGACCAAGAGAAACCGACACTTACTTGGAGCATAGAAACTAACACGAAGGGCGCTTCTCACAGACTATCCTTGGTGGGAACTTGGGGAAGCTACAGTCATTGACGTTGGCTGTGGACCAGGAGACAGCGGCATTGACGTGATGAAGAAGTACCCTGATCTTGGTTGGGTGTTCCAGGATTTTGAAGCCGTTCTCGAGAATGTCAAAAGGGTACGATCGATTTGAGATGACCAGTAGGTAACGTTGACCAAGTATAGGCAATTCCAGATGAATTGGGCTCCAGGGAGAGAGGAGGCAGAATACTTTTCGTCGAGCAAGACTATTTCAAGCCGAATATCAGCAAGGGTGATGTCTGGTATCTCAGAGGTGTTCTGTGAGTTCTGAGAGCAGCAATATCATAGACCTGATACCGGGACTAACAAACCTTGGTCTCAGCCACGAATACGATGACGACGACGTACTTAGAATTTTATCAAACTTGGCAACTGCTATGCGTCAGACAGCCGGATCTAGGATGATCATCAACGAAGTCTTCGTCGCAAGCCCTGTTATCGCGCCTGCTTCTTCGACATTTGCTCCATCGGAACATATTCCTGAGAGGCAGTCCGCTCTTGCGGACATGGCTAATGCAATGACATGGAGCACATTTTCGCTGTTTGGGGGAAAAGAGAGGTCATATCAAGAATATGAAAAGTTATTGAGTCAGGCAGGATATAGAGTGCGTCGATTCTTCAGGTTAAGGACCTTTACGGTTATGCTAGAGTGCGAGCTTGTTCAGTGATATTGAAAGATTTCAAAACACCTCCAACGAATGATATGGCTACGAGAGGTTAATCTAAAGTAGCTCTTAAGTATACATCTGATGTCGCTTGACAATGGAGGATCTTCCGCCCAAAACACCAAGTATACTCTTTTCAACATCCTGTAACCCTTCATTGTCATCCATATCCGCCTTTGAATTCCATTTCACCACAATAACATACGTGCTTGAGTCGCCGAATATCGGGCCATAGAAATAACCACGAAATCCTTCCGACCGGTTTAACTTGTCAAGGGCTGTTGGAAATGATTCCCCTAGCTTTTCGATGTCCTCTGAGCCAGAGATCTGAACTTCGATAACTAATAACTTAATCAGCAGCTATCCCAAGATGCAGAGGAGAGTTGAAGAGGTCTGTACCTTCACAGAAATTTGCATCACGCAAAGCCACCTCACCTTGCCGTGTCCACAGATAGCAAGGTTGAAGGGGTGTCTCTAAGTTTGGTACAATTTTTTCACCAAACAGCTTTGCAGCCGGTTTAAAGCCTGGGGTTTGTGACAAACAATCATGATTCTCCATTGATCGCCAGAACAAGAACAAGCCTGCCTCCTCCGGATGTGCGTTCACATTTTCGAAGACTTTTAATCCTAACGGAGGGGGGAAATTGCTGGAAGCCGCTGCTTGGTTGGATATTGCGAATATGGTCTTGAAATTTGACACGACGTCGGATTTTCCACCAGCTTTTGCTCGTGGGCAAAGGATCTCGCACAAAATCTCGTCTGGGATTGTAGCCATGATGTTTTCTAATAGTAACGTCAAATGTAAAGGAGATTGATTTGCAGTTTATTTTTGGGCCCGGCCTCTACGTTGTCCCTACCCTGAGCCTACCGATGAACCCCAGTTTTTTACATAAGGGCACATCGGCCCCATAAGGTTTCTATATTGGGCATAGCCTGAGAAGCCATGTGGGGGTGGGGACCAATGGGCGCTCCCATGAAGTCGAAATCTCCAATTGTGGGGGAATGGACGCTGATTGCAACCACCGGAATAGTGACGCCAGTAAGAGATCAAGTCTGATTTCAGAGGCGCCTACAGTGCTCGGAAACAAGCCAGTGAACTTGTCAGCGCCCTGAGTGTCGACTACCTGTTCATTCGGGACCCACAAATGTAGTTCTCATTTCTAACAATGGTGAGCCCTGATGCCAACTATTTTACAAATATGCTTGTTCACGCATGATGTTACGTCTCCTAACCTTCAAGCGTTAGTCTCCCCTCTTTAGGTGAGATCGCGTTTTGGCCTTTATGGGGGAAAGGAAAAGATGGCAGCACTGGGTGACCACTATATTCAAAGAGTGTATGTTCGAGTCTCTCGATGGAATATGTATACCGATTCCTGTGAAATAGCAACCACATATGCAGTGGGTCACAAAAGCTCCCCGAGATCTATACGTCAACATGATCCCAATTGCACTCTCATCTGTTCTGAGACAGTATCCCACCCATCTATCACTACTTTTTCGGCATCGTAGCCCCACAGTGAATAGCTATCCAGTACGCCCTTGGAGGTATCTAAAACTTTGACCATCTTCTTGCTTGTTTTGTCGTGTAAATTGTGCCATTTATCCCGCTGAGTGACACCCACTTGCTGTGCAGCCTTCACATGGTCGTAACGGAAGGCAAAATAAGAATGTAAAGCCAGCGGAACCTGATGTTTGCCAGCATTTGCGAGGCACAACGCCAACGTTGCGGCATCCTCCACGGCTTGGCTGGCACCTTGTGTAGACGTTGGCAGGAAGGGGTGGGCGGCATCGCCGAGCACTGCAACTAGACCTGAATCTGAAACCCATTTATCCAAACATGGACGGTAGACAAGCTTCCAATCAACAATGTTTTGTATCATCTCCCACACGCGGACAAAGGCAGGATCCCAGTCGTGAATTGTTTCCAGAATTTCCTCTCGCTTTCCAGGAAACTGCCAACCTTCGTCGATGTTTGCTACATCTTTGTGTGTGAGCACAGCGTTGATCTCTGTTCCCCTACGTACGGTGGTGACAAAGCCATGCAGATCGGGCCCGATCCAAAGATTGACACAGTCTCGCGGTAGTATTAGTCTAGTCTGACCTCGGCCGAATGATGGATAACACACCTTTTTGCAGAAATTCTTCTACCAATGGATCCCCTTCAAATATTGAAGTAGTGCCGTAGGCTCGCCATACCGCATAACCGCTGTGAATTGGTGCGTCTTCGACCCCTAGAACGGCCGTACGTCCAGGGCTCTTCACACCATCTGCAGCGATAACTACATCTGCCACAATTTCTTCTCCGTCAGGGAGAAAGATACTTGGTTTGTCAGCATCATAGGACTCAATCTTTTGTCCCACGCGCAGATGGACTCCATTTTTGATTGCATGGTCAACTAGAATCTTATGATAGTTACCTCGGTGTCCAAGTAGACCTCGACAGCCGTATCTAGATTCGGCTGTAGCCAATGTCTCGTCTCGAGCGATGATCTCTCCGTCCCAGTTTCGCATGATGGTATCTTCCGCACGACTCGAGACTTGCCACATGTCTTCATACAGACCCCAACGCTTGAAAAGCTTTGAAGAATTCGAGCCGAACCCAATAGAATCACCGATTGGCAGTAATTCCGCTGCCTGGTCCAAAAGCGTGACGTGCATTCCTTGCCTCGCACATGCGATTGCGCATGAGGCACCACCAATACCAGCGCCAACGATGATCACATGTATCTGGTCTAAATTCCCAATGGAGCCCATGCTGATAACGAGATTAAATGGTGGGCACGTCTAATTATTTGCACTGGAGATTCGTACGGTTTCCAGGTGGCGATGGAAATCTTCGAAACTGGGGGCTTGCAGTACCTGTAGTGAGGAGCTGGGGAGCAACAAGACAATAATCGAAGTCAATTCTTAACGTATCATCATAAACCACCAGTGGGATGAGGAGAGTTAACTAGCGTTCTAGGATATCATTGTTGCCTCAAACCCCACATCTGCCGAACAATCGAAGTATGTCGGGCCCGCAAATCCCTCCACAAATCGCGTGACTTGAGCATGGGAAGTACCTCAGTCTTCTCAAACATTGCTATGTGGTTTGGAGCAGAAGCTGTGGGGATCTGGAGTATCTCAGCCTTACTGGATTGCTCTCTTTGGCACTTAAGTCATTCAGGAGATAATGCGGGGAGATTCAGAACTTGGGCCCCTCTGGCCCTCGGCCCATTGGTCCCCACTCCACTGACCTACTTGTTGTCTCGGACTTCATTCTCTCGTTTTGCGAACCTAATCGACTGCGTCTAGATAGTCTCTTTCCAGCGATGGCACATACAGATCAGTGCATGCGATGATGCACTCGGCGATGGGTATCATCACGTGAGTCTGCTAAAAATGCTCCCCCCAAGCGAGGTTACAGCATCCAAGACCATGAGAAAACGACCTCATATCTGCCCTCGATGCCAAAAGGCTTTTCTGCGTGCCGAGCACCTAGATCGCCACGTGAACACTCGTAGGGATACCACAAGTCTCTGGCTGATAGCTCTTTCGAAACTCACGAAATCTAGACGAGAATTGGAAGCCACACGTCTGCACTGCATGTGGCTCGAGTTACGGCCGCCATGATGTCTTACTGCGCCACCGCAGGACTTGCCCAGTGTATCAAAGTCAAATGCTACAAGCCTCCCTTCCATCCACCCTGTCTCCTGCTAGTCATCGAGATGCGACTGAAGATAGTGTGCCAGCCGCCAGTCAGATAGCTGCGTTGGACAGGTTTACGCGGGTGAGTTATGTTGTTGGCATTTCACCGAACGAGGTGTTGTCATTGTTCCGAGAATGATTGTCTTAGGTAAGACAATTGCTGACACTGTACCGGATCCCAGGACCACAACATGGACAGATCTATGAGTATCGTGAATCCTTCCGTGATGAACTCAACGACACGTAGCAGCGACCATGGACCACAACTACAATCATTGCAATTTCAATTCCCTTCTTCTTCTGCCACAGAACTTTTCGAAAGTCGTTCTAGAAGTCTTCCTGTCGGCTCGCCAAACGGGCAATTTCCCATTCTGGAGCCACATCTTGATCAGCCCCAAAGTTACAACCTTCCAGCAAACAACGCACAACAGCTGAACTTCCTAGACAGGACTTCTCGGACAATTGCAGATTCATTGAACACAGCAAATGTCGCTCCTACATCTATTGGTTCACCTGCCCACAATCCAATGCCTGATAGCGTGATTGAATTCCCAGATCTCCAGTTCGACAACGAATCCTTCTTGGAAGATGTCTTACTCTGTCAGTTTGCTTACAATCCGTCTGGCCTCACTGTACCCTCTTCTCCGGCCGCAGAAACAAGGTTCTTGATAAATCTCCCAGATTGTACAGACAACATAGTCCAGCTGGACGCTAGTGAACTACCGAAAGATGCAGGCAGCCTGGATACAGGTCAGAAATTCAATGTCAATCCAAATTGTGCCTTTCAGATCACGGCAAACGAGCTTAAGCTATTTCATGCCAAATTGATCATTGTCGATGCAGATGCTAATCTGGACAACTTCAAGAAACCTAGCCTTTCCCGTACTTTACGATGTATGATCGCCTATTTTCGACATTTTGACCCTCACGCCCCTTTCATCCACTATGCCTCTTTCAATGTTTCAACAGAGCATCGTAAGTAAGGATGGAATGGCAAAGTATGAAATGCTGTTGGCTAACAACTGTGTGTTAGCTGCGCTAGTCTTGATTATGCTAGCGATAGGTGCAGTGCATTTGTCTGAGAATGAGTTTGCCCGATCGGCTTATGAAGCGTCTTGCCTGTTGCTCGCCCAGGTAGTGTAATCCAGAATTGACATAAAGCAACTACTCATAACGATTGTGCAGTACGAAAAGCAAAACCTCGGAAATTACAACTCGTCATTCAATCTCTGGGAAGCGCAGGCAGCGCTCCTCTGTGCACAATATGGTGTCACCAGTGGCAACCGTGATCTATTCTATCAGGCGCAGAAACATCTCTTCACAACACACATGGTGAGTTCTCGCCAGCTAGTGGCTATGTTTGCCAAGGTTTCCTCTTCGAAATCGCTCTACTAACTATTGGAAAGATGATGGGTAGGATAATCGAAGCGAACCGAGCGCTTCGTGTTCAGGCTGGGGACAGTTGGGACACGTGGGTTTTCCTGGAAAGCTGTACACGGTACGTTGTTCGTTGTGAATTTTTCTCGCTAAGGTAATCCGCACGTACTGTTGCTGAGAGGCTTCTCGTAGTATCGTGTGTTGGATGTTCGTCGTCTCAGCAACATGCTTCAGTCTTGATCCCCTTACGTTGACAGTTCTACCACCAATGCCTGAGCCGATATCCTGCCCCAGCGACGAGACGATCTGGCACGCGACGTCTGAAACAGAGTGGAAGGCCGCTTATCGAATTGGCTTCAACCATAACTCAGTGGACCTGTGGTCCCTTGCAAAAGCATTGCACCGTGGCCAATTTCCCGAAATTTGCGGTAGAATCAGCGCATTCACGCTTTTAGCATTTATTAGTGGACAACTCTGTACTATCTGCACCAGAGAACGATTGAGAATAGATATACATGAATCATCTGATTCCTCCTATATCTTCAAGGGTGAGCAAGCATTATCAATATGGGAGGGTTTGTGGCGAAAACATCCGCGTGCCGAACAAAGCCTGACCAGACTTGACGACCCACTACTCAATGACTGCTTGTCTATGCTCTGCTCCGCATACTACCACCTTTACGTCGGCGACGAGCTTGTTGTCCTGAGGAGGATTGCAGAAAACCCCGACTGTGGTCTTGAAGTACCACATTGCAAAGACTATGGTAGAAGTTTGAAGGTCATAAAATATGCAGCAAACTCTTGGCTTGTACGAGCCAAGATTGGCGTCAGATACTTGAGGAAGACTAGAGGGCTTGAGTTTGGGCCTCAAGCTCTCGCTGCAGTCTATGAAAGCGGTAAGTGGTCCATAAAGATTTATTTCGTGTGGTATTGACCAACCTTTCAAAGCATTATTACTAGCGTGGTGGCTACACCTGTATGGGGACAGCGTGTTGGATCCTTCCAGCTCAACTTATGCCAGTAAGGACGATCGTGCACTCGCAGTGGCCGTAGCGAAGATTTTCAGTGGCATCATGAACGAACTTGATGAACAAGGTACATTTCATCGTCCACATAGTAGTGCCTGCTTGGATGCCATTGAATTCTACACATATCTCTGTCGGGACTGGGTCTGGGAATGTTCGTCAGTCATCGAGTCGCGACTGCGGACCTTTGCTGTCCATCTCCAGAATCGCCGAAACGCAAATCCTTGAACAGTTTGGTCTCCCCCATATACCTGCTTTCCATCTTGGTTGGAAAGAACAGCTTCCCCCAAACCTGAGAGCGAAACACCCACGGCCATCTTGCAGAATCTTCTTTCCCATCAAGACTCTCACAGGAACTGTCACACAGTGTTGGTCGAAACTTGTGGGGTAGGATGTCCATCTAGTTCCAATTGTCAAAAGGGATGAAGCCAGCTGCAAGTTTGATGGCATATCACACAACCAGGACCTCCATTAGTGGAGCAGGTGGGAGGTCCAAGATCTGGGGTATCTGCACCAGGACGCTCCAAGACAGAAGGCGCTTGTGGGGGACCTAGCCTTATTCGTCGTACCCCACAACCTCCTTACGCTTGTCCTGGCATCGACATTCTTACTGGAGTGGTCAAAAGCCCAAACAAATCCCACATCCTTACCTTGAGTAATTCACAAATCCATTCTTCACCGCTAATTTCCTGTGACATATACCTCATAAGATTGATCAGACGCGCACTTCTGCGCCCAGCCCTTCGCTGAGATGCATCACCCTGATAAACCGGAAGAGGCTCACGTCGACCATGCAGGGGTCGACGATCAAATCATGGCCCAAGACGACATTTCTCCAAGCTTAAAGATAACTCAAGACTCCTACTGGGACAACAAAAGGGGCGTCGCTCTGTGTCTCCTCTTTAACATGGCAGCATTCGAGTATGGACTGGATCAAGGAATGGTTAACGGATTTCAAGCGATGCCAGGGTTTCTCCTTGATTTTGGCTACAAAGACTCCACACTTCCCGGAGGTATGGGGATCTCCACTACCGTGCAGCAGCTCATGGGCAGCCTCGTCTCGCTTGGCATGTTCTTCTCGACCCTCATTTCGGGCTGGGTCTGTGACAAGATAGGCCGCAAAGGAGGCTTGCTAGTCGGGTTATTTCTCATCGTGGTCAGCACCACGGTACAAATGGCAGCAATCAGTTTCGGTGGCCTCTATAGTGGCCGTATATTACTAGGTCTAGCTAATGGCTTCCTTCTAGTTTGTTCGCAACTCTACATGCAGGAGACCATGCCATCGAACCTACGATCCCTTAGCTATACTTTCTTCCAGTTCTGGATCTCCTTCGGCACCTTGATTGGAGTCATCGTCAATAATGCAACCGCAAAAATCTTAACCCGGGCTTCTTACCGAATTCCGCTAGGAATCTTGTATATTATCCCACTTCTTCTTGGAGTTGTACTCTTTTTCCTTCCAGAGACCCCACGTTACCTGGCTTCTCAAAACAAGCATATCGAAGCACACAATTCCTTGAGGTTCTTGAGGGACTCATGCTATACTGATCTTCAGATCAAAGAAGAGATCACCGAAATAACACATTCTCTCGAGGTCGACCGAGAGATTGTCCAAACTGTTGGCTACCGCGAGCTGGTCCGAGGGCCTAATTTGAAACGCACCTGCACCTGCGTTGGGTTGGGACTGTTTGCTGCAGCCTCCGGAGTTCCATTCATCACGCAGTACGGCGTTTATTTCTTCATGCTGTCTGGAGACACCGAACCGTTCCGCGACGTCATCATATTGGTCTGCTGTGGAATTGCCGGCGTCATGTTCACACCACTTTTCACTGGCAAGATCGGCAAGCGTCCGATCTTGATGTTTGGTGGGATCGTGCAGGCCCTTTGCATGCTCGGGCTTGCATTGCCTTACAGTATCCGTGGCATCGATACGACGAGTGGGAGAGTTATTATCGCCATGTGTTGCATCTACCTGTTTTTCGCGTCCGCAACCACAGGCCCTTTTGCGTGGCAGGTTGCGGGTGAGATCCCCAACCAGCGGCTGCGTGGGCACACCTTCGGTGTCGCCGCTGCTATCACATATCTTTCAGGGTGGTCTATCACATTTACCATTCCATACTTCATTAATCCAACGGCACTAAATTGGGGTGCTCAGTATGGTTATATCTGGGTTGCCAGTAATGCTCTGATTACTGTATTCACCTGGCTCCTTGTCCCAGAAACCAACAGGCGCACGCTCGAGGAGATTGATGAGATGTATCTGACTCGAGTTTCCATCCGTAGTTTCGTTACATATGACTGTTTGGGGTCAAAGGATGCACGCTTGCAAGCTGTACGGGCTTCGAAGACAGAAAGACTTGAGGTACAGGAGGCCTCTGGAGCTGGGAATTAAGAATGATTGGAGTTTATGATATGCTAAGTCCACTGAGCAATACAAGCCTATAGGCCTTGACATTCCTTAGGTTAGTTTAGGTTTTAGAGTAGCCAAACCGCCCAATGGGTTGCTGGGTTGCTATAGACGGAACCCATCCCAAGACGTTGTGCCTGTAGCAAGGAATACGGCTGACTGCCACTTACTCTTGACAACCCTCCTTCTGCTATTTCAAGAGCTCGGCCTCGAGCTGCAAATTCTGAGACCACAGCATGCAAAGAACCGAAAGTTAGGCATCCGAAACACAATTCAGGTATATAAGAGATGCCGTGGGAATGAGAATTTGTTAATGGCTCTCATGAGTTGTCCGACGAATTGTTACACTATATAATAAATGACTAGATGCTGGTCGTCTATTATATAACAGTACTAAGGTGCTAAGGTATACTTACTACTAGGGCATTTACTACTTACTTTATATAGACATCCCCTCTTCTCTCTCTTTGTCAGAGCGGATGCCATAGCCCCTAGCGATTAAGCCAAAAAGACGTGGAGTATCGGCACGAAGTGTCGATATCTCAGGCAATCCACTATATATATGTATTCCATGGCATCCCGTGACAGAGATCTATAAGTAAGATAAGTAAAATAAGCTATTAAAGAAATATAATACTCTTCTAATAACTTGAGGGCCTCAGGTTAGTTTCAAGAGAACAGCGTTTATTAGTTCTCGAATGGTAATCCTGCAGCTTCACGCGCAATTCCGTACATGGCGGCAATCTCACTGTCCAGACCCTTTTCTGCAATCAACTTGTCAACATATTGCTGTAGCACTCCAACAGTTTTGAGCTCCATATCACATTGAGCGGCAAGGGCCTGTGCGTATGAAGAGTCCTTTCTGGCAAGCTTGACCGCTCCAAGGAGCTTGTGTTTCTCACGCCAATGGTAATTTCCACTGACCATTGCTTCCGAGTATGCCCTGAATGGATTTGCCCCAGGAAATAAGGCTGTGAGAAATTGTTGCAACTGCTTTGCGCCCAGTCCAGACTTTTCGGCCAGGACAAGTCCTTCCGAGAGCAATACGGCCGCATTGAGAACGAATGTGTTACCAATGATCTTCATCAATGAAGCCTTGCTAGGAGATTGACCAGAGAAATCAATCACCGCCTTCGCCATTACACCGGTGCAGTAGGGTTTGACCATGTCAACCGCCTCTGTGCTTCCAGCAATAGCCATGTTGCACTGAGAGGCCTCTGCCATAAGGGGACTGCCGAAGACAGGGCATGCCACGAACTGTGCCCCTTCTGTACTGACGAGTTCTGTTTCTTTCGTACTTGTGTCTGGGTGTACGGTGCTGCAATCAACAATCACTTTTCCTTTGACGTTAGTTTTCAGCACCTCGGCGATGACTATCATGACAGCCTCATCACTGGGTAGGCAGTAGAAGATGATATCGGCACTTGCTACGGCATTGACAATGGAGCTGGCACTGGTCGTCTTTCCCGGAGCTATCTTCTGAGAGGCTTCTTTCATCGTGGTTTCGACTATATCGAATATGGTGATCGGCTTGGACAAGGCAGATTTTTCTGCAAGGTTCTTACACAAAGCCTACATTTTTGGTCAGTCAGTCTCGCAGGCTAGAGTGTGGATGCACCACAATCTCAACTCACCACACCCAGCTTTCCCAGTCCAATCCATGCAACCTGTGTGTTTTCCGCAGCCATTCTCTGCAAGGGTTGATAGGACCAATATTGGCATACACTTACTCTGCACGGGTAAGATATGCGAATACCTTTCAGCTTTCATTGTCCAACTGAGATGACAGGAACCCCCTAATTGTCCCAGTAAGCACACATGGGGAGCCGTCGTTTCATTTGCACATTTGAAAAGTATTCCAAATGCTCAATCTAGTCGCCGGATATCACTGATACCGACATTTCAGTGTCGGCATTGACCCGAAACTCTGTCAGCTAGTCCGGGAGACATTGCCGAAGCAGATATCCTTTTGATCCGCCCCCAACGAATCGTAGCAAATTCGTTCTAGTCTTAGCTGGATGGAGTCTATGGAGCCTCAAAATTGCCATGTGAGTGAGTTGGTTCGTTCAAATTGGAGGGGTCCGGGTTCCATTGCCGCTGAATCTGGAGAACCTGGAGGGCACTCCGGGTTCCACTCGGTGTAGATCTTGAACCACATGGCAGTGGAATATAGTGAAATATAAAACACGCAACCTGCGAAGATTGCAACTACTCGAGGACCAGCATACGACTAGCATCTAGGGCTTCAACCCTTTGCATAAACAGTCAAACATGGCCGCCACACCCCAACACCCCGACATGGACAAGAACAATGGCGAAGCCGCTTTCACATTTGAGTCTGTGGGGCCCAATTCAAATCAGCTTACTTCTAGCCATCGGGAATACCTTCTCCAGAGGCATGGAACGCTAAATCTCAAACCTGTTCCATCCCAGGACCCGGCCGACCCTCTGAATTGGCCGGCCTGGAAAGTATGCCACCTCATTTTCCACTAGGTCTTCGCAAATAGACTGACCCCTCCCCTCAGAAAAACCTCAACCTCTTCATGGTGTCTCTACATACCATGGTCGCTGCGGTTTGCTGTACAGGTCCGATTCCAGCTATCGAGATCTGGGCTCACTTGTATCAAAAAACACCAAGTGATGCCAGTTATCTTGTTAGCGTCGTGGTACGACTTTTGTACATGGGAAACGTCTCTGGTTGCTGACGCCCATATACAGCTTGCCATGCTGGGTATCGGTCCGCTTGTCTTCGCTCCCCTCTCTAACACCTTTGGACGCCGACCTGTCTGGATTCTCACTATCTTCTGCGCCATGCTGTTAAATATTGGAGTTTCATTCGTCCAGAGCTATGGAGGTCACATCGCCTTAAGGATCCTGATCCCATTCTTCCTGTCCCCACCCATTGCACTTGGGGGTGCCGTTGTGGCAGAAACCTTCTTTGCTTCTCAATGGGCAGCCAAACTGGTGCGTCGAACCCGTGTATTCTTGCTATTTATTAGTTTTGCAGCTGATAGGTACATCTAGGGCTACTGGACGTGAGTTTAAAAGCTACCTTACGTCCATCTCGTGTCTCTAAGCTAACAACTCTGCGAAAGACTTGCCCTCAATATGGGGTAAGTGCCCTAGTACCTAGCTCCACAAAGGGGCATGCACGCAAGTCAATTAACTCGGACAGTATCCCTGGAGGCCCGTTCCTGATGGGTTTCGTCGTTGAACACCTATCATGGCGATGGATGTACCGTATCTTCGCAATTGTAGGATGCTCTCCAGCCATTTGAGGTTCGTAGCTTGCTAACGATGCCAGGTACTCGCCGCCGAACTCATCGTGTTCATTGTGCTCAGTCCGGAATCGCTATACATCCGCACAGTGCCGGATGAAGCCCCCACAGCGACCAACGAACCCCGGACAAGAAGAGTGGTTGGCCGATTTCGCTTTCGACAGATCAACCCCAAGAAACTTACAGTTAGAAGCTTCCTTGAGCCACTCTTCTTGCTTGGCCACGTCAAGATCTTAGTGGCAACTATTTCATATGCAATGGTGTTCAACTGGGTTCTTGTATTGCTGATGGTTGAAGTTTCACCGCTTTATGGCGTATACTTTCACTTGAACGCACAACAAATCGGGATCAACTACCTGTCTTTCCTTGTTGGGTCAGTACTGCGATCTTTCCTCAAGTCAACTAGAAGACGAATGTAGTGCTGACAGCGACCAATCGACAGCGAGATTTTAGGAGAACAAGTCGGCAGTCGGCTGTGCGAATTCGCCCATCGACGCCGAGTTGCTCACAAGACCAAAGCCGGCAAGACTATGATTCCAGAAGATCGTCTTATCTTTGCCCAGATCGGCTTTCCAACAATCATCGCTGGTATTGTCATCTTCTTCGTGCAGGTTGCGAAAGCAACGGAAGGCAAGGGTCCACATCATTGGAACATCACACCAGATATCGGAATTGCCCTCGCAGGCTTCGGCGCCCAGATTGTCACTACAACCATTTTTACCTGTAAGACCCGCACTTCCTCGAAGTCCAATTCATCAGATTTAATCAGCTGTCGAACTTACAACTGACCCGCGATTCTTGTATAGATTGCATTGATGTCTGCCCAAAATCTCAGTCTGCTTCGGTGGGCACGGCCATCAACTTCGTCCGTCTCGAATGGAGTTTTGTAAGCTTTTGTGGCGCCATCACCATGAAAGTTGTATTTTACTGACAGCTTGAACCTGGCAGATTGGTCCCTTTTGGTATCAACATCTGATTTCGGCATGCGGATTGAGAGGCACAGTCGCTGTTTTAGCTGGCTTGACTGTAGCTTGCTCGATTGTCCCGGTCGCGGCCCTCCAGATCACAGCGTGTAGACAACAACGCAAAGGGCAAATTGGAACCTGATGCGAATCCTTCGGGAAATCGATGACCCTGATAAGCATTGTCAGACAGCACGCAACCGCTGTGCACACCACTAGCCTCAGGAACAGCACCAACTGTCGCGAGACCCTGTACATGCTCAGTACTCTCAATCATCCCATGACAATCACAGTCCGCGCGGTATAGTGGCTGTTGGCAAGCAAGCAAGCAACAGGGCAACAAGGGAAATGTATATGAGAGACGTTGTAGGTAGTGTTGACAGGGGTTAGAGCGCCAATTCATCAGTTATGGCACGATGTGTGATAGTGAATGATCCAGGTGAGAAGTGTGACAAAATGTGTGGATAGAGATTTGCTCCATAAGTCCAGTAAACTTGTCAAACGGATGTCTCGCGAGCAAAACGAGATGATGCTGGGCTTGGTCCTTGTCCCGGACTCGGTTTGCATTGTGTTGGTGGATTTCAGCACTCATGGTGTGATGGGAAGGGGACATGATCATTCCTAAGACGGTCCGAGGGACTCGTCAGACTAATATAGTATCCTACATAAGTACGTACTAGTCTAGCGCCTGGGCGCTCTCGGTCCGCTTCGGATAGCGTTCGAATAGCTCTCGGAGCTAGTTCGGATGCGTCAAAGCGATGTAGTAGACCCGGTCTTTACAATCGCTTGGCATCGCTAATTAACCACAATGGTGTCAACGGAAAGAGCTGGCCTAGCGCCTTGGCACAGACCATCCATTTATGTCGTACCTGACAGAACTGAGATTAGCTCACAACAATCATCAACTTCCGTGCTTTAGAAACGAATGCTGCTACACTTGGAGAAGCCGAACAGCAAACTGTGCACCAAGGAAAGCTTCGTAGGACCGATACCACTGATTAGAAATTGAATTACGACTTCGTTTTAGAAAATTCACCTCATCTGTACCTTCTGATTCAACATCATGATCCCGTTCACTACCTAGGACTTAAGATACAAATCATATTTTATCTTGGCAAATGCACCTCATCTATGTCTTTTGATTCAATGCCAATTTCCCCCTACCTGAGGAGCTTGATTTCGTGGATATCGTCCTTCGGAAGCTCTTTGATGGCTAATGTCCACACTCGACGGTGTTCAGCACCCAGCTTGTAGTTCATCCTGGCGCCATGAATTGCTTCTAGTGCCCGACCCTGCATGACTTCGTGATACTCGGCCATGATCTTCTCCAGTTCTTTGCCCTTAGCTCCTGTATCACGGATCTTGGCGATTGCTTTGGCTAGATCCACCGCGTCGTGCAACGCAGACACACCGCCTTGTCCCCGAGCTGTTTAGAAGATTGCATGTTAGTAAAGTGGCTAAATAGAGAGAAATTTTTCTTGCAACGTATGAGAGGGGCAAGTCGCCCGCTCCAATACATAATACTAATAGGCACTTACTCGGCATCATCGAATGAGCGGCATCTCCAATGCAAGTGATCCGACCAGGTTTCAAATCGGACCCTTGAAGCTCGACCTCGTGAAAGGAGAGAGGCGGTAGCACAATACCATCCACTGTGGTCTTTTCAATGGGTAGACGCAGTGAAGGGTCGAAGGATGCTGTCTGCTTCTGGACAAACTCGAGCAAGTCCTGTGCTGTGGCACTCTGCGTCCAGTACGGCTCTCCTGGGTGCAAATCCTCCCAGTACAGCGACCAGAAACAGTGAGCAGTTTTGCCGTCTTGGTCCATGTGGTCGATGGCGGCAAAGAAGCTTCGTTTGTCATCCTCGGTGCTGCTGACGGTGTAGGCTGAATGCGCAATGTTGAGTTGCTGCAGGAGATCGTCGCCGGTGACCTTGTAATTGCCAAATACCGCCTGAAGAGGGGGTCTGTCTTCGTGATATTTGTCCGTCACATACTTCAACACTGGTACGGAGGTAATGCCTGTCAGTCCCTGGACGGGTCCGGATTGTCCTTCAGCGAAGATTTCACTCACATTTACTGCGTGCGCCATCGGCACCGACGAGGAGATCACCTATGGCTGAAGTGCCATCTTCAAAGTATACCGTTACATGGTCGTTGGTTTCCTCCACTTTGATGGCCTTCTTGTTCCACTGTACGTCGTAGCCATGGGTCAACCAGTCACGCAAGCGCAGCCGGTTGGCTCGGAAATGGTCCCTGGTCCCCTCGTCCTGAATGCCCCATCGTCTGGAGGCGTCGTCGGCATTATACCATGCAAACTGAAGCGGAAGATCAACGGGGTATAGGTGGTCGAGAACTTCGGTGGACGGCATGTCGTCTGGCATATTTGGTATTAGGTGTTTGTGAATCAGATTGTGAGTCCCCAACGACCAGCCCTGAAAGCGGCTATTAGGACCAGCATCACGTTCGAAGATTTCGAAAGAAATGCCTCGCTTGCGTAGCATTTGAGCAAGGGCTGGGCCGCCCAGGCCAGCACCTATGATCAAGACATGGGGATAGGGGCCCTGCATTTTTGGAAACTCGCGCATTGCACGGTCTGTTTCGAAATCGGGACAGTTCTGATAAGATTGTAATTCGTTCTGTACCTGGATACAACGGAAAATCTATCTTCTCGTCTGTATGTGTCCCTTTTGTCTTTTGTATACCTTGACTAGCAACAAAGATTGGTGGGAAGAGAACTAGGATGATTGATGAGTACGAAGGTCCGGTTATCGAGCAGCCCTGGAAGCAACCCCCCCCCCCC